>NC_086194.1:55202194-55802401 GCF_035770615.1 Melospiza melodia melodia
GATTGCAGGAGCCACTTGGTACTATCAAGCCACCCCACCTTGGCACTGGTGACACCATGGGTCTGGTCCCCATCCTGCCTATCGTAGCTTTTCAGGAGCCAGCCGGTCACTCCCAGCCATAGGCCCCCAGACACAAACCTCGGCCCGTTTCCCTGGCAAACAAAACTCAGCTGACCCGCTTCTGGATGGCAGATTGCAGGAACCACTTGGTACTATCAAACCAGCCCGACTTGGCACTGGTGCCACCTCTGGTCTGGGAACCATCCTGCGTATCGTGGATTCTAAGGAGCCAGCCGGCCACTCCCAGCCACAGGCCCCCAAACACAAACAACGGCGCTTTTCCCTGGAAAACAAAACTCGCCTGCCAACTTTTTGATGGCAGATTGCAGGAGCCACTTGGTACTATCAAGCCACCCCAACTTGGCACTGCTGTCACCATGGGTCTGGTAACCATCCTACCTATCGTAGCTTTTCAGGAGCCAGCCGGTCACTCCCAGCCATAGGCCCCCAGACATAAACCTCGGCCCGTTTCCCTGGCAAACAAAAGTAAGCTACCCTGCTTCTGGATGGCAGATTGCAGGAGCCACTTTGCACCATCAAACTAGCCCGACTTGGCACTGGTGCCACCTCTGGTCTGGGAACCATCCTGCGTAACGTAGATTCTAAGACGCCAGGCGGCCACTCCCAGCCACAGGCCCCCAAACCCAAACAACGGCGCTTTTCCCCGGAAAACAAAACTCGCCTGCCAACTTTTTGATGGCAGATTGCAGGAGCCACTTGGTACTATCAAACCAGCCCAACTTTGCACTGGTGCCACCATGGGTCTGGTAACCATCCTGCCTATCGTAGCTTTTCAGGAGCCAGCCGGTCACTCCCAGCCATAGGCCCCCAGAGACAAACCTGGGCCCGTTTCCCTGGCAAACAAAAACTTAGCTGCCCCGCTTCTGGATGGCAGATTGCAGGAACCACTTGGTACTATCAAACCAGCCCGACTTGGCACTGGTGCCACCTTGGGTCTGGTCACCATACTGCCTATAATAGCTTTTCAGGAGCCAGCCGGTCACTCCCAGCCATAGGCACCCAGACAAAAATTTCGGCCCGTTTCCCTGGCAAACAAAAGTAAGCTGCCCCGCTTCTGGATGGCAGATTGCAGGAACAACTTTGCACCATCAAACTAGCCCGACTTGGCACTGGTGCCACCTCTGGTCTGGAAACCATCCTGCGTATCGTGGATTCTAAGGAGCCACCGGGCCACTCCCAGCCACAGGCCCCCAAACACAAACCACGGCCCTTTTGTCTGGCAAAAAAAACTTAGCTTCCCCGCTTCTGGATGGCAGATTGCAGGAGCCACTTGGTACTATCAAACCAGCCCAACTTGGCACTGGTGCCACCATGGGTCTGGTCACCATCCTGCCTATCGTAGCTTTTCAGGAGCCAGCCGGTCACTCCCAGCCTTCAGCCCTAAGGCACCAAGCTTGGCCTGTTTCCCTGGCAAACAAAAGTAAGCTGCACCGCTTCTGGATGGCAGATTGCAGGAACCACTTGGTACTATCAAACCAGCCCAACTTGGCACTGGTGTCACCATGGGTCTGGTCACCATCCTGCCTATCGTAGCTTTTCAGGACCTAGCCAGTCACTCCCAGCCATAGGCCCCCAGACACAAACCTCGGCCCGTTTCCCTGGCAAACAAAACTCAGCTGCCCCGCTTCTGGATGGCAGATTGCAGGAACCACTTGGTAGTATCAAACCAGCCCGACTTGGCACTGGTGCCACCTTGGGTCTGGGAACCATGCTGCGTATCGTGGATTCTAAGGAGCCAGCCGGCCACTCCCAGCCACATGCCCCCAAACACAAACAGCGGCGCTTTTCCCTGGAAAACAAAACTTACCTACCAACGTTTTGATGGCAGATTGCAGGAGCCACTTGGTACTATCAAACCAGCCCAACTTGGCACTGGTGCCACCATGGGTCTGGTAACCATCCTACCTAACGTAGCTTTCCAGGAGCCAGCCGGTCAGTCCCAGCCATAGGCCCCCAGACAAGTACCTCGGCCCGTTTCCCTGGCAAACAAAAGTAAGCTACCCCGCTTCTGGATGGCAAATTGCAGGAGTCACTTTGCACCATCATACTAGCCCGACTTGGCACTGGTGCCACCTCTGGTCTGGGAATCATCCTGCGTATCCTGGATTCTAAGGAGCCAGGCGGCCACTCAGAGCCACAGGCCCCCAAACACAAACAACGGCGCTTTTCCCTGGAAAACAAAACTCGCCTGCCAACTTTTTGATGGCAGATTGCAGGAGCCACTTGGTACTATCAAATCAGCCCAACTTGGCACTGCGGTCACCATGGGTCTGGTAACCATCCTACCTATCGTAGCTGTTCAGGAGCCAGCCGGTCACTCCCAGCCATAGGCCCCCAGACACAAACCTCGGCCCGTTTCCCTGGCAAACAAAACTAAGCAGCCCCGCTTCTGGATGGCAGATTGCAGGATGCACTCGGTACTATCAAACCAGCCAAACTTGACACTGCTGCCAGCTTGGCTCTGGGAACCATCCTGCGTATTGTGGATTCTAAGGAGCCAGCCGGCCACTCCCAGCCACAGGCCCCCAAACACAACAACGGCGCTTTTCCCTGGAAAACAAAACTCGCCTGCCAACTTTTTGATGGCAGATTGCAGGAGCCACTTGGTACTATCAAGCCACCCCAACTTGGCACTGGTGCCACCATGGGTCTGGTCCCCATCCTGCCTATCGTAGCTTTTCATGAGCCAGCCGGTCACTCCCAGCCATAGGCCGCCAGACACAAACCTCGGCCCGTTTCCCTGGCAAACAAAACTCAGCTGACCCGCTTCTGGATGGCAGATTGCAGGAACCACTTTGCACCATCAAACGAGCCCGACTTGGCACTGGTGCCACCTCTGGTCTGGAAACCATCCTGCGTATCGTGGATTCTAAGGAGCCACCGGGCCCCTCCCAGCCACAGGCCCCCAAACACAAACAACGGCGCTTTTCCCTGGAAAACAAAACTCGCCTGCCAACTATTTGATGTCAGATTGCAGGAGCCACTTTGCACCATCAAACTAGCCCGACGAGGCACTGGTGCCACCTCTGGTCTGGGAACCATCCTGTGTAACGTAGATTCTAAGACCCCAGGCGGCCACTCCCAGCCACAGGCCCCCAAACCCAAACAACGGCGCTTTTCCCCGGAAAACAAAACTTGCCTGCCAACTTTTTGATGGCAGATTGCAGGAGCCACTTGGTACTATCAAACCAGCCCAACTTTGCACTGTTGCCACCATGGGTCTGGTCACCATCCTGCCTATCGTAGCTTTTCAGGAGCCAGCAGGTCACTCCCAGCCATAGGCCCCCAGACACAAACCTCGGCCCGTTTCCCTGGCAAACAAAAACTTAGCTGCCCCGCTTCTGGATGGCAGATTGCAGGAACCACTTGGTACTATCAAACCAGCCCAACTTGGCACTGGTGCCACCATGGGTCTGGTCACCATCCTGCCTATCGTAGCTTTTCAGGAGCCAGCAGGTCACTCCCAGCCATAGGCCCCCAGACACAAACCAGGGCCCGTTTCCCTGGCAAACAAAATTAAGCTGCCCCGCTTCTGGATGGCAGATTGCAGGAGCCACTTGGTACTATCAAACCAGCCCGACTTGGCACTGGTGCCACCTTGGGTCGGGTCACCATCCTGCCTATAATAGCTTTTCAGGAGCCAGCCGGTCACTCCCAGCCATAGGCACCCAGACAAAAATTTCGGCCCGTTTCCCTGGCAAACAAAAGTAAGCTGCCCCGCTTCTGGATGGCAGATTGCAGGAGCCACTTTGCACCATCAAACGAGCCCGACTTGGCACTGGTGCCAGCTCTGGTCTGGAAACCATCCTGCGTATCGTGGATTCTAAGGAGCCACCGGGCCACTCCCAGACACAGGCCCCCAAACACAAACAACGGCGCTTTTCCCTGGAAAACAAAACTCGCCTGCCAACTTTTTGATGGCAGATTGCAGGAGCCACTTTGCACCATCAAACTAGCCCGACTTGGCACTGGTGCCACCTCTGGTCTGGGAACCATCCTGCGTAACGTAGATTCTAAGACGCCAGGCGGCCACTCCCAGCCACAGGCCCCCAAAACCAAACAACGGCGCTTTTCCCCGGAAAACAAAACTCGCCTGCCAACTTTTTGATGGCAGATTGCAGGAGCCACTTGGTACTATCAAACCAGCCCAACATGGCACTGGTGCCAACATGGGTCTGGTCACCATCCTGCCTATCGTAGCTTTTCAGGAGCCAGCAGGTCACTCCCAGCCATAGGCCCCCAGACACAAACCTCGTCCCGTTTCCCTGGCAAACAAAACTCAGCTGACCCGCTTCTGGATGGCAGATTGCAGGAACCACTTGGTAGTATCAAACCAGCCCGACTTGGCACTGGTGCCACCTTGGCTCTGGGAACCATCCTGCGTATCGTGGATTCTAAGGAGCCAGCCGGCCACTCCCAGCCACAGGCCCCCAAACACAACAACGGTGCTTTTCCCTGGAAAACAAAACTCGCCTGCCAACATTTTGATGGCAGATTGCAGGAGCCACTTGGTACTATCAAGCCACCCCACCTTGGCACTGGTGACACCATGGGTCTGGTCCCCATCCTGCCTATCGTAGCTTTTCAGGAGCCAGCCGGTCACTCCCAGCCATAGGCCCCCAGACACAAACCTCGGCCCGTTTCCCTGGCAAACAAAACTCAGCTGACCCGCTTCTGGATGGCAGATTGCAGGAACCACTTGGTACTATCAAACCAGCCCGACTTGGCACTGGTGCCACCTCTGGTCTGGGAACCATCCTGCGTATCGTGGATTCTAAGGAGCCAGCCGGCCACTCCCAGCCACAGGCCCCCAAACACAAACAACGGCGCTTTTCCCTGGAAAACAAAACTCGCCTGCCAACTTTTTGATGGCAGATTGCAGGAGCCACTTGGTACTATCAAGCCACCCCAACTTGGCACTGCTGTCACCATGGGTCTGGTAACCATCCTACCTATCGTAGCTTTTCAGGAGCCAGCCGGTCACTCCCAGCCATAGGCCCCCAGACATAAACCTCGGCCCGTTTCCCTGGCAAACAAAAGTAAGCTACCCTGCTTCTGGATGGCAGATTGCAGGAGCCACTTTGCACCATCAAACTAGCCCGACTTGGCACTGGTGCCACCTCTGGTCTGGGAACCATCCTGCGTAACGTAGATTCTAAGACGCCAGGCGGCCACTCCCAGCCACAGGCCCCCAAACCCAAACAACGGCGCTTTTCCCCGGAAAACAAAACTCGCCTGCCAACTTTTGATGTCAGATTGCAGGAGCCACTTGGTACTATCAAACCAGCCCAACTTGGCACTGGTGCCACCATGGGTCTGGTCACCATCCTGCCTATCGTAGCTTTTCAGGAGCCAGCCGGTCACTCCCAGCCATAGGCACCCAGACACAAACCTCGGCCCGTTTCCCTGGCAAACAAAACTCAGCAGCCCCGCTTCTGGATGGCAGATTGCAGGATGCACTCGTTACTATCAAACCAGCCAAACTTGACACTGCTGCCAGCTTGGCTCTGGGAACCATCCTGCGTATTGTGGATTCTAAGGAGCCAGGCGGCCACTCCGAGCCACAGGCCCCCAAACCCAAACAACGGCGCTTTTCCCCGGAAAACAAAACTCGCCTGCCAACTTTTTGATGGCAGATTGCAGGAGCCACTTGGTACTATCAAACCAGCCCAACTTTGCACTGGTGCCACCATGGGTCTGGTAACCATCCTGCCTATCGTAGCTTTTCAGGAGCCAGCCGGTCACTCCCAGCCATAGGCCCCCAGACACAAACCTGGGCCCGTTTCCCTGGCAAACAAAAACTTAGCTGCCCCGCTTCTGGATGGCAGATTGCAGGAACCACTTGGTACTATCAAACCAGCCCGACTTGGCACTGGTGCCACCTTGGGTCTGGTCACCATACTGCCTATAATAGCTTTTCAGGAGCCAGCCGGTCACTCCCAGCCATAGGCACCCAGACAAAAATTTCGGCCCGTTTCCCTGGCAAACATAAGTAAGCTGCCCCGCTTCTGGATGGCAGATTGCAGGAACCACTTTGCACCATCAAACTAGCCCGACTTGGCACTGGGGCCACCTCTGGTCTGGAAACCATCCTGCGTATCGTGGATTCTAAGGAGCCACCGGGCCACTCCCAGCCACAGGCCCCCAAACACAAACCACGGCCCTTTTGTCTGGCAAAAAAAACTTAGCTTCCCCGCTTCTGGATGGCAGATTGCAGGAGCCACTTGGTACTATCAAACCAGCCCAACTTGGCACTGGTGCCACCATGGGTCTGGTCACCATCCTGCCTATCGTAGCTTTTCAGGAGCCAGCCGGTCACTCCCAGCCTTCAGCCCTAAGGCACCAAGCTTGGCCTGTTTCCCTGGCAAACAAAAGTAAGCTGCACCGCTTCTGGATGGCAGATTGCAGGAACCACTTGGTACTATCAAACCAGCCCAACTTGGCACTGGTGTCACCATGGGTCTGGTCACCATCCTGCCTATCGTAGCTTTTCAGGACCTAGCCAGTCACTCCCAGCCATAGGCCCCCAGACACAAACCTCGGCCCGTTTCCCTGGCAAACAAAACTCAGCTGCCCCGCTTCTGGATGGCAGATTGCAGGAACCACTTGGTACTATCAAACCAGCCCGACTTGGCACTGGTGCCACCTTGGGTCTGGGAACCATGCTGCGTATCGTGGATTCTAAGGAGCCAGCCGGCCACTCCCAGCCACATGCCCCCAAACACAAACAGCGGCGCTTTTCCCTGGAAAACAAAACTTACCTACCAACGTTTTGATGGCAGATTGCAGGAGCCACTTGGTACTATCAAACCAGCCCAACTTGGCACTGGTGCCACCATGGGTCTGGTAACCATCCTACCTATCGTAGCTGTTCAGGAGCCAGCCGGTCACTCCCAGCCATAGGCCCCCAGACACAAACCTCGGCCCGTTTCCCTGGCAAACAAAAGTAAGCTGCCCCGCTTCTGGATGGCAGATTGCAGGAGCCACTTTGCACCATCAAACTAGCCCGACTTGGCACTGGTGCCACCTCTGGTCTGGGAACCATCCTGCGTAACGTAGATTCTAAGACGCCAGGCGGCCACTCCCAGCCACAGGCCCCCAAACCCAAACAACGGCGCTTTTCCCCGGAAAACAAAACTCGCCTGCCAACTTTTGATGGCAGATTGCAGGAGCCACTTGGTACTATCAAACCAGCCCAACTTGGCACTGGTGCCACCATGGGTCTGGTCACCATCCTGCCTATCGTAGCTTTTCAGGAGCCAGCCGGTCACTCCCAGCCATAGGCCCCCAGACACAAACCTCGGCCCGTTTCCCTGGCAAACAAAACTAAGCAGCCCCGCTTCTGGATGGCAGATTGCAGGATGCACTCGTTACTATCAAACCAGCCAAACTTGACACTGCTGCCAGCTTGTATCTGGGAACCATCCTGCGTATTGTGGATTCTAAGGAGCCAGGCGGCCACTCCCAGCCACAGGCCCCCAAACACAAACAACGGCGCTTTTCCCTGGAAAACAAAACTCGCCTGCCAGCTTTTGGATGGCAGATTGCAGGAGCCACTTGGTACTATCAAATCAGCCCAACTTGGCACTGGTGCCACCATAGGTCTGGTAACCATCCTGCCTATCGTAGCTTTTCAGGAGCCAGCCGGTCACTCCCAGCCACATGCCCCCAGACACAAACCTGGGCCCGTTTCCCTGGCAAACAAAAATTTAGCTGCCCCGCTTCTGGATGGCAGATTGCAGGAACCACTTGGTACTATCAAACCAGCCCGACTTGGCACTGGTGCCACCTTGGGTCTGGTCACCATCCTGCCTATAATAGCTTTTCAGGAGCCAGCCGGTCACTCCTAGCCATAGGAACCCCGACAAAAATTTCGGCCCGTTTCCCTGGCAAACAAAAGTAAGCTGCCCCGCTTCTGGATGGCAGATTGCAGGAACCACTTTGCACCATCAAACTAGCCCGACTTGGCACTGGTGCCCCCTCTGGTCTGGAAACCATCCTGCGTATCGTGGATTCTAAGGAGCCACCGGGCCACTCCCAGCTGCAGGCCCCCAAACACAAACCACGGCCCTTTTGTCTGGCAAAAAAAATTAGCTTCCCCTCTTCTGGATGGCAGATTGCAGGAACCACTTGGTACTATCAAACCAGCCCAACTTGGCACTGGTGTCACCATGGGTCTGGTCACCATCCTGCCTATCGTAGCTTTTAAGGACCTAGCCAGTCACTCCCAGCCATAGGCCCCCAGACACAAACCTCGGCCCGTTTCCATGGCAAACAAAACTCAGCTGCCCCGCTTCTGGATGTCAGATTGCAGGAACCACTTGGCAGTATCAAACCAGCCCGACTTGGCACTGGTGCCACCTTGGGTCTGGGAACCATGCTGCGTATCGTGGATTCTAAGGAGCCAGCCGGCCACTCCCAGCCACATGCCCCCAAACACAAACAGCGGCGCTTTTCCCTGGAAAACAAAACTTACCTACCAATATTTTGATGGCAGATTGCAGGAGCCACTTGGTACTATCAAACCAGCCCAACTTTGCACTGGTGCCACCATGGGTCTGGTAACCATCCTACCTATCGTAGCTTTCCAGGAGCCAGCCGGTCAGTCCCAGCCATAGGCCCCCAGACAAGTACCTCGGCCCGTTTCCCTGGCAAACAAAAGTAAGCTACCCCGCTTCTGGATGGCAAATTGCAGGAGTCACTTTGCACCATCATACTAGCCCGACTTGGCACTGGTGCCACCTCTGGTCTGGGAATCATCCTGCGTATCGTGGATTCTAAGGAGCCAGGCGGCCACTCCCAGCCACAGGCCCCCAAACACAAACAACGGCGCTTTTCCCTGGAAAACAAAACTCGCCTGCCAACTTTTTGATGGCAGATTGCAGGAGCCACTTGGTACTATCAAACCAGCCCAACTTGGCACTGGTGCCACCATGGGTCTGGTCACCATCCTGCCTATCGTAGCTTTTCAGGAGCCAGCCGGTCACTCCCAGTCATAGGCACCCAGACAAAAATTTCGGCCCGTTTCCCTGGCAAACAAAATTAAGCTGCCCCGCTTCTGGATGGCAGATTGCAGGAACCACTTGGTACTATCAAACCAGCCCGACTTGGCACTGGTGCCACCTTGGGTCTGGGAACCATCCTGCGTAACGTAGATTCTAAGACGCCAGGCGGCCACTCCCAGCCACAGGCCCCCAAACCCAAACAGCGGCGCTTTTCCCCGGAAAACAAAACTCGCCTGCCAACTTTTTGATGGCAGATTGCAGGAGCCACTTGGTACTATCAAACCAGCCCAACTTGGCACTGGTGCCACCATGGGTCTGGTCACCATCCTGCCTATCGTAGCTTTTCAGGAGCCAGCAGGTCACTCCCAGCCATAGGGCCCCAGACACAAACCTCGGCCCGTTTCCCTGGCAAACAAAACTAAGCAGCCCCGCTTCTGGATGGCAGATTGCAGGATGCACTCTGTACTATCAAACCAGCCAAACTTGACACTGCTGCCAGCTTGGCTCTGGGAACCATCCTGCGTATTGTGGATTCTAAGGAGCCAGCCGGCCACTCCCAGCCACAGGCCCCCAAACCCAAACAACGGCGCTTTTCCCTGAAAAACAAATCTCGCCTGCCAACTTTTTGATGGCAGATTGCAGGAGCCTGCTTGCACCATCAAACCAGCCCAACTTGGCACTGGTGCCACCATGGGTCTGGGAACCATGCTGCGTAACGTGGATTCTAAGGAGCCAGCCGGCCACTCCCAGGCACAGGCCCCCAAACACAAACAACGGCGCTTTTCCCTGGAAAACAAAACTCGCCTGCCAACATTTTGATGTCAGATTGCAGGAGCCACGTCGTACTATCAAACCAGCCCAACCTGGCGCTGGTGTCACCATGGGTCCGGTCACCATCCTCCCTATCGTAGCTTTTCAGGACCTAGCCAGTCACTCCCAGCCATAGGCCCCCAGACACAAACCTCGGCCCGTTTCCCTGGCAAACAAAACTCAGCTGCCCCGCTTCTGGATGGCAGATTGCAGGAACCACTTGGTACTATCAAACCAGCCCAACTTGGCACTGGTGCCACCTTGGGTCTGGGAACCATGCTGCGTATCGTGGATTCTAAGGAGCCAGCCGGCCACTCCCAGCCACATGCCCCAAAACACAAACAGCGGCGCTTTTCCCTGGAAAACAAAACTTACCTACCAACTTTTTGATGGCAGATTGCAGGAGCCACTTGGTACTATCAAACCAGCCCAACTTGGCACTGGTGCCACCATGGGTCTGGTCACCATCCTGCCTATCGTAGCTTTTCAGGAGCCAGCCGGTCAGTCCCAGCCATAGGCCCCCAGACACAAACCTGGGCCCGTTTCCCTGGCAAACAAAAGTAAGCTACCCCGCTTCTGGATGGCAGATTGCAGGAGCCACTTGGTACTATCAAACCAGCCCGACTTGGCACTGGTGCCACCTTGGCTCTGGGAATCATCCTGCGTATCGTGGATTCTAAGGAGCCAGCCGGCCACTCCCAGCCACAGGCCCCCAAACACAAACAACGGCGCTTTTCCCTGGAAAACAAAACTCGCCTGCCAACTTTTTGATGGCAGATTGCAGGAGCCACTTGGTACTATCAAATCAGCCCAACTTGGCACTGCTGTCACCATGGGTCTGGTAACCATCCTACCTATGGTAGCTGTTCAGGAGCCAGCCGGTCACTCCCAGCCATAGGCCCCCAGACACATACCTGGGCCCGTTTCCCTGGCAAAAAAAAGTAAGCTGACCCGCTTCTGGATGGCAGATTGCAGGAGCCACTTTGCACCATCAAACTAGCCTGTCTTGGCACTGGTGCCACCTCTGGTCTGGGAACCATCCTGCGTATTGTGGATTCTAAGGAGCCAGCCGGCCACTCCCAGCCACAGGCCCCCAAACCCAAACAACGGCGCTTTTCCCCGGAAAACAAAACTTGCCTGCCAACTTTTTGATGGCAGATTGCAGGAGCCACTTGGTACTATCAAACCAGCCCAACTTGGCACTGGTGCCACCATGGGTCTGGTCACCATCCTGCCTATCGTAGCTTTTCAGGAGCCAGCCGGTCAGTCCCAGCCATAGGCCCCCAGACACAAACCTCGGCCCGTTTCCATGGCAAACAAAAGTAAGCTGCATCGCTTCTGGATGGCAGATTGCAGGAGCCACTTGGTACTATCAAACCAGCCCAACTTGGCTCTGGTGCCACCTTGGCTCTGGGAACCATCCTGCGTAACGTAGATTCTAAGACGACAGGCGGCCACTCCCAGCCACAGGCCTCCAAAAAAAACAACGGCGCTTTTCCCTGGAAAACAAAACTCGCCTGCCAACTTTTTGATGGCAGATTGCAGGAACCACTTGGTACTATCAAACCAGCCCAACATGGCACTGGTGCCAACATGGGTCTGGTAACCATCCTGCCTATCGTAGCTTTTCAGGAGCCAGCTGGTCACTCTCAGCCATAGGCCCCCAGACACAAACTAGGGCCCGTTTCCCTGGCAAACAAAATTAAGCTGCCCCGCTTCTGGATGGCAGATTGCAGGATGCACTTGGTACTATCAAACCAGCCAAACTTGACACTGCTGCCAGCTTGGCTCTGGGAACCATCCTGCGTATTGTGGATTCTAAGGAGCCAGCCGGCCACTCCCAGCCACATGTCCCCAAACACAAAAAACGGCGCTTTTCCCTGGAAAACAAAACTCGCCTGCCAACTTTTTGATGGCAGATTGCAGGAGCCACTTGGTACTATCAAATCAGCCCAACTTGGCACTGCTGTCACCATGGGTCTGGTAACCATCCTACCTATCGTAGCTTTTCAGGAGCCAGCCGGTCACTCCCAGCCATAGGCCCCCAGACACAAACCTCGGCCCGTTTCCCTGGCAAACAGAAGTAAGCTACCCCGCTTCTGGATGGCAGATTGCAGGAGCCACTTTGCACCATCAAACTAGCCCGACTTGGCACTGGTGCCACCTCTGGTCTGGGAACCATCCTGCGTAACGAAGATTCTAAGACGCCAGGTGGCCACTCCCAGCCACAGGCCCCCAAACGCAAACAACGGCGCTTTTCCCCGGAAAACAAAACACGCCCGCCAAATTTTTGATGGCAGATTGCAGGAGCCACTTGGTACTATCAAACCAGCCCAACTTGGCACTGGTGCCACCATGGGTCTGGTAACCATCCTGCCTATCGTAGCTTTTCAGGAGCCAGCCGGTCACTCCCAGCCATAGGCCCCCAGACACAAACCTGGGCCCGTTTCCCTGGCAAGCAAAATTAAGCTGCCCCGCTTCTGAATGGCAGATTGCAGGATGCACTTGGTACTATCAAACCAGCCAAACCTGACACTGCTGCCAGCTTGGCTCTGGGAACCATCCTGCGTATTGTGGATTCTAAGGAGCCAGCCGGCCACTCCCAGCCACAGGCCCCCAAACACAAACAACGGCGCTTTTCCCTGGAAAACAAAACTCGCCTGCCAACATTTTGATGTCAGATTGCAGGAGCCACGTCGTACTATCAAACCAGCCCAACTTGGCACTGGTGTCACCATGGGTCCGGTCACCATCCTGCCTATCGTAGCTTTTCAGGACCTAGCCAGTCACTCCCAGCCATAGGCCCCCAGACACAAACCTGGGCCCGTTTCCCTGGCAAACAAAAGTAAGCTGCCCCGCTTCTGGATGGCAGATTGCAGGAACCACTTGGTACTATCAAACCAGCCCGACTTGGCACTGGTGCCACCTTGGGTCTGGGAACCATGCTGCGTATCGTGGATTCTAAGGAGCCAGCCGGCCACTCCCAGCCACATGTCCTCAAACACAAACAGCGGCGCTTTTCCCTGGAAAACAAAACTTACCTACCAACGTTTTTATGGCAGATTGCAGGAGCCACTTGGTACTATCAAACCAGCCCAACTTGGCACTGGTGCCACCATGGGTCTGGTAAACATCCTACCTATCGTAGCTTTTCAGGAGCCAGCCGGTCAGTCCCAGCCATAGGCCCCCAGACAAGTGCCTCGGCCCGTTTCCCTGGCAAACAAAAGTAAGCTACCCCGCTTCTGGATGGCAGATTGCAGGAGCCACTTGGTACTATCAAACCAGCCCGACTTGGCACTTGTGCCACCTTGGGTCTGGGAATCATCCTGCGTATCGTGGATTCTAAGGAGCCAGCCGGCCACTCCCAGCCACAGGCCCCCAAACACAAACAACGGCGCTTTTCCCTGGAAAACAAAACTCGCCTGCCAACTTTTTGATGGCAGATTGCAGGAGCCACTTGGTACTATCAAATCAGCCCAACTTGGCACTGCTGTCACCATGTGTCTGGTAACCATCCTACCTATCGTAGCTGTTCAGGAGCCAGCCGGTCACTCCCAGCCATAGGCCCCCAGACACAAACCTCGGCCCGTTTCCCTGGCAAACAAAAGTAAGCTGCATCGCTTCTGGATGGCAGATTGCAGGATGCACTTGGTACTATCAAACCAGCCCGACTTGGCACTGGTGCCACCTTGGCTCTGGGAACCATCCTGCGTAACGTAGATTCTAAGCCGACAGGCGGCCACTCCCAGCCACAGGCCTCCAAAAAAAACAACGGCGCTTTTCCCTGGAAAACAAAACTCGCCTGCCAACTTTTTGATGGCAGATTGCAGGAGCCACTTGGTACTATCAAACCAGCCCAACTTGGCACTGGCGCCGCCATGGGTCTGGTAACCATCCTGCCTATCGTAGCTTTTCAGGAGCCAGCCGGTCACTCCCAGCCATAGGCCCCCAGACACAAACCTCGGCCCGTTTCCCTGGCAAACAAAAGTAAGCTGCCCCGCTTCTGGATGGCAGATTGCAGGAGCCACTTGGTACTATCAAACCAGCCCGACTTGGCACTGGTGCCACCTTGGGTCTGGGAACCATCCTGCGTAACAAAGATTCTAAGGAGCCAGCTGGCCACTCCCAGCCACAGGCCCCCAAACCCAAACAACGGCGCTTTTCCCCGGAAAACAAAACACGCCCGCCGAATTTTTGATGGCAGATTGCAGGAGCCACTTGGTACTATCAAACCAGCCCAACTTGGCACTGGTGCCACCATGTGTCTGGTAACCATCCTGCCTATCGTAGCTTTTCAGGAGCCAGCCGGTCACTCCCAGCCATAGGCCCCCAGACACAAACCTGGGCCCGTTTCCCTGGCAAGCAAAATTAAGCTGCCCCGCTTCTGAATGGCAGATTGCAGGATGCACTTGGTACTATCAAACCAGCCAAACTTGACACTGCTGCCAGCTTGGCTCTGGGAACCATCCTGCGTATTGTGGATTCTAAGGAGCCAGCCGGCCACTCCCAGCCACAGGCCCCCAAACACAAACAACGGCGCTTTTCCCTGGAAAACAAAACTCGCCTGCCAACATTTTGATGACAGATTGCAGGAGCCACTTGGTACTATCAAACCAGCCCAACTTGGCACTGGTGCCACCATGTGTCTGGTAACCATCCTGCCTATCGTAGCTTTTCAGGAGCCAGCCGGTCACTCCCAGCCATAGGCCCCCAGACACAAACCTCAGCCCGTTTCCCTGGCAAACAAAATTAAGGTGCCCCGCTTCTGGATGGCTGATTGCAGGAGCCACTTTGCACCATCAACCCAGCCCGACTTGGCACTGGTGCCACCTTGGGTCTGGGAACCATGCTGCATAACGTAGATTCTAAGACGACAGGCGGCCACTCCCAGCCACAGGCCTCCAAACAAAAACAACGGCGCTTTTCCCTGGAAAACAAAACTCGCCTGCCAACTTTTTGATGGCAGATTGCAGGAGCCACTTGGTACTATCAAACCAGCCCAACTTGGCACTGGTGCCACCATGGGTCTGGTCACCATCCTGCCTATCGTAGCTTTTCAGGAGCCAGCTGGTCACTCCCAGCCATAGGCCCCCAGACACAAACCTGGGCCCGTTTCCCTGGCAAAAAAAATTAACCTGCCCCGCCTCTGGATGGCAGATTTCAGGATGCACTTGGTACTATCAAACCAGCCAAACTTGACACTGCTGCCAGCTTGGCTCTGGGAACCATCCTGCGTAGTGTGGATTCTAAGGGGCCAGCTGGCCACTCCCAGCCACAGGCCCCCAAACACAATCAACGGCGCTTTTCCCTGAAAAACAAAACTCGCATGCCAACTTTTTGATGGCAGATTGCAGGAGCCACTTGGTACTATCAAACCAGCCCAACTTGGCACTGGTGCCACCATGGGTCTGGTCACCATCCTGCCTATCGTAGCTTTTCAGGAGCCAGCCGGTCACTCCCAGCCATAGGCCCCCAGACACAAACCTCAGCCTGTTTCCCTGGCAAACAAAAGTAAACTGCCCCACTTCTGGATGGCAGATTGCAGGAACCACTTGGTACTATCAAACCAGCCCGACTTGGCACTGGTGCCACCTCTGGTCTGGGAACCATCCTGCGTATCGTGGATTCTAAGGAGCCAGCCGGCCACTCCCAGCCACAGGCCCCCAAACACAAACAACGGCGCTTTTCCCTGGAAAACAAAACTCGCCTGCCAACATTTGATGGCAGATTGCAGGAGCCACTTGGTACTATCAAGCCACCCCAACTTGGCACTGGTGCCACCATGGGTCTGGTCCCCATCCTGCCTATCGTAGCTTTTCAGGAGCCAGCCGGTCACTCCCAGCCATAGGCCCCCAGACACAAACCTCGGCCCGTTTTCCTGGCAAACAAAATTAAGCTGCCCCGCTTCTGAATGGCAGATTGCAGGATGCACTTGGTACTATCAAACCAGCCAAACTTGACACTGCTGCCAGCTTGGCTCTGGGAACCATCCTGCGTATTGTGGATTCTAAGGAGCCAGCCGGCCACTCCCAGCCACAGGCCCCCAAACACAAACAACGGCGCTTTTCCCTGAAAAACAAAACACTCGTGCCAACTTTTTGATGGCAGATTCCAGGAGCCTGCTTGCACCATCAAACCAGCCCAACTTGGCACTGGTGCCACCTTGGGTCTGGGAACCATGCTGCGTATCGTGGATTCTAAGGAGCCAGCCGGCCACTCCCAGCCACAGGCCCCCAAACACAAACAACGGCGCTTTTCCCTGGAAAACAAAACTCGCCTGCCAACTTTTTGATGGCAGATTGCAGGAGCCACTTGGTACTATCAAGCCACCCCAACTTGGCACTGGTGCCACCATGGGTCTGGTCCCCATCCTGCCTGTTGTAGCTTTTCAGGAGCCAGCCGGTCACTCCCAGCCATAGGCCCCCAGACACAAACCTCGGCCCGTTTCCTGGGCAAACATAAGTAAGCTGCCCCGCTTCTGGATGGCAGATTGCAGGAACCACTTGGTACTATCAAACCAGCCCGACTTGGCACTGGTGCCACCTCTGGTCCCGGAACCATCCTGCGTATGGTGGGTTCTAAGGAGCCAGCTGGCCACTCCCAGCCACAGGCCCCCAAACACAAACAACGGCGCTTTTCCCTGGAAAACAAAACTCGCCTGCCAACATTTTGATGTCAGATTGCAGGAGCCACGTGGTACTATCAAATCAGCCCAACTTGGCACTGCTGTCACCATGGGTCTGGTAACCATCCTACCTATCGTAGCTGTTCAGGAGCCAGCCGGTCACTCCCAGCCATAGGCCCCCAGACACAAACCTCGGCCCGTTTCCCTGGCAAACAAAAGTAAGCTGCCCTGCTTCTGGATGGCAGATTGCAGGAGCCACTTTGCACCATCAAACTAGCCCGACTTGGCACTGGTGCCACCTCTGGTCTGGGAACCATCCTGCGTAACGTAGATTCTAGGACGCCAGGCGGCCACTCCCAGCCACAGGCCCCCAAACCCAAACAACGGCACTTTTCCCCGGAAAACAAAACTCGCCTGCCAACATTTTGATGGCAGATTGCAGGAGCCACTTGGTACTATCAAATCAGCCCAACTTGGCACTGGTGCCACCATGGGTCTGTTCACCATCCTGCCTATCGCAGCTTTTCAGGAGCCAGCCGGCCACTCCCAGCCACAGGCCCCCAAACACAAACTAGGGCCCGTTTCCCTGGCAAACAAAATTAAGCTGCCCCGCTTCTGGATGGCAGATTGCAGGATGCACTTTGTACTATCAAACCAGCCAAACTTGACACTGCTGCCAGCTTGGCTCTGGGAAACATCCTGCGTATTGTGGATTCTACGGAGCCAGCCGGCCACTCCCAGCCACAGGCCCCCAAACACAAACAACGGCGCTTTTCCCCGGAAAACAAAACTCGCCTGCCAACTTTTTGATGGCAGATTGCAGGAGCCACTTGGTACTATCAAATCAGCCCAACTTGGCACTGGTGCCACCATGGGTCTCGTAACCATCCTGCCTATCGTAGCTTTTCAGGAACCAGCAGGTCACTCCCAGCCATAGGCCCCCAGACACAAACCTCGGCCCGTTTCCCTGGCAAACAAAAGTAAGCTGCCCCGCTTCTGGATGGCTGATTGCAGGAGCCACTTGGTACTATCAAACCACCCCGACTTGGCACTGGTGCCACCTCTGGTCTGGGAACCATCCTGCGTAACAAAGATTCTAAGGAGCCAGCTGGCCACTCCCAGCCACAGGCCCCCAAACCCAAACAACGGCGCTTTTCCCCGGAAAACAAAACACGCCCGCCGAATATTTGATGGCAGATTGCAGGAGCCACTTGGTACTATCAAACCAGCCCAACTTGGCACTGGTGCCACCATGGGTCTGGTAACCATCCTGCCTATCGTAGCTTTTCAGGAGCCAGCCGGTCACTCCCAGCCATAGGCCCCCAGACACAAACCTGGGCCCGTTTCCCTGGCAAGCAAAATTAAGCTGCCCCGCTTCTGAATGGCTGATTGCAGGATGCACTTGGTACTATCAAACCAGCCAAACCTGACACTGCTGCCAGCTTGGCTCTGGGAACCATCCTGCGTATTGTGGATTCTAAGGAGCCAGCCGGCCACTCCCAGCCACAGACCCCCAAACACAAACAACGGCGCTTTTCCCTGGAAAACAAAACTCGCCTGCCAACTTTTTGATGACAGATTGCAGGAGCCACTTGGTACTATCAAACCAGCCCAACTTGGCACTGGTGCCACCATGTGTCTGGTAACCATCCTGCCTATCGTAGCTTTTCAGGAGCCAGCCGGTCACTCCCAGCCATAGGCCCCCAGACACAAACCTCAGCCCGTTTCCCTGGCAAACAAAATTAAGCTGCCCCGCTTCTGGATGGCTGATTGCAGGAGCCACTTTGCACCATCAACCCAGCCCGACTTGGCACTGGTGCCACCTTGGGTCTGGGAACCATGCTGCATAACGTAGATTCTAAGACGACAGGCGGCAACTCCCAGCCACAGGCCTCCAAACAAAAACAACGGCGCTTTTCCCTGGAAAACAAAACTCGCCTGCCAACTTTTTGATGGCAGATTGCAGGAGCCACTTGGTACTATCAAACCAGCCCAACTTGGCACTGGTGCCACCATGGGTCTGGTAACGATCCTGCCTATCGTAGCTTTTCAGGAGCCAGCTGGTCACTCCCAGCCATAGGCCCCCAGACACAAACCTGGGCCCGTTTCCCTGGCAAAAAAAATTAAGCTGCCCCGCTTCTGGATGGCAGATTGCAGGATGCACTTGGTACTATCAAACCAGCCAAACTTGACACTGCTGCCAGCTTGGCTCTGGGAACCATCCTGCGTAGTGTGGATTCTAAGGAGCCAGCTGGCCACTCCCAGCCACAGGCCCCCAAACACAATCAACGGCGCTTTTCCCTGAAAAACAAAACTCACATGCCAACTTTTTGATGGCAGATTGCAGGAGCCACTTGGTACTATCAAACCAGCCCAACTTGGCACTGGTGCCACCATGGGTCTGGTCACCATCCTGCCTATCGTAGCTTTTCAGGAGCCAGCCGGTCACTCCCAGCCATAGGCCCCCAGACACAAACCTCAGCCTGTTTCCCTGGCAAACAAAAGTAAGCTGCCCCGCTTCTGGATGGCAGATTGCAGGAACCACTTGGTACTATCAAACCAGCCCGACTTGGCACTGGTGCCACCTCTGGTCTGGGAACCATGCTGCGTATCGTGGATTCTAAGGAGCCAGCCGGCCACTCCCAGCCACAGGCCCCCAAACACAAACAACGGCGCTTTTCCCTGGAAAACAAAACTCGCCTGCCAACATTTGATGGCAGATTGCAGGAGCCACTTGGTACTATCAAGCCACCCCAACTTGGCACTGGTGCCACCATGGGTCTGGTCCCCATCCTGCCTATCGTAGCTTTTCAGGAGCCAGCCGGTCACTCCCAGCCATAGGCCACCAGACACAAACCTCGGCCCGTTTTCCTGGCAAACAAAATTAAGCTGCCCCGCTTCTGAATGGCAGATTGCAGGATGCACTTGGTACTATCAAACCAGCCAAACTTGACACTGCTGCCAGCTTGGCTCTGGGAACCATCCTGCGTATTGTGGATTCTAAGGAGCCAGCCGGCCACTCCCAGCCACAGGCCCCCAAACACAAACAACGGCGCTTTTCCCTGAAAAACAAAACACTCATGCCAACTTTTGGATGGCAGATTCCAGGAGCCTGCTTGCACCATCAAACCAGCCCAACTTGGCACTGGTGCCACCTTGGGTCTGGGAACCATGCTGCGTATCGTGGATTCTAAGGAGCCAGCCGGCCACTCCCAGCCACAGGCCCCCAAACACAAACAACGGCGCTTTTCCCTGGAAAACAAAACTCGCCTGCCAACTTTTTGATGGCAGATTGCAGGAGCCACTTGGTACTATCAAGCCACCCCAACTTGGCACTGGTGCCACCATGGGTCTGGTCCCCATCCTGCCTGTTGTAGCTTTTCAGGAGCCAGCCGGTCACTCCCAGCCATAGGCCCCCAGACACAAACCTCGGCCCGTTTCCTGGGCAAACATAAGTAAGCTGCCCCGCTTCTGGATGGCAGATTGCAGGAACCACTTGGTACTATCAAACCAGCCCGACTTGGCACTGGTGCCACCTCTGGTCCCGGAACCATCCTGCGTATGGTGGGTTCTAAGGAGCCAGCTGGCCACTCCCAGCCACAGGCCCCCAAACACAAACAACGGCGCTTTTCCCTGGAAAACAAAACTCGCCTGCCAACATTTTGATGTCAGATTGCAGGAGCCACGTGGTACTATCAAATCAGCCCAACTTGGCACTGCTGTCACCATGGGTCTGGTAACCATCCTACCTATCGTAGCTGTTCAGGAGCCAGCCGGTCACTCCCAGCCATAGGCCCCCAGACACAAACCTCGGCCCGTTTCCCTGGCAAACAAAAGTAAGCTGCCCTGCTTCTGGATGGCAGATTGCAGGAGCCACTTTGCACCATCAAACTAGCCAGACTTGGCACTGGTGCCACCTCTGGTCTGGGAGCCATCCTGCGTAACGTAGATTCTAGGACGCCAGGCGGCCACTCCCAGCCACAGGCCCCCAAACCCAAACAACGGCACTTTTCCCCGGAAAACAAAACTCGCCTGCCAACATTTTGATGGCAGATTGCAGGAGCCACTTGGTACTATCAAATCAGCCCAACTTGGCACTGGTGCCACCATGGGTCTGTTCACCATCCTGCCTATCGTAGCTTTTCAGGAGCCAGCCGGCCACTCCCAGCCACAGGCCCCCAAACACAAACTAGGGCCCGTTTCCCTGGCAAACAAAATTAAGCTGCCCCGCTTCTGGATGGCAGATTGCAGGATGCACTTTGTACTATCAAACCAGCCAAACTTGACACTGCTGCCAGCTTGGCTCTGGGAAACATCCTGCGTATTGTGGATTCTACGGAGCCAGGCGGCCACTCCCAGCCACAGGCCCCCAAACACAAACCTCGGCCCGTTTCCCTGGCAAGCAAAATTAAGCTGCCCCGCTTCTGAATGGCAGATTGCAGGATGCACTTGGTACTATCAAACCAGCCAAACTTGAAACTGCTGCCAGCTTGGCTCTGGGAACCATCCTGCGTATTGTGGATTCTAAGGAGCCAGCCGGCCACTCCCAGCCACAGGCCCCCAAACACAAACAACGGCGCTTTTCCCTGGAAAACAAAACTCGCCTGCCAACTTTTTGATGGCAGATTGCAGGAGCCACTTGGTACTATCAAACCAGCCCAACTTGGCACTGGTGCCACCATGGGTCTGGTCATCATCCTGCCTATCGTAGCTTTTCAGGAGCCAGCAGGTCACTCCCAGCCATAGGCCCCCAGACACAAACCTCGGCCCGTTTCCCTGGCAAACAAAATTAAGCTGCCCCGCTTCTGGATGGCAGATTGCAGGAGCCACTTTGCACCATCAACCCAGCCCGACTTGGCACTGGTGCCACCTTGGGTCTGGGAACCATCCTGCGTATCGTGGATTCTAAGGAGCCAGCCGGCCACTCCCAGCCACAGGTCCCCAAACACAAACAACGGCGCTTTTCCCCGGAAAACAATACTCGCCTGCCAACTTTGATGGCAGATTGCAGGAGCCACTTGGTACTATCAAACCAGCCCGACTTGGCACTGGTGCCACCTTGGCTCTGGGAACCATCCTGCGTAACAAAGATTCTAAGACGCCAGGCGGCCACTCCCAGCCACAGGCCCCCAAACCCAAACAACGGCGCTTTTCCCCGGAAAACAAAACACGCCTGCCAACTTTTTGATGGCAGATTGCAGGAGCCACTTGGTACTATCAAACCAGCCCAACTTGGCACTGGTGCCACCACGGGTCTGGTAACCATCCCGCCTATCGTAGCTTTTCAGGAGCCAGCTGGTCACTCTCAGCCATAGGTCCCCAGACACAAACCTCGGCCCGTTTCCCTGGCAAACAAAATTAAGCTGCCCCGCTTCTGGAGGGCAGATTGCAGGATGCACTTTGTACTATCAAACCAGCCCGACTTGGCACTGGTGCCACCTCTGGTCCCGGAACCATCCTACGTATCGTGGGTTCTAAGGAGCCAGCTGGCCACTCCCAGCCACAGGCCCCCAAACACAAACAACGGCGCTTTTCCCTGGAAAACAAAACTCGCCTGCCAACATTTTGATGTCAGATTGCAGGAGCCACGTGGTACTATCAAACCAGCCAAACTTGGCACTGGTGTCACCATGGGTCTGGTCACCATGCTGCCTATCGTAGCTTTTGAGGACCTAGCCAGTCACTCCCAGCCATAGGCCCCCAGACACAAACCTCGGCCCGTTTCCCTGGCAAACAAAACTCAGCTGACCCGCTTCTGGATGGCAGATTGCAGGAACCACTTGGTACTATCAAACCAGCCCAACTTGGCACTGGTGCCACCTTGGGTCTGGGAACCATGCTGCGTATCGTGGATTCTAAGGAGCCAGCCGGCCACTCCCAGCCACATGCCCCCAAACACAAACAGCGGCGCTTTTCCCTGGAAAACAAAACTTACCTACCAACGTTTTGATGGCAGATTGCAGGAGCCACTTGGTACTATCAAACCAGCCCAACTTGGCACTGGTGCCACCATGGGTCTGGTCACCATCCTGCCTATCGTAGCTTTTCAGGAGCCAGCCGGTCACTCCCAGCCATAGGCCCCCAGACACAAACCTCGGCCCGTTTTCCTGGCAAACAAAATTAAGCTGCCCCGCTTCTGAATGGCAGATTGCAGGATGCACTTGGTACTATCAAACCAGCCAAACTTGACACTGCTGCCAGCTTGGCTCTGGGAACCATCCTGCGTATTGTGGATTCTAAGGAGCCAGCCGGCCACTCCCAGCCACAGGCCCCCAAACACAAACAACGGCGCTTTTCCCTGAAAAACAAAACACGCATGCCAACTTTTTGATGGCAGATTCCAGGAGCCTGCTTGCACCATCAAACTAGCCCAACTTGGCACTGGTGCCACCTTGGGTCTGGGAACCATGCTGCGTATCGTGGATTCTAAGGAGCCAGCCGGCCACTCCCAGCCACAGGCCCCCAAACACAAACAACGGCGCTTTTCCCTGGAAAACAAAACTCGCCTGCCAACTTTTTGATGGCAGATTGCAGGAGCCACTTGGTACTATCAAGCCACCCCAACTTGGCACTGGTGCCACCATGGGTCTGGTCCCCATCCTGCCTGTTGTAGCTTTTCAGGAGCCAGCCGGTCACTCCCAGCCATAGGCCCCCAGACACAAACCTCGGCCCGTTTCCTGGGCAAACATAAGTAAGCTGCCCCGCTTCTGGATGGCAGATTGCAGGAACCACTTGGTACTATCAAACCAGCCCGACTTGGCACTGGTGCCACCTTGGCTCTGGGAACCATCCTGCGTAACGTAGATTCTAAGACGACAGGCGGCCACTCCCAGCCACAGGCCCCCAAACCCAAACAACGGCGCTTTTCCCCGGAAAACAAAACTCGCCTGCCAACTTTTGATGGCAGATTGCAGGAGCCACTTGGTACTATCAAACCAGCCCAACTTGGCACTGGTGCCACCATGGGTCTGGTCACCATCCTGCCTATCGTAGCTTTTCAGGAGCCAGCCGATCACTCCCAGCCATAGGCCCCCAGACACAAACCTCGGCCCGTTTCCCTGGCAAGCAAAATTAAGCTGCCCCGCTTCTGAATGGCAGATTGCAGGATGCACTTGGTACTATCAAACCAGCCAAACTTGACACTGCTGCCAGCTTGGCTCTGGGAACCATCCTGCGTATTGTGGATTCTAAGGAGCCAGCCGGCCACTCCCAGCCACAGGCCCCCAAACAAAAACAACGGCGCTTTTCCCCGGAAAACAAAACTCGCCTGCCAACTTTTTGATGGCAGATTGCAGGAGCCACTTGGTACTATCAAACCAGCCCAACTTGGCACTGGTGCCACCATGGGTCTGGTCACCATGCTGCCTATCGTAGCTTTTCAGGAGCCAGCAGGTCACTCCCAGCCATAGGCCCCCAGACACAAACCTCGGCCCGTTTCCCTGGCAAACAAAATTAAGCTGCCCCGCTTCTGGATGGCAGATTGCAGGAGCCACTTTGCACCATCAACCCAGCCCGACTTGGCACTGGTGCCACCTTGGGTCTGGGAACCATCCTGCGTATCGTGGATTCTAAGGAGACAGCCGGCCACTCCCAGCCACAGGTCCCCAAACCCGAACAACGTCGCTTTTCCCCGGAAAACAAAACTCGCCTGCCAACTTTGATGGCAGATTGCAGGAGCCACTTGGTACTATCAAACCAGCCCGACTTGGCACTGGTGCCACCTTGGCTCTGGGAACCATCCTGCGTAACATATATTCTAAGACGCCAGGCGGCCACTCCCAGCCACAGGCCCCCAAACCCAAACAACGGCGCTTTTACCAGGAAAACAAAACACGCCTGCCAACTTTTTGATGGCAGATTGCAGGAGCCACTTGGTACTATCAAACCAGCCCAACTTGGCACTGGTGCCACCATGGGTCTGGTCACCATCCTGCCTATCGTAGCTTTTCAGGAGCCAGCCGGTCACTCCCAGCCATAGGCCCCCAGACACAAACCTCGGCCCGTTTCCCTGGCAAGCAAAATTAAGCTGCCCCGCGTCTGAATGGCAGATTGCAGGATGCACTTGGTACTATCAAACCAGCCAAGCTTGACACTGCTGCCAGCTTGGCTCTGGGAACCATCCTGCGTATTGTGGATTCTAAGGAGCCAGCCGGCCACTCCCAGCCACAGGCCCCCAAACACAAACAACGGCGCTTTTCCCTGGAAAACAAAACTCGCCTGCCAACTTTTTGATGGCAGATTGCAGGAGCCACTTGGTACTATCAAGCCACCCCAACTTGGCACTGCTGTCACCATGGGTCTGGTAACCATCCTACCTATCGTAGCTGTTCAGGAGCCAGCCGGTCACTCCCAGCCATAGGCCCCCAGACACAAACCTCGGCCCGTTTCCCTGGCAAACAAAAGTAAGCTGCCCCGCTTCTGGATGGCAGATTGCAGGAGCCACTTTGCACCATCAAACCAGCCCGACTTGGCACTGGTGCCACCTTGGCTCTGGGAACCATGCTGCGTAACGTAGATTCCAAGACGACAGGCGGCCACTCCCAGCCACAGGCCCCCAAACGCAAACAACGGCGCTTTTCCCTGGAAAACAAAACTCGCCTGCCAACTTTTTGATGGCAGATTGCAGGAGCCACTTGGTACTATCAAACCAGCCCAACTTGCCACTGGTGCCACCACGGGTCTGGTAACCATCCCGCCTATCGTAGCTTTTCAGGAGCCAGCTGGTCACTCTCAGCCATAGGTCCCCAGACACAAACCTGGGCCCGTTTCCCTGGCAAACAAAATTGAGCTGCCCCGCTTCTGGAGGGCAGATTGCAGGAACCACTTGGTACTATCAAACCAGCCCGACTTGGCACTGGTGCCACCTCTGGTCCCGGAACCATCCTACGTATCGTGGGTTCTAAGGAGCCAGCTGGCCACTCCCACCCACAGGCCCCCAAACACAAACAACGGCGCTTTTCCCTGGAAAACAAAACTCGCCTGCCAACATTTTGATGGCAGATTGCAGGAGCCACTTGGTACTATCAAACCAGCCCAACTTGCCACTGGTGCCACCACGGGTCTGGTAACCATGCTGCCTATCGTAGCTTTTGAGGACCTAGCCAGTCACCCCCAGCCATAGGCCCCCAGACACAAACCTCGGCCCGTTTCCCTGGCAAACAAAAGTAAGCTACCCCGCTTCTGGATGGCAGATTGCAGGAAACACTTGGTACTATCAAACCAGCCCGACTTGGCACTGGTGCCACCTTGGGTCTGGGAATCATCCTGCGTATCGTGGATTCTAAGGAGCCAGCCGGCCACTCCCAGCCACAGGTCCCCAAACACAAACAACGGCGCTTTTCCCTGGAAAACAAAACTCGCCTGCCAACTTTTTGATGGCAGATTGCAGGAGCCACTTGGTACTATCAAGCCACCCCAACTTGGCACTGCTGTCACCATGGGTCTGGTAACCATCCTACCTATCGTAGCTGTTCAGGAGCCAGCCGGTCACTCCCAGCCATAGGCCCCCAGACAGAAACCTCGGCCCGTTTCCCTGGCAAACAAAAGTAAGCTGCCCCGCTTCTGGATGGCAGATTGCAGGAGCCACTTTGCACCATCAAACTAGCCCGACTTGGCACTGGTGCCACCTCTGGTCTGGGAACCATCCTGCGTAACGTAGATTCTAAGACGCCAGGCGGCCACTCCCAGCCACAGGCCCCCAAACCCAAACAACGGCGCTTTTCCCCGGAAAACAAAACTCGCCTGCCAACTTTTTGATGGCAGATTGCAGGAGCCACTTGGTACTATCAAACCAGCCCAACTTGGCACTGGTGCCACCATGGGTCTGGTCCCCATCCTGCCTATCGTAGCTTTTCAGGAGCCAGCCGGTCACTCCCAGCCATAGGCCCCCAGACACAAACCTCGGCCCGTTTCCCTGGCAAGCAAAAGTAAGCTGCATCGCTTCTGGATGGCAGATTGCAGGAGCCACTTGGTACTATCAAACCAGCCCAACTTGGCACTGGTGCCACCTTGGGTCTGGGAACCATGCTGCGTAACGTAGATTCTAAGACGACAGGCGGCCACTCCCAGCCACAAGCCCCCAAACACAAACAACGGCGCTTTTCCCTGGAAAACAAAACTCGCCTGCCAACTTTTTGATGGCAGATTGCAGGAGCCACTTGGTACTATCAAACCAGCCCAACTTGGCACTGGTGCCACCATGGGTCTGGTCACCATCCTGCCTATCGTAGCTTTTCAGGAGCCAGCTGGTCACTCCGAGCCATAGGCCCCCAGACACAAACCTGGGCCCGTTTCCCTGGCAAACAAAAGTAAGCTTCCCCGCTTCTGGATGGCAGATTGCAGGAGCCACTTGGTACTATCAAACCAGCCAAACTTGACACTGCTGCCAGCTTGGCTCTGGGAACCATCCTGCGTATTGTGGATTCTAAGGAGCCAGCCGGCCACTCCCAGCCACAGGCCCCCAAACACAAACAACGGCGCTTTTCCCTGGAAAACAAAACTCACCTGCCAACATTTTGATGGCAGATTGCAGGAGCCACTTGGTACTATCAAACCAGCCCAACTTGGCACTGGTGCCACCATGGGTCTGGTCACCATCCTGCCTATCGTAGCTTTTCAGGAGCCAGCCGGTCAGTCCCAGCCATAGGCACCCAGGCAAATATTTCGACCCGTTTCCCTGGCAAACAAAAGTAAGCTGCCCCGCTTCTGGATGGCAGATTGCAGGAGGCACTTTGCACCATCAACCCAGCCCGACTTGGCGCTGGTGCCACCTCTGGTCTGGAAACCATCCTGCGTATCGTGGATTCTAAGGAGCCACCGGGCCACTCCGAGGCACAGGCCGCCAAACAAAAACAACGGCGCTTTTTTCTGGCAAAAAAAACTCGCATGCCAACTTTTTGATGGCAGATTGCAGGAGCCACTTGGTACTATCAAACCAGCCCAACTTGGCACTGGTGCCACCATGGGTCTGGTAACCATCCTGCCTATCGTGGCTTTTCAGGAGCCAGCCGGTCACTCCCAGCCATAGGCCCCCAGACACAAAGCTCGGCCCGTTTCCCTAGCAAACAAAAGTAAGCTGCCCCGCTTCTGGATGGCAGATTGCAGGACCCACTTGGTACTATCAAACCAGCCCGACTTGTCACTGGTGCCACCTTGGGTCTGGGAACCATGCTGCGTATCGTGGACTCTAAGGAGCCAGCCGGCCACTCCCAGCAACAGGTCCCCAACAAAAACCACGGCCCTTTTTTCTGTCAAATAAAACTTAGCTACCCCGCTTCTGGATGGCAGATTGCAGGAGCCACTTGGTACTATCAAACCAGCCCAACTTGGCACTGGTGCCACCATGGGTCTGGTCACCATCCTGCCTATCGTAGCTTTTCAGGAGCCAGACGGTCACTCCCAGCCTTAGGCCCTAAGACACAAAGCTTGGCCTGTTTCCCTGGCAAACAAAAGTAAGCTGCCCCGCTTCTGGATGGCAGATTGCAGGAGCCACTTTGCACCATCAAACTAGCCCGACTTGGCACTGGTGCCACCTCTGGTCTGGGAACCATCCTGCGTAACGTAGATTCTAAGACGCCAGGCGGCCACTCCCAGCCACAGGCCCCCAAACCCAAACAACGGCGCTTTTCCCCGGAAAACAAAACTCGCCTGCCAACTTTTTGATGGCAGATTGCAGGAGCCACTTGGTACTATAAAACCAGCCCAACTTGGCACTGGTGCCACCATGGGTCTGGTCCCCATCCTGCCTATAGTAGCTTTTCAGGAGCCAGCCGGTCACTCCCAGCCATAGGCCCCCAGACACAAACCTCGGCCCGTTTCCCTGGCAAACAAAAGTAAGCTGCCCCGCTTCTGGATGGCAGATTGCAGGAACCACTTGGTACTATCAAACCAGCCCGACTTGGCACTGGTGCCACCTTGGCTCTGGGAATCATCCTGCGTATCGTGGATTCTAAGGAGCCAGCCGGCCACTCCCAGCCACAGGCCCCCAAACACAAACAACGGCGCTTTTCCCTGGAAAACAAAACTCGCCTGCCAACTTTTTGATGGCAGATTGCAGGAGCCACTTGGTACTATCAAATCAGCCCAACTTGGCACTGCTGTCACCATGGGTCTGGTAACCATCCTACCTATCGTAGCTGTTCAGGAGCCAGCCGGTCACTCCCAGCCATAGGCACCCAGACACAAACCTGGGCCCGTTTCCCTGGCAAACAAAAGTAAGCTGCCCCGCTTCTGGATGGCAGATTGCAGGATGCACTCGGTACTATCAAACCAGCCAAACTTGACACTGCTGCCAGCTTGGGTCTCGGAACCATCCTGCGTATTGTGGATTCTAAGGAGCCAGCCGGCCACTCCCAGCCACAGGCCTCCAAACACAAACAACGGCGCTTTTCCCTGGAAAACAAAACTCGCCTGCCAAGTTTTTGATGGCAGATTGCAGGAGCCACTTGGTACTATCAAACCAGCCCAACTTGGCACTGGTGCCACCATGGGTCTGGTCCCCATCCTGCCTATCGTAGCTTTTCAGGAGCCAGCCGGTCACTCCCAGCCATAGGCCCCCAGAAAAGGGCCTCGGCCCGTTTCCCTGGCAAACAAAAGTAAGCTGCCCCGCTTCTGGATGGCAGATTGCAGGAGCCACTTTGTACTATCAAACCAGCCCGACTTGGCACTGGTGCCACCTTGGGTCTGGGAACCATGCTGCGTAATGTAGATTCTAAGACGACAGGCGGCCACTCCCAGCCACAGGCCCCCAAACACAAACAACGGCGCTTTTCCCTGGAAAACCAAAGTCGCCTGCCAACTTTTTGATGGCAGATTGCAGGAGCCACTTGGTACTATCAAACCAGCCCAACTTGGCACTGGTGCCACCATGGGTCTGGTCAACATACTGCCTATCGAAGCTTTTCAGGAGCCAGCAGGTCACTCCCAGCCATAGGCCCCCAGACACAAACCTCGGCCCGTTTCCCTGGCAAAAAAAATTAAGCTGCCCCGCATCTGGATGGCAGATTGCAGGAGCCACTTGGTACTATCAAACCAGCCCAACTTGGCACTGGTGCCACCATAGGTCTGGTAACCATCCTGCCTATCGTAGCTTTTCAGGAGCCAGCTGGTAACTCTCAGCCATAGGCCCCCAGACACAAACCTCGGCCCGTTTCCCTGGCAAACAAAATTAAGCTGCCCCGCTTCTGGATGGCAGATTGCAGGATGCACTTGGTACTATCAAACCAGCCAAACTTGACACTGCTGCCAGCTTGGCTCTGGGAACCATCCTGCGTATTGTGGATTCTAAGGAGCCAGCTGGCCACTCCCAGCCATAGGCCCCCAAACAAAAACAACGGCGCTTTTCCCGGGAAAACAAAACTCGCATGCCAACTTTTTGATGGCAGATTGCAGGATCCACTTGGTACTATCAAACTAGCCACACTTGGCACTGGTGCCACCTTGGGTCTGGTCACCATCCTGCCTATCGTAGCTTTTCAGGAGCCAGCCGGTCACTCCCAGCCATAGGCCCTAAGACACAAAGCTTGGCCCATTTCCCTGGCAAACAAAAGTAAGCTGCCCCGCTTCTGGATGGCAGATTGCAGGAGCCACTTGGTACTATCAACCCAGCCCGACTTGGCCCTGATGCCACCTCTGGTCTGGAAAACATCCTGCGTATCGTGGATTCTAAGGAGCCACCGGGCCACTCCCAGCCACAGGCCCCCAAACACAAACAACGGCGCTTTTCCCTGGAAAACATAACTCGCATGCCAACTTTTTGATGGCAGATTGCAGGAGCCACTTGGTATTATCAAACCAGCCCAACTTGGCACTGGTGCCACCTTGGGTCTGGTAACCATCCTGCCTATCGTAGCGTTTTAGTGCCAGCCGGTCACTCCCAGCCATAGACCCCCAGACACAAACCTCGGCCCGTTTCCCTGGCAAACAAAAGTAAGCTTCCCCGCTTCTGGATGGCAGATTGCAGGAGCCACTTGGTACTATCAAACCAGCCCAACTTGGCACTGGTGCCACCATAGGTCTGGTAACCATCCTGCCTATCGTAGCTTTTCAGGAGCCAGCAGGTCACTCCCAGCCATAGGCCCCCAGACACAAACCTCGGCCCGTTTCCCTGGAAAACAAAAGTAAGCTACCCCGCTTCTGGATGGCAGATTGCAGGAGCCACTTGGTACTATCAAACCAGCCCGACTTGGCACTGGTGCCACCTTGGGTCTGGGAACCATGCTGCGTATCATGGATTCTAAGCAGCCAGCCGGCCACTCCCAGCCACAGGTCCCCAACAAAAACCACGGCCCTTTTTTCTGGCAAAAAAAATTTAGCTGCCCCTCTTCTGGATGGCAGATTGCAGGAGCCACTTGGTACTATCAAACCAGCCCAACTTGGCACTGGTGCCACCATGGGTCTGGTCACCATCCTGCCTATCGTAGCTTTTCAGGAGCCAGCCGGTCACTCCCAGCCTTAGGCCCTAAGACACAAAGCTTGGCCCGTTTCCCTGGCAAACAAAAGTAAGCTGCCCCGCTTCTGGATGGCAGATTGCAGGAACCACTTGGTACTATCAAACCAGTCCAACCTGGCACTGCTGCCAAGATGGCTCTGGGAACCATCCTGCGTATCATGGGTTTTAAGGGGCCAGCCGGTCACTCCCAGCCATAGGCCCCCAGACACAAAGCTCGGCCCGTTTCCCTGGCAAACAAAAGTAAGCTGCCCAGCTTCTGGATGGCTGATTGCAGGAGCAACTTTGCACCATCAAACCAGCCCGACTGGGCACTGCTGCCACCTCTGGTCTGGGAACCATCCTGCCTATCGTGGATTTTCAGGGGCCAGCCGGTCACTCCCAGCCATAGGCCCCCAGACACAAACCTCGGCCCGTTTCCCTGGCAAACCAAAGTAAGTTACCCCGCTTCTGGATGGCAGATTGCAGGAGCCACTTTGCACCATCAAACCAGCCCGACTTGGCACTGGTGCCACCTCTGGTCTGGGAACCATGCTGCGTATCGTGGATTCTAAGGAGCCAGCCGGCCACTCCCAGCCACAGGCCCCCAAACACAAACAACTGCGCTTTTCCCTGGAAAACAAAACTCGCCTGCCAACTTTTTGATGGCAGATTGCAGGAGCCACTTGGTACTATCACACCAGCCCAACTTGGCACTGGTGCCGCCTTGGCTCTGGGAACCATCCTGCCTATCGTAGCTTTTCAGGAGCCAGCCGGTCACTCCGAGCCATAGGCCCCCAGACACAAAGCTCGGCCCATTTCCCTGGCAAACAAAAGTAAGCTGCCCCGCTACTGGATGGCAGATTGCAGGAGCTTTTTAGCACTATCAAACCAGCCCGACTTGCCACTGGTGCCACCTTGGGTCAGGGAACCATCCTGCGTATCGTGGATTTTGAGGAAACAGCCGGCCACTCCCAACCACAGGCCCCCAAACACAAACCACGGCCCTTTTCTCTGGCAAAAAAAACTCAACTGCCCCTCTTCTGGATGGCAAATTGCAGGAGCCACTTGGTACTACAAAAACAGCCCGACTTGGCACTGGTTCCACCTTGGGTCAGGTCACCATCCTGCGTATCGTGGATTCTAAGGAGCCAGCCGGCCACTCCCAGCCACAGGTCCCCAAACACAAACAACGGCGCTTTTCCCTGGAAAACAAAACTCGCCTGCCAACTTTTTGATGGCCGATTGCAAGAGCCACTTGGTACTATCAAACCAGCCAAACATGGCACTGGTGCCACCTTGGCTCCGGGAACCATCCTGCCTATCGTGGATTTTATGGGGCCAGCCGGTCACTCCCAGCCCTAGGCCCCCAGACACAAAGCGCGGCCCGTTTCCCTGGCAAACAAAAGTAAGCTGACCCGCTTCTGGATGGCTGATTGCAGGAGCAACTTTGCACCATCAAACCAGCCCGACTTGGCACTGCTGCCACCTATGGTCTGGGAACCATCCTGCCTATCGTGGATTTTCAGGGGCCAGCCGGTCACTCCCAGCCATAGGCCCCCAGACACAAACCTCGGCCCGTTTCCCTGGCAAACAAAAGTAAGCTGCCCCGCTTCTGGAAGGCAGATTGCCAGAGATATTTAGTACTCTTAAACCAGCCCGACTTGGCACTGGTGCCACCTTGGCTCTGAGAACCATCCTGCGTATCATGGATTTTCAGGGGCCAGCCGGTCACTCCCAGCCATAGGCCCCCAGACACAAACCACGGCCCTTTCCTCTGGAAAACAAAACTCAGCTGCCCCTCTTCTGGATGGCAAATTGCAGGAGCCACTTGGTTCTACATAAACAGCCTGACTTGGCACTGGTGCCACCTTGGGTCTGGGAACCATCCTGCCTATCGTAGCTTTTCAGGACCTAGCCGGTCACTCCCAGCCATAGGCCCCCAGACAGAAACCTCGGCCCGTTTCCCTGGCAAACAAAAGTAAGCTGCCCCGCTTCTGGATGGCAGATTGCAGGAGCCACTTTGCACCATCAAAACAGCCCAACTTGGCACTGGTGCCACCTTGGATCTGGGAACCATCTTGCCTATCGTGGATTTTCAGGGGCCCGCAGGCCACTCTCAGCCATGTGCCCCCAAACAAAAACCACGGCCCTTTACTCTGGTAAACAAAACTCAACTGCCCCTCTTCTGGATGGCAAATTGCAGGAGCCACTTGGTACTACAAAACCAGCCCGACTTGGCACTGGTGCCACCTTGGGTCTGGTCACCATCCTGCCTATCGTGCATTTTAAGGAGCCAGATGGCCACTCCCAGCCATATGCCCCAAACACAACCCACGCCCCTTTTCTGTGGCAAACAAAACTCAGCTGCACCGCTTCTGGATGGAAGATTGCAGGAGCCACTTGGCACTATCAAACCAGCCGGACTTGGCACTGGTGCCACCTTGGGTCTGGGAACCATACTGCCTATCGTGGATTGTCAGGAGCCAGACGACCACTCTCGGCCACAGACCCCAATCAAAAACAACGGCCCGTTTCCCTGGCAAAGAAAACTCAGCTGCCCCACTTCTGGCTGGGAGATTGCAGGAGGCACTTGACACTGTCAAACCAGCCCTACTTGACACTGGTGCCACCTTAGGTCTGCGAACCATCCTGCCTATCGTGGATTTTCAGGAGCCAGCCGGTCACTCCCAGCCACAGGGCATATAAAACAAACCACGGCCATTTTCCCTGGCAAACAAAACTCAGCTGCCCCGCTTCTGGATGGCAGATTGCAGGAGCCACTTGGTAATATCAAACAAGCCCGACATGGCACTGGTGCCACCCTGGGTATGGAAGCCATCATGCGTATGGTTACTTTTCAGGAGTCATCTGGCCACTCCCAGCCATAGGACCTCAAACACAAACAACGGCGATTTTCCCTGGAAAACAAAACTCGCCTGCCAACTTTTTGATGGCAGATTGCAGGAGCCACTTGGTACTATCAAAGCAGCCCAACTTGACCCTGGTGTCACCATTGGTCTGGTAACCATCCTGCCTACCGTAACTTTTCAGGAGCAGGTCGGACACTCCCAGCCATAGGCCCTAAGAAACAAACCTCGGCCCGTTTCCCTGGCAAAAAAAACTCAACTTCCCCTCTTCTAGATGGCAGATTGCAGGAGCCACTTGATGCTATCAAACCAGCCCGACTTGGCACTGGTGCCACCTTGGATCTGGGAACAATCCTGACTATCGTACATATTCAGGAACAAGCCGAACACTGCTGGCCATAGGCCCCCAGACACAAACCTTGGCAGGTTTCCCTGGCAAACAAAAGTAAGCTGCCCCGCTTCTGGATGGCAGATTGCAGGAGACACTTGGTACTATCAAACCAGCCCAACTGGGCACTGGTGCCACCTTGGAACTGGGAACCATCCTGTGTATCTTGGATTTTCAGGGGCCAGCCGGCCAGTCTCAGCCATAGGCCCCCAAACACAAACCACGGCCCTTTTCTCTGGCAAACAAAACCCAACTGCCCCTCTTCTGGATGGCAAATTGCAGGACGCACTTGGTACTACAAATCAGCCCGATTTGGCACTGGTGCCACCTTGCGTCTGGGAACCATCCTGCGTATCGAGCTTTTTAAGGAGCCAGCCACCCACCGACTTGGCACTGGTGCCGCCTTTGGGAAGGAAGCCATCATGCCTATGGTCGATTTTCAGGAGTCAGTCGGGCTGGTTTGATAGTGCAAAGTGGATCCTGCAATCTGCCATCCAGAAGCGGGGCAGCTGAGTTTTGTTTACCAGAGAATAGGTCCGTGGATTATTTTTGGGTCATATGGTTTGGAGTGGCCGGCTGGCTCCTTAAAATGCTCGATACGCAGGATGGTTCCCAGAGCCAAGGTGCCACAACTGCCAAGTCGCGCTGTTTTTGTACTAACAAGTGGCTCCTGCAATTTGCCATCCAGAAGCGGGGCGGCTTCGTCTTGTTTGCCAGGGAAACGGGCCGACGTTTGTGTCTGGGGGCCTATGGCTGGGAGTGACCGGCTGGCTGCATAGAATCCACGATAGGCAGGATGTTTACATCAGCCCTGGTGGCACCAGTGCCAAGTTGGGCTGGTTTGATAGCACCAAGCGGCTCCTGCAATCTGCCATCAAAAAGTTGGCAGGTGAGTTTTGTTTTCCAGGGAAAAGCGCCGTTGTTTGTGTTTGGGGGCCTATGGCTGGGAGTGGCCGGCTGGCTCCTTAGAATCCACGATACGCAGGATGGTTCCCAGACCCAAGGTGGCACCAGTGCCAAGTCAGGCTGGTGTTATAGTACCAAGTGGCTCCTACAATCTGCCATCCAGAAGCAGGGCAGCTGAGGTTTGCTTGCCAGAGAAAAGGGGTGTGGTTTTTGTTTGGGGGCCTGTGGCTGGCAGTGGCCGGCTGTTTCCTGAATATGTACGATACGCAGGATTGTTCCCAGACCGAAGGTGGCACCCGTGTGAAGCCAGGCTGGTTTGATAGTACCAAGTGGCTCCTGCAATCTGCCATCCAGAAGCTGGGCAGCTGAGTTTTGTTTGCCAGAGAAAAGGGCCGTGGCTTGGGTTTGGCCGCATATGGCTGGGAGGGGCCGGCTGGCTCCTTAAAATGCACGATAGGCAGGATGGTAACCAGACCCAAGGTGGCACCAGTGCCAAGTCGGGCTGTTTTTGTAGTACCAAGTGGCTCCTGCAATTTGCCATCCAGAAGAGGGGCAGTTGAGTTTTCTTTGCCAGAGTAAAGGGCCGTGGTTTGTGTTTTTGGGCCTATGGCTCAGAGTGGCTGGGTGGCCCATGAAAATCTACGAGAGGCAGGATGGTTCCCAGATCCAAGATGGCACCAGTGCCAAGTAGGGCTGGTTTGATGTTGCAAAGTGGCTCCTGCAATCTGCCATCCAGAAGCGGGGTAACTTACTTTGGTTTGCCAGGGAAACGGGCCGAGGTTTGTGTCTGGGGGCCTATGGCTGGGAGTAACCGGCTGTTTCCTGAAAATCCACGATACGCAGGATGGTTCCCTGACCCAAGGTGGCACCAGTGCCAAGTTGGGCTGGTTTGATAGTACCAAGTGGCTCCTGCAATCTGCCATCCAGAAGCGGGAAAGCTGAGTTCTGTTTGCCATAGAAATGGGCCGAGGTTTGTGTTTGAGGTCCTATGGCCGGGAGTGGCCGGCTGACTCCTTAAAATCAACCATACGCATGATGGCTTCCAGACCCAAGGTGGGACCAGTGCCAAGGTGGCTTGTTTGATATTACAAAGCTGCTCCTACAATCGGCCATCCAGAAGCGGGGCAGATGAGATTTGTTTGCCAGGGAAAATGCCCATTGTTTGTTTGTGGACCCTGTAGCTGGGAGTGGACGGCTGGTTCCTGAAAATCCATGATACGCAGGATGGTTCCCAGAGCCAAGGTGGCACCAGTGTCAAGTCGGGCTGGTTTGACAGTGTGAAGTGCCTCCTGCAATCTCCCATCCAGAAGCGGGGCAGGTAAGTTTTGTTTGACAGAAAAAGGACCGTGGTTTTTCTTTGCCTGTGGCTGGGAGTGGCCGGCTGGCTCCTTAGAATCCACGATACGCAGGATGGTTCCCAGACCAGAGGTGGCACCAGTGCCAAGTCGGGCTGGTTTGATAGTACCAAGTGGCTCCTGCAATTTGCCATCCAGAAGCGGGGCAGCTTACTTTTGTTTGCCAGGCAAACGGGCCGAGGTTTGTGTCTGGGGGCCTATGGCTCGGAGGGACCAGCTGGCTCCTGAAAAGCTACGATAGGCAGGATGGTTACCAGACCCATGGTGGCACCAGTGCCAAGTTGGGCTGGTTTGATAGTACCAAGTGGCTCCTGCAATCTGACATCAAAAAGTTGGCAGGCGAGTTTTGTTTTCCAGGGAAAAGCACTGTTGTTTGTGTTTGGGAGCCTGTGGTGGGAGTGGCCGGCTGGCTCCTGAAAATCCACGATATGCAGGCTGGTTCCCAGACCAGAGGTGGCACCAGTGCCAGGTTGGGCTGGTGTGATAGTACCAAGTGGCTCCTGCAATCTGCCATCCAGAAGCTGGGAAACTGAGTTTTCTTTGCCAGAGAAACGGGCCGTGGGTTGTGTTTGGGGACATAGGGCTGGGAGTGGCCATCTGGCTCCTTAAAATGCACGATAGGCAGGATGGTGACCAGACCCAAGGTGGCACCAGTGCCAAGTCGGGCTGGTTTTGGAGTACCAAGTGGCTCCTGCAATATGCCATCCAGACGCGGGGCAGCTGATTTTAGTTTGCAAAAGAAAAGGTCCGTGGATTTTTTTCTGGGCCATATGGCTGGGAGTGGCCGGCTGGCTCCATAAAATGCACGATACGCAGGATGGTAACCAGACCCATAAAATGCACGATACACAGGATGGTAATCAGACCCAACGCGGCACCAGTGCCAAGTCGGGATGTTTTTGATAGTACCAAGTGGCTCCGGCAATTTGCCATCCAGAAGAGGGGCAGTTGAGTTTTGTTTGCCAGAGAAAAGGGCCGTGGGTTGTGTATGGGGGCATATGGCTGAGAGTGGCGGGCTGGTCCCTGAAAATCCACGATACGCAGGATGGTTCCCAGAGCCAAGGTGGCACCAGTGCCATGTTTGGCTGGTTTGATAGTACCAAGTGGCTCTTGCAATCGGCCATCAAAAAGTTGGCAGGCGAGTTTTGTTTTCCAGGGAAAAGCACCGTTGTTTGGGTTTGGGGGCCTGTGGCTGGGAGTGGCCGCCTGGCGCCTTAGAATCTACGTTACGCAGCATGGTTCCGAGACCCAAGGCGGCACCAGTGTCAAGTTGGGCTGGTTTGATAGTACCAAGTGGTTCCTGCAATCTGCCATCCAGAAGCGGGGCAGCTTACTTTTGTTTGCCAGGGAAACAGGCCGAGGTTTGTGTCTGGGGGCCTATGGCTGGGAGTGACCGGCTGGCTCCTGAAAAGCTACGATAGCCAGGATGGTGACCAGACCCATGGTGGCACCAGTGCCAAGTTGGGCTGGTTTGATAGTACCAAGCGGCTCCTGCAATCTGCCATCAAAAAGTTGGCAGGCGCGTTTTGTTTTCCAGGGAAAAGCGCCGTTGTTTGTGTTTGGGGGCCTGTGGCTGGGAGTGGCCGGCTGGCTCCTTAAAATCCACGATACGCAGGATGGTTCTGAGACCAGAGGTGGCACCAGTGCCAAGTTGGGCTGGTTTGATGCTGCAAAGTGGCTCCTGCAATCTGTCATCCAGAAGCGGGGCAGCTGAGTTTTGTTTGTCAGAGAAAAAGGGTGCGGTTTGTGTTTGGGGGCCTGTGGCTGGCAGTGGCCGGCTGTTTCCTCTAAATCCACGATACGCAGGATTGTTCCCAGACCGAAGGTGGCACCCGTGTGAAGCCAGGCTGGTTTGATAGTACCAAGTGGCTCCTGCAATCTGCCATCAAAATGTTGGCAGGCGAGTTTTCTTTTCCAGGGAAAAGTGCCGTTGTTTGTGTTTAGGGGCCTGTGGCTGGGCGTGGCCGGCTGGCTCCTTAGAATCCACGATACGCAGGATGGTTCCCAGACCCAAGGTGGCACCGGTGCCAAGTCGGGCTGGTTTGATACTACCAAATGGCTCCTGCAATCTGCCATCCAGAAGCGGGGCAGCTTAATTTTTTTTGCCAGGGAAACGGGCCGAGGTATGTTTCTGGGGGCCTATGGCTGGGAGTGACCGGCTGGCTCCTTAGAATCCACGATACGCAGGATGGTTCCCAGAGCCAAGGTGGCACCAGTGCCAAGTCGGGCTGGTTTGATACTACCAAGTGGTTCCTGCAATCTGCCATCCAGAAGCGGGGCAGCTGAGTTTTGTTTGCCTGGGGAAAGGGCCATGGGTTGTGTTTGCGGGCATATGGCTGGGAGTGGCCAGCTGGCTCCTTAAAATGCACGATAGGCAGGATGGTAACCAGACCCAAGGTGGCACCAGTGCCAAGTCGGGATGTTTTTGTAGTGCCAAGTGGCTCCTGCAATTTGCCATCCAGAAGAGGGGCCTTTGAGTTTTGTTTACCAGAGAAAAGGGCTGTGGTTTTTGTTTGGGGGCCTATGGTTGACAGTGGCTGGCTGGCCCCTGAAAATCCGCGCTAGGCAGGATGGTTCCCAGATCCAAGGTGGCACCAGTGCCAAGTCGGGGTGTTTTTGTAATACCAAGTGGCTCCGGCAATTTGCCATTCAGAAGAGGGGCAGTTGAGTTTTGTTTGCCAGAGAAAAGGGCCGTGGGTTGTGTATGGGGGCATATGGCTGAGAGTGGCAGGCTGGTCCCTGAAAATCCACGATAGGCAGGATGGTTCCCAGAGCCAAGGTGGCACCAGTGCCATGTTTGGCTGGTTTGATAGTACCAAGTGGCTCTTGCAATCGGCCATCAAAAAGTTGGCAGGCGAGTTTTGTTTTCCAGGGAAAAGCACCGTTGTTTGGGTTTGGGGGCCTGTGGCTGGGAGTGGCCGCCTGGCGCCTTAGAATCTACGTTACGCAGCATGGTTCCGAGACCCAAGGTGGCACCAGTGTCAAGTTGGGCTGGTTTGATAGTACCAAGTGGTTCCTGCAATCTGCCATCCAGAAGCGGGGCAGCTTACTTTTGTTTGCCAGGGAAACAGGCCGAGGTTTGTGTCTGGGGGCCTATGGCTGGGAGTGACCGGCTGGCTCCTGAAAAGCTACGATAGCCAGGATGGTTACCAGACCCATGGCGGCACCAGTTCCAAGTTGGGCTGGCTTGATAGTACCAAGCGGCTCCTGCAATCTGCCATCAAAAAGTTGGCAGGCGAGTTTTGTTTTCCAGGGAAAAGCGCCGTTGTTTGTGTTTGGGGGCCTGTGGCTGGGAGTGGCCGGCTGGCTCCTTAGAATCCACGATACGCAGGATGGTTCCCAGACCAGAGATGGCACCAGTGCCAAGTCGGGCTGGTTTGATGCTGCAAAGTGGCTCCTGCAATCTGCCATCCAGAAGCGGGGCAGCTGAGATTTGTTTGTCAGAGAAAAAGGGTGTGGTTTTTGTTTGGGGGCCTGTGGCTGGCAGTGGCCGGCTGTTTCCTCTAAATCCACGATACGCAGGATTGTTCCCAGACCGAAGGTGGCACCCGTGTGAAACCAAGCTGGTTTGATAGTACCAAGTGGGTCCTGCAATCTGCCATCCAGATGCTGGGCAGCTGAGTTTTGTTTGCCAGAGAAAAGGGCCGTGGGTTGTGTTTGGCGGCATATAGCTGGGAGTGGCCGGCTGGCTCCTTAAAATGCACGACACGCAGGATTGTTCCCAGACCGAAGGTGGCACCCGTGTGAAGCCAGGCTGGTTTGATAGTACCAAGTGGCTCCTGCAATCTGCCATCCAGATGCTGGGCAGCTGAGTTTTGTTTGCCAGAGAAAAGTGCCGTTGTTTGTGTTTAGGGGCCTTTGGCTGGGCGTGGCTGGCTGGCTCCTTAGAATCCACGATACGCAGGATGGTTCCCAGACCCAAGGTGGCACCGGTGCCAAGTCGGGCTGGTTTGATACTACCAAATGGCTCCTGCAATCTGCCATCCAGAAGCGGGGCAGCTTAATTTTGTTTGCCCGGGAAACAGGCCGAGGTATGTGTCTGGGGGCCTCTGGCTGGGAGTGACCGGCTGGCTCCTTAGAATCCACGATACGCAGGATGGTTCCCAGAGCCATGGTGGCACCAGTGCCAAGTCAGGCTGGTTTGACAGTGTCAAGTGCCTCCTGCAATCTGCCATCCAGAAGCGGGACTGCTGAGTTTTGTTTGCCAGAGGAAAGGGCCATGGGTTGTGTTTGCGGGCATATGGCTGGGAGTGGCCAGCTGGCTCCTTAAAATGCACGATACGCAGGATGGTAACCAGACCCAAGGTGGCACCAGTGCCAAGTCGGGATGTTTTTGTAGTGCCAAGTGGCTCCTGCAATTTGCCATCCAGAAGAGGGGCCTTTGAGTTTTGTTTACCAGAGAAAAGGTCCGTGGCTTGTGTTTGGGGGCCTATGGTTGACAGTGGCTGGCTGGCCCCTGAAAATCCACGATGGGCAGGATGGTTCCCAGATCCAAGGTGGCACCAGTGCCAAGTCGGGCTGTTTTTGTAGTACCAAGTGCGTCCTGCAATTTGCCATCCAGAAGAGGGGCAGCTTACTTTTGTTTGCCAAGGAAAACGACCATGGTTGGATTTGTGGGCCCTGTGGCCGGGAGTGGACGGCTCGCTCCTGAAAATTCATGATACGCAGGATGGTTCCCAGACCCATGGTGGCACCAGTGCCAAGTTGGGCTGGTTTGATACTACCAAGTGGCTCCTGCAATCTGCCATCAAGAAGTTGGCGGGCGAGTTTTGTTTTCCAGGGAAAAGCGCCGTTGTTTTTGTTTGGGGGCCTGTGGCTGGGAGTGGCCGGCTGGCTAATTAGAATCCACGATACGCAGCATGGTTCCCAGACCAGAGGTGGCACCAGTGCCAAGTCTGGCTAGTTTGATGGTGCAAACAGGGTCCTGCAATCTGCCATCCAGAAGCGGGGCAGCTTAATTTTGTTTGCCAGGGAAACGGTCCGAGGTTTGTGTCTGGGGGCCTATGGCTGGGAGTGACCGGCTGGCTCCTGAAAATCTACGATAGGCAGGATGGTTACCAGACCCATGGTGGCACCAGTGCCAAGTCGGGCTGGTTTGATGGTGGAAAGTGGCTCCTGCAATCTGCCATCCAGAAGCGGGGCAGCTTACTTTTGTTTGCCAGGGAATCGGGCTGAAATTTTTGTCTGGGGGCCTAGGGCTGGGAGTGACCGGCTGGCTCCTGAAAAGCTACGATAGGCAGGATGGTGACCAGACCCATGGTGGCACCAGTGCCAAGTTGGGCTGGTTTGATAGTACCAAGCGGCTCCTGCAATCTGCCATCAAAAAGTTGGCAGGCGAGTTTTGTTTTCCAGGGAAAAGCGCCGTTGTTTGTGTGGGGGCCTGTGGCTGGGAGTGGCCGGCTGGCTCCATAGAATCCACGATACGCAGGATGGTTCTGAGACCAGAGGTGGCACCAGTGCCAAGTTAGGCTGGTTTGATGGTGCAAAGTGGCTCCTGCAATCTGCCATCCAGAAGCGGGGTAGCTTACTTTTGTTTGCCAGGGAAACGGGCCGAGGTTTGTGTCTGGGAGCCTATGCTGGGAGTGACGGGATGGCTCCTGAAAAGCTACGATAGGCAGGATGGTTACCAGACCCATGGTGGCACCAGTGCCAAGTTGGGCTGGTTTGATAGTACCAAGTGGCTCCTGCAATCTGCCATCCAGAAGCTGGGCAGCTTACTTTTGTTTGCCAGGGAAACGGGCCGAACTTTGTGTCTGGGGGCCTATGGCTGGGAGTGACCGGCTTGCTCCTGAAAAGCTATGATAGGCAGGATGGTTACCAGACCCATGGTGGCACCAGTGCCAAGTTGGGCTGGTTTGATAGTACCAAGTGGCTCCTGCAATCTGCCATCAAAAAGTTGGCAGACGAGTTTTGTTTTCCAGGGAAAAGCACCGTTGTTTGTGTTTGCGGGCCTGTGGCTGGGAGTGACCGGCTGGCTCCTTAGAACCCACGATACGCAGGATGGTGACCAGACCCATGGTGGCACCAGTGCCAAGTCGGGCTGGTTTGATAGTACCAAGTGGTTCCTGCAATCTGCCATCCAGAAGCGGGGCAGCTGAGTTTTGTTTGCCAGAGAAACGGGCTGTGGTGTGTGTTTGGGTCCTGTGGCTGCCAGTGGCCGGCTGGCTCCTGAAAATCCATGATACGCAGCATGGTTCCCAGACCCAAGGTGGCACCAGTGCCAAGTAGGGCTGGTTTGACCGTGTCAAGTGCCTCCTGCAATCTCCCATCCAGAATTGGGGCAGCTGAGTTTTTTTGCCTGTGAATCGGGCCTTTGTTTTTGATTGGGGTCTGTGGCCGAGAGTGGTCGGCTGTCTCCTGACAATCCACAATGCGCAGGATGGTTCCCAGACCAGAGGTGGCACCAGTGCCAAGTCCGGCTGATTTGATAGTACCAAGTGGCTCCTGCAATCTCCCATCCAGAAGCGGGACTGCTGAGTTTTTTTTGCCAGAGAAAAGGGCCGTGGGTTTTTTTGGGGGCATATGGCTGGGAGTGGCCAGCTGGCCCCTGAAAATCCACAATAGGCAGGATGGTTCCCAGATCCAAGGTGGCACCAGTGCCAAGTCGGGCTGATTTGATGGTGCAAAGTGGCTCCTGCAATCTGCCATCTCGACGCGGGGTAGCTGATTTTTGTTTCCCAGAGAAAAGGTCCGTGGTTCGTTTTTGGGGGCATATGGCTGGGAGTGGCCGGCTGGTTCCTTAAAAATCTCGATACGCAGGATGGTTCCCAGACCCAAGGTGGCACCAGTGCCAAGTCAGGCTGTTTTTGTATTACCAAGTGCGTCCTGCCATTTGCCCTCCAGAAGAGGGGCAGTTGAGTTTTGTTTGCCAGAGAAAAGGGCCGTGGTTTGTGTTTGGGGGCATATGGCTGAGAGTGGCCGGCTGACCCCTGAAAATCCACGATAGGCAGGATGGTTCCCAGACCACAGGTGGCACCAGTGCCAAGTCGGGCTGGTTTGATAGTACTCAATAGCTCCTGCAATCTGCCATCCAGAAGCGGGGCAGCTTACTTTTGTTTGCCAGGGAAACGGGCCGAGGTTTGTGTCTGGGGGCCTATGGCTGGGAGTGACCGGCTGGCTCCTGAAAAGCTACGATAGGCAGGATGGTTCCCAGTGCTAAGGTGGCACCAGTGCCAAGTTGGGCTGGTTTGATAGTACCAAGTGGCTCCTGCAGTCTGCCATCCAGAAGCAGGGCAGCTGAGTTTTGTTTTCCAGAGAAAAGGGCTGTGGTTTGTGTTTGGGGGCATATAGCTGAGAGTGACCGGCTGGCCCCTGAAAATCCACGATACGCAGGATGGTTCCCAGATCCAAGATGGTACCAGTGCCAAGTCAGGCTGGTTTGATAGTCCCAAGTGGCTCCTGCAATCTGCCATCCAGAAGCGGGGCAGCTGAGTTTTGTTTGCCAGAGAAAATGGCCGTGGTATGTGTTTGGGGGCCTGTGGTTGGGAGTGGCCGGCTGTTTCCTAAAAATCCACGATACGCAGGATGGTTCCCAGACCCATGGTGGCACCAGTGCCAAGTTCTGCTGGTTTGATAGTACCAAGTGGCTTCCGCAATCTGCCATCCAGAAGCGGGGCAGCTTACTTTTGTTTGCCTGAGAAACGTGCCAAGGTTTGTGTCTGGGGGCCTATGGGTGGGAGTGTTCGGCTGGTTCCTGAAAAGCTACGATAGGCAGGATGGTGACCAGACCCAAGGTGGCACCAGTGCCAAGTCGGGCTGGTTTGATAGTACCAAGTGGCTCCTGCAATCTGCCATCCAGAAGCGGGGCAGCTTAATTTTGTTTGCCAGGGAAACGGGCCGAGGTTTGTGTCTGGGGGCCTATGGCTGGGAGAGCCCGGCTGGCTCCTGAAAATCCACGCTAGGCAGCATGGTTCCCAGACCCAAGGTGGCACCAGTGCCAAGTCGGGCTGGTTTGATGGTGCAAAGTGGCTCCTGAAATCTGCCATCCAGAAGTGGCGCAGCCGATTTTTGTTTGCCAGAGAAAAGGTCTTTGGTTTTTTTTTGGGGGCCTGTGGCTGGGATTGGCCGGCTGGCTCCTTAGAATCCACGATACGCAGCATGGTTCCCAGACCCAAGGTGGCACAAGTGCCAAGTCGGGCTGTGTTTGTAGTACCAAGTGGCTCCTGCAATTTGCCATCCAGAAGAGGGGCAGTTGAGTTTTGTTTGCCAGAGAAAAGGGCTGTGGTTTGTGTTTGGGGGTACATGGCTGAGAGTGGCCGGCTGGCCCCTGAAAATCCACGATAGGCAGGATGATTCCCAGATCCAAGGTGGCACCAGTGCCAAGTCAGGCTGGTTTGACAGTGTCAAGTGCCTCCTGCAATCTCCCATTCAGAATCGGGGCAGCTGAGTTTTTTTGCCTGGGAAACGGGCTGTCTTTTTTGATTGGGGTCTGTGGCCGAGAGTGGTCGGCTGGCTCCTGACAATCCACAATACGCAGGATGGTTCCCAGACCCAAGGTGGCACCAGTGCCAAGTCGGGCTGGTTTGATAGTACCAAGTGGCTCCTGCAATCTGCCATCCAGAAGCGGGGCAGCTGAGTTTTGTTTGCCCAAGTAAAGGGCCGAGGTTTTTGTTTGGGGGTGTGTCCTAGGAGTGGCCGGCTGGCTCCTTAAAATGCACGATATGCAAGATGGCTCCCAGACCCAAGGTGCCACCAGTGCCAAGTCGGGCTGGTTTGATAGCACCAAGTGGCTCCTGCAATCTTCCATGATCACGTGGAGAAATACTTTCTGGTTTCAGCCATATGCTCTTTCTTCTCTCCCTCAACTTCTCTATCACCTCTCATCTGTTTCACATGCGCCATCTTCAAGGTCCACAGGCTACTTTTCACAGAATCTTCTGGCCTGATGAAGTAAGAATGATGAATAGAACAGAGCTGGGATCCATTTTCCAGTTTGGATAAAAATGCATTCTGCACACAAATCCAAGGAGAAGGTGCTGCCCCGATGCCCAGAAAATCTTTCACTCCTGCTAGTGTTCTACGTCAACCGCAACTTAGTCTGAAAGAAAAGCTTTTTCTCTGAGAGCATCTGAGAGGTTTGCATGAAGCACTGATATCTGACATATGCAATTTTGAATAGGAGAGGAAAAAGAAAATGGCAAGGAGTTTTTAATTTTAGTGGTTTCAATTTTAATTTCCGTGCACTTTTTCAAAACTTGTCAGCTCAAATGCCCATCAACATCTTTTAGTCATCTGTAAGTCAGTATTCATATAAAATGTGCTTCAAATCCAAAGAATTTCAAATTTGCACTCCAAGCTTCTATGCCTAGATTTATGATTTCCTACACATATTAGATGAAAGGAAGGCCTTTTTTACTGTGGGAGTGCTGGAACACTGGAACAGGTTGCCCAGAGAAGTTGTGGGTGTCCCATCCCTGAAAGTATTCAAGGTCACCTTGGACGGGGCTTGGAGCAGCAACAAAGGAGAAGCTTGATGGTAGAGAAACAAAGTTGGACTATAGAAGAAACTCGGATTGAAGTATAGGATCAAGTTTTCTCTCAGCTCTTGGGGTAAATTCAAAGTTGTACAAAATGACATTTATCTGTGCTATTCACTACTGTAACAGAAAGTTTCATGAAAACTGTACAGAAGATAGTAAATTTTAAAAGAGATAAGAATTACAGCATAAAATCCATGGGATGGGTTACAACATGAGACACTCTCTAAGAGAAAATCTCTGTGTTTCAGCACTTCATCGGGGTAAGATTTCATGAAGTGCCAAAGAAGGCGGCAAAATATCATTCGGGACATTATTTACTGGAATTCAGCCTGGCCATTAGTAGGAACTGGCTTTGAACATATCATGTAGATATACCACACACTTTCCCTTCACTGAAAAATTACTGTTTACAACAAATAAGCAATTGACGATCAAAATTGATTGAAAGCATCTTAAACATGTCAAGTATTTCATTGTAGATGATCTGTGATCCAAATGCTTCTTCCACCTTCGAGAGGGACAGAAGAATTCTTCCATATCATGATGGTTTAAAATTGTATCAACCAATGTTTTCTGCTGAAAAGATATCATCTATTTTTTTCTATTTTTGGAAGAAAATATTCCTAGACATACAACAGGTGAGAACTAAGTAATTTTAAAGAAACAAATGAAATGAAAATATTCTGTAAATAGAATGAAATGAAAAGCTGTGTTTTAAATAGGAGCTAAATATTAAACAGAATTTTTGTACCAGGCATTTGAATTACTGCACCAGCTCTTTTGCCCATCAAGAGAGGCATTTAGCATTTCAGTCTTTTCCAAGGTGTTCATAATCTGCTATGCTGATCTCTGTGTGTGCCTAGGTGTGTGTGGAAGGGGGGGCATGTGAAGGGGAGTGTGTATGTTTGCTTTACAATTGTTGTGGCAGATTCATGCCTCAGCTCCACATTTTGTTTTAAAAAGGTCACACCGAGTGGATATGTAGTTTACTATCAACAAGAGATCGATTCCCAAATCATCCATTTGACTCTCCCTTATAAATCATGTGCTTTGTTGCATATTTTATCAAATATACTTTCAAGCCAGATGGAGGAAGGAGGATGTGGGAATCCCTCCACCATCTTGCAACTTTTATGTAAGTAGGTTTTCAAGAAAATCATCATTTCTCTTTTAAATATGTCTGGAACAGGCATGATGGTAGTGTCAACCTGTTGGAGTTTTTGTTGCTGGAAGAAGTTGTACAAAAGGATTGGTTTTTACATTGACCAGTTACTGAATCAAGCGCAGGAATACATTGGAAATTTAGCTGGGGGTTCCTTTTCCCAGCAGACTACTTCTAGAACGAGCTTGTACACTGAAGCTGACTCTTTTGCTCTCTTTTTGTTTCTTTCCTATTTTCTTGGCTTCTTTGCCACTATCTAGACAATTTTGGAACTTTGTTCCCAAATAAGGACTTAGATCTTTTTCTTCCCTTATCAATATTGCCATGAAATTGATAAATAAAGACCAACTCTTTATTTTTGTTTTTAACCCACATAGATAATTCCCATCCATTAATCCATTTTGTGGACCAATAGTTGCCATTCTGATGGAAGCTGTCACTTCTTAACAATAGGCATTCTGTGACTATGTTGACAGCACTTTGGGTGAAGATCCTAACTGGTCTTAGATACACATAGGGAGAAATTTGCTCAGCCAGTGTCAGTCTTAAGCATGCGTATCAGAAGATCTTTCTAGAGCTGGGAATTTTCCCATGAAAGGGATTCAGTTAGGGAAGAGACACTTGTGCCAGAGTTTTACATTCTTCTTGAACACTGCTTAAGGAACTTAGATGCCATGTCCATTTGGATCTCTGTCTGCACAGAACTTTGTCATGCCAGTGCTTGAAATGCATCTTGAAGAGAATTCACTAGCACAGAATGAAAGAGAGTGGAAGGGGTTGGTGGGGCTAACCAGGCCCAACCCCCCTGCCTAAACCAGGATACCTAGAGCCTCTTGCCCAGGATTCTATCTGGGTGTACTTTTAATGTCTTCAAAGATCCAGGCTCCACAATCGTTCTGGGCAGTCTGTGCCGTGGTTCAGTCACCCTCGCAGTAAAGAAACATTTACTGATGTTCAAAGGCAATCTCCTGTATTTCAGTGTGTGCCCACTGCCTCTTGTCTTTTCCCTCAGCATCACTGAAAAGACACTGATTCCCTCCCCTTTGCACTATTGCTTCCATATGTATGTGTGATGCCATGTAGAGGTATGTCAAAAACCTCCCTGAAGCCCAGGCAGATAATATTCCCTTCATCTACCAGTCAAGTTGATTCATCAGAAGAGTTTAAAGTGATGTTCAGCATGAAATTCCCCTGAAAAATCCTGCTACCTACATTATTTGGTCATCTTTCATGTGCCTGGCAAGGATTTCCAGGAAGAGCTGCTTCATCAACTTCCTGGGGATAAAAAAGAGGATGGCTGGTTTGTACTATGGCGAGTCCTCTTAATTGCCTTTTTTGAAGATGAGTGTCATTTGCTAACATCCACTCTTTAGCCTCTCTTGTCGTCTACATCTTAGCAAAACGCTTTCCCACTATGTCTGGCTAGGAAAAACTGTGCCAGCACAGAAAACATCTCCCATCGTGTTCTAGAAGTTGCATGGATGTCTGCCAAGTGTTTGGCAGGAAGAAAAGAAAAGTTGTCCAAAACAGCTTCCAATCGAATGTTCATGTGATTGGAAAAGTCAGGAGAGTGCAAAGGTACTGTTTTCTATCAGTTGGCAAGGTGCGCACACAATCCCAGTGTTGTACAGCTTGCTTCTTCACCTTCCCGAAGCTGCCGCTCTCGCCGGCTCCCGGAGCCCAAGAAGCGGCTTCTTCGCGCAAAGACGATTGTGCCGCTCACAGTGCTCTCCTTAGCGCGGCTTCTGCCGAAAGACGCCCGGCAGCGGCTCTTACCTCCGGAGAGCATCCTACCTTCGTTTTAACGTCTTTTGTAGTCTACACCTCGGCAAAACGCTTTTCCACTCTGTCTGGCTAGGAAAAACTGTGCCAGCACAGAAAACATCTCCCATCGTGTTCTAGAAGTTGCACGGATGTCTGCCAAGTGTTTGGCAGGAAGAAAAGTTGTCCAAAACAGCTTCCAATCGAATGTTCATGTGATTGGAAAAGTCAGGAGAGTGCAAAGGTACTGTTTTCTATCAGTTGGCAAGGTGCGCACACAATCCCAGTGTTGTACAGCTTGCTTCTTCACCTTCCCGAAGCTGCCGCTCTCGCCGGCTCCCGGAGCCCAAGAAGCGGCTTCTTCGCGCAAAGACGATTGTGCCGCTCACAGTGCTCTCCTTAGCGCGGCTTCTGCCGAAAGACGCCCGGCAGCGGCTCTTACCTCCGGAGAGCATCCTACCTTCGTCTTTAGCTCCTCTTCTCATCTACACCTCGGCAAAAAGCTTTCCCACTATGTCTGACTAGGAAAAACTGTGCCAGCACAGAAAACATCTCCCATCGTGTTCTAGAAGTTGCACGGATGTCTGCCAAGTGTTTGGCAGGAAGAAAAGAAAAGTTGTCCAAAACAGCTTCCAATCGAATGTTCATGTGATTGGAAAAGTCAGGAGAGTGCAAAGGTACTGTTTTCTATCAGTTGGCAAGGTGCGCACACAATCCCAGTGTTGTACAGCTTGCTTCTTCACCTTCCCGAAGCTGCCGCTCTCGCCGGCTCCCGGAGCCCAAGAAGCGGCTTCTTCGCGCAAAGACGATTGTGCCGCTCACAGTGCTCTCCTTAGCGCGGCTTCTGCCGAAAGACGCCCGGCAGCGGCTCTTACCTCCGGAGAGCATCCTACCTTCGTCTTTAGCTCCTCTTCTCATCTACACCTCGGCAAAAAGCTTTCCCACTATGTCTGGCTAGGAAAAACTGTGCCAGCACAGAAAACATCTCCCATCGTGTTCTAGAAGTTGCACGGATGTCTGCCAAGTGTTTGGCAGGAAGAAAAGAAAAGTTGTCCAAAACAGCTTCCAATCGAATGTTCATGTGATTGGAAAAGTCAGGAGAGTGCAAAGGTACTGTTTTCTATCAGTTGGCAAGGTGCGCACACAATCCCAGTGTTGTACAGCTTGCTTCTTCACCTTCCCGAAGCTGCCGCTCTCGCCGGCTGCCGGAGCCCAAGAAGCGGCTTCTTCGCGCAAAGACGATTGTGCCGCTCACAGTGCTCTCCTTAGCGCGGCTTCTGCCGAAAGACGCCCGGCAGCGGCTCTTACCTCCGGAGAGCATCCTACCTTCGTTTTAACGTCTTTTGTAGTCTACACCTCGGCAAAACGCTTTTCCACTCTGTCTGGCTAGGAAAAACTGTGCCAGCACAGAAAACATCTCCCATCGTGTTCTAGAAGTTGCACGGATATCTGCCAAGTGTTTGGCAGGAAGAAAAGTTGTCCAAAACAGCTTCCAATCGAATGTTCATGTGATTGGAAAAGTCAGGAGAGTGCAAAGGTACTGTTTTCTATCAGTTGGCAAGGTGCGCACACAATCCCAGTGTTGTACAGCTTGCTTCTTCACCTTCCCGAAGCTGCCGCTCTCGCCGGCTCCCGGAGCCCAAGAAGCGGCTTCTTCGCGCAAAGACGATTGTGCCGCTCACAGTGCTCTCCTTAGCGCGGCTTCTGCCGAAAGACGCCCGGCAGCGGCTCTTACCTCCGGAGAGCATCCTACCTTCGTCTTTAGCTCCTCTTCTCTTCTACACCTCCTCAAAAAGCTTTCCCACTATGTCTGGCTAGGAAAAACTGTGCCAGCACAGAAAACATCTCCCGTCGTGTTCTAGAAGTTGCAGAGATGTCTGCCAAGTGTTTGGCAGGAAGAAAAGAAAAGTTGTCCAAAACAGCTTCCAATCGAATGTTCATGTGATTGGAAAAGTCAGGAGAGTGCAAAGGTACTGTTTTCTATCAGTTGGCAAGGTGCGCACACAATCCCAGTGTTGTACAGCTTGCTTCTTCACCTTCCCGAAGCTGCCGCTCTCGCCGGCTCCCGGAGCCCAAGAAGCGGCTTCTTCGCGCAAAGACGATTGTGCCGCTCACAGTGCTCTCCTTAGCGCGGCTTCTGCCGAAAGACGCCCGGCAGCGGCTCTTACCTCCGGAGAGCATCCTACCTTCGTCTTTCGCGTCTTTTGTAGTCTACATCTTAGCAAAACGCTTTTGCACTCTGTCTGGGTAGGAAAAACTTTGCCAGCACAGAAAACATCTCCCATCGTGTTCTAGAAGTTGCACGGATGTCTGCCAAGTGTTTGGCAGGAAGAAAAGAAAAGTTGTCCAAAACAGCTTCCAATCGAATGTTCCTGTGATTGGAAAAGTCAGGAGAGTGCAAAGGTACTGTTTTCTATCAGTTGGCAAGGTGCGCACACAATCCCAGTGTTGTACAGCTTGCTTCTTCACCTTCCCGAAGCTGCCGCTCTCGCCGGCTGCCGGAGCCCAAGAAGCGGCTTCTTCGCGCAAAGACGATTGTGCCGCTCACAGTGCTCTCCTTAGCGCGGCTTCTGCCGAAAGACGCCCGGCAGCGGCTCTTACCTCCGGAGAGCATCCTACCTTCGTCTTAACGTCTTTTGTAGTCTACACCTCGGCAAAACGCTTTTCCACTCTGTCTGGCTAGGAAAAACTGTGCCAGCACAGAAAACATCTCCCATCGTGTTCTAGAAGTTGCAGAGATGTCTGCCAAGTGTATGGCAGGAAGAAAAGAAAAGTTGTCCAAAACAGCTTCCAATCGAATGTTCCTGTGATTGGAAAAGTCAGGAGAGTGCAAAGGTACTGTTTTCTATCAGTTGGCAAGATGCGCACACAATCCCAGTGTTGTACAGCTTGCTTCTTCACCTTCCCGAAGCTGCCGCTCTCGCCGGCTCCCGGAGCCCAAGAAGCGGCTTCTTCGCGCAAAGACGATTGTGCCGCTCACAGTGCTCTCCTTAGCGCGGCTTCTGCCGAAAGACGCCCGGCAGCGGCTCTTACCTCCGGAGAGCATCCTACCTTCGTCTTTAGCTCCTCTTCTCATCTACACCTCGGCAAAAAGCTTTCCCACTGTGTCTGGCTAGGAAAAACTGTGCCAGCACAGAAAACATCTCCCATCGTGTTCTAGAAGTTGCACGGATGTCTGCCAAGTGTTTGGCAGGAAGAAAAGAAAAGTTGTCCAAAACAGCTTCCAATCGAATGTTCATGTGATTGGAAAAGTCAGGAGAGTGCAAAGGTACTGTTTTCTATCAGTTGGCAAGGTGCGCACACAATCCCAGTGTTGTACAGCTTGCTTCTTCACCTTCCCGAAGCTGCCGCTCTCGCCGGCTGCCGGAGCCCAAGAAGCGGCTTCTTCGCGCAAAGACGATTGTGCCGCTCACAGTGCTCTCCTTAGCGCGGCTTCTGCCGAAAGACGCCCGGCAGCGGCTCTTACCTCCGGAGAGCATCCTACCTTCGTCTTTAGCTCCTCTTCTCATCTACACCTCGGCAAAAAGCTTTCCCACTATGTCTGGCTAGGAAAAACTGTGCCAGCACAGAAAACATCTCCCATCGTGTTCTAGAAGTTGCACGGATGTCTGCCAAGTGTTTGGCAGGAAGAAAAGTTGTCCAAAACAGCTTCCAATCGAATGTTCATGTGATTGGAAAAGTCAGGAGAGTGCAAAGGTACTGTTTTCTATCAGTTGGCAAGGTGCGCACACAATCCCAGTGTTGTACAGCTTGCTTCTTCACCTTCCCGAAGCTGCCGCTCTCGGCGGCTCCCGGAGCCCAGGAAGCGGCTTCTTCGCGCAAAGACGATTGTGCCGCTCACAGTGCTCTCCTTAGCGCGGCTTCTGCCGAAAGACGCCCGGCAGTGGCTCTTACCGCCGGAGAGCATCCTACCTTCGTTTTAACGTCTTTTGTAGTCTACACCTCGGCAAAACGCTTTTCCACTCTGTCTGGCTAGGAAAAACTGTGCCAGCACAGAAAACATCTCCCATCGTGTTCTAGAAGTTGCACGGATGTCTGCCAAGTGTTTGGCAGGAAGAAAAGAAAAGTTGTCCAAAACAGCTTCCAATCGAATGTTCATGTGATTGGAAAAGTCAGGAGAGTGCAAAGGTACTGTTTTCTATCAGTTGGCAAGGTGCGCACACAATCCCAGTGTTGTACAGCTTGCTTCTTCACCTTCCCGAAGCTGCCGCTCTCGCCGGCTGCCGGAGCCCAAGAAGCGGCTTCTTCGCGCAAAGACGATTGTGCCGCTCACAGTGCTCTCCTTAGCGCGGCTTCTGCCGAAAGACGCCCGGCAGCGGCTCTTACCTCCGGAGAGCATCCTACCTTCGTCTTTAGCTCCTCTTCTCATCTACACCTCGGCAAAAGGCTTTCCCACTATGTCTGGCTAGGAAAAACTGTGCCAGCACAGAAAACATCTCCCATCGTGTTCTAGAAGTTGCACGGATGTCTGCCAAGTGTTTGGCAGGAAGAAAAGAAAAGTTGTCCAAAACAGCTTCCAATCGAATGTTCATGTGATTGGAAAAGTCAGGAGAGTGCAAAGGTACTGTTTTCTATCAGTTGGCAAGGTGCGCACACAATCCCAGTGTTGTACAGCTTGCTTCTTCAACTTCCCGAAGCTGCCGCTCTCGCCGGCTCCCGGAGCCCAAGAAGCGGCTTCTTCGCGCAAAGACGATTGTGCCGCTCACAGTGCTCTCCTTAGCGCGGCTTCTGCCGAAAGACGCCCGGCAGCGGCGCTTACCTCCGGAGAGCATCCTACCTTCGTTTTAACGTCTTTTGTAGTCTACACCTCGGCAAAACGCTTTTCCACTCTGTCTGGCTAGGAAAAACTGTGCCAGCACAGAAAACATCTCCCATCGTGTTCTAGAAGTTGCACGGATATCTGCCAAGTGTTTGGCAGGAAGAAAAGTTGTCCAAAACAGCTTCCAATCGAATGTTCATGTGATTGGAAAAGTCAGGAGAGTGCAAAGGTACTGTTTTCTATCAGTTGGCAAGGTGCGCGCACAATCCCAGTGTTGTACAGCTTGCTTCGTCACCTTCCCGAAGCTGCCGCTCTCGCCGGCTGCCGGAGCCCAAGAAGCGGCTTCTTCGCGCAAAGACGATTGTGCCGCTCACAGTGCTCTCCTTAGCGCGGCTTCTGCCGAAAGACGCCCGGCAGCGGCTCTTACCTCCGGAGAGCATCCTACCTTCGTCTTTCGCTCCTCTTCTCTTCTACACCTCCTCAAAAAGCTTTCCCACTATGTCTGGCTAGGAAAAACTGTGCCAGCACAGAAAACATCTCCCGTCGTGTTCGAGAAGTTGCAGAGATGTCTGCCAAGTGTTTTGCAGGAAGAAAAGAAAAGTTGTCCAAAACAGCTTCCAATCGAATGTTCATGTGATTGGAAAAGTCAGGAGAGTGCAAAGGTACTGTTTTCTATCAGTTGGCAAGGTGCGCACACAATCCCAGTGTTGTACAGCTTGCTTCTTCACCTTCCCGAAGCTGCCGCTCTCGCCGGCTGCCGGAGCCCAAGAAGCGGCTTCTTCGCGCAAAGACGATTGTGCCGCTCACAGTGCTCTCCTTAGCGCGGCTTCTGCCGAAAGACGCCCGGCAGCGGCTCTTACCTCCGGAGAGCATCCTACCTTCGTCTTTAGCTCCTCTTCTCATCTACACCTCGGCAAAAAGCTTTCCCACTATGTCTGGCTAGGAAAAACTGTGCCAGCACAGAAAACATCTCCCATCGTGTTCTAGAAGTTGCACGGATGTCTGCCAAGTGTTTGGCAGGAAGAAAAGTTGTCCAAAACAGCTTCCAATCGAATGTTCATGTGATTGGAAAAGTCAGGAGAGTGCAAAGGTACTGTTTTCTATCAGTTGGCAAGGTGCGCACACAATCCCAGTGTTGTACAGCTTGCTTCTTCACCTTCCCGAAGCTGCCGCTCTCGGCGGCTCCCGGAGCCCAGGAAGCGGCTTCTTCGCGCAAAGACGATTGTGCCGCTCACAGTGCTCTCCTTAGCGCGGCTTCTGCCGAAAGACGCCCGGCAGTGGCTCTTACCGCCGGAGAGCATCCTACCTTCGTTTTAACGTCTTTTGTAGTCTACACCTCGGCAAAACGCTTTTCCACTCTGTCTGGCTAGGAAAAACTGTGCCAGCACAGAAAACATCTCCCATCGTGTTCTAGAAGTTGCACGGATGTCTGCCAAGTGTTTGGCAGGAAGAAAAGAAAAGTTGTCCAAAACAGCTTCCAATCGAATGTTCCTGTGATTGGAAAAGTCAGGAGAGTGCAAAGGTACTGTTTTCTATCAGTTGGCAAGGTGCGCACACAATCCCAGTGTTGTACAGCTTGCTTCTTCACCTTCCCGAAGCTGCCGCTCTCGCCGGCTGCCGGAGCCCAAGAAGCGGCTTCTTCGCGCAAAGACGATTGTGCCGCTCACAGTGCTCTCCTTAGCGCGGCTTCTGCCGAAAGACGCCCGGCAGCGGCTCTTACCTCCGGAGAGCATCCTACCTTCGTCTTTAGCTCCTCTTCTCATCTACACCTCGGCAAAAGGCTTTCCCACTATGTCTGGCTAGGAAAAACTGTGCCAGCACAGAAAACATCTCCCATCGTGTTCTAGAAGTTGCACGGATGTCTGCCAAGTGTTTGGCAGGAAGAAAAGAAAAGTTGTCCAAAACAGCTTCCAATCGAATGTTCATGTGATTGGAAAAGTCAGGAGAGTGCAAAGGTACTGTTTTCTATCAGTTGGCAAGGTGCGCACACAATCCCAGTGTTGTACAGCTTGCTTCTTCAACTTCCCGAAGCTGCCGCTCTCGCCGGCTCCCGGAGCCCAAGAAGCGGCTTCTTCGCGCAAAGACGATTGTGCCGCTCACAGTGCTCTCCTTAGCGCGGCTTCTGCCGAAAGACGCCCGGCAGCGGCGCTTACCTCCGGAGAGCATCCTACCTTCGTTTTAACGTCTTTTGTAGTCTACACCTCGGCAAAACGCTTTTCCACTCTGTCTGGCTAGGAAAAACTGTGCCAGCACAGAAAACATCTCCCATCGTGTTCTAGAAGTTGCACGGATATCTGCCAAGTGTTTGGCAGGAAGAAAAGTTGTCCAAAACAGCTTCCAATCGAATGTTCATGTGATTGGAAAAGTCAGGAGAGTGCAAAGGTACTGTTTTCTATCAGTTGGCAAGGTGCGCGCACAATCCCAGTGTTGTACAGCTTGCTTCGTCACCTTCCCGAAGCTGCCGCTCTCGCCGGCTGCCGGAGCCCAAGAAGCGGCTTCTTCGCGCAAAGACGATTGTGCCGCTCACAGTGCTCTCCTTAGCGCGGCTTCTGCCGAAAGACGCCCGGCAGCGGCTCTTACCTCCGGAGAGCATCCTACCTTCGTCTTTCGCTCCTCTTCTCTTCTACACCTCCTCAAAAAGCTTTCCCACTATGTCTGGCTAGGAAAAACTGTGCCAGCACAGAAAACATCTCCCGTCGTGTTCGAGAAGTTGCAGAGATGTCTGCCAAGTGTTTTGCAGGAAGAAAAGAAAAGTTGTCCAAAACAGCTTCCAATCGAATGTTCATGTGATTGGAAAAGTCAGGAGAGTGCAAAGGTACTGTTTTCTATCAGTTGGTAAGGTGCGCACACAATCCCAGTGTTGTACAGCTTGCTTCTTCAACTTCCCGAAGCTGCCGCTCTCGCCGGCTGCCGGAGCCCAAGAAGCGGCTTCTTCGCGCAAAGACGATTGTGCCGCTCACAGTGCTCTCCTTAGCGCGGCTTCTGCCGAAAGACGCCCGGCAGCGGCTCTTACCTCCGGAGAGCATCCTACTTTCGTCTTTAGCTCCTCTTCTCATCTACACCTCGGCAAAAGGCTTTCCCACTCTGTCTGGCTAGGAAAAACTGTGCCAGCACAGAAAACATCTCCCATCGTGTTCTAGAAGTTGCACGGATGTCTGCCAAGTGTTTGGCAGGAAGAAAAGTTGTCCAAAACAGCTTCCAATCGAATGTTCATGTGATTGGAAAAGTCAGGAGAGTGCAAAGGTACTGTTTTCTATCAGTTGGCAAGGTGCGCACACAATCCCAGTGTTGTACAGCTTGCTTCTTCAACTTCCCGAAGCTGCCGCTCTCGCCGGCTCCCGGAGCTCAAGAAGCGGCTTCTTCGCGCAAAGACGATTGTGCCGCTCACAGTGCTCTCCTTAGCGCGGCTTCTGCCGAAAGACGCCCGGCAGCGGCTCTTACCTCCGGAGAGCATCCTACCTTCGTCTTTAGCACCTCTTCTCATCTACACCTCGGCAAAACGCTTTTCCACTCTGTCTGGCTAGGAAAAACTGTGCCAGCACAGAAAACATCTCCCATCGTGTTCTAGAAGTTGCACGGATGTCTGCCAAGTGTTTGGCAGGAAGAAAAGAAAAGTTGTCCAAAACAGCTTCCAATCGAATGTTCATGTGATTGGAAAAGTCAGGAGAGTGCAAAGGTACTGTTTTCTATCAGTTGGCAAGGTGCGCACACAATCCCAGTGTTGTACAGCTTGCTTCTTCACCTTCCCGAAGCTGCCGCTCTCGCCGGCTGCCGGAGCCCAAGAAGCGGCTTCTTCGCGCAAAGACGATTGTGCCGCTCACAGTGCTCTCCTTAGCGCGGCTTCTGCCGAAAGACGTCCGGCAGCGGCTCTTACCTCCGGAGAGCATCCTACTTTCGTCTTTAGCTCCTCTTCTCATCTACACCTCGGCAAAACGCTTTCCCACTATGTCTGGCTAGGAAAAACTGTGCCAGCACAGAAAACATCTCCCATCGTGTTCTAGAAGTTGCACGGATGTCTGCCAAGTGTTTGGCAGGAAGAAAAGAAAAGTTGTCCAAAACAGCTTCCAATCGAATGTTCATGTGATTGGAAAAGTCAGGAGAGTGCAAAGGTACTGTTTTCTATCAGTTGGCAAGGTGCGCACACAATCCCAGTGTTGTACAGCTTGCTTCTTCAACTTCCCGAAGCTGCCGCTCTCGCCGGCTCCCGGAGCCCAAGAAGCGGCTTCTTCGCGCAAAGACGATTGTGCCGCTCACAGTGCTCTCCTTAGCGCGGCTTCTGCCGAAAGACGCCCGGCAGCGGCTCTTACCTCCGGAGAGCATCCTACCTTCGTTTTAACGTCTTTTGTAGTCTACACCTCGGCAAAACGCTTTTCCACTCTGTCTGGCTAGGAAAAACTGTGCCAGCACAGAAAACATCTCCCATCGTGTTCTAGAAGTTGCACGGATGTCTGCCAAGTGTTTGGCAGGAAGAAAAGTTGTCCAAAACAGCTTCCAATCGAATGTTCATGTGATTGGAAAAGTCAGGAGAGTGCAAAGGTACTGTTTTCTATCAGTTGGCAAGGTGCGCACACAATCCCAGTGTTGTACAGCTTGCTTCTTCACCTTCCCGAAGCTGCCGCTCTCGCCGGCTCCCGGAGCCCAAGAAGCGGCTTCTTCGCGCAAAGACGATTGTGCCGCTCACAGTGCTCTCCTTAGCGCGGCTTCTGCCGAAAGACGCCCGGCAGCGGCTCTTACCTCCGGAGAGCATCCTACCTTCGTCTTTAGCTCCTCTTCTCATCTACACCTCGGCAAAACGCTTTCCCACTCTGTCTGGCTAGGAAAAACTGTGCCAGCACAGAAAACATCTCCCATCGTGTTCTAGAAGTTGCACGGATGTCTGCCAAGTGTTTGGCAGGAAGAAAAGAAAAGTTGTCCAAAACAGCTTCCAATCGAATGTTCATGTGATTGGAAAAGTCAGGAGAGTGCAAAGGTACTGTTTTCTATCAGTTGGCAAGGTGCGCACACAATCCCAGTGTTGTACAGCTTGCTTCTTCACCTTCCCGAAGCTGCCGCTCTCGCCGGCTCCCGGAGCCCAAGAAGCGGCTTCTTCGCGCAAAGACGATTGTGCCGCTCACAGTGCTCTCCTTAGCGCGGCTTCTGCCGAAAGACGCCCGGCAGCGGCTCTTACCTCCGGAGAGCATCCTAGCTTCGTTTTAACGTCTTTTGTAGTCTACACCTCGGCAAAACGCTTTTCCACTCTGTCTGGCTAGGAAAAACTGTGCCAGCACAGAAAACATCTCCCATCGTGTTCTAGAAGTTGCACGGATATCTGCCAAGTGTTTGGCAGGAAGAAAAGTTGTCCAAAACAGCTTCCGATCGAATGTTCATGTGATTGGAAAAGTCAGGAGAGTGCAAAGGTACTGTTTTCTATCAGTTGGCAAGGTGCGCACACAATCCCAGTGTTGTACAGCTTGCTTCTTCACCTTCCCGAAGCTGCCGCTCTCGCCGGCTCCCGGAGCCCAAGAAGCGGCTTCTTCGCGCAAAGACGATTGTGCCGCTCACAGGGCTCTCCTTAGCGCGGCTTCTGCCGAAAGACGCCCGGCAGCGGCTCTTACCTCCGGAGAGCATCCTACCTTCGTCTTTAGCTCCTCTTCTCATCTACACCTCGGCAAAACGCTTTTCCACTCTGTCTGGCTAGGAAAAACTTTGCCAGCACAGAAAACATCTCCCATCGTGTTCTAGAAGTTGCACGGATGTCTGCCAAGTGTTTGGCAGGAAGAAAAGAAAAGTTGTCCAAAACAGCTTCCAATCGAATGTTCATGTGATTTGAAAAGTCAGGAGAGTGCAAAGGTACTGTTTTCTATCAGTTGGCAAGGTGCGCACACAATCCCAGTGTTGTACAGCTTGCTTCTTCACCTTCCCGAAGCTGCCGCTCTCGCCGGCTCCCGGAGCCCAAGAAGCGGCTTCTTCGCGCAAAGACGATTGTGCCGCTCACAGTGCTCTCCTTAGCGCGGCTTCTGCCGAAAGACGCCCGGCAGCGGCTCTTACCTCCGGAGAGCATCCTACCTTCGTCTTTAGCTCCTCTTCTCATCTACACCTCGGCAAAACGCTTTCCCACTCTGTCTGGCTAGGAAAAACTGTGCCAGCACAGAAAACATCTCCCATCGTGTTCTAGAAGTTGCACGGATGTCTGCCAAGTGTTTGGCAGGAAGAAAAGAAAAGTTGTCCAAAACAGCTTCCAATCGAATGTTCATGTGATTGGAAAAGTCAGGAGAGTGCAAAGGTACTGTTTTCTATCAGTTGGCAAGGTGCGCACACAATCCCAGTGTTGTACAGCTTGCTTCTTCACCTTCCCGAAGCTGCCGCTCTCGCCGGCTGCCGGAGCCCAAGAAGCGGCTTCTTCGCGCAAAGACGATTGTGCCGCTCACAGTGCTCTCCTTAGCGCGGCTTCTGCCGAAAGACGTCCGGCAGCGGCTCTTACCTCCGGAGAGCATCCTACTTTCGTCTTTAGCTCCTCTTCTCATCTACACCTCGGCAAAACGCTTTCCCACTATGTCTGGCTAGGAAAAACTGTGCCAGCACAGAAAACATCTCCCATCGTGTTCTAGAAGTTGCACGGATGTCTGCCAAGTGTTTGGCAGGAAGAAAAGAAAAGTTGTCCAAAACAGCTTCCAATCGAATGTTCATGTGATTGGAAAAGTCAGGAGAGTGCAAAGGTACTGTTTTCTATCAGTTGGTAAGGTGCGCACACAATCCCAGTGTTGTACAGCTTGCTTCTTCAACTTCCCGAAGCTGCCGCTCTCGCCGGCTGCCGGAGCCCAAGAAGCGGCTTCTTCGCGCAAAGACGATTGTGCCGCTCACAGTGCTCTCCTTAGCGCGGCTTCTGCCGAAAGACGCCCGGCAGCGGCTCTTACCTCCGGAGAGCATCCTACTTTCGTCTTTAGCTCCTCTTCTCATCTACACCTCGGCAAAAGGCTTTCCCACTCTGTCTGGCTAGGAAAAACTGTGCCAGCACAGAAAACATCTCCCATCGTGTTCTAGAAGTTGCACGGATGTCTGCCAAGTGTTTGGCAGGAAGAAAAGTTGTCCAAAACAGCTTCCAATCGAATGTTCATGTGATTGGAAAAGTCAGGAGAGTGCAAAGGTACTGTTTTCTATCAGTTGGCAAGGTGCGCACACAATCCCAGTGTTGTACAGCTTGCTTCTTCAACTTCCCGAAGCTGCCGCTCTCGCCGGCTCCCGGAGCTCAAGAAGCGGCTTCTTCGCGCAAAGACGATTGTGCCGCTCACAGTGCTCTCCTTAGCGCGGCTTCTGCCGAAAGACGCCCGGCAGCGGCTCTTACCTCCGGAGAGCATCCTACCTTCGTCTTTAGCACCTCTTCTCATCTACACCTCGGCAAAACGCTTTTCCACTCTGTCTGGCTAGGAAAAACTGTGCCAGCACAGAAAACATCTCCCATCGTGTTCTAGAAGTTGCACGGATGTCTGCCAAGTGTTTGGCAGGAAGAAAAGAAAAGTTGTCCAAAACAGCTTCCAATCGAATGTTCATGTGATTGGAAAAGTCAGGAGAGTGCAAAGGTACTGTTTTCTATCAGTTGGCAAGGTGCGCACACAATCCCAGTGTTGTACAGCTTGCTTCTTCACCTTCCCGAAGCTGCCGCTCTCGCCGGCTCCCGGAGCCCAAGAAGCGGCTTCTTCGCGCAAAGACGATTGTGCCGCTCACAGTGCTCTCCTTAGCGCGGCTTCTGCCGAAAGACGTCCGGCAGCGGCTCTTACCTCCGGAGAGCATCCTACTTTCGTCTTTAGCTCCTCTTCTCATCTACACCTCGGCAAAACGCTTTCCCACTATGTCTGGCTAGGAAAAACTGTGCCAGCACAGAAAACATCTCCCATCGTGTTCTAGAAGTTGCACGGATGTCTGCCAAGTGTTTGGCAGGAAGAAAAGAAAAGTTGTCCAAAACAGCTTCCAATCGAATGTTCATGTGATTGGAAAAGTCAGGAGAGTGCAAAGGTACTGTTTTCTATCAGTTGGCAAGGTGCGCACACAATCCCAGTGTTGTACAGCTTGCTTCTTCAACTTCCCGAAGCTGCCGCTCTCGCCGGCTCCCGGAGCCCAAGAAGCGGCTTCTTCGCGCAAAGACGATTGTGCCGCTCACAGTGCTCTCCTTAGCGCGGCTTCTGCCGAAAGACGCCCGGCAGCGGCTCTTACCTCCGGAGAGCATCCTACCTTCGTTTTAACGTCTTTTGTAGTCTACACCTCGGCAAAACGCTTTTCCACTCTGTCTGGCTAGGAAAAACTGTGCCAGCACAGAAAACATCTCCCATCGTGTTCTAGAAGTTGCACGGATGTCTGCCAAGTGTTTGGCAGGAAGAAAAGTTGTCCAAAACAGCTTCCAATCGAATGTTCATGTGATTGGAAAAGTCAGGAGAGTGCAAAGGTACTGTTTTCTATCAGTTGGCAAGGTGCGCACACAATCCCAGTGTTGTACAGCTTGCTTCTTCACCTTCCCGAAGCTGCCGCTCTCGCCGGCTCCCGGAGCCCAAGAAGCGGCTTCTTCGCGCAAAGACGATTGTGCCGCTCACAGTGCTCTCCTTAGCGCGGCTTCTGCCGAAAGACGCCCGGCAGCGGCTCTTACCTCCGGAGAGCATCCTACCTTCGTCTTTAGCTCCTCTTCTCATCTACACCTCGGCAAAACGCTTTCCCACTCTGTCTGGCTAGGAAAAACTGTGCCAGCACAGAAAACATCTCCCATCGTGTTCTAGAAGTTGCACGGATGTCTGCCAAGTGTTTGGCAGGAAGAAAAGAAAAGTTGTCCAAAACAGCTTCCAATCGAATGTTCATGTGATTGGAAAAGTCAGGAGAGTGCAAAGGTACTGTTTTCTATCAGTTGGCAAGGTGCGCACACAATCCCAGTGTTGTACAGCTTGCTTCTTCAACTTCCCGAAGCTGCCGCTCTCGCCGGCTCCCGGAGCCCAAGAAGCGGCTTCTTCGCGCAAAGACGATTGTGCCGCTCACAGTGCTCTCCTTAGCGCGGCTTCTGCCGAAAGACGCCCGGCAGCGGCTCTTACCTCCGGAGAGCATCCTACCTTCGTTTTAACGTCTTTTGTAGTCTACACCTCGGCAAAACGCTTTCCCACTCTGTCTGGCTAGGAAAAACTGTGCCAGCACAGAAAACATCTCCCATCGTGTTCTAGAAGTTGCACGGATGTCTGCCAAGTGTTTGGCAGGAAGAAAAGAAAAGTTGTCCAAAACAGCTTCCAATCGAATGTTCATGTGATTGGAAAAGTCAGGAGAGTGCAAAGGTACTGTTTTCTATCAGTTGGCAAGGTGCGCACACAATCCCAGTGTTGTACAGCTTGCTTCTTCACCTTCCCGAAGCTGCCGCTCTCGCCGGCTCCCGGAGCCCAAGAAGCGGCTTCTTCGCGCAAAGACGATTGTGCCGCTCACAGTGCTCTCCTTAGCGCGGCTTCTGCCGAAAGACGCCCGGCAGCGGCTCTTACCTCCGGAGAGCATCCTAGCTTCGTTTTAACGTCTTTTGTAGTCTACACCTCGGCAAAACGCTTTTCCACTCTGTCTGGCTAGGAAAAACTGTGCCAGCACAGAAAACATCTCCCATCGTGTTCTAGAAGTTGCACGGATATCTGCCAAGTGTTTGGCAGGAAGAAAAGTTGTCCAAAACAGCTTCCGATCGAATGTTCATGTGATTGGAAAAGTCAGGAGAGTGCAAAGGTACTGTTTTCTATCAGTTGGCAAGGTGCGCACACAATCCCAGTGTTGTACAGCTTGCTTCTTCACCTTCCCGAAGCTGCCGCTCTCGCCGGCTCCCGGAGCCCAAGAAGCGGCTTCTTCGCGCAAAGACGATTGTGCCGCTCACAGGGCTCTCCTTAGCGCGGCTTCTGCCGAAAGACGCCCGGCAGCGGCTCTTACCTCCGGAGAGCATCCTACCTTCGTCTTTAGCTCCTCTTCTCATCTACACCTCGGCAAAACGCTTTTCCACTCTGTCTGGCTAGGAAAAACTTTGCCAGCACAGAAAACATCTCCCATCGTGTTCTAGAAGTTGCACGGATGTCTGCCAAGTGTTTGGCAGGAAGAAAAGAAAAGTTGTCCAAAACAGCTTCCAATCGAATGTTCATGTGATTTGAAAAGTCAGGAGAGTGCAAAGGTACTGTTTTCTATCAGTTGGCAAGGTGCGCACACAATCCCAGTGTTGTACAGCTTGCTTCTTCACCTTCCCGAAGCTGCCGCTCTCGCCGGCTCCCGGAGCCCAAGAAGCGGCTTCTTCGCGCAAAGACGATTGTGCCGCTCACAGTGCTCTCCTTAGCGCGGCTTCTGCCGAAAGACGCCCGGCAGCGGCTCTTACCTCCGGAGAGCATCCTACCTTCGTCTTTAGCTCCTCTTCTCATCTACACCTCGGCAAAACGCTTTTCCACTATGTCTGGCTAGGAAAAACTTTGCCAGCACAGAAAACATCTCCCATCGTGTTCTAGAAGTTGCACGGATGTCTGCCAAGTGTTTGGCAGGAAGAAAAGAAAAGTTGTCCAAAACAGCTTCCAATCGAATGTTCATGTGATTGGAAAAGTCAGGAGAGTGCAAAGGTACTGTTTTCTATCAGTTGGCAAGGTGCGCACACAATCCCAGTGTTGTACAGCTTGCTTCTTCACCTTCCCGAAGCTGCCGCTCTCGCCGGCTGCCGGAGCCCAAGAAGCGGCTTCTTCGCGCAAAGACGATTGTGCCGCTCACAGTGCTCTCCTTAGCGCGGCTTCTGCCGAAAGACGTCCGGCAGCGGCTCTTACCTCCGGAGAGCATCCTACTTTCGTCTTTAGCTCCTCTTCTCATCTACACCTCGGCAAAACGCTTTCCCACTATGTCTGGCTAGGAAAAACTGTGCCAGCACAGAAAACATCTCCCATCGTGTTCTAGAAGTTGCACGGATGTCTGCCAAGTGTTTGGCAGGAAGAAAAGAAAAGTTGTCCAAAACAGCTTCCAATCGAATGTTCATGTGATTGGAAAAGTCAGGAGAGTGCAAAGGTACTGTTTTCTATCAGTTGGCAAGGTGCGCACACAATCCCAGTGTTGTACAGCTTGCTTCTTCAACTTCCCGAAGCTGCCGCTCTCGCCGGCTCCCGGAGCCCAAGAAGCGGCTTCTTCGCGCAAAGACGATTGTGCCGCTCACAGTGCTCTCCTTAGCGCGGCTTCTGCCGAAAGACGCCCGGCAGCGGCTCTTACCTCCGGAGAGCATCCTACCTTCGTTTTAACGTCTTTTGTAGTCTACACCTCGGCAAAACGCTTTTCCACTCTGTCTGGCTAGGAAAAACTGTGCCAGCACAGAAAACATCTCCCATCGTGTTCTAGAAGTTGCACGGATGTCTGCCAAGTGTTTGGCAGGAAGAAAAGTTGTCCAAAACAGCTTCCAATCGAATGTTCCTGTGATTGGAAAAGTCAGGAGAGTGCAAAGGTACTGTTTTCTATCAGTTGGCAAGGTGCGCACACAATCCCAGTGTTGTACAGCTTGCTTCTTCACCTTCCCGAAGCTGCCGCTCTCGCCGGCTCCCGGAGCCCAAGAAGCGGCTTCTTCGCGCAAAGACGATTGTGCCGCTCACAGTGCTCTCCTTAGCGCGGCTTCTGCCGAAAGACGCCCGGCAGCGGCTCTTACCTCCGGAGAGCATCCTACCTTCGTCTTTAGCTCCTCTTCTCATCTACACCTCGGCAAAACGCTTTCCCACTCTGTCTGGCTAGGAAAAACTGTGCCAGCACAGAAAACATCTCCCATCGTGTTCTAGAAGTTGCACGGATGTCTGCCAAGTGTTTGGCAGGAAGAAAAGAAAAGTTGTCCAAAACAGCTTCCAATCGAATGTTCATGTGATTGGAAAAGTCAGGAGAGTGCAAAGGTACTGTTTTCTATCAGTTGGCAAGGTGCGCACACAATCCCAGTGTTGTACAGCTTGCTTCTTCACCTTCCCGAAGCTGCCGCTCTCGCCGGCTGCCGGAGCCCAAGAAGCGGCTTCTTCGCGCAAAGACGATTGTGCCGCTCACAGGGCTCTCCTTAGCGCGGCTTCTGCCGAAAGACGCCCGGCAGCGGCTCTTACCTCCGGAGAGCATCCTACCTTCGTCTTTAGCTCCTCTTCTCATCTACACCTCGGCAAAACGCTTTTCCACTCTGTCTGGCTAGGAAAAACTTTGCCAGCACAGAAAACATCTCCCATCGTGTTCTAGAAGTTGCACGGATGTCTGCCAAGTGTTTGGCAGGAAGAAAAGAAAAGTTGTCCAAAACAGCTTCCAATCGAATGTTCATGTGATTTGAAAAGTCAGGAGAGTGCAAAGGTACTGTTTTCTATCAGTTGGCAAGGTGCGCACACAATCCCAGTGTTGTACAGCTTGCTTCTTCACCTTCCCGAAGCTGCCGCTCTCGCCGGCTCCCGGAGCCCAAGAAGCGGCTTCTTCGCGCAAAGACGATTGTGCCGCTCACAGTGCTCTCCTTAGCGCGGCTTCTGCCGAAAGACGCCCGGCAGCGGCTCTTACCTCCGGAGAGCATCCTACCTTCGTCTTTAGCTCCTCTTCTCATCTACACCTCGGCAAAACGCTTTTCCACTATGTCTGGCTAGGAAAAACTTTGCCAGCACAGAAAACATCTCCCATCGTGTTCTAGAAGTTGCACGGATGTCTGCCAAGTGTTTGGCAGGAAGAAAAGAAAAGTTGTCCAAAACAGCTTCCAATCGAATGTTCATGTGATTTGAAAAGTCAGGAGAGTGCAAAGGTACTGTTTTCTATCAGTTGGCAAGGTGCGCACACAATCCCAGTGTTGTACAGCTTGCTTCTTCACCTTCCCGAAGCTGCCGCTCTCGCCGGCTGCCGGAGCCCAAGAAGCGGCTTCTTCGCGCAAAGACGATTGTGCCGCTCACAGTGCTCTCCTTAGCGCGGCTTCTGCCGAAAGACGCCCGGCAGCGGCTCTTACCTCCGGAGAGCATCCTACCTTCGTCTTTAGCTCCTCTTCTCATCTACACCTCGGCAAAACGCTTTCCCACTCTGTCTGGCTAGGAAAAACTGTGCCAGCACAGAAAACATCTCCCATCGTGTTCTAGAAGTTGCACGGATGTCTGCCAAGTGTTTGGCAGGAAGAAAAGAAAAGTTGTCCAAAACAGCTTCCAATCGAATGTTCATGTGATTGGAAAAGTCAGGAGAGTGCAAAGGTACTGTTTTCTATCAGTTGGCAAGGTGCGCACACAATCCCAGTGTTGTACAGCTTGCTTCTTCACCTTCCCGAAGCTGCCGCTCTCGCCGGCTCCCGGAGCCCAAGAAGCGGCTTCTTCGCGCAAAGACAATTGTGCCGCTCACAGTGCTCTCCTTAGCGCGGCTTCTGCCGAAAGACGTCCGGCAGCGGCTCTTACCTCCGGAGAGCATCCTACCTTCGTCTTTAGCTCCTCTTCTCATCTACACCTCGGCAAAAAGCTTTCCCACTATGTCTGGCTAGGAAAAACTGTGCCAGCACAGAAAACATCTCCCATCGTGTTCTAGAAGTTGCACGGATGTCTGCCAAGTGTTTGGCAGGAAGAAAAGAAAAGTTGTCCAAAACAGCTTCCAATCGAATGTTCATGTGATTGGAAAAGTCAGGAGAGTGCAAAGGTACTGTTTTCTATCAGTTGGCAAGGTGCGCACACAATCCCAGTGTTGTACAGCTTGCTTCTTCACCTTCCCGAAGCTGCCGCTCTCGCCGGCTCCCGGAGCCCAAGAAGCGGCTTCTTCGCGCAAAGACGATTGTGCCGCTCACAGGGCTCTCCTTAGCGCGGCTTCTGCCGAAAGACGCCCGGCAGCGGCTCTTACCTCCGGAGAGCATCCTACCTTCGTCTTTAGCTCCTCTTCTCATCTACACCTCGGCAAAACGCTTTCCCACTCTGTCTGGCTAGGAAAAACTGTGCCAGCACAGAAAACATCTCCCATCGTGTTCTAGAAGTTGCACGGATGTCTGCCAAGTGTTTGGCAGGAAGAAAAGAAAAGTTGTCCAAAACAGCTTCCAATCGAATGTTCATGTGATTGGAAAAGTCAGGAGAGTGCAAAGGTACTGTTTTCTATCAGTTGGCAAGGTGCGCACACAATCCCAGTGTTGTACAGCTTGCTTCTTCACCTTCCCGAAGCTGCCGCTCTCGCCGGCTCCCGGAGCCCAAGAAGCGGCTTCTTCGCGCAAAGACAATTGTGCCGCTCACAGTGCTCTCCTTAGCGCGGCTTCTGCCGAAAGACGTCCGGCAGCGGCTCTTACCTCCGGAGAGCATCCTACCTTCGTCTTTAGCTCCTCTTCTCATCTACACCTCGGCAAAAAGCTTTCCCACTATTTCTGGCTAGGAAAAACTGTGCCAGCACAGAAAACATCTCCCATCGTGTTCTAGAAGTTGCACGGATGTCTGCCAAGTGTTTGGCAGGAAGAAAAGAAAAGTTGTCCAAAACAGCTTCCAATCGAATGTTCATGTGATTGGAAAAGTCAGGAGACTGCAAAGGTACTGTTTTCTATCAGTTGGCAAGGTGCGCACACAATCCCAGTGTTGTACAGCTTGCTTCTTCACCTTCCCGAAGCTGCCGCTCTCGCCGGCTGCCGGAGCCCAAGAAGCGGCTTCTTCGCGCAAAGACGATTGTGCCGCTCACAGGGCTCTCCTTAGCGCGGCTTCTGCCGAAAGACGCCCGGCAGCGGCTCTTACCTCCGGAGAGCATCCTACCTTCGTCTTTAGCTCCTCTTCTCATCTACACCTCGGCAAAACGCTTTTCCACTCTGTCTGACTAGGAAAAACTTTGCCAGCACAGAAAACATCTCCCATCGTGTTCTAGAAGTTGCACGGATGTCTGCCAAGTGTTTGGCAGGAAGAAAAGAAAAGTTGTCCAAAACAGCTTCCAATCGAATGTTCATGTGATTGGAAAAGTCAGGAGAGTGCAAAGGTACTGTTTTCTATCAGTTGGCAAGGTGCGCACACAATCCCAGTGTTGTACAGCTTGCTTCTTCACCTTCCCGAAGCTGCCGCTCTCGCCGGCTCCCGGAGCCCAAGAAGCGGCTTCTTCGCGCAAAGACGATTGTGCCGCTCACAGGGCTCTCCTTAGCGCGGCTTCTGCCGAAAGACGCCCGGCAGCGGCTCTTACCTCCGGAGAGCATCCTACCTTCGTCTTTAGCTCCTCTTCTCATCTACACCTCGGCAAAACGCTTTCCCACTCTGTCTGGCTAGGAAAAACTGTGCCAGCACAGAAAACATCTCCCATCGTGTTCTAGAAGTTGCACGGATGTCTGCCAAGTGTTTGGCAGGAAGAAAAGAAAAGTTGTCCAAAACAGCTTCCAATCGAATGTTCATGTGATTTGAAAAGTCAGGAGAGTGCAAAGGTACTGTTTTCTATCAGTTGGCAAGGTGCGCACACAATCCCAGTGTTGTACAGCTTGCTTCTTCACCTTCCCGAAGCTGCCGCTCTCGCCGGCTCCCGGAGCCCAAGAAGCGGCTTCTTCGCGCAAAGACGATTGTGCCGCTCACAGTGCTCTCCTTAGCGCGGCTTCTGCCGAAAGACGCCCGGCAGCGGCTCTTACCTCCGGAGAGCATCCTACCTTCGTCTTTAGCTCCTCTTCTCATCTACACCTCGGCAAAACGCTTTCCCACTCTGTCTGGCTAGGAAAAACTGTGCCAGCACAGAAAACATCTCCCATCGTGTTCTAGAAGTTGCACGGATGTCTGCCAAGTGTTTGGCAGGAAGAAAAGAAAAGTTGTCCAAAACAGCTTCCAATCGAATGTTCATGTGATTGGAAAAGTCAGGAGACTGCAAAGGTACTGTTTTCTATCAGTTGGCAAGGTGCGCACACAATCCCAGTGTTGTACAGCTTGCTTCTTCAACTTCCCGAAGCTGCCGCTCTCGCCGGCTGCCGGAGCCCAAGAAGCGGCTTCTTCGCGCAAAGACGATTGTGCCGCTCACAGTGCTCTCCTTAGCGCGGCTTCTGCCGAAAGACGCCCGGCAGCGGCTCTTACCTCCGGAGAGCATCCTACCTTCGTCTTTAGCTCCTCTTCTCATCTACACCTCGGCAAAACGCTTTCCCACTCTGTCTGGCTAGGAAAAACTGTGCCAGCACAGAAAACATCTCCCATCGTGTTCTAGAAGTTGCACGGATGTCTGCCAAGTGTTTGGCAGGAAGAAAAGAAAAGTTGTCCAAAACAGCTTCCAATCGAATGTTCATGTGATTGGAAAAGTCAGGAGAGTGCAAAGGTACTGTTTTCTATCAGTTGGCAAGGTGCGCACACAATCCCAGTGTTGTACAGCTTGCTTCTTCACCTTCCCGAAGCTGCCGCTCTCGCCGGCTCCCGGAGCCCAAGAAGCGGCTTCTTCGCGCAAAGACGATTGTGCCGCTCACAGTGCTCTCCTTAGCGCGGCTTCTGCCGAAAGACGTCCGGCAGCGGCTCTTACCTCCGGAGAGCATCCTACCTTCGTCTTTAGCTCCTCTTCTCATCTACACCTCGGCAAAAAGCTTTCCCACTATGTCTGGCTAGGAAAAACTGTGCCAGCACAGAAAACATCTCCCATCGTGTTCTAGAAGTTGCACGGATGTCTGCCAAGTGTTTGGCAGGAAGAAAAGAAAAGTTGTCCAAAACAGCTTCCAATCGAATGTTCATGTGATTGGAAAAGTCAGGAGAGTGCAAAGGTACTGTTTTCTATCAGTTGGCAAGGTGCGCACACAATCCCAGTGTTGTACAGCTTGCTTCTTCACCTTCCCGAAGCTGCCGCTCTCGCCGGCTGCCGGAGCCTAAGAAGCGGCTTCTTCGCGCAAAGACGATTGTGCCGCTCACAGGGCTCTCCTTAGCGCGGCTTCTGCCGAAAGACGTCCGGCAGCGGCTCTTACCTCCGGAGAGCATCCTACCTTCGTCTTTAGCTCCTCTTCTCATCTACACCTCGGCAAAAAGCTTTCCCACTATGTCTGGCTAGGAAAAACTGTGCCAGCACAGAAAACATCTCCCATCGTGTTCTAGAAGTTGCACGGATGTCTGCCAAGTGTTTGGCAGGAAGAAAAGAAAAGTTGTCCAAAACAGCTTCCAATCGAATGTTCATGTGATTGGAAAAGTCAGGAGAGTGCAAAGGTACTGTTTTCTATCAGTTGGCAAGGTGCGCACACAATCCCAGTGTTGTACAGCTTGCTTCTTCACCTTCCCGAAGCTGCCGCTCTCGCCGGCTCCCGGAGCCCAAGAAGCGGCTTCTTCGCGCAAAGACGATTGTGCCGCTCACAGGGCTCTCCTTAGCGCGGCTTCTGCCGAAAGACGCCCGGCAGCGGCTCTTACCTCCGGAGAGCATCCTACCTTCGTCTTTAGCTCCTCTTCTCATCTACACCTCGGCAAAACGCTTTCCCACTCTGTCTGGCTAGGAAAAACTGTGCCAGCACAGAAAACATCTCCCATCGTGTTCTAGAAGTTGCACGGATGTCTGCCAAGTGTTTGGCAGGAAGAAAAGAAAAGTTGTCCAAAACAGCTTCCAATCGAATGTTCATGTGATTGGAAAAGTCAGGAGAGTGCAAAGGTACTGTTTTCTATCAGTTGGCAAGGTGCGCACACAATCCCAGTGTTGTACAGCTTGCTTCTTCACCTTCCCGAAGCTGCCGCTCTCGCCGGCTCCCGGAGCCCAAGAAGCGGCTTCTTCGCGCAAAGACAATTGTGCCGCTCACAGTGCTCTCCTTAGCGCGGCTTCTGCCGAAAGACGTCCGGCAGCGGCTCTTACCTCCGGAGAGCATCCTACCTTCGTCTTTAGCTCCTCTTCTCATCTACACCTCGGCAAAAAGCTTTCCCACTATTTCTGGCTAGGAAAAACTGTGCCAGCACAGAAAACATCTCCCATCGTGTTCTAGAAGTTGCACGGATGTCTGCCAAGTGTTTGGCAGGAAGAAAAGTTGTCCAAAACAGCTTCCAATCGAATGTTCATGTGATTGGAAAAGTCAGGAGACTGCAAAGGTACTGTTTTCTATCAGTTGGCAAGGTGCGCACACAATCCCAGTGTTGTACAGCTTGCTTCTTCACCTTCCCGAAGCTGCCGCTCTCGCCGGCTGCCGGAGCCCAAGAAGCGGCTTCTTCGCGCAAAGACGATTGTGCCGCTCACAGGGCTCTCCTTAGCGCGGCTTCTGCCGAAAGACGCCCGGCAGCGGCTCTTACCTCCGGAGAGCATCCTACCTTCGTCTTTAGCTCCTCTTCTCATCTACACCTCGGCAAAACGCTTTTCCACTCTGTCTGACTAGGAAAAACTTTGCCAGCACAGAAAACATCTCCCATCGTGTTCTAGAAGTTGCACGGATGTCTGCCAAGTGTTTGGCAGGAAGAAAAGAAAAGTTGTCCAAAACAGCTTCCAATCGAATGTTCATGTGATTGGAAAAGTCAGGAGAGTGCAAAGGTACTGTTTTCTATCAGTTGGCAAGGTGCGCACACAATCCCAGTGTTGTACAGCTTGCTTCTTCACCTTCCCGAAGCTGCCGCTCTCGCCGGCTGCCGGAGCCCAAGAAGCGGCTTCTTCGCGCAAAGACGATTGTGCCGCTCACAGGGCTCTCCTTAGCGCGGCTTCTGCCGAAAGACGCCCGGCAGCGGCTCTTACCTCCGGAGAGCATCCTACCTTCGTCTTTAGCTCCTCTTCTCATCTACACCTCGGCAAAACGCTTTCCCACTCTGTCTGGCTAGGAAAAACTGTGCCAGCACAGAAAACATCTCCCATCGTGTTCTAGAAGTTGCACGGATGTCTGCCAAGTGTTTGGCAGGAAGAAAAGAAAAGTTGTCCAAAACAGCTTCCAATCGAATGTTCATGTGATTTGAAAAGTCAGGAGAGTGCAAAGGTACTGTTTTCTATCAGTTGGCAAGGTGCGCACACAATCCCAGTGTTGTACAGCTTGCTTCTTCACCTTCCCGAAGCTGCCGCTCTCGCCGGCTCCCGGAGCCCAAGAAGCGGCTTCTTCGCGCAAAGACGATTGTGCCGCTCACAGTGCTCTCCTTAGCGCGGCTTCTGCCGAAAGACGCCCGGCAGCGGCTCTTACCTCCGGAGAGCATCCTACCTTCGTCTTTAGCTCCTCTTCTCATCTACACCTCGGCAAAACGCTTTCCCACTCTGTCTGGCTAGGAAAAACTGTGCCAGCACAGAAAACATCTCCCATCGTGTTCTAGAAGTTGCACGGATGTCTGCCAAGTGTTTGGCAGGAAGAAAAGAAAAGTTGTCCAAAACAGCTTCCAATCGAATGTTCATGTGATTGGAAAAGTCAGGAGACTGCAAAGGTACTGTTTTCTATCAGTTGGCAAGGTGCGCACACAATCCCAGTGTTGTACAGCTTGCTTCTTCAACTTCCCGAAGCTGCCGCTCTCGCCGGCTGCCGGAGCCCAAGAAGCGGCTTCTTCGCGCAAAGACGATTGTGCCGCTCACAGTGCTCTCCTTAGCGCGGCTTCTGCCGAAAGACGCCCGGCAGCGGCTCTTACCTCCGGAGAGCATCCTACCTTCGTCTTTAGCTCCTCTTCTCATCTACACCTCGGCAAAACGCTTTCCCACTCTGTCTGGCTAGGAAAAACTGTGCCAGCACAGAAAACATCTCCCATCGTGTTCTAGAAGTTGCACGGATGTCTGCCAAGTGTTTGGCAGGAAGAAAAGAAAAGTTGTCCAAAACAGCTTCCAATCGAATGTTCATGTGATTGGAAAAGTCAGGAGAGTGCAAAGGTACTGTTTTCTATCAGTTGGCAAGGTGCGCACACAATCCCAGTGTTGTACAGCTTGCTTCTTCACCTTCCCGAAGCTGCCGCTCTCGCCGGCTCCCGGAGCCCAAGAAGCGGCTTCTTCGCGCAAAGACGATTGTGCCGCTCACAGTGCTCTCCTTAGCGCGGCTTCTGCCGAAAGACGTCCGGCAGCGGCTCTTACCTCCGGAGAGCATCCTACCTTCGTCTTTAGCTCCTCTTCTCATCTACACCTCGGCAAAAAGCTTTCCCACTATGTCTGGCTAGGAAAAACTGTGCCAGCACAGAAAACATCTCCCATCGTGTTCTAGAAGTTGCACGGATGTCTGCCAAGTGTTTGGCAGGAAGAAAAGAAAAGTTGTCCAAAACAGCTTCCAATCGAATGTTCATGTGATTGGAAAAGTCAGGAGAGTGCAAAGGTACTGTTTTCTATCAGTTGGCAAGGTGCGCACACAATCCCAGTGTTGTACAGCTTGCTTCTTCACCTTCCCGAAGCTGCCGCTCTCGCCGGCTGCCGGAGCCTAAGAAGCGGCTTCTTCGCGCAAAGACGATTGTGCCGCTCACAGGGCTCTCCTTAGCGCGGCTTCTGCCGAAAGACGCCCGGCAGCGGCTCTTACCTCCGGAGAGCATCCTACCTTCGTCTTTAGCTCCTCTTCTCATCTACACCTCGGCAAAAAGCTTTCCCACTATGTCTGGCTAGGAAAAACTGTGCCAGCACAGAAAACATCTCCCATCGTGTTCTAGAAGTTGCACGGATGTCTGCCAAGTGTTTGGCAGGAAGAAAAGAAAAGTTGTCCAAAACAGCTTCCAATCGAATGTTCATGTGATTGGAAAAGTCAGGAGAGTGCAAAGGTACTGTTTTCTATCAGTTGGCAAGGTGCGCACACAATCCCAGTGTTGTACAGCTTGCTTCTTCACCTTCCCGAAGCTGCCGCTCTCGCCGGCTCCCGGAGCCCAAGAAGCGGCTTCTTCGCGCAAAGACGATTGTGCCGCTCACAGGGCTCTCCTTAGCGCGGCTTCTGCCGAAAGACGCCCGGCAGCGGCTCTTACCTCCGGAGAGCATCCTACCTTCGTCTTTAGCTCCTCTTCTCATCTACACCTCGGCAAAACGCTTTTCCACTCTGTCTGACTAGGAAAAACTTTGCCAGCACAGAAAACATCTCCCATCGTGTTCTAGAAGTTGCACGGATGTCTGCCAAGTGTTTGGCAGGAAGAAAAGAAAAGTTGTCCAAAACAGCTTCCAATCGAATGTTCATGTGATTGGAAAAGTCAGGAGAGTGCAAAGGTACTGTTTTCTATCAGTTGGCAAGGTGCGCACACAATCCCAGTGTTGTACAGCTTGCTTCTTCACCTTCCCGAAGCTGCCGCTCTCGCCGGCTCCCGGAGCCCAAGAAGCGGCTTCTTCGCGCAAAGACGATTGTGCCGCTCACAGGGCTCTCCTTAGCGCGGCTTCTGCCGAAAGACGCCCGGCAGCGGCTCTTACCTCCGGAGAGCATCCTACCTTCGTCTTTAGCTCCTCTTCTCATCTACACCTCGGCAAAACGCTTTCCCACTCTGTCTGGCTAGGAAAAACTGTGCCAGCACAGAAAACATCTCCCATCGTGTTCTAGAAGTTGCACGGATGTCTGCCAAGTGTTTGGCAGGAAGAAAAGAAAAGTTGTCCAAAACAGCTTCCAATCGAATGTTCATGTGATTTGAAAAGTCAGGAGAGTGCAAAGGTACTGTTTTCTATCAGTTGGCAAGGTGCGCACACAATCCCAGTGTTGTACAGCTTGCTTCTTCACCTTCCCGAAGCTGCCGCTCTCGCCGGCTGCCGGAGCCCAAGAAGCGGCTTCTTCGCGCAAAGACGATTGTGCCGCTCACAGTGCTCTCCTTAGCGCGGCTTCTGCCGAAAGACGCCCGGCAGCGGCTCTTACCTCCGGAGAGCATCCTACCTTCGTCTTTAGCTCCTCTTCTCATCTACACCTCGGCAAAACGCTTTCCCACTCTGTCTGGCTAGGAAAAACTGTGCCAGCACAGAAAACATCTCCCATCGTGTTCTAGAAGTTGCACGGATGTCTGCCAAGTGTTTGGCAGGAAGAAAAGAAAAGTTGTCCAAAACAGCTTCCAATCGAATGTTCATGTGATTGGAAAAGTCAGGAGAGTGCAAAGGTACTGTTTTCTATCAGTTGGCAAGGTGCGCACACAATCCCAGTGTTGTACAGCTTGCTTCTTCACCTTCCCGAAGCTGCCGCTCTCGCCGGCTCCCGGAGCCCAAGAAGCGGCTTCTTCGCGCAAAGACAATTGTGCCGCTCACAGTGCTCTCCTTAGCGCGGCTTCTGCCGAAAGACGTCCGGCAGCGGCTCTTACCTCCGGAGAGCATCCTACCTTCGTCTTTAGCTCCTCTTCTCATCTACACCTCGGCAAAAAGCTTTCCCACTATGTCTGGCTAGGAAAAACTGTGCCAGCACAGAAAACATCTCCCATCGTGTTCTAGAAGTTGCACGGATGTCTGCCAAGTGTTTGGCAGGAAGAAAAGAAAAGTTGTCCAAAACAGCTTCCAATCGAATGTTCATGTGATTGGAAAAGTCAGGAGAGTGCAAAGGTACTGTTTTCTATCAGTTGGCAAGGTGCGCACACAATCCCAGTGTTGTACAGCTTGCTTCTTCACCTTCCCGAAGCTGCCGCTCTCGCCGGCTCCCGGAGCCCAAGAAGCGGCTTCTTCGCGCAAAGACGATTGTGCCGCTCACAGGGCTCTCCTTAGCGCGGCTTCTGCCGAAAGACGCCCGGCAGCGGCTCTTACCTCCGGAGAGCATCCTACCTTCGTCTTTAGCTCCTCTTCTCATCTACACCTCGGCAAAAAGCTTTCCCACTATGTCTGGCTAGGAAAAACTGTGCCAGCACAGAAAACATCTCCCATCGTGTTCTAGAAGTTGCACGGATGTCTGCCAAGTGTTTGGCAGGAAGAAAAGAAAAGTTGTCCAAAACAGCTTCCAATCGAATGTTCATGTGATTGGAAAAGTCAGGAGACTGCAAAGGTACTGTTTTCTATCAGTTGGCAAGGTGCGCACACAATCCCAGTGTTGTACAGCTTGCTTCTTCACCTTCCCGAAGCTGCCGCTCTCGCCGGCTCCCGGAGCCCAAGAAGCGGCTTCTTCGCGCAAAGACGATTGTGCCGCTCACAGTGCTCTCCTTAGCGCGGCTTCTGCCGAAAGACGCCCGGCAGCGGCTCTTACCTCCGGAGAGCATCCTACCTTCGTCTTTAGCTCCTCTTCTCATCTACACCTCGGCAAAACGCTTTTCCACTCTGTCTGACTAGGAAAAACTTTGCCAGCACAGAAAACATCTCCCATCGTGTTCTAGAAGTTGCACGGATGTCTGCCAAGTGTTTGGCAGGAAGAAAAGAAAAGTTGTCCAAAACAGCTTCCAATCGAATGTTCATGTGATTGGAAAAGTCAGGAGAGTGCAAAGGTACTGTTTTCTATCAGTTGGCAAGGTGCGCACACAATCCCAGTGTTGTACAGCTTGCTTCTTCACCTTCCCGAAGCTGCCGCTCTCGCCGGCTCCCGGAGCCCAAGAAGCGGCTTCTTCGCGCAAAGACGATTGTGCCGCTCACAGGGCTCTCCTTAGCGCGGCTTCTGCCGAAAGACGCCCGGCAGCGGCTCTTACCTCCGGAGAGCATCCTACCTTCGTCTTTAGCTCCTCTTCTCATCTACACCTCGGCAAAACGCTTTCCCACTCTGTCTGGCTAGGAAAAACTGTGCCAGCACAGAAAACATCTCCCATCGTGTTCTAGAAGTTGCACGGATGTCTGCCAAGTGTTTGGCAGGAAGAAAAGAAAAGTTGTCCAAAACAGCTTCCAATCGAATGTTCCTGTGATTTGAAAAGTCAGGAGAGTGCAAAGGTACTGTTTTCTATCAGTTGGCAAGGTGCGCACACAATCCCAGTGTTGTACAGCTTGCTTCTTCACCTTCCCGAAGCTGCCGCTCTCGCCGGCTCCCGGAGCCCAAGAAGCGGCTTCTTCGCGCAAAGACGATTGTGCCGCTCACAGTGCTCTCCTTAGCGCGGCTTCTGCCGAAAGACGCCCGGCAGCGGCTCTTACCTCCGGAGAGCATCCTACCTTCGTCTTTAGCTCCTCTTCTCATCTACACCTCGGCAAAACGCTTTCCCACTCTGTCTGGCTAGGAAAAACTGTGCCAGCACAGAAAACATCTCCCATCGTGTTCTAGAAGTTGCACGGATGTCTGCCAAGTGTTTGGCAGGAAGAAAAGAAAAGTTGTCCAAAACAGCTTCCAATCGAATGTTCATGTGATTGGAAAAGTCAGGAGAGTGCAAAGGTACTGTTTTCTATCAGTTGGCAAGGTGCGCACACAATCCCAGTGTTGTACAGCTTGCTTCTTCACCTTCCCGAAGCTGCCGCTCTCGCCGGCTCCCGGAGCCCAAGAAGCGGCTTCTTCGCGCAAAGACAATTGTGCCGCTCACAGTGCTCTCCTTAGCGCGGCTTCTGCCGAAAGACGTCCGGCAGCGGCTCTTACCTCCGGAGAGCATCCTACCTTCGTCTTTAGCTCCTCTTCTCATCTACACCTCGGCAAAAAGCTTTCCCACTATGTCTGGCTAGGAAAAACTGTGCCAGCACAGAAAACATCTCCCATCGTGTTCTAGAAGTTGCACGGATGTCTGCCAAGTGTCTGGCAGGAAGAAAAGAAAAGTTGTCCAAAACAGCTTCCAATCGAATGTTCATGTGATTGGAAAAGTCAGGAGACTGCAAAGGTACTGTTTTCTATCAGTTGGCAAGGTGCGCACACAATCCCAGTGTTGTACAGCTTGCTTCTTCACCTTCCCGAAGCTGCCGCTCTCGCCGGCTCCCGGAGCCCAAGAAGCGCCTTCTTCGCGCAAAGACGATTGTGCCGCTCACAGGGCTCTCCTTAGCGCGGCTTCTGCCGAAAGACGCCCGGCAGCGGCTCTTACCTCCGGAGAGCATCCTACCTTCGTCTTTAGCTCCTCTTCTCATCTACACCTCGGCAAAACGCTTTTCCACTCTGTCTGGCTAGGAAAAACTTTGCCAGCACAGAAAACATCTCCCATCGTGTTCTAGAAGTTGCACGGATGTCTGCCAAGTGTTTGGCAGGAAGAAAAGAAAAGTTGTCCAAAACAGCTTCCAATCGAATGTTCATGTGATTGGAAAAGTCAGGAGAGTGCAAAGGTACTGTTTTCTATCAGTTGGCAAGGTGCGCACACAATCCCAGTGTTGTACAGCTTGCTTCTTCACCTTCCCGAAGCTGCCGCTCTCGCCGGCTCCCGGAGCCCAAGAAGCGGCTTCTTCGCGCAAAGACAATTGTGCCGCTCACAGTGCTCTCCTTAGCGCGGCTTCTGCCGAAAGACGCCCGGCAGCGGCTCTTACCTCCGGAGAGCATCCTACCTTCGTCTTTAGCTCCTCTTCTCATCTACACCTCGGCAAAAAGCTTTCCCACTATGTCTGGCTAGGAAAAACTGTGCCAGCACAGAAAACATCTCCCATCGTGTTCTAGAAGTTGCACGGATGTCTGCCAAGTGTTTGGCAGGAAGAAAAGAAAAGTTGTCCAAAACAGCTTCCAATCGAATGTTCATGTGATTGGAAAAGTCAGGAGACTGCAAAGGTACTGTTTTCTATCAGTTGGCAAGGTGCGCACACAATCCCAGTGTTGTACAGCTTGCTTCTTCACCTTCCCGAAGCTGCCGCTCTCGCCGGCTCCCGGAGCCCAAGAAGCGGCTTCTTCGCGCAAAGACGATTGTGCCGCTCACAGGGCTCTCCTTAGCGCGGCTTCTGCCGAAAGACGCCCGGCAGCGGCTCTTACCTCCGGAGAGCATCCTACCTTCGTCTTTAGCTCCTCTTCTCATCTACACCTCGGCAAAACGCTTTTCCACTCTGTCTGACTAGGAAAAACTTTGCCAGCACAGAAAACATCTCCCATCGTGTTCTAGAAGTTGCACGGATGTCTGCCAAGTGTTTGGCAGGAAGAAAAGAAAAGTTGTCCAAAACAGCTTCCAATCGAATGTTCATGTGATTGGAAAAGTCAGGAGAGTGCAAAGGTACTGTTTTCTATCAGTTGGCAAGGTGCGCACACAATCCCAGTGTTGTACAGCTTGCTTCTTCACCTTCCCGAAGCTGCCGCTCTCGCCGGCTCCCGGAGCCCAAGAAGCGGCTTCTTCGCGCAAAGACGATTGTGCCGCTCACAGGGCTCTCCTTAGCGCGGCTTCTGCCGAAAGACGCCCGGCAGCGGCTCTTACCTCCGGAGAGCATCCTACCTTCGTCTTTAGCTCCTCTTCTCATCTACACCTCGGCAAAACGCTTTCCCACTCTGTCTGGCTAGGAAAAACTGTGCCAGCACAGAAAACATCTCCCATCGTGTTCTAGAAGTTGCACGGATGTCTGCCAAGTGTTTGGCAGGAAGAAAAGAAAAGTTGTCCAAAACAGCTTCCAATCGAATGTTCATGTGATTTGAAAAGTCAGGAGAGTGCAAAGGTACTGTTTTCTATCAGTTGGCAAGGTGCGCACACAATCCCAGTGTTGTACAGCTTGCTTCTTCACCTTCCCGAAGCTGCCGCTCTCGCCGGCTGCCGGAGCCCAAGAAGCGGCTTCTTCGCGCAAAGACGATTGTGCCGCTCACAGTGCTCTCCTTAGCGCGGCTTCTGCCGAAAGACGCCCGGCAGCGGCTCTTACCTCCGGAGAGCATCCTACCTTCGTCTTTAGCTCCTCTTCTCATCTACACCTCGGCAAAACGCTTTCCCACTCTGTCTGGCTAGGAAAAACTGTGCCAGCACAGAAAACATCTCCCATCGTGTTCTAGAAGTTGCACGGATGTCTGCCAAGTGTTTGGCAGGAAGAAAAGAAAAGTTGTCCAAAACAGCTTCCAATCGAATGTTCATGTGATTGGAAAAGTCAGGAGAGTGCAAAGGTACTGTTTTCTATCAGTTGGCAAGGTGCGCACACAATCCCAGTGTTGTACAGCTTGCTTCTTCACCTTCCCGAAGCTGCCGCTCTCGCCGGCTCCCGGAGCCCAAGAAGCGGCTTCTTCGCGCAAAGACAATTGTGCCGCTCACAGTGCTCTCCTTAGCGCGGCTTCTGCCGAAAGACGTCCGGCAGCGGCTCTTACCTCCGGAGAGCATCCTACCTTCGTCTTTAGCTCCTCTTCTCATCTACACCTCGGCAAAAAGCTTTCACACTATGTCTGGCTAGGAAAAACTGTGCCAGCACAGAAAACATCTCCCATCGTGTTCTAGAAGTTGCACGGATGTCTGCCAAGTGTTTGGCAGGAAGAAAAGAAAAGTTGTCCAAAACAGCTTCCAATCGAATGTTCATGTGATTGGAAAAGTCAGGAGACTGCAAAGGTACTGTTTTCTATCAGTTGGCAAGGTGCGCACACAATCCCAGTGTTGTACAGCTTGCTTCTTCACCTTCCCGAAGCTGCCGCTCTCGCCGGCTCCCGGAGCCCAAGAAGCGGCTTCTTCGCGCAAAGACGATTGTGCCGCTCACAGGGCTCTCCTTAGCGCGGCTTCTGCCGAAAGACGCCCGGCAGCGGCTCTTACCTCCGGAGAGCATCCTACCTTCGTCTTTAGCTCCTCTTCTCATCTACACCTCGGCAAAACGCTTTCCCACTCTGTCTGGCTAGGAAAAACTGTGCCAGCACAGAAAACATCTCCCATCGTGTTCTAGAAGTTGCAGAGATGTCTGCCAAGTGTTTGGCAGGAAGAAAAGAAAAGTTGTCCAAAACAGCTTACAATCGAATGTTCATGTGATTGGAAAAGTCAGGAGAGTGCAAAGGTACTGTTTTCTATCAGTTGGCAAGGTGCGCACACAATCCCAGTGTTGTACAGCTTGCTTCTTCACCTTCCCGAAGCTGCCGCTCTCGCCGGCTCCCGGAGCCCAAGAAGCGGCTTCTTCGCGCAAAGACGATTGTGCCGCTCACAGGGCTCTCCTTAGCGCGGCTTCTGCCGAAAGACGCCCGGCAGCGGCTCTTACCTCCGGAGAGCATCCTACCTTCGTCTTTAGCTCCTCTTCTCATCTACACCTCGGCAAAAAGCTTTCCCACTCTGTCTGGCTAGGAAAAACTGTGCCAGCACAGAAAACATCTCCCATCGTGTTCTAGAAGTTGCACGGATGTCTGCCAAGTGTTTGGCAGGAAGAAAAGAAAAGTTGTCCAAAACAGCTTCCAATCGAATGTTCATGTGATTGGAAAAGTCAGGAGAGTGCAAAGGTACTGTTTTCTATCAGTTGGCAAGGTGCGCACACAATCCCAGTGTTGTACAGCTTGCTTCTTCACCTTCCCGAAGCTGCCGCTCTCGCCGGCTCCCGGAGCCCAAGAAGCGGCTTCTTCGCGCAAAGACGATTGTGCCGCTCACAGGGCTCTCCTTAGCGCGGCTTCTGCCGAAAGACGCCCGGCAGCGGCTCTTACCTCCGGAGAGCATCCTACCTTCGTTTTAACGTCTTTTGTAGTCTACACCTCGGCAAAACGCTTTTCCACTCTGTCTGGCTAGGAAAAACTGTGCCAGCACAGAAAACATCTCCCATCGTGTACTAGAAGTTGCACGGATATCTGCCAAGTGTTTGGCAGGAAGAAAAGTTGTCCAAAACAGCTTCCAATCGAATGTTCCTGTGATTGGAAAAGTCAGGAGAGTGCAAAGGTACTGTTTTCTATCAGTTGGCAAGGTGCGCACACAATCCCAGTGTTGTACAGCTTGCTTCTTCACCTTCCCGAAGCTGCCGCTCTCGCCGGCTCCCGGAGCCCAAGAAGCGGCTTCTTCGCGCAAAGACGATTGTGCCGCTCACAGTGCTCTCCTTAGCGCGGCTTCTGCCGAAAGACGCCCGGCAGGGGCTCTTACCTCCGGAGAGCATTCTACCTTCGTCTTTAACGTCTTTTGTAGTCTACAGCTCGGCAAAACGCTTTTCCCCTCTGTCTGGCTAGGAAAAACTGTGCCAGCACAGAAAACATCTCCCATCGTGTTCTAGAAGTTGCACGGATATCTGCCAAGTGTTTGGCAGGAAGAAAAGTTGTCCAAAACAGCTTCCAATCGAATGTTCATGTGATTGGAAAAGTCAGGAGAGTGCAAAGGTACTGTTTTCTATCAGTTGGCAAGGTGCGCACACAATCCCAGTGTTGTACAGCTTGCTTCTTCACCTTCCCGAAGCTGCCGCTCTCGCCGGCTGCCGGAGCCCAAGAAGCGGCTTCTTCGCGCAAAGACGATTGTGCCGCTCACAGTGCTCTCCTTAGCGCGGCTTCTGCCGAAAGACGCCCGGCAGCGGCTCTTACCTCCGGAGAGCATCCTACCTTCGTCTTTAGCTCCTCTTCTCATCTACACCTCGGCAAAAAGCTTTCCCACTATGTCTGGCTAGGAAAAACTGTGCCAGCACAGAAAACATCTCCCGTCGTGTTCTAGAAGTTGCAGAGATGTCTGCCAAGTGTTTGGCAGGAAGAAAAGAAAAGTTGTCCAAAACAGCTTCCAATCGAATGTTCATGTGATTGGAAAAGTCAGGAGAGTGCAAAGGTACTGTTTTCTATCAGTTGGCAAGGTGTGCACACAATCCCAGTGTTGTACAGCTTGCTTCTTCACCTTCCCGAAGCTGCCGCTCTCGCCGGCTCCCGGAGCCCAAGAAGCGCCTTCTTCGCGCAAAGACGATTGTGCCGCTCACAGGGCTCTCCTTAGCGCGGCTTCTGCCGAAAGACGCCCGGCAGCGGCTCTTACCTCCGGAGAGCATCCTACCTTCGTCTTTAGCTCCTCTTCTCATCTACACCTCGGCAAAACGCTTTCCCACTCTGTCTGGCTAGGAAAAACTGTGCCAGCACAGAAAACATCTCCCATCGTGTTCTAGAAGTTGCAGAGATGTCTGCCAAGTGTTTGGCAGGAAGAAAAGAAAAGTTGTCCAAAACAGCTTCCAATCGAATGTTCATGTGATTGGAAAAGTCAGGAGAGTGCAAAGGTACTGTTTTCTATCAGTTGGCAAGGTGCGCACACAATCCCAGTGTTGTACAGCTTGCTTCTTCACCTTCCCGAAGCTGCCGCTCTCGCCGGCTCCCGGAGCCCAAGAAGCGGCTTCTTCGCGCAAAGACGATTGTGCCGCTCACAGTGCTCTCCTTAGCGCGGCTTCTGCCGAAAGACGCCCGGCAGCGGCTTTTACCTCCGGAGAGCATCCTACCTTCGTCTTTAACGTCTTTTGTAGTCTACACCTCGGCAAAAAGCTTTTCCACTATGTCTGGCTAGGAAAAACTGTGCCAGCACAGAAAACATCTCCCATCGTGTTCTAGAAGTTGCAGAGATGTCTGCCAAGTGTTTGGCAGGAAGAAAAGAAAAGTTGTCCAAAACAGCTTCCAATCGAATGTTCATGTGATTGGAAAAGTCAGGAGAGTGCAAAGGTACTGTTTTCTATCAGTTGGCAAGGTGCGCACACAATCCCAGTGTTGTACAGCTTGCTTCTTCACCTTCCCGAAGCTGCCGCTCTCGCCGGCTGCCGGAGCCCAAGAAGCGGCTTCTTCGCGCAAAGACGATTGTGCCGCTCACAGTGCTCTCCTTAGCGCGGCTTCTGCCGAAAGACGCCCGGCAGCGGCTCTTACCTCCGGAGAGCATCCTACCTTCGTCTTTAGCTCCTCTTCTCATCTACACCTCGGCAAAAAGCTTTCCCACTATGTCTGGCTAGGAAAAACTGTGCCAGCACAGAAAACATCTCCCATCGTGTTCTAGAAGTTGCACGGATGTCTGCCAAGTGTTTGGCAGGAAGAAAAGAAAAGTTGTCCAAAACAGCTTCCAATCGAATGTTCATGTGATTGGAAAAGTCAGGAGAGTGCAAAGGTACTGTTTTGTGCCGGAGAGCATCCAACCTTCGTCTTTAGCTCCTCTTCTCATCTACACCTCGGCAAAACGCTTTTCCCCTCTGTCTGGCTAGGAAAAACTGTGCCAGCACAGAAAACATCTCCCATCGTGTTCTAGAAGTTGCACGGATATCTGCCAAGTGTTTGGCAGGAAGAAAAGTTGTCCAAAACAGCTTCCAATCGAATGTTCATGTGATTGGAAAAGTCAGGAGAGTGCAAAGGTACTGTTTTCTATCAGTTGGCAAGGTGCGCACACAATCCCAGTGTTGTACAGCTTGCTTCTTCACCTTCCCGAAGCTGCCGCTCTCGCCGGCTGCCGGAGCCCAAGAAGCGGCTTCTTCGCGCAAAGACAATTGTGCCGCTCACAGCGCTCTCCTTAGCGCGGCTTCTGCCGAAAGACGCCCGGCAGCGGCTCTTACCTCCGGAGAGCATCCTACCTTCGTCTTTAGCTCCTCTTCTCATCTACACCTCGGCAAAAAGCTTTCCCACTATGTCTGGCTAGGAAAAACTGTGCCAGCACAGAAAACATCTCCCGTCGTGTTCTAGAAGTTGCAGAGATGTCTGCCAAGTGTTTGGCAGGAAGAAAAGAAAAGTTGTCCAAAACAGCTTCCAATCGAATGTTCATGTGATTGGAAAAGTCAGGAGAGTGCAAAGGTACTGTTTTCTATCAGTTGGCAAGGTGCGCACACAATCCCAGTGTTGTACAGCTTGCTTCTTCACCTTCCCGAAGCTGCCGCTCTCGCCGGCTCCCGGAGCCCAAGAAGCGGCTTCTTCGCGCAAAGACGATTGTGCCGCTCACAGTGCTCTCCTTAGCGCGGCTTCTGCCGAAAGACGTCCGGCAGCGGCTCTTACCTCCGGAGAGCATCCTACCTTCGTCTTTAGCTCCTCTTCTCATCTACACCTCGGCAAAAAGCTTTCCCACTATGTCTGGCTAGGAAAAACTGTGCCAGCACAGAAAACATCTCCCATCGTGTTCTAGAAGTTGCACGGATGTCTGCCAAGTGTTTGGCAGGAAGAAAAGAAAAGTTGTCCAAAACAGCTTCCAATCGAATGTTCATGTGATTGGAAAAGTCAGGAGAGTGCAAAGGTACTGTTTTCTATCAGTTGGCAAGGTGCGCACACAATCCCAGTGTTGTACAGCTTGCTTCTTCACCTTCCCGAAGCTGCCGCTCTCGCCGGCTCCCGGAGCCCAAGAAGCGGCTTCTTCGCGCAAAGACGATTGTGCCGCTCACAGTGCTCTCCTTAGCGCGGCTTCTGCCGAAAGACGCCCGGCAGCGGCTCTTACCTCCGGAGAGCATCCTACCTTCGTCTTTAGCTCCTCTTCTCATCTACACCTCGGCAAAAAGCTTTTCCACTATGTCTGGCTAGGAAAAACTGTGCCAGCACAGAAAACATCTCCCATCGTGTTCTAGAAGTTGCAGAGATGTCTGCCAAGTGTTTGGCAGGAAGAAAAGAAAAGTTGTCCAAAACAGCTTCCAATCGAATGTTCATGTGATTGGAAAAGTCAGGAGAGTGCAAAGGTACTGTTTTCTATCAGTTGGCAAGGTGCGCACACAATCCCAGTGTTGTACAGCTTGCTTCTTCACCTTCCCGAAGCTGCCGCTCTCGCCGGCTCCCGGAGCCCAAGAAGCGGCTTCTTCGCGCAAAGACGATTGTGCCGCTCACAGTGCTCTCCTTAGCGCGGCTTCTGCCGAAAGACGCCCGGCAGCGGCTTTTACCTCCGGAGAGCATCCTACCTTCGTCTTTAACGTCTTTTGTAGTCTACATCTTAGCAAAACGCTTTTCCACTATGTCTGGCTAGGAAAAACTGTGCCAGCACAGAAAACATCTCCCATCGTGTTCTAGAAGTTGCAGAGATGTCTGCCAAGTGTTTGGCAGGAAGAAAAGAAAAGTTGTCCAAAACAGCTTCCAATCGAATGTTCATGTGATTGGAAAAGTCAGGAGAGTGCAAAGGTACTGTTTTCTATCAGTTGGCAAGGTGCGCACACAATCCCAGTGTTGTACAGCTTGCTTCTTCACCTTCCCGAAGCTGCCGCTCTCGCCGGCTCCCGGAGCCCAAGAAGCGGCTTCTTCGCGCAAAGACGATTGTGCCGCTCACAGTGCTCTCCTTAGCGCGGCTTCTGCCGAAAGACGTCCGGCAGCGGCTCTTACCTCCGGAGAGCATCCTACCTTCGTCTTTAGCTCCTCTTCTCATCTACACCTCGGCAAAAAGCTTTCCCACTATGTCTGGCTAGGAAAAACTGTGCCAGCACAGAAAACATCTCCCGTCGTGTTCTAGAAGTTGCAGAGATGTCTGCCAAGTGTTTGGCAGGAAGAAAAGAAAAGTTGTCCAAAACAGCTTCCAATCGAATGTTCCTGTGATTGGAAAAGTCAGGAGAGTGCAAAGGTACTGTTTTCTATCAGTTGGCAAGGTGCGCACACAATCCCAGTGTTGTACAGCTTGCTTCTTCACCTTCCCGAAGCTGCCGCTCTCGCCGGCTGCCGGAGCCCAAGAAGCGGCTTCTTCGCGCAAAGACGATTGTGCCGCTCACAGGGCTCTCCTTAGCGCGGCTTCTGCCGAAAGACGCCCGGCAGCGGCTCTTACCTCCGGAGAGCATCCTACCTTCGTCTTTAGCTCCTCTTCTCATCTACACCTCGGCAAAACGCTTTCCCACTCTGTCTGGCTAGGAAAAACTGTGCCAGCACAGAAAACATCTCCCATCGTGTTCTAGAAGTTGCAGAGATGTCTGCCAAGTGTTTGGCAGGAAGAAAAGAAAAGTTGTCCAAAACAGCTTACAATCGAATGTTCATGTGATTGGAAAAGTCAGGAGAGTGCAAAGGTACTGTTTTCTATCAGTTGGCAAGGTGCGCACACAATCCCAGTGTTGTACAGCTTGCTTCTTCACCTTCCCGAAGCTGCCGCTCTCGCCGGCTCCCGGAGCCCAAGAAGCGGCTTCTTCGCGCAAAGACGATTGTGCCGCTCACAGGGCTCTCCTTAGCGCGGCTTCTGCCGAAAGACGCCCGGCAGCGGCTCTTACCTCCGGAGAGCATCCTACCTTCGTCTTTAGCTCCTCTTCTCATCTACACCTCGGCAAAAAGCTTTCCCACTCTGTCTGGCTAGGAAAAACTGTGCCAGCACAGAAAACATCTCCCATCGTGTTCTAGAAGTTGCACGGATGTCTGCCAAGTGTTTGGCAGGAAGAAAAGAAAAGTTGTCCAAAACAGCTTCCAATCGAATGTTCATGTGATTGGAAAAGTCAGGAGAGTGCAAAGGTACTGTTTTCTATCAGTTGGCAAGGTGCGCACACAATCCCAGTGTTGTACAGCTTGCTTCTTCACCTTCCCGAAGCTGCCGCTCTCGCCGGCTCCCGGAGCCCAAGAAGCGGCTTCTTCGCGCAAAGACGATTGTGCCGCTCACAGGGCTCTCCTTAGCGCGGCTTCTGCCGAAAGACGCCCGGCAGCGGCTCTTACCTCCGGAGAGCATCCTACCTTCGTTTTAACGTCTTTTGTAGTCTACACCTCGGCAAAACGCTTTTCCACTCTGTCTGGCTAGGAAAAACTGTGCCAGCACAGAAAACATCTCCCATCGTGTACTAGAAGTTGCACGGATATCTGCCAAGTGTTTGGCAGGAAGAAAAGTTGTCCAAAACAGCTTCCAATCGAATGTTCCTGTGATTGGAAAAGTCAGGAGAGTGCAAAGGTACTGTTTTCTATCAGTTGGCAAGGTGCGCACACAATCCCAGTGTTGTACAGCTTGCTTCTTCACCTTCCCGAAGCTGCCGCTCTCGCCGGCTCCCGGAGCCCAAGAAGCGGCTTCTTCGCGCAAAGACGATTGTGCCGCTCACAGTGCTCTCCTTAGCGCGGCTTCTGCCGAAAGACGCCCGGCAGGGGCTCTTACCTCCGGAGAGCATTCTACCTTCGTCTTTAACGTCTTTTGTAGTCTACAGCTCGGCAAAACGCTTTTCCCCTCTGTCTGGCTAGGAAAAACTGTGCCAGCACAGAAAACATCTCCCATCGTGTTCTAGAAGTTGCACGGATATCTGCCAAGTGTTTGGCAGGAAGAAAAGTTGTCCAAAACAGCTTCCAATCGAATGTTCATGTGATTGGAAAAGTCAGGAGAGTGCAAAGGTACTGTTTTCTATCAGTTGGCAAGGTGCGCACACAATCCCAGTGTTGTACAGCTTGCTTCTTCACCTTCCCGAAGCTGCCGCTCTCGCCGGCTGCCGGAGCCCAAGAAGCGGCTTCTTCGCGCAAAGACGATTGTGCCGCTCACAGTGCTCTCCTTAGCGCGGCTTCTGCCGAAAGACGCCCGGCAGCGGCTCTTACCTCCGGAGAGCATCCTACCTTCGTCTTTAGCTCCTCTTCTCATCTACACCTCGGCAAAAAGCTTTCCCACTATGTCTGGCTAGGAAAAACTGTGCCAGCACAGAAAACATCTCCCGTCGTGTTCTAGAAGTTGCAGAGATGTCTGCCAAGTGTTTGGCAGGAAGAAAAGAAAAGTTGTCCAAAACAGCTTCCAATCGAATGTTCATGTGATTGGAAAAGTCAGGAGAGTGCAAAGGTACTGTTTTCTATCAGTTGGCAAGGTGCGCACACAATCCCAGTGTTGTACAGCTTGCTTCTTCACCTTCCCGAAGCTGCCGCTCTCGCCGGCTCCCGGAGCCCAAGAAGCGGCTTCTTCGCGCAAAGACGATTGTGCCGCTCACAGTGCTCTCCTTAGCGCGGCTTCTGCCGAAAGACGTCCGGCAGCGGCTCTTACCTCCGGAGAGCATCCTACCTTCGTCTTTAGCTCCTCTTCTCATCTACACCTCGGCAAAAAGCTTTCCCACTATGTCTGGCTAGGAAAAACTGTGCCAGCACAGAAAACATCTCCCATCGTGTTCTAGAAGTTGCACGGATGTCTGCCAAGTGTTTGGCAGGAAGAAAAGAAAAGTTGTCCAAAACAGCTTCCAATCGAATGTTCATGTGATTGGAAAAGTCAGGAGAGTGCAAAGGTACTGTTTTCTATCAGTTGGCAAGGTGTGCACACAATCCCAGTGTTGTACAGCTTGCTTCTTCACCTTCCCGAAGCTGCCGCTCTCGCCGGCTCCCGGAGCCCAAGAAGCGCCTTCTTCGCGCAAAGACGATTGTGCCGCTCACAGGGCTCTCCTTAGCGCGGCTTCTGCCGAAAGACGCCCGGCAGCGGCTCTTACCTCCGGAGAGCATCCTACCTTCGTCTTTAGCTCCTCTTCTCATCTACACCTCGGCAAAACGCTTTCCCACTCTGTCTGGCTAGGAAAAACTGTGCCAGCACAGAAAACATCTCCCATCGTGTTCTAGAAGTTGCAGAGATGTCTGCCAAGTGTTTGGCAGGAAGAAAAGAAAAGTTGTCCAAAACAGCTTCCAATCGAATGTTCATGTGATTGGAAAAGTCAGGAGAGTGCAAAGGTACTGTTTTCTATCAGTTGGCAAGGTGCGCACACAATCCCAGTGTTGTACAGCTTGCTTCTTCACCTTCCCGAAGCTGCCGCTCTCGCCGGCTCCCGGAGCCCAAGAAGCGGCTTCTTCGCGCAAAGACGATTGTGCCGCTCACAGTGCTCTCCTTAGCGCGGCTTCTGCCGAAAGACGCCCGGCAGCGGCTTTTACCTCCGGAGAGCATCCTACCTTCGTCTTTAACGTCTTTTGTAGTCTACACCTCGGCAAAAAGCTTTTCCACTATGTCTGGCTAGGAAAAACTGTGCCAGCACAGAAAACATCTCCCATCGTGTTCTAGAAGTTGCAGAGATGTCTGCCAAGTGTTTGGCAGGAAGAAAAGAAAAGTTGTCCAAAACAGCTTCCAATCGAATGTTCATGTGATTGGAAAAGTCAGGAGAGTGCAAAGGTACTGTTTTCTATCAGTTGGCAAGGTGCGCACACAATCCCAGTGTTGTACAGCTTGCTTCTTCACCTTCCCGAAGCTGCCGCTCTCGCCGGCTGCCGGAGCCCAAGAAGCGGCTTCTTCGCGCAAAGACGATTGTGCCGCTCACAGTGCTCTCCTTAGCGCGGCTTCTGCCGAAAGACGCCCGGCAGCGGCTCTTACCTCCGGAGAGCATCCTACCTTCGTCTTTAGCTCCTCTTCTCATCTACACCTCGGCAAAAAGCTTTCCCACTATGTCTGGCTAGGAAAAACTGTGCCAGCACAGAAAACATCTCCCATCGTGTTCTAGAAGTTGCACGGATGTCTGCCAAGTGTTTGGCAGGAAGAAAAGAAAAGTTGTCCAAAACAGCTTCCAATCGAATGTTCATGTGATTGGAAAAGTCAGGAGAGTGCAAAGGTACTGTTTTGTGCCGGAGAGCATCCAACCTTCGTCTTTAGCTCCTCTTCTCATCTACACCTCGGCAAAACGCTTTTCCCCTCTGTCTGGCTAGGAAAAACTGTGCCAGCACAGAAAACATCTCCCATCGTGTTCTAGAAGTTGCACGGATATCTGCCAAGTGTTTGGCAGGAAGAAAAGTTGTCCAAAACAGCTTCCAATCGAATGTTCATGTGATTGGAAAAGTCAGGAGAGTGCAAAGGTACTGTTTTCTATCAGTTGGCAAGGTGCGCACACAATCCCAGTGTTGTACAGCTTGCTTCTTCACCTTCCCGAAGCTGCCGCTCTCGCCGGCTGCCGGAGCCCAAGAAGCGGCTTCTTCGCGCAAAGACAATTGTGCCGCTCACAGCGCTCTCCTTAGCGCGGCTTCTGCCGAAAGACGCCCGGCAGCGGCTCTTACCTCCGGAGAGCATCCTACCTTCGTCTTTAGCTCCTCTTCTCATCTACACCTCGGCAAAAAGCTTTCCCACTATGTCTGGCTAGGAAAAACTGTGCCAGCACAGAAAACATCTCCCGTCGTGTTCTAGAAGTTGCAGAGATGTCTGCCAAGTGTTTGGCAGGAAGAAAAGAAAAGTTGTCCAAAACAGCTTCCAATCGAATGTTCATGTGATTGGAAAAGTCAGGAGAGTGCAAAGGTACTGTTTTCTATCAGTTGGCAAGGTGCGCACACAATCCCAGTGTTGTACAGCTTGCTTCTTCACCTTCCCGAAGCTGCCGCTCTCGCCGGCTCCCGGAGCCCAAGAAGCGGCTTCTTCGCGCAAAGACGATTGTGCCGCTCACAGTGCTCTCCTTAGCGCGGCTTCTGCCGAAAGACGTCCGGCAGCGGCTCTTACCTCCGGAGAGCATCCTACCTTCGTCTTTAGCTCCTCTTCTCATCTACACCTCGGCAAAAAGCTTTCCCACTATGTCTGGCTAGGAAAAACTGTGCCAGCACAGAAAACATCTCCCATCGTGTTCTAGAAGTTGCACGGATGTCTGCCAAGTGTTTGGCAGGAAGAAAAGAAAAGTTGTCCAAAACAGCTTCCAATCGAATGTTCATGTGATTGGAAAAGTCAGGAGAGTGCAAAGGTACTGTTTTCTATCAGTTGGCAAGGTGCGCACACAATCCCAGTGTTGTACAGCTTGCTTCTTCACCTTCCCGAAGCTGCCGCTCTCGCCGGCTCCCGGAGCCCAAGAAGCGGCTTCTTCGCGCAAAGACGATTGTGCCGCTCACAGTGCTCTCCTTAGCGCGGCTTCTGCCGAAAGACGCCCGGCAGCGGCTCTTACCTCCGGAGAGCATCCTACCTTCGTCTTTAGCTCCTCTTCTCATCTACACCTCGGCAAAAAGCTTTTCCACTATGTCTGGCTAGGAAAAACTGTGCCAGCACAGAAAACATCTCCCATCGTGTTCTAGAAGTTGCAGAGATGTCTGCCAAGTGTTTGGCAGGAAGAAAAGAAAAGTTGTCCAAAACAGCTTCCAATCGAATGTTCATGTGATTGGAAAAGTCAGGAGAGTGCAAAGGTACTGTTTTCTATCAGTTGGCAAGGTGCGCACACAATCCCAGTGTTGTACAGCTTGCTTCTTCACCTTCCCGAAGCTGCCGCTCTCGCCGGCTCCCGGAGCCCAAGAAGCGGCTTCTTCGCGCAAAGACGATTGTGCCGCTCACAGTGCTCTCCTTAGCGCGGCTTCTGCCGAAAGACGCCCGGCAGCGGCTTTTACCTCCGGAGAGCATCCTACCTTCGTCTTTAACGTCTTTTGTAGTCTACACCTCGGCAAAAAGCTTTTCCACTATGTCTGGCTAGGAAAAACTGTGCCAGCACAGAAAACATCTCCCATCGTGTTCTAGAAGTTGCAGAGATGTCTGCCAAGTGTTTGGCAGGAAGAAAAGAAAAGTTGTCCAAAACAGCTTCCAATCGAATGTTCATGTGATTGGAAAAGTCAGGAGAGTGCAAAGGTACTGTTTTCTATCAGTTGGCAAGGTGCGCACACAATCCCAGTGTTGTACAGCTTGCTTCTTCACCTTCCCGAAGCTGCCGCTCTCGCCGGCTCCCGGAGCCCAAGAAGCGGCTTCTTCGCGCAAAGACGATTGTGCCGCTCACAGTGCTCTCCTTAGCGCGGCTTCTGCCGAAAGACGTCCGGCAGCGGCTCTTACCTCCGGAGAGCATCCTACCTTCGTCTTTAGCTCCTCTTCTCATCTACACCTCGGCAAAAAGCTTTCCCACTATGTCTGGCTAGGAAAAACTGTGCCAGCACAGAAAACATCTCCCGTCGTGTTCTAGAAGTTGCAGAGATGTCTGCCAAGTGTTTGGCAGGAAGAAAAGAAAAGTTGTCCAAAACAGCTTCCAATCGAATGTTCCTGTGATTGGAAAAGTCAGGAGAGTGCAAAGGTACTGTTTTCTATCAGTTGGCAAGGTGCGCACACAATCCCAGTGTTGTACAGCTTGCTTCTTCACCTTCCCGAAGCTGCCGCTCTCGCCGGCTGCCGGAGCCCAAGAAGCGGCTTCTTCGCGCAAAGACGATTGTGCCGCTCACAGGGCTCTCCTTAGCGCGGCTTCTGCCGAAAGACGCCCGGCAGCGGCTCTTACCTCCGGAGAGCATCCTACCTTCGTCTTTAGCTCCTCTTCTCATCTACACCTCGGCAAAACGCTTTCCCACTCTGTCTGGCTAGGAAAAACTGTGCCAGCACAGAAAACATCTCCCATCGTGTTCTAGAAGTTGCACGGATGTCTGCCAAGTGTTTGGCAGGAAGAAAAGAAAAGTTGTCCAAAACAGCTTCCAATCGAATGTTCATGTGATTGGAAAAGTCAGGAGAGTGCAAAGGTACTGTTTTCTATCAGTTGGCAAGGTGCGCACACAATCCCAGTGTTGTACAGCTTGCTTCTTCACCTTCCCGAAGCTGCCGCTCTCGCCGGCTGCCGGAGCCCAAGAAGCGGCTTCTTCGCGCAAAGACGATTGTGCCGCTCACAGTGCTCTCCTTAGCGCGGCTTCTGCCGAAAGACGCCCGGCAGCGGCTCTTACCTCCGGAGAGCATCCTACCTTCGTTTTAACGTCTTTTGTAGTCTACACCTCGGCAAAACGCTTTTCCACTCTGTCTGGCTAGGAAAAACTGTGCCAGCACAGAAAACATCTCCCATCGTGTTCTAGAAGTTGCACGGATATCTGCCAAGTGTTTGGCAGGAAGAAAAGTTGTCCAAAACAGCTTCCAATCGAATGTTCCTGTGATTGGAAAAGTCAGGAGAGTGCAAAGGTACTGTTTTCTATCAGTTGGCAAGGTGCGCACACAATCCCAGTGTTGTACAGCTTGCTTCTTCACCTTCCCGAAGCTGCCGCTCTCGCCGGCTCCCGGAGCCCAAGAAGCGCCTTCTTCGCGCAAAGACGATTGTGCCGCTCACAGGGCTCTCCTTAGCGCGGCTTCTGCCGAAAGACGCCCGGCAGCGGCTCTTACCTCCGGAGAGCATCCTACCTTCGTCTTTAGCTCCTCTTCTCATCTACACCTCGGCAAAACGCTTTCCCACTCTGTCTGGCTAGGAAAAACTGTGCCAGCACAGAAAACATCTCCCATCGTGTTCTAGAAGTTGCACGGATGTCTGCCAAGTGTTTGGCAGGAAGAAAAGAAAAGTTGTCCAAAACAGCTTCCAATCGAATGTTCCTGTGATTGGAAAAGTCAGGAGAGTGCAAAGGTACTGTTTTCTATCAGTTGGCAAGGTGCGCACACAATCCCAGTGTTGTACAGCTTGCTTCTTCACCTTCCCGAAGCTGCCGCTCTCGCCGGCTCCCGGAGCCCAAGAAGCGGCTTCTTCGCGCAAAGACGATTGTGCCGCTCACAGTGCTCTCCTTAGCGCGGCTTCTGCCGAAAGACGCCCGGCAGCGGCTCTTACCTCCGGAGAGCATTCTACCTTCGACTTTAACGTCTTTTGTAGTCTACAGCTCGGCAAAACGCTTTTCCACTCTGTCTGGCTAGGAAAAACTGTGCCAGCACAGAAAACATCTCCCATCGTGTTCTAGAAGTTGCACTGGGATTGTGTGCGCACCTTGCCAACTGATAGAAAACAGTACCTTTGCACTCTCCTGACTTTTCCAATCACAGGAACATTCGATTGGAAGCTGTTTTGGACAACTTTTCTTTTCTTCCTGCCAAACACTTGGCAGACATCCGTGCAACTTCTAGAACACGATGGGAGATGTTTTCTGTGCTGGCACAGTTTTTCCTAGCCAGACATAGTGGAAAAGCGTTTTGCTAAGATGTAGACTACAAAAGACGCGAAAGACGAAGGTAGGATGCTCTCCGGAGGTAAGAGCCGCTGCCGGGCGTCTTTCGGCAGAAGCCGCGCTAAGGAGAGCCCTGTGAGCGGCACAATCGTCTTTGCGCGAAGAAGCCGCTTCTTGGGCTCCGGCAGCCGGCGAGAGCGGCAGCTTCGGGAAGGTGAAGAAGCAAGCTGTACAACACTGGGATTGTGTGCGCACCTTGCCAACTGATAGAAAACAGTACCTTTGCACTCTCCTGACTTTTCCAATCACAGGAACATTCGATTGGAAGCTGTTTTGGACAACTTTTCTTTTCTTCCTGCCAAACACTTGGCAGACATCCGTGCAACTTCTAGAACACGATGGGAGATGTTTTCTGTGCTGGCACAGTTTTTCCTAGCCAGACATAGTGGAGAAGCTTTTTGCCGAGGTGTAGATGAGAAGAGGAGCTAAAGACGAAGGTAGGATGCTCTCCGGAGGTAAGAGCCGCTGCCGGGCGTCTTTCGGCAGAAGCCGCGCTAAGGAGAGCCCTGTGAGCGGCACAATCGTCTTTGCGCGAAGAAGCCGCTTCTTGGGCTCCGGCAGCCGGCGAGAGCGGCAGCTTCGGGAAGGTGAAGAAGCAAGCTGTACAACACTGGGATTGTGTGCGCACCTTGCCAACTGATAGAAAACAGTACCTTTGCACTCTCCTGACTTTTCCAATCACAGGAACATTCGATTGGAAGCTGTTTTGGACAACTTTTCTTTTCTTCCTGCCAAACACTTGGCAGACATCCGTGCAACTTCTAGAACACGATGGGAGATGTTTTCTGTGCTGGCACAGTTTTTCCTAGCCAGACATAGTGGAAAAGCGTTTTGCTAAGATGTAGACTACAAAAGACGCGAAAGACGAAGGTAGGATGCTCTCCGGAGGTAAGAGCCGCTGCCGGGCGTCTTTCGGCAGAAGCCGCGCTAAGGAGAGCCCTGTGAGCGGCACAATCGTCTTTGCGCGAAGAAGCCGCTTCTTGGGCTCCGGCAGCCGGCGAGAGCGGCAGCTTCGGGAAGGTGAAGAAGCAAGCTGTACAACACTGGGATTGTGTGCGCACCTTGCCAACTGATAGAAAACAGTACCTTTGCACTCTCCTGACTTTTCCAATCACAGGAACATTCGATTGGAAGCTGTTTTGGACAACTTTTCTTTTCTTCCTGCCAAACACTTGGCAGACATCCGTGCAACTTCTAGAACACGATGGGAGATGTTTTCTGTGCTGGCACAGTTTTTCCTAGCCAGACATAGTGGAAAAGCGTTTTGCTAAGATGTAGACTACAAAAGACGCGAAAGACGAAGGTAGGATGCTCTCCGGAGGTAAGAGCCGCTGCCGGGCGTCTTTCGGCAGAAGCCGCGCTAAGGAGAGCGCTGTGAGCGGCACAATCGTCTTTGCGCGAAGAAGGCGCTTCTTGGGCTCCGGCAGCCGGCGAGAGCGGCAGCTTCGGGAAGGTGAAGAAGCAAGCTGTACAACACTGGGATTGTGTGCGCACCTTGCCAACTGATAGAAAACAGTACCTTTGCACTCTCCTGACTTTTCCAATCACAGGAACATTCGATTGGAAGCTGTTTTGGACAACTTTTCTTTTCTTCCTGCCAAACACTTGGCAGACATCCGTGCAACTTCTAGAACACGATGGGAGATGTTTTCTGTGCTGGCACAGTTTTTCCTAGCCAGACAGAGTGGAAAAGCGTTTTGCCGAGGTGTAGATGAGAAGAGGAGCTAAAGACGAAGGTAGCATGCTCTCCGGAGGTAAGAGCCGCTGCCGGGCGTCTTTCGGCAGAAGCCGCGCTAAGGAGAGCCCTGTGAGCGGCACAATCGTCTTTGCGCGAAGAAGCCGCTTCTTGGGCTCCGGGAGCCGGCGAGAGCGGCAGCTTCGGGAAGGTGAAGAAGCAAGCTGTACAACACTGGGATTGTGTGCGCACCTTGCCAACTGATAGAAAACAGTACCTTTGCACTCTCCTGACTTTTCCAATCACAGGAACATTCGATTGGAAGCTGTTTTGGACAACTTTTCTTTTCTTCCTGCCAAACACTTGGCAGACATCCGTGCAACTTCTAGAACACGATGGGAGATGTTTTCTGTGCTGGCACAGTTTTTCCTAGCCAGACATAGTGGAAAAGCGTTTTGCTAAGATGTAGACTACAAAAGACGCGAAAGACGAAGGTAGGATGCTCTCCGGAGGTAAGAGCCGCTGCCGGGCGTCTTTCGGCAGAAGCCGCGCTAAGGAGAGCCCTGTGAGCGGCACAATCGTCTTTGCGCGAAGAAGCCGCTTCTTGGGCTCCGGCAGCCGGCGAGAGCGGCAGCTTCGGGAAGGTGAAGAAGCAAGCTGTACAACACTGGGATTGTGTGCGCACCTTGCCAACTGATAGAAAACAGTACCTTTGCACTCTCCTGACTTTTCCAATCACAGGAACATTCGATTGGAAGCTGTTTTGGACAACTTTTCTTTTCTTCCTGCCAAACACTTGGCAGACATCCGTGCAACTTCTAGAACACGATGGGAGATGTTTTCTGTGCTGGCACAGTTTTTCCTAGCCAGACATAGTGGAAAAGCGTTTTGCTAAGATGTAGACTACAAAAGACGCGAAAGACGAAGGTAGGATGCTCTCCGGAGGTAAGAGCCGCTGCCGGGCGTCTTTCGGCAGAAGCCGCGCTAAGGAGAGCCCTGTGAGCGGCACAATCGTCTTTGCGCGAAGAAGCCGCTTCTTGGGCTCCGGCAGCCGGCGAGAGCGGCAGCTTCGGGAAGGTGAAGAAGCAAGCTGTACAACACTGGGATTGTGTGCGCACCTTGCCAACTGATAGAAAACAGTACCTTTGCACTCTCCTGACTTTTCCAATCACAGGAACATTCGATTGGAAGCTGTTTTGGACAACTTTTCTTTTCTTCCTGCCAAACACTTGGCAGACATCCGTGCAACTTCTAGAACACGATGGGAGATGTTTTCTGTGCTGGCACAGTTTTTCCTAGCCAGACATAGTGGAAAAGCGTTTTGCTAAGATGTAGACTACAAAAGACGCGAAAGACGAAGGTAGGATGCTCTCCGGAGGTAAGAGCCGCTGCCGGGCGTCTTTCGGCAGAAGCCGCGCTAAGGAGAGCCCTGTGAGCGGCACAATCGTCTTTGCGCGAAGAAGCCGCTTCTTGGGCTCCGGCAGCCGGCGAGAGCGGCAGCTTCGGGAAGGTGAAGAAGCAAGCTGTACAACACTGGGATTGTGTGCGCACCTTGCCAACTGATAGAAAACAGTACCTTTGCACTCTCCTGACTTTTCCAATCACAGGAACATTCGATTGGAAGCTGTTTTGGACAACTTTTCTTTTCTTCCTGCCAAACACTTGGCAGACATCCGTGCAACTTCTAGAACACGATGGGAGATGTTTTCTGTGCTGGCACAGTTTTTCCTAGCCAGACATAGTGGAAAAGCGTTTTGCTAAGATGTAGACTACAAAAGACGCGAAAGACGAAGGTAGGATGCTCTCCGGAGGTAAGAGCCGCTGCCGGGCGTCTTTCGGCAGAAGCCGCGCTAAGGAGAGCCCTGTGAGCGGCACAATCGTCTTTGCGCGAAGAAGCCGCTTCTTGGGCTCCGGCAGCCGGCGAGAGCGGCAGCTTCGGGAAGGTGAAGAAGCAAGCTGTACAACACTGGGATTGTGTGCGCACCTTGCCAACTGATAGAAAACAGTACCTTTGCACTCTCCTGACTTTTCCAATCACAGGAACATTCGATTGGAAGCTGTTTTGGACAACTTTTCTTTTCTTCCTGCCAAACACTTGGCAGACATCCGTGCAACTTCTAGAACACGATGGGAGATGTTTTCTGTGCTGGCACAGTTTTTCCTAGCCAGACATAGTGGAAAAGCGTTTTGCTAAGATGTAGACGACAAGAGAGGCTAAAGAGTGGATGTTAGCAAATGACACCCATCTTCAAAAAAGGCAATTAAGAGGACTCGCCATAGTACAAACCAGCCAGCCTCTTTTTTATCCCCAGGAAGTTGATGAAGCAGCTCTTCCTGGAAATCCTTGCCAGGCACATGACAGATGACCAAATAATGTAGTTAGCATGAGTTTTCAGGGGAATTTCATGCTGAACATCACTTTAAACTCCTCTGATGAATCAACTTGACTGGTAGATGAAGGGAATATTATCTGCCTGGGCTTCAGGGAGGTTTTTGACATACCTCTACATGGCATCACACATACATATGGAAGCAATAGTGCAAAGGGGAGGGAATCAGTGTCTTTTCAGTGATGCTGAGGGAAAAGACAAGAGGCAGTGGGCACACACTGAAATACAGGAGATTGCCTTTGAACATCAGTAAATGTTTCTTTACTGTCAGGGTGACTGAACCACGGCACAGACTGCCCAGAAAGATTGTGGAGCCTGGATCTTTGAAGACATTAAAAGTACACCCAGATAGAATCCTGGGCAAGAGGCTCTAGGTATCCTGGTTTAGGCAGGGGGGTTGGGCCTGGTTAGCCCCACCAACCCCTTCCACTCTCTTTCATTCTGTGCTAGTGAATTCTCTTCAAGATGCATTTCAAAGCACTGGCATGACAAAGTTCTGTGCAGACAGAGATCCAAATGGACATGGCATCTAAGTTCCTTAAGCAGTGTTCAAGAAGAATGTAAAACTCTGGCACAAGTGTCTCTTCCCTAACTGAATCCCTTTCATGGGAAAATTCCCAGCTCTAGAAAGATCTTCTGATACGCATGCTTAAGACTGACACTGGCTGAGCAAATTTCTCCCTATGTATATCTAAGACCAGTTAGGATCTTCACCCAAAGTGCTGTCAACATAGTCACAGAATGCCTATTGTTAAGAAGTGACAGCTTCCATCAGAATGGCAGCTATTGGTCCACAAAATGGATTAATGGATGGGAATTATCTACGTGGGTTAAAAACAAAAATAAAGAGTTGGTCTTTATTTATCAATTTCATGGCAATATTGATAAGGGAAGAAAAAGATCTAAGTCCTTGACTTTCTGGACTCGAGGAAAGATTTTAAAAATTCCTTGTAAAAATGTATGATCACAATCAGACTATTGAAACCATTTTAGTTGGGAACAAAGTTCCAAAATTGTCTAGATAGTGGCAAAGAAGCCAAGAAAATAGGAAAGAAACAAAAAGAGAGCAAAAGAGTCAGCTTCAGTGTACAAGCTCGTTCTAGAAGTAGTCTGCTGGGAAAAGGAACCCCCAGCTAAATTTCCAATGTATTCCTGCGCTTGATTCAGTAACTGGTCAATGTAAAAACCAATCCTTTTGTACAACTTCTTCCAGCAACAAAAACTCCAACAGGTTGACACTACCATCATGCCTGTTCCAGACATATTTAAAAGAGAAATGATGATTTTCTTGAAAACCTACTTACATAAAAGTTGCAAGATGGTGGAGGGATTCCCACATCCTCCTTCCTCCATCTGGCTTGAAAGTATATTTGATAAAATATGCAACAAAGCACATGATTTATAAGGGAGAGTCAAATGGATGATTTGGGAATCGATCTCTTGTTGATAGTAAACTTCATATCCACTCGGTGTGACCTTTTTAAAACAAAATGTGGAGCTGAGGCATGAATCTGCCACAACAATTGTAAAGCAAACATACACACTCCCCTTCATATGCCCCCCCCTCCACACACACCTAGGCACACACAGAGATCAGCATAGCAGATCATGAACACCTTGGAAAAGACTGAAATGCTAAATGCCTCTCTTGATGGGCAAAAGAGCTGGTGCAGTAATTCAAATGCCTGGTACAAAAATTCTGTTTAATATTTAGCTCCTATTTAAAACACAGCTTTTCATTTCATTCTATTTACAGAATATTTTCATTTCATTTGTTTCTTTAAAATTACTTAGTTCTCACCTGTTGTATGTCTAGGAATATTTTCTTCCAAAAATAGAAAAAAATAGATGATATCTTTTCAGCAGAAAACATTGTTTGATACAATTTTAAACCATCATGATATGGAAGAATTCTTCTGTCCCTCTCGAAGGTGGAAGAAGCATTTGGATCACAGATCATCTACAATGAAATACTTGACATGTTTAAGATGCTTTCAATCAATTTTGATCGTCAATTGCTTATTTGTTGTAAACAGTAATTTTTCAGTGAAGGGAAAGTGTGTGTGGTATATCTACATGATATGTTCAAAGGCAGTTCCTACTAATGGCCAGGCTGAATTCCAGTAAATAATGTCCCGAATGATATTTTGCCGCCTTCTTTGGCACTTCATGAAATCTTACCCTGATGAAGTGCTGAAACACAGAGATTTTCTCTTAGAGAGTGTCTCATGTTGTAACCTATCCCATGGATTTTATGCTGTAATTCTTATCTCTTTTAAAATTTACTATCTTCTGTACAGTTTTCATGAAACTTTCTGTTACAGTAGTGAATAGCACAGATAAATGTCATTTTGTACAACTTTGAATTTACCCCAAGAGCTGAGAGAAAACTTGATCCTATACTTCAATCCGAGTTTCTTCTATAGTCCAACTTTGTTTCTCTACCATCAAGCTTCTCCTTTGTTGCTGCTCCAAGCCCCGTCCAAGGTGACCTTGAATACTTTCAGGGATGGGACACCCACAACTTCTCTGGGCAACCTGTTCCAGTGTTCCAGCACTCCCACAGTAAAAAAGGCCTTCCTTTCATCTAATATGTGTAGGAAATCATAAATCTAGGCATAGAAGCTTGGAGTGCAAATTTGAAATTCTTTGGATTTGAAGCACATTTTATATGAATACTGACTTACAGATGACTAAAAGATGTTGATGGGCATTTGAGCTGACAAGTTTTGAAAAAGTGCACGGAAATTAAAATTGAAACCACTAAAATTAAAAACTCCTTGCCATTTTCTTTTTCCTCTCCTATTCAAAATTGCATATGTCAGATATCAGTGCTTCATGCAAACCTCTCAGATGCTCTCAGAGAAAAAGCTTTTCTTTCAGACTAAGTTGCGGTTGACGTAGAACACTAGCAGGAGTGAAAGATTTTCTGGGCATCGGGGCAGCCCGTTCTCCTTGGATTTGTGTGCAGAATGCATTTTATCCAAACTGGAAAATAGATCCCAGCTCTGTTCTATTCATCATTCTTACTTCATCAGGCCAGAAGATTCTGTGAAAAGTAGCCTGTGGACCTTGAAGACAGCGCATGTGAACCAGATGAGAGGTGATAGAGAAGTTGAGGGAGAGAAGAAAGAGCATGAGGCTGAAACCAGAAAGTATTTCTCCACGTGATCATGGAAGATTGCAGGAGCCACTTGGTACTATCAAACCAGCCCAACTTGGCACTTGTGCCACCTTGGGTCTGGGAGCCATGTTGCATATCGTGCATTTTAAGGAGCCAGCTGGCCACACCCAGCCATATGCCCCCAAACACAAACCAAGGCCCTTTTCTCTGGCAAACAAAACTCAGCTGCCCTGCTTCTGGATGGCAGATTGCAGGAACCACTTGGTACTATCAAACCAGCCCAACTTGGCACTGGTGCCACCATGGGTCTGGGAACCATCCTGCCTATTGTAGCTTTTCAGGAGCCAGCCGGTCACTCTCAGCCATAGGCCCCCAAACACAAACCTCGGCCCGTTTCCCTGGCAAACAAAAGTAAGCTGCCCCGCTTCTGCATGGCAGATTGCAGGAGCTACTTAGTACTATCAAATCAGCCCGACTTGGCACAGGTGCCACCTTGGATCTGGGAACCATCCTGTGTATCGTGGATTTTCAGGGGCCAGCCGGCCACTCTCAGCCATATGCCCCCAAAAAGAAACCATGGACCTTTTCTCTGGCAAAAAAAACTCAGCTCTCCCACTTCTGGATGGCAGATTGCAGGAGTTACTTTGAACCATACAACCAGCCTTACTTGGCACTGGTGCCACCTTGGATCTGGGAACCATCCTGCCTATCGTTGATTTTCAGGGGCCAGCCGGCCACTCTCAGCCATAGGCCCCCAAACACAAACCACAGCCCTTTTCTCTAGCAAACAAAATTCAACTGCCCCGCTTCTGGATGGCAAATTGCAGGAGCCACTGGGTACTACAAAAACAGCCTGACTTGGCACTGGTGCCACCTTGCGTCTGGTTACCATGCGGCGTATCGTGCATTTTAAGGAGCCAGGTGGCCACTCCCAGCCATATGCCCCCAAACACAACCCACGGCCCTTTTCTCTGGCAAACAAAACTCAGCTGCCCCGCTTCTGGATGGCAGATTGCAGGAGACACTTGGTACTATCAAACCAGCCCGACTTGGCACTGGTGCCACCTTGGGTCTGGGAACCATCCTGCGTATTGTGGATTGTCAGGAGACAGCCGACCACTCTCGGCCACAGACCCCAATCAAAAACAAAGGTCCGTTTCCCTGGCAAAAAAAACTCAGCTGCCCCGCTTCTGGATGGGAGATTGCAGGAGGCACTTGACACTGTCAAACGAGCCCCACTTGGCACTGGTGCCACCTTGGGTCTGGGAACCATGCTGCGTATCGTGGATTTTCAGGAGCCAGCCGGCCACTGCCAGCCACAGGCCCCCAAACACAAACCACAGCCTTTTTCTCTGGCAAACAAAACTCAGCTGCCCCGCTTCTGGATGGCAGATTGCAGGAGCCACTTGGTACTATCAAACCAGCCCGACTTGGCACTGGTGCCACCTTGGGTCTGGGAACCATCCTGCCTATCGTGGATTTTAAGGAGCCAGCCGGCTACTCCCAGCCACAGGCCCCCAACAAAAACCACGGCCCTTTTTTCTCGCAAACAAAACTTAGCTGCCTCACTTCTGGATGGCAGATTGCAGGAGCCACTTGGTGTAATCAAACCAGCCCGACTTGGCACTGGTGCCACCTTGGGTCTGGGAAACATCCTGCGTATCGTGGATTCTTAGGAGCCAGCCGGCCACTCCTAGCCACAGGCCCCCAAACAAAAACCTAGGCCTATTTCTCTGGCAAACAAAAGTAAGCTGCCCTGCTTCTGGATGGCAGATTGCAGGAGACACTTGGTACTATCAAACCAGCCCGACTTGGCACTGGTGCCACCTTGGATCTGGGAACCATGCTCTGTATCGTGGATATTCAGGGGCCAGCCGGCCACTCTCAGCCATATGTCCCCAAACAGAAACCTCGGCCCGTTTCTCTGGCAAACAAAACTCAACTGCCCCTCTTCTGGATGGCAAATTGCAGGATGAACTTGATACTAAAACCGCAGGCCGACTTGGTAGTGGTGACACCTTGGGCCTGGGAACCATCATGCGTATCGAGCATTTTAAGGAGCCAGCCGGCCACTCCCAGCAATATGCCCCCAAAAACAATCCACGGAATTTTCCTCTGGCAAACAAAAATCAGCTGCCCCGCTTCTGAATGGCAGATTGCAGGAGCCACTTTGCACCATCAAACCAGCCCGACTTGGCACTGGTGCCACCTTGCATCTGGGAACCATGCTGCCTAGCGTGGATTTTCAGGAGCCAGCCGGCCACTCGCAGCTATATGCCCCCAAACAAAACCCACGGCCCGTTTCCCTGGCAAACAAAATTAAGCTGCCCCGCTTCTGGATGGCAGATTGCAGGACGCACTTGGTAGTATCAAGCCAGCCCGACTTGGCACTGGTGCCACCTTGGGTCTGGGAACCATCCTGCGTATCGTGGGTTCAAAGGAGCCAGCCGGCCACTCCCAGCCACAGGCCCCCAAATACAAACAATGGCGCTTTTCCCTGGAAAACAAAACTCGCCTGCCAACTTTTTGATGGCAGATTGCAGGAGCCACTTGGTATTATCAAACCAGCCCAACTTGGCACTGGTGCCACCATGGGTCTGGTAACCATCCTGCCTATTGTAGCTTTCCAGGAGCCAGCCGGTCACTCCCAGCCATAGGTCCCCAGTCACAAACCTCGGCCCGTTTCCCTGGCAAACAAAAGTAAGCTGCCCCGCTTCTGGATGGCAGATTGCAGGAGCCACTTGGTACTATCAAACCAGCCCAACTTGGCACTGGTGCCACCTTGGGTCTGGGAACCATGCTGCGTAACACAGATTCTAAGGCGCCAGTCGGCCACTACGAGCCACAAGCCCCCAAACACAAACAACGGCGCTATACTCTGGCAAACAAAACTCAACTGCCCCTCTTCTGGATGGCAAATTGCAGGACGCACTTGGTACTATAAAAACAGCCCGACTTGGCACTGGTGCCCCCTTGGGTCTGGGAACCATCGTGCGTATCGATCTTTTTAATGAGACAGCCGGCCACTCCCAGCCATATGCCCTCAAACACAACCCACGGCCCTTTTCTCTGGCAAACAAAACTCAACTGCACCGCTTCTGGATGGCAGATTGCAGGAGCCACTTGGTACTATCAAACCAGCCCGACTTGGCACTGGTGCCACCTTGGGTCTGGGAACCATCCTGCGTATTGTGGGTTGTCAGGAGCCAGCCGAACTGTCCCGGCCACAGACCCCAATTAAAAACAACGGCCCGTTTCACAGGCAAACAAAACTCAGCTGCCCCGCTTCTGGATGGGAGATTGCAGGAGGCACTTGACACTGTGAAACCAGCCCCACTTGGCACTGGTGCCACCTTGGGTCTGGGAACCATGCTGCGTATCATGGATTTTCAGGAGCCAGCCGGCCACTCCCAGCCACAGGCCCCCAAACACAAACCACAGCCTTTTTCTCTGGCAAACAAAATTCAGCTGCCCCGCTTCTGGATGGCAGATTGCAGGAGCCACTTGGGACTATCACACCAGCACAACATGGCACTGCTGCCACCTTGGATCTGGGAACCATCCTTCCTATCGTGGATTTTCAGGGGCCAGCCGGTCACTCTCAGCCATAGGCCCCAAACACAAACCACGGCCCTTTTCTCTGGAAAACAAAACTCAACTGCCCCTCTTCTGGATGGCAGATTGCAGGAGCCACTGGGTACTATGAAACCAGCCCTACTTGGCACTGATGCCACCTTGGGTCTGGGAACCATGCTGCGTATCATGGATTTTCAGGAGCCAGCCGGCCACTGCCAGCCACAGGCCCTGAAACACAAACAACAGCCTTTTTCTCTGGCAAAAAAAATTCAGCTGCCCCGCTTCTGGATGGCAGATTGCAGGAACCACTTGGTACTAACAAACCAGCCCGACTTGGCACTGATGCCACCTTGGGTCTGGGAACCATCCTGCGTATCGTGGATTCTAAGGAGCCAGCTGGCCACTCCCAGCCACAGGCCCCAAAACACACACAACGGTGCTTTTCCCTGGAAAACAAATCTCGCCTGCCAAACTTTTGAAGGCAGATTGCAGGAGCCACTTGGTATTATCAAACCAGCCCAACTTGGCACTGGTGCCACCATGGGTCTGGTCACCATCCTGCCTATCGTAGCTTTTCAGGAGCCAGCCAGCCACCCCCAGCCAGAGGCCCCCAGACAAATATTTCGGCCCGTTTCCCTGGCAAACAAAAGTAAGCTGCCCCGCTTCTGGATGGCAGATTGCAGGAGCCACTTTTCACCATCAAACCAGCCCAACTTGGCACTGGTGCCAACTCAGGTCTGGGAACCATCCTGCCTATCGTGGATTTTCAGGGGCCAGTCGGCCACTCTCAGCCATATGCCCCCAAAAAGAAACCACGGCCCTTTTCTCTGGCAAACAAAACTCAACTGCCCCTCTTCTGGATGGCAATTTTTAGGATGCACTTTGTACTACGAAAACCGCCCGACGTGGCACTGGTGCCACCTTGTGTCAGGGAACCATCCTGCATATCGAGCTTTTTAAGGAGCCAGCCGGCCACGCCCAGCCATATACCCCCAAAAACAAACCACGGACCATTTCTCTTGGAAACAAAAATCCGCTGCCCCGCGTCCGGATGGCAGATTGCAGGAGCCACTTTGCACCATCAAACCAGCCCGACTTGGCACTGGTGCCACCTTGGGTCTGGGAACAATCCTGCATATCGTGGATTCTAAGGAGCCAGCCGGCCACTCCCTGCCACAGGCCCCCAAACACAAACAACGGCGCTTTTCCCTGGAAAACAAAATTCGCCTGCCAGCTTTTTGATGGCAGATTGCAGGAGCCACTTGGTACTATCAAATCATCCCAACTTGGCACTGGTGCCACTCTGGGTCTGGGAACCATCCTGCCTATTGTAGCATTTCAGGAGCCAGCCGGTCACTCCCAGCCATAGGCCCCCAGACACAAACCTCGGACCGTTTCCCTGGCAAACAAAATTAAGCTGCCCCGATTCTGGATGGGAGATTGCAGGAGCCACTTGGTTGTGTCAAACCAGCCCGACTTGGCACTGGTGCCACCTTGGGTCTGGGAACCATCCTGCGTAACGTGGATTCTAAGCAGCCACCCGGCCACTCTGAGCCACAGGCCCCCAAACACAAACAACGGCGCTTTTGCCTGGAAAACAAAACTGGCCTGCCAACTTTTTGATGGCAGATTGCAGGAGCCACTTGGTACTATCAAACCAGCCCAACTTGGCACTGGTGCCACCTCTGGTCTGGGAACCATCCTGCCTATCGTAGCTTTTCAGGAGCCAGCCGGTCACTCCCAGCCATAGACCCCCAGACACAAACCTCGGCCCGTTTTCCTGGAAAACAAAAGTAAGTTACCCCGATTCTGGATGGCAGATTGCAGGAGCCACTTGGTACTATCAAATCAGCCCAACTTGGCACTGGTGCCACCATGGGTCTGGTAAACATCCTGCCTATCGTAGCTTTTCAGGAGCCAGCCGGTCACTCCCTGCCATAGGCCCCCAGACACAAACCTCGGCCCGTTTCCCTGGCAAACAAAAGTAAGCTGCCCCGCTTTTGGATGGCAGATTGCAGGATGCACTTGGTACTTACAAACCAGCCCGACTTGGCCCTGGTGCCACCTTGGCTCTGGGAACCATGCTGCGTAACGTAGATTCTACGAGGACAGGCGGCCACTCCCAGCCACAGGCCTCTAAACAAAAACAACGGCGCTTTTCCCTGGAAAACAAAACTCGCCTGCCAACTTCTTGATGGCAGATTGCAGGAGCCACTTGGTACTATCAAACCAGCCCAACTTGGCACTGGTGCCACCATGGGTCTGGTCACCATCCTGCCTATCGTAGCTTTTCAGGAGCCAGCCGCTCACTCCCAGCCATAGGCCCCCAGACACAAAGCTCGGCCCGTTTCCCTGGCAAACAAAAGTAGGCTGCCCCGCTTCTGGATGGCAAATTGCAGGAAGCACTTGGTACTACGAAAACAGCCCGACTTGGCACTGATGCCACCTTGGGTCAGGGAACAATCCTGCGTATAGAGCTTTTTAAGGAGCCAGCCGGCCACGTCCAGTCATATACCCCCCAAAAAAAACCATGGAACTTTGCTCCAGCAAACAAAAATCCGCTGCCCCGCGTCTGGATGGCAGATTGCAGGAGCTATTTAGTATTATCAAACCAGCCCGACTTGTTCCCAGACCCAAGGTGGCACCAGTGCCACGTGGGGCTGGTTTCATGGTGCAACGTGGCTCCTGCAATCTGCCATCCAAAAGCGGGGCAGCTTACTTTTGTTTGCCAGGGAAACGGGCCGAGGTTTGTGTCTGGGGGTCTATGGCTGGGAGTGACCGGCTGGCTCCTGAAAAGCTACGATAGGCAGGATGGTTCCCAGACCAGAGGTGGCACCAGTGCCAAGTTGGGCTGATTTGATAGTACCAAGTGGCTCCTGCAATCTGCCATCAAAAAGTTGGCAGGCGAATTTTGTTTTCCAGGGAAAAGCGCCGTAGTTTTTGTTTGGGGGCCTGTGGCTCAGAGTGGCCGGGTGGCTGCTTAGAATCCACGATACGCAGGATGGTTCCCAGACCCAAGGTGGCACCAGTGCCAAGTCGGGCTGGTTTGACACAACCAAGTGGCTCCTGCAATCTCCCATCCAGAATCGGGGCAGCTTAATTTTGTTTGCCAGGGAAACGGTCCGAGGTTTGTGTCTGGGGGCCTATGGCTGGGAGTGACCGGCTGGCTCCTGAAATGCTACAATAGGCAGGATGGTTCCCAGACCCATAGTGGCACCAGTGCCAAGTTGGGATGATTTGATAGTACCAAGTGGCTCCTGCAATCTGCCATCAAAAAGTTGGCAGGCGAGTTTTGTTTTCCAGGGAAAAGCGCCGTTGTTTGTGTTTGGGGGCCTGTGGCTGGGAGTGGCCGGCTGGCTCCTTAGAATCCACGATATGCAGGATTGTTCCCAGACCCAAGGTGGCACCAGTGCCAAGTCGGGCTGGTTTGATGGTGCAAAGTGGCTCCTGCAATCTGCCATCCAGACGGGGGGCAGCGGATTTTTGTTTCCAAGAGAAATGGTCCGTGGTTTGTTTTTGGGGGTTTATGGCTGGGCGTGGCCGGCTGGCTCCTTAAAAAGCTCGATATGCAGGATGGTTCCCTGACACAAGGTGGCACCAGTGCCACGTCGGGCGGTTTTCGTAGTACAAAGTGCGTCCTAAAATTTGCCATCCAGAAGAGGGGCAGTTGAGTTTTGTTTGCCAGAGAAAAGGGCCGTGGTTTGTTTTTGGGGGCATATGGCTGAGAGTGGCCGGCTGGCTCCTGAAAAGCTACGATAGGCAGGATGTTTACCAGACCCATGGTGGCACCAGTGCCAAGTTGGGCTGATTTGATAGTACCAAGTGGCTCCTGCAATCTGCCATCCAGAATCGGGGTAGCTTACTTTTGTTTTCCAGGGAAACGGGCCGAGGTTTGTGTCTGGGGGTCTATGGTTGGGAGTGGCCGGCTGGCTCCTTAGAAACCACGATACGCAGCATGGTTCCCAGACAAGAGGTGCCACCACTGCCAAGTTGGGCTGGTTTGATACTACCAAGTGGTTCCTGCAATCTGCCATCCAGAAGCGGGGCAGCTTACTTTTGTTTGCCAGGGAAACGGACCGTTGTTTGTGTTTGGGGGACTATGGCTGGGACTGACCGGCTGGCTCCATAAAATCCACGATACGCAGGATGGTTCCCAGACCAGAGGTGGCACCAGTGCCAAGTCGGGCTGGTTTGATAGTACCAAGTGGCTCCTGCAATCTGCCATCCAGAAGCGGGGCAGCTTACTTTTGTTTGCCAGGGAAACGGGCCGAGGTTTGTGTCTGGGGGCCTATGGCTGGGAGTGACCGGCTGGCTCCTGAAAAGTTACGATAGGCAGGATGGTTCCCAGACCCATGGTGGCACCAGTGCCAAGTTGGGCTGGTTTGATAGTACCAAGTGGCTCCTGCAATCTGCCATCAAAACGTTGGTAGGCGAGTTTTGTTTTCCAGGGAAAAGCGCTGTTGTTTGTGTTTGGGGGCCTGTGGCTGGGAGTGGCCGGCTGGCTCCTTAGAATCCACGATACGCACCATGGTATCCAGACGCAAGGTGGCACCAGTGCCAAGTTTTGCTGGTTTGATAGTACCAAGTGGTTCCTGCAATCTGCCATCCAGAAGCAGGGCAGCTTACTTTTGTTTGCCAGGGAAACGGTCCGAGGTTTTTGTCTGGGGGCCTATGACTGCGAGTGACCGGCTGGCTCCTGAAAAGCTACGATAGGCAGGATGGTGACCAGACCCATGGTGGCAGCAGTGCCAAGTTGGGCTGGTTTGATAGTACCAAGTGGCTCCTGCAATCTGCCATCAAAATTTGGCAGGCGAGTTTTGTTTTCCAGGGAAAAGCGCCGTTGTTGTGTTTAGGGGCCTGTGGCTGGGAGTGGCCGGCTGGCTCCTTAGAATCCACCATACGCAGGATGGTTCCCAGACCCAAGGTGGCACCAGTGCCTAGTCGGGATAGTTTGATGGTGCAAAGTGGCTCCTGCAATCTGCCATCCAGAAGCGGGGCAGCTTACTTTTCTTTGCCAGGGAAACGGGCCGAGCTTTTTGTCTCGGGGCCTGTGGCTGGGAGTGACCGGCTGGCTCCTGAAAAGCTACGATAGGCAGGATGGTGACCAGACCCATGGTGACACCAGTGCCAAGTTGGGCTGGTTTGATAGTACCAAGTGGTTCCTGCAATCTGCCATCAAAAAGTTGGCAGGCGAGTTTTGTTTTCCAGGGAAAAGCGCCGTTGTTTGTGTTTGGGGGCCTGTGGCTGGGAGTGGCCGGCTGGCTCATTAGAATCCACGATACGCAGGATGGTTCCCAGACTTGACGTGGCACCAGTGCCAAGTCGGGCTGGTTTGATAGTACCAAGTGGCTCCTGCAATCTGCCATCCAGAAGCGGGGCAGCTTACTTTTGTTTGCCAGGGAAACGGGCCGAGGTTTTTGTCTGGGGGCCTATGGCTGGGAGTGACCGGCTGGCTCCTGAAAAGCTACGATAGGCAGGATGGTGACCAGACCCATGGTGGCAGCAGTGCCAAGTTGGGCTGGTTTGATAGTACCAAGTGGCTCCTGCAATCTGCCATCAAAAAGTTGGCAGGCGAGTTTTGTTTTCCAGGGAAAAGCGCCGTTGTTTGTGTTTGCGTGCCTGTGGCTGGGAGTGGCCGGCTGGCTCCTTAGAATCCACGATACGCAGGATGGTTCCCAGACCAGTGGTGGCACCAGTGCCAAGTCGGGCGTGTTTGATAGTAACAAGTGCGTCCTACAATCTGCCATCCAGAAGCGGGGCAGCTTACTTTTGTTTGCCAGGGAAACGGGCCGAGCTTTGTGTCTGGGGGCCTATGGCTGGGAGTGACCGGCTGGCTCCTGAAAAGCTACGATAGGCAGGATGGTGACCAGACCCATGGTGGCACCAGTGCCAAGTTGGGCTGGTTTGATAGTACCAAGTGGCTCCTGCAATCTGCCATCAAAAAGTTGGCAGGCAAGTTTTGTTTACCAGGGAAAAGCGCCGTTGTTTTTGTTTGGGGGCCTATGGCTGGGAGTGGCCAGCTGGCTCCTTAGAATCCACGATACGCAGGATGGTTCCTAGACTTGACGTGGCACCAGTGCCAAGTTGGGCTGGTTTGATAGTACCAAGTGGCTCCTGCAATCTGCCATCCAGAAGTGGGGTAGCTTACTTTTGTTTGCCAGGGAAACGGGCCGAGGTTTGTGTCTGGGGGCCTATGGCTGGGAGTGACCGGCTGGCTCCTGAAAAGCTACGATAGGCAGGATGGTGACCAGACCCATGGTGTCAGCAGTGCCAAGTTGGGCTGGTTTGATAGTACCAAGTGGCTCCTGCAATCTGCCATCAAAATTTGGCAGGCAAATTTTGTTTTCCAGGGAAAAGCGCCGTTGTTTGTGTTTGGGGGCCTGTGGCAGGGAGTGGCCGGCTGGCTCCTGAAAAGCTACGATAGGCAGGATGGCGACCAGACCCATGGTGGCACCAGTGCCAAGTTGGGCTGGTTTGATAGTACCAAGTGGCTCCGGCAATCTGCCATCAAAAAGTTGGCAGACGAGTTTTGTTTTCCAGGGAAAAGCGCCGTTGTTTGTGTTTGGGGGCCTGTGGCAGGGAGTGGCCGGCTGGCTCCTGAAAAGCTACGATAGGCAGGATGGTGACCAGACCCATGGTGGCACCAGTGCCAAGTTGGGCTGGTTTGATAGTACCAAGTAGCTCCGGCAATCTGCCATCAAAAAGTTGGCAGACGAGTTTTGTTTTCCAGGGAAAAGCGCCGTTGTTTGTGTTTGGGGGCCTGTGGCTGGGAGTGACCGGCTGGCTAATTAGAATCCACGTTACGCAGGATGGTTCCCAGACCAGAGGTGGCACCAGTGCCAAGTCGGGCTGGTTTGATAGTACCAAGTGGCTCCTGCAATCTGCCATCCAGAAGCGGGGCAGCTTACTTTTGTTTGCCAGGGAAACAGGCCGAGCTTTGTGTCTGGGGGCCTATGGCTGGGAGTGACCGGCTGGCTCCTGAAAAGCTACGATAGGGAGGATGGTGACCAGACCCATGACGGCACCAGTGCCAAGTTGGGCTGGTTTGATAGTACCAAGTGGCTCCTGCAATCTGCCATCAAAAAGTTGGCAGGCAAGTTTTGTTTACCAGGGAAAAGCGCCGTTGTTTTTGTTTGGGGGCCTATGGCTGGGAGTGGCCGGCTGGCTCCTTAGAATCCACGATACGCAGGATGGTTCCTAGACTTGACGTGGCACCAGTGCCAAGTTGGGCTGGTTTGATAGTACCAAGTGGCTCCTGCAATCTGCCATCCAGAAGTGGGGTAGCTTACTTTTGTTTGCCAGGGAAACGGGCCGAGGTTTGTGTCTGGGGGCCTATGGCTGGGAGTGACCGGCTGGCTCCTGAAAAGCTACGATAGGCAGGATGGTGACCAGACCCATGGTGGCACCAGTGCCAAGTTGGGCTGGTTTGATAGTACCAAGTGGCTCCTGCAATCTGCCATCAAAAAGTTGGCAGGCGAGTTTGTTATCCAGGGAAAAGCGCCGTTGTTTGTGCCTGGGGCCCTATGGCCTGGAGTGGACGGATGGCTAATTAGAATCCACGATACACAGGATGGTTCCCAGACCCATGGTGGCACCAGTGCCAAGTTGGGCTGGTTTGATAGTACCAAGTGGTTCCTGCAATCTGCCATCCAGAAGCGGGGCAGCTTACTTTTGTTTGCCAGGGAAACGGGCCGAGGTTTGTGTCTGGGGGCCTAAGCCTGGAAGTGTCCGGCTGGCTCCTGAAAAGTTACGATAGGCAGGATGGTGACCAGACCCATGACGGCACCAGTGCCAAGTTGGGCTGGTTTGATAGTACCAAGTGGCTCCGGCAATCTGCCATCAAAAAGTTGGCAGACGAGTTTTGTTTTCCAGGGAAAAGCGCCGTTGTTTGTGTTTGGGGGCCTGTGGCAGGGAGTGGCCGGCTGGCTCCTGAAAAGCTACGATAGGCAGGATGGTGACCAGACCCATGGTGGCACCAGTGCCAAGTTGGGCTGGTTTGATAGTACCAAGTGGCTCCGGCAATCTGCCATCAAAAAGTTGGCAGACGAGTTTTGTTTTCCAGGGAAAAGCGCCGTTGTTTGTGTTTGGGGGCCTGTGGCTGGGAGTGACCGGCTGGCTAATTAGAATCCACGATACGCAGGATGGTTCCCAGACCAGAGGTGGCACCAGTGCCAAGTCGGGCTGGTTTGATAGTACCAAGTGGCTCCTGCAATCTGCCATCCAGAAGCGGGGCAGCTTACTTTTGTTTGCCAGGGAAACGGGCCGAGGTTTGTGTCTGGGGGCCTATGGCTGCGAGTGACCGGCTAGGTCCTGAAAAGCTACGATAGGCAGGATGGTGACCAGACCCATGGTGGCACCAGTGCCAAGTTGGGCTGGTTTGATAGTACCAAGTGGCTCCTGCAATCTGCCATCAAAAAGTTGGCAGGCGAGTTTTGTTTTCCAGGGAAAAGCGCCGTTGTTTGTGTTTGGGGGCCTGTGCCTGGGAGTGGCCGGCTGGCTCCTTAGAATCCACGATACGCAGGATGGTTCCCAGACCAGAGGTGGCAGCACTGCCAAGTCGGGCTGGTTTGATGGTGAAAAGTGGCTCCTGCAATCTGCCAACCACAAGCGGGATAACTTGATTTTGTTTGCCAGGGAAACGGGCCGAGCTTTGTGTGTGGGGGCCTATGGCTGGGAGTGACCGGCTGGCTCCTGAAAAGCTACGATAGGCAGGATGGTGACCAGACCCATGGTGGCACCAGTGCCAAGTTGGGCTGGTTTGATAGTAACAAGTGGTTCCTGCAATCTGCCATCAAAAATTTGGCAGTTGAGTTTTGTTTTCCAGGGAAAAGCGCCGTTGTTTTTGTTTGGGGGCCTGTGGCTGGGAGTGGCCGGCTGGCTGCTTAGAATCCACGATACGCAGGATGGTTCCCAGACCAGAGGTCGCACCAGTGCCAAGTCGGGCTGGTTTGATACTACCTAGTGGATCCTGCAATCTGCCATCCAGAAGCGGGACAGCTTACTTTTTTTTGTCAGGGAAACGGGCTGAGCTTTGTGTCTGGGGGCCTATTGCTGGGAGTGACCGTCTAGATCCTGAAAAGCTACGATAGGCAGGATGGTGACCAGACCCATGGTGGCACCAGTGCCAAGTTGGGCTGGTTTGATAGTACCAAGTGGCTCCTGCAATCTGCCATCAAAAAGTTGGCAGGCGAGTTTGTTATCCAGGGAAAAGCGCCGTTGTTTGTGTTTGGGGGCCTGTGGCTGGGAGTGGCCGGCTGGCTCCTTAGAATCCACGATAGGGAAGATGGTTCCCAGACCAGTGGTGGCACCAGTGCCAAGTTTTGCTGGTTTGATGGTGAAAAGTGGCTCCTGCAATCTGCCATCCACATGCGGGATAACTTACTTTTGTTTGCCAGGGAAACGGGCCGAGGTTTTTGTCTGGGGGCCTATGGCTGGGAGTGACCGGCTGGCTCCTGAAAAGCTACGATAGGCAGGATGGTGACCAGACCCATGGTGACACCACTGTCAAGTTGGGCTGGTTTGATAGTACCAAGTGGCTCCTGCAATCTGCCATCAAAATTTGGCAGGCGAGTTTTGTTTTCCAGTGAATAGCGCCCTTGTTTGTGTTTGGGGGCCTATGGCAGGGAGTGACCGGCTGGCTAATTAGAATCCACGATACGCAGCATGGTTCCCAGACCTGAGGTGGCACCAGTGCCAAGTCGGGCTAGTTTGATGGTGCAAAGTGGCTCCTGCAATCTGCCATCCAGAAGCGGGGCAGCTTACTTTTGTTTGCCAGGGAAACGGGCCGAGGTTTGTGTCAGGGGGCCTATGCCTGGGAGTGACCGGCTGGCTCCTGAAAAGCTACGATAGGCAGGATGGTGACCAGACCCATGGTGGCACCAGTGCCAAGTTGGGCTGGTTTGATAGTACCAAGTGGCTCCTGCAATCTGCCATCAAAAAGTTGGCAGGCGAGTTTTGTTTTCCAGGGAAAAGCGCCGTTGTTTTTGTTTGGGGGCCTGTGGCTGGGAGTGGCCGGCTGGCTCCTTAGAATCCACGATACGCAGGATGGTTCCCAGACCAGAGGTGGCACCAGTGCCAAGTTGGGCTGGTTTGATAGTACCAAGTGCGTACTGCAATCTGCCATCCAGAAGCGGGGCAGCTTACTTTTGTTTGCCAGGGAAACGGGCCGAGGTTTGTGTCTGGGGGCCTATGGCTGGGAGTGACCGGCTGGCTCCTGAAAAGCTACGATAGGCAGGATGGTGACCAGACCCATGGTGGCACCAGTGCCAAGTTGGGCTGGTTTGATAGTACCAAGTGGCTCCGGCAATCTGCCATCAAAATGTTGGCAGGCGAGTTTTGTTTTCCAGCGAATAGCGCCCTTGTTTGTGTTTGGGGGCCTATGGCAGGGAGTGACCGGCTGGCTAATTAGAATCCACGATACGCAGCATGGTTCCCAGACCTGAGGTGGCACCAGTGCCAAGTCGGGCTAGTTTGATGGTGCAAAGTGGCTCCTGCAATCTGCCATCCAGAAGCGGGGCAGCTTACTTTTGTTTGCCAGGGAAACGGGCCGAGGTTTGTGTCTGGGGGCGTATGGCTGGGAGTGACCGGCTGGCTCCTGAAAAGCTACGATAGGCAGGATGGTGACCAGACCCATGGTGGCACCAGTGCCAAGTTGGGCTGGTTTGATAGTACCAAGTGGCTCCTGCAATCTGCCATCAAAAAGTTGGCAGGCGAGTTTTGTTTTCCAGGGAAAAGCGCCGTTGTTTGTGTTTGGGGGCCTGTGGCTGGGAGTGGCCGGCTGGCTGCTTAGAATCCACGATACGCAGAATGGTTCCCAGACCAGAGGTGGCACCAGTGCCAAGTCGGGCTGGTTTGATACTACCAAGTGCGTCCTGCAATCTGCCATCCAGAAGCGGGGCAGCTGAGTTTTGTTTGCCAGGGAAACGGGCCGAGGTTTGTGTCTGGGGGCCTATGGCTGGGAGTGACCGGCTGGCTCCTGAAAGGCTACGATAGGGAGGATGGTGACCAGACCCATGGTGGCACCAGTGCCAAGTTGGGCTGGTTCGATAGTACCAAGTGGCTCCTGCAATCTGCCATCAAAAAGTTGGCAGGCGAGTTTTGTTTTCCAGGGAAAAGCGCCGTTGTTTGTGTTTGGGGGCCTGTGGCTGGGAGTGGCCGGCTGGCTCCTTAGAATCCACGATACCCAGGATGGTTCGCAGACCTGAGGTGGCACCAGTGCCAAGTCGGGCTAGTTTGATGGTGCAAAGTGGCTCCTGCAATCTGCCATCCAGAAGCGGGGCAGCTTACTTTTGTTTGCCAGGGAAACGGGCCGAGCTTTGTGTCTGGGAGCCTATGGCTGCGAGTGACCGGCTGGCTCCTGAAAAGCTACGATAGGCAGGATGGTGACCAGACCCATGGTGGCACCAGTGCCAAGTTGGGCTGGTTTGATAGTAACAAGTGGTTCCTGCAATATGCCATCAAAATGTTGGCAGGCGAGTTTTGTTTTCCAGGGAAAAGCGCCGTTGTTTGTGTTTGGGGGCCTGTGGCTGGGAGTGGCCGGCTGGCTGCTTAGAATCCACGATACGCAGGATGGTTCCCAGACCAGAGGTGGCACCAGTGCCAAGTTTGGCTGGTTTGATACTACCTAGTGGATCCTGCAATCTGCCATCCAGAAGCGGGACATCTTACTTTTGTTTGTCAGGGAAACGGGCTGAGCTTTGTGTCACGGGGCCTATGGCTGGGAGTGACCGTCTAGGTCGTGAAAATCTACGATAGGCAGGATGGTGACCAGACCCATGGTGGCACCAGTGCCAAGTTGGGCTGGTTTGATAGTACCAAGTGGTTCCTGCAATCTGCCATCAAAAAGTTGGCAGGCGAGTTTTGTTTTCCAGGGAAAAGCGCCGTTGTTTGTGTTTGGGGGCCTGTGGGTGGGAGTGGCCGGCTTGCTAATTGGAATCCACGATACGCAGGATGGTTCCCAGACTTGAGGTGGCACCAGTGACAAGTCGGGCCAGTTTGATGGTGCAAAGTGGCTCCTGCAATCTGCCATCCAGAAGCGTTGTAGCTTACTTTTCTTTGCCAGGGAAACGGGCCGAGGTTTTTCTCTGGGGGCCTATGGTTGGGAGTGACCGGGTGGCGCCTGAACAGCTACGATAGGCAGGATGGTGACCAGACCCATGGTGGCACCAGTGCCAAGTTGGGCTGGTTTGATAGTACCAAGTGGCTCCTGCAATCTGCCATCAAAATGTTGGCAGGCGAGTTTTGTTTTCCAGGGAAAAGCGCTGTTGTTTGTGTTTGGGGGCCTGTGGCTGGGAGTGACCGGCGGGCTCCTTAGAATCCACGATACGCAGGATGGTTCCCAGACCAGAGGTGGCACCAGTGCCAAGTCGTGCTGGTTTTATAGTACCAAGTGTTTCATGCAATCTGCCATCCAGAAGCGGGGCAGCTTAATTTTGTTTGCCAGGGAAACGGGCCGAGCTTTGTGTCTGGGCGCCTATGGCTGGGAGTGACCTGCTAGGTACTGAAAAGCTACGATAGGCAGGATGGTGACCACATCCATGTTGGCACCAGTGCCAAGTTGGGCTGATTTGATAGTACCAAGTGGCTCCTGCAATCCGCCATCAAAAAGTTGGCAGGCAAGTTTTGTTTTCCAAGGAAAAGCGCCGTTGTTTGTGTTTGGGTGCATGTGGCAGGGAGTGGCCGGCTGGCTCCTTAGAATCCACGATACGCAGGATGGTTCCCAGACCCAAGGTGGCACCAGTGCCAAGTTGGGCTGGTTTGATACTACCAAGTGCGTCCTGCAATCTGCCATCCAGAAGCGGGGTAGCTTACTTTTTTTTGCCAGGGAAACGGGTCGAGGTTTTTGTCTCGGGGTATATGGCTGGGGGTGACCGGCTGGCTCCTGAAAATCTACGATAGGCAGGATGGTGACCAGACCCATGGTGGCACCAGTGCCAAGTGGGGCTCGTTTGATAGTACCAAGTGGCTCCTGCAATCTGCCATCAAAAATTTGGCAGGCGAGTTTTGTTTTCCAGGGAAAAGCGCCGTTGTTTGTGTTTGGGGGCCTGTGGCTGGGAGTGGCCGGCTGGCTCCTTAGAATCCACGATACGCAGGATGGTTCCCAGACCAGAGGTCACACCAGTGCCAAGTCGGGCTGGTTTTATAGTACCAAGTGCGTACTGCAATCTGCCATCCAGAAGCGGGGCAGCTTACTTTTGTTTGCCAGGGAAACGGGCCGAGCTTTGTGTCTGGGCGCCTATGGCTGGGAGTGACCTGCTAGGTCCTGAAAAGCTACGATAGGCAGGATGGTGACCATATCCATGGTGGCACCAGTGCCAAGTTGGGCTGGTTTGATAGTACCAAGTGGCTCCTGCAATCCGCCATCAAAAAGTTGGCAGGCGAGTTTTGTTTTCCAGGGAAAAGCGCCGTTGTTTGTGTTTGGGGGCCTGTGGCTGGGAGTGGCCGGCTGGCTCCTTAGAATCCACGATACGCAGCATGGTATCCAGACCCAAGGTGGCACCAGTGCCAAGTTGGGCTGGTTTGATAATACCAAGTGCGTCCTGCAATCTGCCATCCAGAAGCGGGGTAGCTTACTTTTTTTTGCCAGGGAAACGGGCCGAGGATTTTGTCTCGGGGCCTGTGGCTGGGGGTGACCGGCTGGCTCCTGAAAAGCTACGATAGGCAGGATGGTGACCAGACCCATGGTGGCACCAGTGCCAAGTTGGGCTGATTTGATTGTACCAAGTGGCTCCTGCAATCTGTCATCAAAAATTTGGCAGGCGAGTTTTGTTTTCCAGGGAAAAGCGCCGTTGTTTGTGTTTGGGGGCCTGTGGCTGGGAGTGGCCGGCTGGCTAATTAGAATCAACGATACGCAGGATGGTTCCCAGACCAGAGGTGGCACCAGTGCCAAGTCGGGCTGGTTTTATAGTACCAAGTGGTTCATGCAATCTGCCATTCAGAAGTGGGGCAGCTTAATTTTGTTTGCCAGGGAAACGGGCCGAGCTTTGTGTCTGGGCGCCTATGGCTGGGAGTGACCTGCTAGGTACTGAAAAGCTACGATAGGCAGGATGGTGACCACATCCATGGTGGCACCAGTGCCAAGTTGGGCTGATTTGATAGTACCAAGTGGCTCCTGCAATCCGCCATCAAAAAGTTGGCAGGCGAGTTTTGTTTTCCAGGGAAAAGCGCCGTTGTTTGTGTTTGGGTGCCTGTGGCAGGGAGTGGCCGGCTGGCTCCTTAAAATCCACGATACGCAGGATGGTTCCCAGACCCAAGGTGGCACCAGTGCCAAGTTGGGCTGGTTTGATACTACCAAGTGCGTCCTGCAATCTGCCATCCAGAAGCGGGGTAGCTTACTTTTTTTTGCCAGGGAAACGGGCCGAGGTTTTTGTCTCGGGGTATATGGCTGGGGGTGACCGGCTGGCTCCTGAAAAGCTACGATAGGCAGGATGGTGACCAGACCCATGGTGGCACCAGTGCCAAGTTGGGCTGGTTTGATAGTACCAAGTGGCTCCTGCAATCTGCCATCAAAAATTTGGCAGGCGAGTTTTGTTTTCCAGGGAAAAGCGCCGTTGTTTGTGTTTGGGGGCCTGTGGCTGGGAGTGGCCGGCTGGCTCCTTAGAATCCACGATACGTAGGATGGTTCCCAGACCAGAGGTGACACCAGTGCCAAGTCGGGCTGGTTTTATAGTACCAAGTGGTTCCTGCAATCTGCCATCCAGAAGCGGGGCAGCTTACTTTTGTTTGCCAGGGAAACGGGCCGAGCTTTGTGTCTGGGCGCCTATGGCTGGGAGTGACCTGCTAGGTCCTGAAAAGCTACGATAGGCAGGATGGTGACCATATCCATGGTGGCACCAGTGCCAAGTTGGGCTGGTTTGATAGTACCAAGTGGCTCCTGCAATCCGCCATCAAAAAGTTGGCAGGCGAGTTTTGTTTTCCAGGGAAAAGCGCCGTTGTTTGTGTTTGGGGGCCTGTGGCTGGGAGTGGCCGGCTGGCTCCTTAGAATCCACGATACGCAGCATGGTTCCCAGACCCAAGGTGGCACCAGTGCCAAGTTGGGCTGGTTTGATAGTACCAAGTGCGTCCTGCAATCTGCCATCCAGAAGCGGGGTAGCTTACTTTTTTTTGCCAGGGAAACGGGCCGAGGTTTTTGTCTCGGGGCCTGTGGCTGGGGGTGACCGGCTGGCTCCTGAAAAGCTACGATAGGCAGGATGGTGACCAGACCCATGGTGGCACCAGTGCCAAGTTGGGCTGGTTTGATAGTACCAAGTGGCTCCTGCAATCTGCCATCAAAAATTTGGCAGGCGAGTTTTGTTTTCCAGGGAAAAGCGCCGTTGTTTGTGTTTGGGGGCCTGTGGCTGGGAGTGGCCGGCTGGCTCCTTAGAATCAACGATACGTAGGATGGTTCCCAGACCAGAGGTGGCACCAGTGACAAGTCGGGCTGGTTTGATACTACCAAGTGCGTCCTGCAATCTGCCATCCAGAAGCGGGGCAGCTTACTTTTGTTTGCCAGGGAAACGGGCCGAGGTTTGTGTCTGGGGGCCTATGGCAGGGAGTGACCGGCTGGCTCCTGAAAAGCTACGATAGGCAGGATGGTGACCAGACCCATGGTGGCACCAGTGCCAAGTTGGGCTGGTTTGATAGTACCAAGTGGCTCCTGCAATCTGCCATCAAAAAGTTGGCAGGCGAGTTTTGTTTTCCAGGGAAAAGCGCCGTTGTTTGTGTTTGGGGGCCTGTGGGTGGGAGTGGCCGGCTGGCTCCTTAGAATCCACGATACGCAGGATGGTTCCCAGACCTGAGGTTGCACCAGTGCCAAGTCGGGCTAGTTTGATGGTGCAAAGTGACTCCTGCAATCTGCCATCCAGAAGCGGGGTAGCTTACTTTTTTTTGCCAGGGAAACGGGCCGAGCTTTGTGTCTGGGGGCCTATGGCTGGGAGTGACCGGCTGGCTCCTGAAAAGCTACGATAGGCAGGATGGTGACCAGACCCATGGTGGCACCAGTGCCAAGTTGGGCTGATTTGATAGTACCAAGTGGCTCCTGCAATCTGCCATCAAAAAGTTGGCAGGCGAGTTTTGTTTTCCAGGGAAAAGCGCCGTTGTTTCTGTTTTGGGGCCTGTGGCTGGGAGTGGCCGGCTGGCTCCTTAGAATCCACGATACGCAGCATGGTTCCCAGACCAGAGGTGGCACCAGTGCCAAGTTGGGCTGGTTTGATAGTACCAAGTGCGTCCTGCAATCTGCCATCCAGAAGCGGGGCAGCTTACTTTTGTTTGCCAGGGAAACGGGCCGAGGTTTGTGTCTCAAGGCCTATGGCTGGGAGTGACCGGTTGGCTCCTGAAAAGCTACGATAGGCAGGATGGTGACCAGACCCATGGTGGCACCAGTGCCAAGTTGGGCTGGTTTGATAGTACCAAGTGGCTCCTGCAATCTGCCATCAAAAACTTGGAAGGCGAGTTTGTTATCCAGGGAAAAGCGCCGTTGTTTGTGTTTGGGGGCCTGTGGCTGGGAGTGGCCGGCTGGCTCCTTAGAATCCACGATACGGAGGATGGTTCCCAGACCCAAGGTGGCACCAGTGCCAAGTTTTGCTGGTTTGATGGTGAAAAGTGGCTCCTGCAATCTGCCATCCACATGCGGGATAACTTACTTTTGTTTGCCAGGGAAACGGGCCGAGGTTTTTGTCTGGGGGCCTATGGCTGGGAGTGACCGGCTGGCTCCTGAAAAGCTACGATAGGCAGGATGGTGACCAGACCCATGGTGGCACCAGTGCCAAGTTGGGCTGGTTTGATAGTACCAAGTGGCTCCGGCAATCTGCCATCAAAATTTGGCAGGCGAGTTTTGTTTTCCAGTGAATAGCGCCCTTGTTTGTGTTTGGGGGCCTATGGCAGGGAGTGACCGGCTGGCTCCTTGGAATCCACGATACGCAGGATGGTTCCCAGACCTGAGGTGGCACCAGTGCCAAGTTGGGCTAGTTTGATGGTGCAAAGTGGCTCCTGCAATCTGCCATCCAGAAGCGGGGCAGCTTACTTTTGTTTGCCAGGGAAACGGGCCGAGGTTTGTGTCTGGGGGCCTGTGGCTGGGAGTGACCGGCTGGCTCCTGAAAAGCTACGATAGGCAGGATGGTGACCAGACCCATGGTGGCACCAGTGCCAAGTTGGGCTGGTTTGATAGTACCAAGTGGCTTCTGCAATCTGCCATCAAAAAGTTGGCAGGCGAGTTTTGTTTTCCAGGGAAAAGCGCCGTTGTTTGTGTTTGGGGGCCTGTGGCTGGGAGTGACCGGCTGGCTCCTTAGAATCCACGATACGCCGGATGGTTCCCAGACCAAAGGTGGCACCAGTGCCAAGTTGGGCTGGTTTGATAGTACCAAGTTATTCCTGCAATCTGCCGTCCAGAAGCGGGGCAGCTTACTTTTGTTTGCCAGGGAAACGGGCCGAGGTTTGTGTCTGGGGGCCTATGGCTGCGAGTGACCGGCTGGCTCCTGAAAAGCTACGATAGGCAGGATGGTGACCAGACCCATGGTGGCACCAGTGCCAAGTTGGGCTGATTTGATAGTACCAAGTGGCTCCTGCAATCTGCCATCAAAATGTTGGCAGGCGAGTTTTGTTTTCCAGGGAAAAGCGCCGTTGTTTGTGTTTGGGGGCCTGTGGCTGGGAGTGGCCGGCTGGCTCCTTAGAATCCACGATACGCAGCATGGTTCCCAGACCAGAGGTGGCACCAGTGCCAAGTAGGGCTGGTTTTATAGTACCAAGTGGTTCCTGCAATCTTCCATCCAGAAGCGGGGCAGCTTACTTTTGTTTGCCAGGGAAACGGGCCGAGGTATTTGTCTGGGGGACTATGGCTGGGAGTGACCGGCTGGCTCCTGAAAAGCTACGATAGGCAGCATGGTGACCAGACCCATGGTGGCACCAGTGCCAAGTTGGGCTGGTTTGATAGTACCAAGTGGCTCCTGCAATCTGCCATCAAAAAGTTGGCAGGCGAGTTTTGTTTTCCAGGGAAAAGCGCCGTTGTTTGTGTTTGGGGGCCTGTGGCTGGGAGTGGCCGGCTGGCTAATTGGAATCCACGATACGCAGGATGGTTCCCAGACCCAAGGTGGCACCAGTGCCAAGTTGGGCTGGTTTGATAGTACCAAGTGGCTCCTGCAATCTGCCATCCAGAAGCGGGGCAGCTTACTCTTGTTTGCCAGGGAAACGGGCCGAGGTTTGTGTCTGGGGGCCTATGGCTGCGAGTGACCGGCTAGGTCCTGAAAAGCTACGATAGGCAGGATGGTGACCAGACCCATGGTGGCACCACTGCCAAGTTGGGCTGGTTTGATAGTACCAAGTGGCTCCTGCAATCTGCCATCAAAAATTTGGCAGGCGAGTTTTGATTTCCAGGGGAAAGCGCCGTTGTTTGTGTTTGGGGGCCTGTGGCTGGGAGTGGCCGGCTGGCTAATTAGAATCCACGATACGCAGCATGGTTCCCAGACCAGAGGTGGCACCAGTGCCAAGTCGGGCTGGTTTGATAATACCTAGTGGATCCTGCAATCTGCCATCCAGAAGCGGGACAGCTTACTTTTGTTTGCCAGGGAAACGGGCCGAGGTTTGTGTCTGGGGGCCTATGGCTGGGAGTGACCGTCTAGGTCCTTAAAAGCTAAGATAGGCAGGATGGTGACCATATCCATGGTGGCACCAGTGCCAAGTTGGGCTGGTTTGATAGTACCAAGTGGCTCCTGCAATCCGCCATCAAAATGTTGGCAGGCGAGTTTTGTTTTCCAGGGAAAAGCGCCGTTGTTTGTGTTTGGGGGCCTGTGGCTGGGAGTGGCCGGCTGGCTCCTTAGAATCCACGATACGCAGCATGGTTCCCAGACCCAAGGTGGCACCAGTGCCAAGTTGGGCTGGTTTGATAGTACCAAGTGCGTCCTGCAATCTGCCATCCAGAAGCGGGGTAGCTTACTTTTTTTTGCCAGGGAAACGGGCCGAGGTTTTTGTCTCGGGGCCTGTGGCTGGGGGTGACCGGCTGGCTCCTGAAAAGCTACGATAGGCAGGATGGTGACCAGACCCATGGTGGCACCAGTGCCAAGTTGGGCTGGTTTGATAGTACCAAGTGGCTCCTGCAATCTGCCATCAAAAATTTGGCAGGCGAGTTTTGTTTTCCAGGGAAAAGCGCCGTTGTTTGTGTTTGGGGGCCTGTGGCTGGGAGTGGCCGGCTGGCTAATTAGAATCAACGATACGCAGGATGGTTCCCAGACCAGAGGTGGCACCAGTGACAAGTCGGGCTGGTTTGATAGTACCAAGTGCGTCCTGCAATCTGCCATCCAGAAGCGGGGCAGCTTACTTTTGTTTGCCAGGGAAACGGGCCGAGGTTTGTGTCTGGGGGCCTATGGCTGGGAGTGACGGGCTGGCTCCTGAAAAGCTACGATAGGCAGGATGGTGACCAGACCCATGGTGGCACCAGTGCCAAGTTGGGCTGGTTTGATAGTACCAAGTGGCTCCTGCAATCTGCCATCAAAAAGTTGGCAGGCGAGTTTTGTTTTCCAGGGAAAAGCGCCGTTGTTTGTGTTTGGGGGCCTGTGGGTGGGAGTGGCCGGCTGGCTCCTTAGAATCCACGATACGCAGGATGGTTCCCAGACCTGACGTTGCACCAGTGCCAAGTCGGGCTAGTTTGATGGTGGAAAGTGACTCCTGCAATCTGCCATCCAGAAGCGGGGTAGCTTACTTTTTTTTGCCAGGGAAACGGGCCGAGCTTTGTGTCTGGGGGCCTATGGCTGGGAGTGACCGGCTGGCTCCTGAAAAGCTACGATAGGCAGGATGGTGACCAGACCCATGGTGGCACCAGTGCCAAGTTGGGCTGATTTGATAGTACCAAGTGGCTCCTGCAATCTGCCATCAAAAATTTGGCAGGCGAGTTTTGTTTTCCAGGGAAAAGCGCCGTTGTTTCTGTTTTGGGGCCTCTGGCTGGGAGTGGCCGGCTGGCTCCTTAGAATCCACGATACGCAGCATGGTTCCCAGACCAGAGGTGGCACCAGTGACAAGTCGGGCTGGTTTGATACTACCAAGTGCGTCCTGCAATCTGCCATCCAGAAGCGGGGCAGCTTACTTTTGTTTGCCAGGGAAACGGGCCGAGGTTTGTGTCTGGGGGCCTATGGCAGGGAGTGACCGGCTGGCTCCTGAAAAGCTACGATAGGCAGGATGGTGACCAGACCCATGGTGGCACCAGTGCCAAGTTGGGCTGGTTTGATAGTACCAAGTGGCTCCTGCAATCTGCCATCAAAAAGTTGGCAGGCGAGTTTTGTTTTCCAGGGAAAAGCGCCGTTGTTTGTGTTTGGGGGCCTGTGGGTGGGAGTGGCCGGCTGGCTCCTTAGAATCCACGATACGCAGGATGGTTCCCAGACCTGAGGTTGCACCAGTGCCAAGTCGGGCTAGTTTGATGGTGCAAAGTGACTCCTGCAATCTGCCATCCAGAAGCGGGGTAGCTTACTTTTGTTTGCCAGGGAAACGGGCTGAGCTTTGTGTCTCAAGGCCTATGGCTGGGAGTGACCGGTTGGCTCCTGAAAAGCTACGATAGGCAGGATGGTGACCAGACCCATGGTGGCACCAGTGCCAAGTTGGGCTGGTTTGATAGTACCAAGTGGCTCCTGCAATCTGCCATCAAAAAGTTGGCAGGCGAGTTTATATCCAGGGAAAAGCGCCGTTGTTTGTGTTTGGAGGCCTGTGGCTGGGAGTGGCCGGCTGGCTCCTTAGAATCCACGATACGCAGGATGGTTCCCAGACCCAAGGTGGCACCAGTGCCAAGTTTTGCTGGTTTGATGGTGAAAAGTGTCTCCTGCAATCTGCCATCCACATGCGGGATAACTTACTTTTGTTTGCCAGGGAAACGGGCCGAGGTTTGTGTCTGGGGGCCTATGGCTGGGAGTGACCGGCTGGCTCCTGAAAAGCTACGATAGGCAGGATGGTGACCAGACCCATGGTGGCACCACTGTCAAGTTGGGCTGGTTTGATAGTACCAAGTGGCTCCGGCAATCTGCCATCAAAATTTGGCAGGCGAGTTTTGTTTTCCAGTGAATAGCGCCCTTGTTTGTGTTTGGGGGCCTATGGCAGGGAGTGACCGGCTGGCTCCTTGGAATCCACGATACGCAGGATAGTTCCCAGACCTGAGGTGGCACCAGTGCCAAGTTGGGCTAGTTTGATGGTGCAAAGTGGCTCCTGCAATCTGCCATCCAGAAGCGGGGCAGCTTACTTTTGTTTGCCAGGGAAACGGGCCGAGGTTTGTGTCTGGGGGCCTGTGGCTGGGAGTGACCGGCTGGCTCCTGAAAAGCTACGATAGGCAGGATGGTGACCAGACCCATGGTGGCACCAGTGCCAAGTTGGGCTGGTTTGATAGTACCAAGTGGCTCCTGCAATCTGCCATCAAAAAGTTGGCAGGCGAGTTTTGTTTTCCAGGGAAAAGCGCCGTTGTTTGTGTTTGGGGGCCTGTGGCTGGGAGTGGCCGGCTGGCTAATTGGAATCCACGATACGCAGGATGGTTCCCAGACCAGAGGTGGCACCAGTGCCAAGTCGGGCTGGTTTGATAGTACCAAGTGCGTCCTGCAATCTGCCATCCAGAAGCGGGGCAGCTTACTTTTGTTTGCCAGGGAAACGGGCCGAGGTTTGTGTCTGGGGGCCTATGGCTGGGAGTGACCGGCTGGCTCCTGAAAAGCTACGATAGGCAGGATGGTGACCAGACCCATGGTGGCACCACTGTCAAGTTGGGCTGGTTTGATAGTACCAAGTGGCTCCGGTAATCTGCCATCAAAATGTTGGCAGGCGAGTTTTGTTTTCCAGCGAATAGCGCCCTTGTTTGTATTTGGGGGCCTATGGCAAGGAGTGACCGGCTGGCTCCTTAGAATCCACGATACCCAGGATGGTTCCCAGACCTGAGGTGGCACCAGTGCCAAGTCGGGCTAGTTTGATGGTGCAAAGTGGCTCCTGCAATCTGCCATCCAGAAGCGGGGTAGCTTACTTTTTTTTGCCAGGGAAACGGGCCGAGCTTTGTGTCTGGGGGCCTATGGCTGGGAGTGACCGGCTGGCTCCTGAAAAGCTACGATAGGCAGGATGGTGACCAGACCCATGGTGGCACCAGTGCCAATTTGGGCTGGTTTGATAGTACCAAGTGGCTCCTGCAATCTGCCATCAAAAACTTGGCAGGCGAGTTTTGTTTTCCAGGGAAAAGCGCCGTTGTTTGTGTCTGGGGGCCTGTGGCTGGAGTGGCCGTCTGGTTCCTTAGACTCCACGATACGCAGGATGGTTCCCAGACCTGAGGTGGCACCAGTGCCAAGTCGGGCTAGTTTGATGGTGCAAAGTGGCTCCTGCAATCTGCCATCCAGAAGCGGGGCAGCTTACTTTTGTTTGCCAGGGAAACGGGCCGAGGTTTTTGTCTGGGGGACTATGGCTGCGAGTGACCGGCTGGCTCCTGAAAAGCTACGATAGGCAGCATGGTGACCAGACTCATGGTGGCACCAGTGCCAAGTTGGGCTGGTTTGATAGTACCAAGTGGCTTCTGCAATCTGCCATCAAAAAGTTGGCAGGCGAGTTTTGTTTTCCAGGGAAAAGCGCCGTTGTTTGTGTTTGGGGGCCTGTGGCTGGGAGTGGCCGGCTGGCTAATTGGAATCCACGATACGCAGGATGGTTCCCAGACCAGAGGTGGCACCAGTGCCAAGTTGGGCTGGTTTGATAGTACCAAGTGGCTCCTGCAATCTGCCATCCAGAAGCGGGGCAGCTTACTTTTGTTTGCCAGGGAAACGGGCCGAGGTTTGTGTCTGGGGGCCTATGGCTGCGAGTGACCGGCTAGGTCCTGAAAAGCTACGATAGGCAGGATGGTGACCAGACCCATGGTGGCACCAGTGCCAAGTTGGGCTGGTTTGATAGTACCAAGTGGCTCCTGCAATCTGCCATCAAAAATTTGGCAGGCGAGTTTTGTTTTCCAGGGGAAAGCGCCGTTGTTTGTGTTTGGGGGCCTGTGGCTGGGAGTGGCCGGCTGGCTAATTAGAATCCACGATACGCAGCATGGTTCCCAGACCAGAGGTGGCACCAGTGCCAAGTCGGGCTGGTTTGATAATACCTAGTGGATCCTGCAATCTGCCATCCAGAAGCGGGACAGCTTAATTTTTTTTGCCAGGGAAACGGGCCAAGGTTTGTGTCTGGGGGCCTATGGCTGGGAGTGACCGTCTAGGTCCTGAAAAGCTACGATAGGCAGGATGGTGACCAGACCCATGGTGGCACCAGTGCCAAGTTGGGCTGGTTTGATAGTACCAAGTGGCTCCTGCAATCTGCCATCAAAATGTTGGCAGGCGAGTTTTGTTTTCCAGGGAAAAGCGCTGTTGTTTGTATTTGGGGGCCTGTGGCTGGGAGTGGCCGGCTTGCTAATTGGAATCCACGATACGCAGCATGGTTCCCAGACCTGAGGTGGCACCAGTGACAAGTTGGGCCAGTTTGATGGTGCAAAGTGGCTCCTGCAATCTGCCATCCAGAAGCAGGGCAGCTTACTTTTGTTTTCCAGGGAAACGGGCCAAGGTTTTTTCTCTGGGGGCCTATGGCTGGGAGTGACCGGCTGGCGCCTGAATAGCTACGATAGGCAGGATGGTTCCCAGACCCATGGTGGCACCAGTGCCATGTTGGGCTGATTTGATAGTACCAAGTGGCTCCTGCAATCTGCCATCAAAATGTTGGCAGGCGAGTTTTGTTTTCCAGGGAAAAGCGCTGTTGTTTGTATTTGGGGGCCCGTGGTTGGGAGTGGCCGGCTGGCTGCTTAGAATCCACGATACGCAGGATGGTTCCCAGACCAGAGGTGGCACCAGTGCCAAGTTGGGCTGGTTTGATAGTACCAAGTGGTTCCTGCAATCTGCCATCCAGAAGCGGGGCAGCTTACTTTTGTTTGCCAGGGAAACGGGCCGAGCTTTGTGTCTGGGGGCCTATGGCTGGGAGTGACCGTCTAGGTCCTTAAAAGCTAAGATAGGCAGGATGGTGACCATATCCATGGTGGCACCAGTGCCAAGTTGGGCTGGTTTGATAGTACCAAGTGGCTCCTGCAATCCGCCATCAAAAAGTTGGCAGGCGAGTTTTGTTTTCCAGCGAATAGCGCCCTTGTTTGTGTTTGGGTGCCTGTGGGTGGGAGTGGCCGGATGGCTCCTTAGAATCCATGATACGCAGGATGGTTCCCAGACCCAAGGTGGCACCAGTGCCAAGTTGGGCTGGTTTGATAGTACCAAGTGGTTCCTGCAATCTGCCATCCAGAAGCGGGGCAGCTTACTTTTGTTTGCCAGGGAAACGGGCCGAGCTTTGTGTCTGGGGGCCTATGGCTGCGAGTGACCGGCTAGGTCCTGAAAAGCTACGATAGGCAGGATGGTGACCAGACCCATGGTGGCACCAGTGCCAAGTTGGGCTGGTTTGATAGTACCAAGTGGCTCCTGCAATCTGCCATCAAAAATTTGGCAGGCGAGTTTTGATTTCCAGGGAAAAGCGCCGTTGTTTGTGTTTGGGGGCCTGTGGCTGGGAGCGGCCGGATTTATAATTGGAATCCACGATACGAGGATGGTTCCCAGACCTGACGTGGCACCAGTGCCAAGTCGGGCTAGTTGGATGCTGCAAAGTGGCTCCTGCAATCTGCCATGCAGAAGCGGGGTAGCTTACTTTTGTTTGCCAGGGAAAATGGCCGAGGTTTTTGTCTGGGGGCCTATGGCTGGGAGTGACCGGCTGGCTCCTGAAAAGCTACGATAGGCAGGATGGTGACCAGACCCATGGTGGCACCAGTGCCAAGTTGGGCTGATTTGAGAGTAGCAAGTGGCTCCTGCAATCTGCCATCAAAAACTTGGCAGGCGAGTTTTGTTTTCCAGGGAAAAGCGCCGTTGTTTGTGTTTGGGGGCCTGTGGCTGGCGGTGACCGGCTGGCTCCTTAGAATCCACGATAGGCAGGATGGTTCCCAGACCAGAGGTGGCACCAGTGCCAAGTCGGGCTGGTTTGATAGTACCAAGTGGCTCCTGCAATCTGCCATCCAGAAGCGGGGTAGCTTACTTTTGTATGCCAGGGAAACGGGCCGAGGTTTTTGTCTGGGGGCCTATAGCTGGGAGTGACCGGCTGGCTCCTGAAAAGCTACGATAGGCAGGATGGTGACCAGACCCATGGTGACACCAGTGCCAAGTTGGGCTGGTTTGATAGTACCAAGTGGCTCCTGCAATCTGCCATCAAAAAGTTGGCAGGCGAGTTTTGTTTTCCAGGGAAAAGCGCCGTTGTTTGTGTTTGGGGGCCTGTGGCTGGGAGTGGCCGGCTGGCTGCTTAGAATCCACGATACGCAGGATGGTTCCCAGACCAGAGGTGGCACCAGTGCCAATTCGGGCTGGTTTGATAGTACCAAGTGCGTCCTGCAATCTGCCATCCAGAAGCGGGGCAGCTTAATTTTGTTTGCCAGGGAAACGGGCCGAGGTTTGTGTCTGGGGGCCTATGGCTGGGAGTGACCGGCTGGCTCCTGAAAAGCTACGATAGGCAGGATGGTGACCAGACCCATGGTGGCACCAGTGCCAAGTTGGGCTGATTTGATAGTACCAAGTGGCTCCTGCAATCTGCCATCAAAAAGCTGGCAGGCGACTTTTGTTTTCCAGGGAAAAGCGCCGTTGTTTCTGTTTGGAGGCCTGTGGCTGGGAGTGGCCGGCTGGCTCCTTAGAACCCATGATACGCAGCATGGTTCCCAGACCTGAGGTGGCACCAGTGACAAGTTGGGCCAATTTGATGGTGCAAAGTGGCTCCTGCAATCTGCCATCCAGAAGCAGGGCAGCTTACTTTTGTTTTCCAGGGAAACGGGCCGAGGTTTTTTCTCTGGGGGCCTATGGCTGGGAGTGACCGGCTGGCGCCTGAATAGCTACGATAGGCAGGATGGTTCCCAGACCCATGGTGGCACCAGTGCCATGTTGGGCTGATTTGATAGTACCAAGTGGCTCCTGCAATCTGCCATCAAAATGTTGGCAGGCGAGTTTTGTTTTCCAGGGAAAAGCGCTGTTGTTTGTATTTGGGGGCCCGTGGTTGGGAGTGGCCGGCTGGCTGCTTAGAATCCACGATACGCAGGATGGTTCCCAGACCAGAGGTGGCACCAGTGCCAAGTTGGGCTGGTTTGATAGTACCAAGTGGTTCCTGCAATCTGCCATCCAGAAGCGGGGCAGCTTACTTTTGTTTGCCAGGGAAACGGGCCGAGCTTTGTAGCTGGGGGCCTATGGCTGGGAGTGACCGCCTAGGTCCTGAAAAGCTACGATAGGCAGGATGGTGACCATATCCATGGTGGCACCAGTGCCAAGTTGGTCTGGTTTGATAGTACCAAGTGGCTCCTGCAATCCGCCATCAAAAAGTTGGCAGGCGAGTTTTGTTTTCCAGCGAATAGCGCCCTTGTTTGTGTTTGGGTGCCTGTGGGTGGGAGTGGCCGGATGGCTCCTTAGAATCCATGATACGCAGGATGGTTCCCAGACCCAAGGTGGCACCAGTGCCAAGTTGGGCTGGTTTGATAGTACCAAGTGGTTCCTGCAATCTGCCATCCAGAAGCGGGGCAGCTTACTTTTGTTTGCCAGGGAAACGGGCCGAGGTTTGTGTCTGGGGGCCTATGGCTGCGAGTGACCGGCTAGGTCCTGAAAAGCTACGATAGGCAGGATGGTGACCAGACCCATGGTGGCACCAGTGCCAAGTTGGGCTGGTTTGATAGTACCAAGTGGCTCCTGCAATCTGCCATCAAAAATTTGGCAGGCGAGTTTTGATTTCCAGGGAAAAGCGCCGTTGTTTGTGTTTGGGGGCCTGTGGCTGGGAGCGGCCGGATTTATAATTGGAATCCACGATACGAGGATGGTTCCCAGACCTGACGTGGCACCAGTGCCAAGTCGGGCTAGTTGGATGCTGCAAAGTGGCTCCTGCAATCTGCCATGCAGAAGCGGGGTAGCTTACTTTTGTTTGCCAGGGAAAATGGCCGAGGTTTTTGTCTGGGGGCCTATGGCTGGGAGTGACCGGCTGGCTCCTGAAAAGCTACGATAGGCAGGATGGTGACCAGACCCATGGTGGCACCAGTGCCAAGTTGGGCTGATTTGAGAGTAGCAAGTGGCTCCTGCAATCTGCCATCAAAAACTTGGCAGGCGAGTTTTGTTTTCCAGGGAAAAGCGCCGTTGTTTGTGTTTGGGGGCCTGTGGCTGGCGGTGACCGGCTGGCTCCTTAGAATCCACGATAGGCAGGATGGTTCCCAGACCAGAGGTGGCACCAGTGCCAAGTCGGGCTGGTTTGATAGTACCAAGTGGCTCCTGCAATCTGCCATCCAGAAGCGGGGTAGCTTACTTTTGTATGCCAGGGAAACGGGCCGAGGTTTTTGTCTGGGGGCCTATAGCTGGGAGTGACCGGCTGGCTCCTGAAAAGCTACGATAGGCAGGATGGGGACCAGACCCATGGTGACACCAGTGCCAAGTTGGGCTGGTTTGATAGTACCAAGTGGCTCCTGCAATCTGCCATCAAAAAGTTGGCAGGCGAGTTTTGTTTTCCAGGGAAAAGCGCCGTTGTTTGTGTTTGGGGGCCTGTGGCTGGGAGTGGCCGGCTGGCTGCTTAGAATCCACGATACGCAGGATGGTTCCCAGACCAGAGGTGGCACCAGTGCCAATTCGGGCTGGTTTGATAGTACCAAGTGCGTCCTGCAATCTGCCATCCAGAAGCGGGGCAGCTTAATTTTGTTTGCCAGGGAAACGGGCCGAGGTTTGTGTCTGGGGGCCTATGGCTGGGAGTGACCGGCTGGCTCCTGAAAAGCTACGATAGACAGGATGGTGACCAGACCCATGGTGGCACCAGTGCCAAGTTGGGCTGATTTGATAGTACCAAGTGGCTCCTGCAATCTGCCATCAAAAAGCTGGCAGGCGACTTTTGTTTTCCAGGGAAAAGCGCCGTTGTTTCTGTTTGGAGGCCTGTGGCTGGGAGTGGCCGGCTGGCTCCTTAGAACCCATGATACGCAGGATGGTTCCCAGACCAGAGGTGGCACCAGTGCCAAGTTGGGCTAGTTTGATAGTACCAAGTGGCTTCTGCAATCTGCCATCCAGAAGCGGGGCAGCTTACTTTTGTTTGCCACGGAAACGGGCCGTTGTTTGTGTTTGGGGGCCTGTGGCTGGAGTTGCCGACTGGCTCCTTAGAATCCACAATACGCGGGATGGTTCCCAGACCAGAGGTCGCACCAGTGCCAAGTCGGGCTGGTTTGATAGTACCAAGTGGCTCCTGCAATCTGCCATCCAGAAGCGGGGCAGCTTACTTTTGTTTTCCAGGGAAAAGCGCCGTTGTTTGTGTTTGGGGGCCTGTGGGTGGGAGTGGCCGGATGGCTCCTTAGAATCCACGATACGCAGGATGGTTCCCAGACCAGAGGTGGCACCAGTGCCAAGTCGGGCTGGTTTCATAGTACCAAGTGCGTCCTGCAATCTGCCATCCAGAAGCGGGGCAGCTTACTTTTGTTTGCCAGGGAAACGGGCCGAGGTTTGTGTCTGGGGGCCTATGGCTGGGAGTGACCGGCTGGCTCCTGAAAAGTTACGATAGGCAGGATGGTGACCAGACCCATGGTGGCACCAGTGCCAAGTAGGGCTGGTTTGATAGTACCAAGTGGCTCCTGCAATCTGCCATGAAAAAGTTGGCAGGCGAGTTTTGTTTTCCAGGGAAAAGCGCCGTTGTTTGTGTTTGGGGGCCTGTGGCTGGGAGTGGCCGGCTGGCGCCTTAGAATCCACGATAAGCAGCATGGTATCCAGACCCAAGGTGGCACCAGTGCCAAGTTGGGCTGGTTTGATAATACCAAGTGGTTCCTGCAATCTGCCATGCAGAAGCGGGGCAGCTTACTTTTGTTTGCCAGGGAAACGGGCCGAGGTTTGTGTCTGGGGGCCTATGGCTGCGAGTGACCGCCTAGGTCCTGAAAAGCTACGATAGGCAGCATGGTGACCAGACCCATGGTGGCACCAGTCCCAAGTTTGGCTGATTTGATAGTACCAAGTGGCTCCTGCAATCTGCCATCAAAAAGTTGGCAGGCGAGTTTTGTTTTCCAGGGAAAAGCGACGTTGTTTGTGTTTGGGGGCATGTGGCTTGGAGTGGCCGGCTGGCTCCTTAGAATCCACGATACGCAGGATGGTTCCCAGACCCAAGGTGGCACCAGTGCCAAGTCGGGCTGGTTTGATAGTACCAAGTGCGTCCTGCAATCTGCCATCCAGAAGCGGGGCAGCTTACTTTTGTTTGCCAGGGAAACGGGCTGAGCTTTGTGTCTGGGCGCCTACGGCTGGGAGTGACCGGCTAGGTCCTGAAAAGCTACGATAGGCAGGATGGTGACCAGACCCATGGTGGCACCAGTGCCAAGTTGGGCTGGTTTGATAGTACCAAGTGGCTCCTGCAATCTGCCATCAAAAAGTTGGCAGGCGAGTTTTGTTTTCCAGGGAAAAGCGCCGTTGTTTGTGTTTGAGGGCCTGTGGCTGGGAGTGGCCGGCTGGCTCCTTAGAATCCACGATACGCAGGATGGTTCCCAGACCAGAGGTGGCACCAGTGCCAAGTCGGGCTGGTTTGATAGTACCAAGTGCGTCCTGCAATCTGCCATCCACAAGCGGCGCCGCTTAGTTTTGTTTGCCACGGAAACGGGCCGAGGTTTTTGTCTGGGGGCCTATGGCTGGGAGTGACCGGCTAGGTCCTGAAAATCTACGATAGGCAGGATGGTGACCAGACCCATGGTGGCACCAGTGCCAAGTTGGGCTGGTTTGATAGTACCAAGTGGCTCCGGCAATCTGCCATCAAAATTTGGCAGGCGAGTTTTGTTTTCCAGGGAAAAGCGCCGTTGTTTGTGTTTGAGGGCCTGTGGCTGGGAGTGACCGGCTGGCTCCTTAGAATCCACGATACGCAGGATGGTTCCCCGACCTGAGGTGGCACCAGTGCCAAGTCGGGCTAGTTTGATGGTGCAAAGTGGCTCCTGCAATCTGCCATCCAGAAGCGGGGCAGCATACTTATTTTTGCCAGGGAAACGGGCCGAGATTTGTGTCTGGGGTCTATGGCTGGGAGTGACCGGCTGGCTCCTGAAAAGCTACGATAGGCAGCATGGTGACCAGACCCATGGTGGCACCAGTGCCAAGTTGGTCTGGTTTGATAGTACCAAGTGGCTCCTGCAATCTGCCATCAAAAAGTTGGCAGGCGAGTTTTGTTTTCCAGGGAAAAGCGCCGTTGTTTGTGTTTGGGGGCCTGTGGCTGGGAGTGGCCGGCTGGCTAATTGGAATCCACGATACGCAGGATGGTTCCCAGACCCAAGGTGGCACCAGTGCCAAGTTGGGCTGGTTTGATAGTACCAAGTGGCTCCTGCAATCTGCCATCCAGAAGCGGGGCAGCTTACTCTTGTTTGCCAGGGAAACGGGCCGAGGTTTGTGTCTGGGGGCCTATGGCTGGGAGTGACCGTCTAGGTCCTGAAAATCTACGATAGGCAGGATGGTGACCAGACCCATGGTGGCACCAGTGCCAAGTTGGGCTGGTTTGATAGTACCAAGTGGCTCCTGCAATCTGCCATCAAAAATTTGGCAGGCGAGTTTTGATTTCCAGGGGAAAGCGCCGTTGTTTGTGTTTGGGGGCCTGTGGCTGGGAGTGGCCGGCTGGCTAATTAGAATCCACGATACGCAGCATGGTTCCCAGACCAGAGGTGGCACCAGTGCCAAGTCGGGCTGGTTTGATAATACCTAGTGGATCCTGCAATCTGCCATCCAGAAGCGGGACAGCTTACTTTTGTTTGCCAGGGAAACGGGCCGAGGTTTGTGTCTGGGGGCCTATGGCTGGGAGTGACCGTCTAGGTCCTGAAAAGCTACGATAGGCAGGATGGTGACCAGACCCATGGTGGCACCAGTGCCAAGTTGGGCTGGTTTGATAGTACCAAGTGGCTCCTGCAATCTGCCATCAAAATGTTGGCAGGCGAGTTTTGTTTTCCAGGGAAAAGCGCCGTTGTTTGTGTTTGGGGGCCTGTGGCTGGGAGTGGCCGGCTTGCTAATTGGAATCCACGATACGCAGCATGGTTCCCAGACCTGAGGTGGCACCAGTGACAAGTTGGGCCAGTTTGATGGTGCAAAGTGGCTCCTGCAATCTGCCATCCAGAAGCGGGGCAGCTTACTTTTGTTTTCCAGGGAAACGGGCCGAGGTTTTTGTCTGGGGTCCTATGGCTGGGAGTGACCGGCTGGCGCCTGAACAGCTACGATAGGCAGGATGGTTCCCAGACCCATGGTGGCACCAGTGCCATGTTGGGCTGATTTGATAGTACCAAGTGGCTCCTGCAATCTGCCATCAAAATGTTGGCAGGCGAGTTTTGTTTTCCAGGGAAAAGCGCTGTTGTTTGTATTTGGGGGCCTGTGGTTGGGAGTGGCCGGCTGGCTGCTTAGAATCCACGATACGCAGGATGCTTCCCAGACCAGAGGTGGCACCAGTGCCAAGTTGGGCTGGTTTGATAGTACCAAGTGGTTCCTGCAATCTGCCATCCAGAAGCGGGGCAGCTTAATTTTGTTTGCCAGGGAAACGGGCCGAGCTTTGTGTCTGGGGGCCTATGGCTGGGAGTGACCTGCTAGGTCCTGAAAAGCTACGATAGGCAGGATGGTGACCATATCCATGGTGGCACCAGTGCCAAGTTGGGCTGGTTTGATACTACCAAGTGGCTCCTGCAATCCGCCATCATAAAGTTGGCAGGCGAGTTTTGTTTTCCAGCGAATAGCGCCGTTGTTTGTGTTTGGGTGCCTGTGGGTGGGAGTGGCCGGATGGCTCCTTAGAATCCATGATACGCAGGATGGTTCCCAGACCCAAGGTGGCACCAGTGCCAAGTTGGGCTGGTTTGATAGTACCAAGTGGTTCCTGCAATCTGCCATCCAGAAGCGGGGCAACTTACTTTTGTTTGCCAGGGAAACGGGCCGAGCTTTGTGTCTGGGGGCCTATGGCTGCGAGTGACCGGCTAGGTCCTGAAAAGCTACGATAGGCAGGATGGTGACCAGACCCATGGTGGCACCAGTGCCAATTTGGGCTGGTTTGATAGTACCAAGTGGCTCCTGCAATCCGCCATCAAAAATTTGGCAGGCGAGTTTTGATTTCCAGGGAAAAGCGCCGTTGTTTGTGTTTGGGGGCCTGTGGCTGGGAGCGGCCGGCTTTATAATTGGAATCCACGATACGAGGATGTTTCCCAGACCTGACGTGGTACCAGTGCCAAGTCGGGCTAGTTGGATGCTGCAAAGTGGCTCCTGCAATCTGCCATGCAGAAGCGGGGTAGCTTACTTTTGTTTGCCAGGGAAACGGGCCGAGGTTTTTGTCTGGGGGCCTATGGCTGGGAGTGACCGGCTGGCTCCTGAAAAGCTACGATAGGCAGGATGGTGACCAGACCCATGGTGGCACCAGTGCCAAGTTGGGCTGATTTGAGAGTAGCAAGTGGCTCCTGCAATCTGCCATCAAAAATGTTGGCAGGCGAGTTTTGTTTTCCAGGGAAAAGCGCCGTTGTTTGTGTTTGGGGGCCTGTGGCTGGGGGTGACCGGCTGGCTCCTTAGAATCCACGATAGGCAGGATGGTTCCCAGACCAGAGGTGGCACCAGTGCCAAGTCGGGCTGGTTTGATAGTACCAAGTGGCTCCTGCAATCTGCCATCCAGAAGCGGGGTAGCTTACTTTTGTATGCCAGGGAAACGGGCCGAGTTTTTTGTCTGGGGGCCTATAGCTGGGAGTGACCGGCTGGCTCCTGAAAAGCTACCATAGGCAGGATGGTGACCAGACCCATGGTGACACCAGTGCCAAGTTGGGCTGGTTTGATAGTACCAAGTTGCTCCTGCAATCTGCCATCAAAAAGTTGGCAGGCGAGTTTTGTTTTCCAGGGAAAAGCGCCGTTGTTTGTGTTTGGGGGCCTGTGGCTGGGAGTGGCCGGCTGGCTGCTTAGAATCCACGATACGCAGGATGGTTCCCAGACCAGAGGTGGCACCAGTGCCAATTCGGGCTGGTTTGATAGTACCAAGTGCGTCCTGCAATCTGCCATCCAGAAGCGGGGCAGCTTTATTTTGTTTGCCAGGGAAACGGGCCGAGGTTTGTGTCTGGGGGCCTATGGCTGGGAGTGACCGGCTGGCTCCTGAAAAGCTACGATAGGCAGGATGGTGACCAGACCCATGGTGGCACCAGTGCCAATTTGGGCTGGTTTGATAGTACCAAGTGGCTCCTGCAATCTGCCATCAAAAATTTGGCAGGCGAGTTTTGATTTCCAGGGAAAAGCGCCGTTGTTTGTGTTTGGGGGCCTGTGGCTGGGAGCGGCCGGCTTTATAATTGGAATCCACGATACGAGGATGTTTCCCAGACCTGACGTGGTACCAGTGCCAAGTCGGGCTAGTTGGATGCTGCAAAGTGGCTCCTGCAATCTGCCATGCAGAAGCGGGGTAGCTTACTTTTGTTTGCCAGGGAAACGGGCCGAGGTTTTTGTCTGGGGGCCTATGGCTGGGAGTGACCGGCTGGCTCCTGAAAAGCTACGATAGGCAGGATGGTGACCAGACCCATGGTGGCACCAGTGCCAAGTTGGGCTGATTTGAGAGTAGCAAGTGGCTCCTGCAATCTGCCATCAAAAACTTGGCAGGCGAGTTTTGTTTTCCAGGGAAAAGCGCCGTTGTTTGTGTTTGGGGGCCTGTGGCTGGGGGTGACCGGCTGGCTCCTTAGAATCCACGATAGGCAGGATGGTTCCCAGACCAGAGGTGGCACCAGTGCCAAGTCGGGCTGGTTTGATAGTACCAAGTGGCTCCTGCAATCTGCCATCCAGAAGCGGGGTAGCTTACTTTTGTATGCCAGGGAAACGGGCCGAGGTTTTTGTCTGGGGGCCTATAGCTGGGAGTGACCGGCTGGCTCCTGAAAAGCTACGATAGGCAGGATGGTGACCAGACCCATGGTGGCACCAGTGCCAAGTAGGGCTGGTTTGATAGTACCAAGTGGCTCCTGCAATCTGCCATGAAAAAGTTGGCAGGTGAGTTTTGTTTACCAGGGAAAAGCGCCGTTGTTTGTGTTTGGGGGCCTGTGGCTGGGAGTGGCCGGCTGGCTCCTTAGAATCCACGATACGCAGCATGGTATCCAGACCCAAGGTGGCACCAGTGCCAAGTTGGGCTGGTTTGATAATACCAAGTGGTTCCTGCAATCTGCCATGCAGAAGCGGGGCAGCTTACTTTTGTTTGCTAGGGAAACGGGCCGAGGTTTGTGTCTGGGGGCCTATGGCTGGGAGTGACCGCCTAGGTCCTGAAAAGCTACGATAGGCAGCATGGTGACCAGACCCATGGTGGCACCAGTCCCAAGTTTGGCTGATTTGATAGTACCAAGTGGCTCCTGCAATCTGCCATCAAAAAGTTGGCAGGCGAGTTTTGTTTTCCAGGGAAAAGCGACGTTGTTTGTGTTTGGGGGCATGTGGCTTGGAGTGGCCGGCTGGCTCCTTAGAATCCACGATACGCAGGATGGTTCCCAGACCCAAGGTGGCACCAGTGCCAAGTCGGGCTGGTTTGATAGTACCCAGTGCGTCCTGCAATCTGCCATCCAGAAGCGGGGTAGCATACTTTTTTTTGCCAGGGAAACGGGCCGAGGTTTTTGTCTGGGGGCCTATGGCTGAGGTTGACCGGCTGGCTCCTCAAAAGCTACCATAGGCAGGATGGTGACCAGACCCATGGTGACACCAGTGCCAAGTTGGGCTGGTTTGATAGTACCAAGTTGCTCCTGCAATCTGCCATCAAAAAGTTGGCAGGCGAGTTTTGTTTTCCAGGGAAAAGCGCCGTTGTTTGTGTTTGGGGGCCTGTGGCTGGGAGTGGCCGGCTGGCTGCTTAGAATCCACGATACGCAGGATGGTTCCCAGACCAGAGGTGGCACCAGTGCCAATTCGGGCTGGTTTGATAGTACCAAGTGCGTCCTGCAATCTGCCATCCAGAAGCGGGGCAGCTTAATTTTGTTTGCCAGGGAAACGGGCCGAGGTTTGTGTCTGGGGGCCTATGGCTGGGAGTGACCGGCTAGGTCCTGAAAAGCTACGATAGGCAGGATGGTGACCAGACCCATGGTGGCACCAGTGCCAATTTGGGCTGGTTTGATAGTACCAAGTGGCTCCTGCAATCTGCCATCAAAAATTTGGCAGGCGAGTTTTGATTTCCAGGGAAAAGCGCCGTTGTTTGTGTTTGGGGGCCTGTGGCTGGGAGCGGCCGGCTTTATAATTGGAATCCACGATACGAGGATGTTTCCCAGACCTGACGTGGTACCAGTGCCAAGTCGGGCTAGTTGGATGCTGCAAAGTGGCTCCTGCAATCTGCCATGCAGAAGCGGGGTAGCTTACTTTTGTTTGCCAGGGAAACGGGCCGAGGTTTTTGTCTGGGGGCCTATGGCTGGGAGTGACCGGCTGGCTCCTGAAAAGCTACGATAGGCAGGATGGTGACCAGACCCATGGTGGCACCAGTGCCAAGTTGGGCTGATTTGAGAGTAGCAAGTGGCTCCTGCAATCTGCCATCAAAAACTTGGCAGGCGAGTTTTGTTTTCCAGGGAAAAGCGCCGTTGTTTGTGTTTGGGGGCCTGTGGCTGGGGGTGACCGGCTGGCTCCTTAGAATCCACGATAGGCAGGATGGTTCCCAGACCAGAGGTGGCACCAGTGCCAAGTCGGGCTGGTTTGATAGTACCAAGTGGCTCCTGCAATCTGCCATCCAGAAGCGGGGTAGCTTACTTTTGTATGCCAGGGAAACGGGCCGAGGTTTTTGTCTGGGGGCCTATAGCTGGGAGTGACCGGCTGGCTCCTGAAAAGCTACGATAGGCAGGATGGTGACCAGACCCATGGTGGCACCAGTGCCAAGTAGGGCTGGTTTGATAGTACCAAGTGGCTCCTGCAATCTGCCATGAAAAAGTTGGCAGGCGAGTTTTGTTTTCCAGGGAAAAGCGCCGTTGTTTGTGTTTGGGGGCCTGTGGCTGGGAGTGGCCGGCTGGCTCCTTAGAATCCACGATACGCAGCATGGTATCCAGACCCAAGGTGGCACCAGTGCCAAGTTGGGCTGGTTTGATAATACCAAGTGGTTCCTGCAATCTGCCATGCAGAAGCGGGGCAGCTTACTTTTGTTTGCCAGGGAAACGGGCCGAGGTTTGTGTCTGGGGGCCTATGGCTGCGAGTGACCGCCTAGGTCCTGAAAAGCTACGATAGGCAGCATGGTGACCAGACCCATGGTGGCACCAGTCCCAAGTTTGGCTGATTTGATAGTACCAAGTGGCTCCTGCAATCTGCCATCAAAAAGTTGGCAGGCGAGTTTTGTTTTCCAGGGAAAAGCGACGTTGTTTGTGTTTGGGGGCATGTGGCTTGGAGTGGCCGGCTGGCTAATTAGAATCCACGATACGCAGGATGGTTCCCAGACCCAAGGTGGCACCAGTGCCAAGTCGGGCTGGTTTGATAGTACCAAGTGCGTCCTGCAATCTGCCATCCAGAATCGGGGCAGCTTACTTTTGTTTGCCAGGGAAACGGGCTGAGCTTTGTGTCTGGGCGCCTACGGCTGGGAGTGACCGGCTAGGTCCTGAAAAGCTACGATAGGCAGGATGGTGACCAGACCCATGGTGGCACCAGTGCCAAGTTGGGCTGGTTTGATAGTACCAAGTGGCTCCTGCAATCTGCCATCAAAAAGTTGGCAGGCGAGTTTTGTTTTCCAGGGAAAAGCGCCGTTGTTTGTGTTTGAGGGCCTGTGGCTGGGAGTGGCCGGCTGGCTCCTTAGAATCCACGATACGCAGGATGGTTCCCAGACCAGAGGTGGCACCAGTGCCAAGTCGGGCTGGTTTGATAGTACCAAGTGCGTCCTGCAATCTGCCATCCACAAGCGGCGCCGCTTAGTTTTGTTTGCCACGGAAACGGGCCGAGGTTTTTGTCTGGGGGCCTATGGCTGGGAGTGACCGGCTAGGTCCTGAAAATCTACGATAGGCAGGATGGTGACCAGACCCATGGTGGCACCAGTGCCAAGTTGGGCTGGTTTGATAGTACCAAGTGGCTCCGGCAATCTGCCATCAAAATTTGGCAGGCGAGTTTTGTTTTCCAGGGAAAAGCGCAGTTGTTTGTGTTTGAGGGCCTGTGGCTGGGAGTGACCGGCTGGCTCCTTAGAATCCACGATACGCAGGATGGTTCCCCGACCTGAGGTGGCACCAGTGCCAAGTCGGGCTAGTTTGATGGTGCAAAGTGGCTCCTGCAATCTGCCATCCAGAAGCGGGGCAGCTTACTTATTTTTGCCAGGGAAACGGGCCGAGATTTGTGTCTGGGGTCTATGGCTGGGAGTGACCGGCTGGCTCCTGAAAAGCTACGATAGGCAGCATGGTGACCAGACCCATGGTGGCACCAGTGCCAAGTTGGTCTGGTTTGATAGTACCAAGTGGCTCCTGCAATCTGCCATCAAAAATTGGCAGGCGAGTTTTGTTTTCCAGGGAAAAGCGCCGTTGTTTGTGTTTGGGGGCCTGTGGCTGGGAGTGGCCGGCTGGCTAATTGGAATCCACGATACGCAGGATGGTTCCCAGACCCAAGGTGGCACCAGTGCCAAGTTGGGCTGGTTTGATAGTACCAAGTGGCTCCTGCAATCTGCCATCCAGAAGCGGGGCAGCTTACTCTTGTTTGCCAGGGAAACGGGCCGAGGTTTGTGTCTGGGGGCCTATGGCTGGGAGTGACCGGCTGGCTCCTGAAAAGCTACGATAGGCAGGATGGTGACCAGACCCATGGTGGCACCAGTGCCAAGTTGGGCTGGTTTGATAGTACCAAGTGGCTCCTGCAATCTGCCATCAAAAATTTGGCAGGCGAGTTTTGATTTCCAGGGGAAAGCGCCGTTGTTTGTGTTTGGGGGCCTGTGGCTGGGAGTGGCCGGCTGGCTAATTAGAATCCACGATACGCAGCATGGTTCCCAGACCAGAGGTGGCACCAGTGCCAAGTCGGGCTGGTTTGATAATACCTAGTGGATCCTGCAATCTGCCATCCAGAAGCGGGACAGCTTACTTTTGTTTGCCAGGGAAACGGGCCGAGGTTTGTGTCTGGGGGCCTATGGCTGGGAGTGACCGTCTAGGTCCTGAAAAGCTACGATAGGCAGGATGGTGACCAGACCCATGGTGGCACCAGTGCCAAGTTGGGCTGGTTTGATAGTACCAAGTGGCTCCTGCAATCTGCCATCAAAATGTTGGCAGGCGAGTTTTGTTTTCCAGGGAAAAGCGCCGTTGTTTGTGTTTGGGGGCCTGTGGCTGGGAGTGGCCGGCTTGCTAATTGGAATCCACGATACGCAGCATGGTTCCCAGACCTGAGGTGGCACCAGTGACAAGTTGGGCCAGTTTGATGGTGCAAAGTGGCTCCTGCAATCTGCCATCCAGAAGCGGGGCAGCTTACTTTTGTTTTCCAGGGAAACGGGCCGAGGTTTTTCTCTGGGGTCCTATGGCTGGGAGTGACCGGCTAGGTCCTGAAAAGCTACGATAGGCAGGATGGTGACCAGACCCATGGTGGCACCAGTGCCAATTTGGGCTGGTTTGATAGTACCAAGTGGCTCCTGCAATCTGCCATCAAAAAGTTGGCAGGCGAGTTTTGTTTTCCAGGGAAAAGCGCCGTTGTTTGTGTTTGGGGGCCTGTGGCTGGGAGCGGCCGGCTTTATAATTGGAATCCACGATACGAGGATGTTTCCCAGACCTGACGTGGTACCAGTGCCAAGTCGGGCTAGTTGGATGCTGCAAAGTGGCTCCTGCAATCTGCCATGCAGAAGCGGGGTAGCTTACTTTTGTTTGCCAGGGAAACGGGCCGAGGTTTTTGTCTGGGGGCCTATGGCTGGGAGTGACCGGCTGGCTCCTGAAAAGCTACGATAGGCAGGATGGTGACCAGACCCATGGTGGCACCAGTGCCAAGTTGGGCTGATTTGAGAGTAGCAAGTGGCTCCTGCAATCTGCCATCAAAAATGTTGGCAGGCGAGTTTTGTTTTCCAGGGAAAAGCGACGTTGTTTGTGTTTGGGGGCCTGTGGCTGGGGGTGACCGGCTGGCTCCTTAGAATCCATGATACACAGGATGGTTCCCAGACCAGAGGTGGCACCAGTGCCAAGTCGGGCTGGTTTGATAGTACCAAGTGGCTCCTGCAATCTGCCATCCAGAAGCGGGGTAGCTTACTTTTGTATGCCAGGGAAACGGGCCGAGGTTTTTGTCTGGGGGCCTATAGCTGGGAGTGACCGGCTGGCTCCTGAAAAGCTACGATAGGCAGGATGGTGACCAGACCCATGGTGGCACCAGTGCCAAGTTGGGCTGATTTGATAGTACCAAGTGGCTCCTGCAATCTGCCATCAAAAAGTTGGCAGGCGAGTTTTGTTTTCCAGGGAAAAGCGCCGTTGTTTGTGTTTGGGGGCCTGTGGCTGGGAGTGACCGGCTGGCTCCTTAGAATCCACGATACGCAGGATGGTTCCCAGACCCAAGGTGGCACCAGTGCCAAGTTGGGCTGGTTTGATAGTACCAAGTGCGTCCTGCAATCTGCCATCCAGAAGCGGGGTAGCATCCTTTTTTTTGCCAGGGAAACGGGCCGAGGTTTTTGTCTGGGGGCCTATGGCTGAGGTTGACCGGCTGGCTCCTCAAAAGCTACCATAGGCAGGATGGTGACCAGACCCATGGTGACACCAGTGCCAAGTTGGGCTGGTTTGATAGTACCAAGTTGCTCCTGCAATCTGCCATCAAAAAGTTGGCAGGCGAGTTTTGTTTTCCAGGGAAAAGCGCCGTTGTTTGTGTTTGGGGGCCTGTGGCTGGGAGTGGCCGGCTGGCTGCTTAGAATCCACGATACGCAGGATGGTTCCCAGACCAGAGGTGGCACCAGTGCCAATTCGGGCTGGTTTGATAGTACCAAGTGCGTCCTGCAATCTGCCATCCAGAAGCGGGGCAGCTTAATTTTGTTTGCCAGGGAAACGGGCCGAGGTTTGTGTCTGGGGGCCTATGGCTGGGAGTGACCGGCTGGCTCCTGAAAAGCTACGATAGGCAGGATGGTGACCAGACCCATGGTGGCACCAGTGCCAAGTTGGGCTGGTTTGATAGTACCAAGTGGCTCCTGCAATCTGCCATCAAAATGTTGGCAGGCGAGTTTTGTTTTCCAGGGAAAAGCGCCGTTGTTTGTGTTTGGGGGCCTGTGGCTGGGAGTGGCCGGCTTGCTAATTGGAATCCACGATACGCAGCATGGTTCCCAGACCTGAGGTGGCACCAGTGACAAGTTGGGCCAGTTTGATGGTGCAAAGTGGCTCCTGCAATCTGCCATCCAGAAGCGGGGCAGCTTACTTTTGTTTTCCAGGGAAACGGGCCGAGGTTTTTCTCTGGGGGCCTATGGCTGGGAGTGACCGGCTGGCGCCTGAACAGCTACGATAGGCAGGATGGTTCCCAGACCCATGGTGGCACCAGTGCCATGTTGGGCTGATTTGATAGTACCAAGTGGCTCCTGCAATCTGCCATCAAAATGTTGGCAGGCGAGTTTTGTTTTCCAGGGAAAAGCGCTGTTGTTTGTATTTGGGGGCCTGTGGTTGGGAGTGGCCGGCTGGCTGCTTAGAATCCACGATACGCAGGATGGTTCCCAGACCAGAGGTGGCACCAGTGCCAAGTTGGGGTGGTTTGATAGTACCAAGTGGTTCCTGCAATCTGCCATCCAGAAGCGGGGCAGCTTACTTTTGTTTGCCAGGGAAACGGGCCGAGCTTTGTGTCTGGGGGCCTATGGCTGGGAGTGACCTGCTAGGTCCTGAAAAGCTACGATAGGCAGGATGGTGACCATATCCATGGTGGCACCAGTGCCAAGTTGGGCTGGTTTGATACTACCAAGTGGCTCCTGCAATCCGCCATCAAAAAGTTGGCAGGCGAGTTTTGTTTTCCAGCGAATAGCGCCGTTGTTTGTGTTTGGGTGCCTGTGGGTGGGAGTGGCCGGATGGCTCCTTAGAATCCATGATACGCAGGATGGTTCCCAGACCCAAGGTGGCACCAGTGCCAAGTTGGGCTGGTTTGATAGTACCAAGTGGTTCCTGCAATCTGCCATCCAGAAGCGGGGCAGCTTACTTTTGTTTGCCAGGGAAACGGGCCGAGCTTTGTGTCTGGGGGCCTATGGCTGCGAGTGACCGGCTAGGTCCTGAAAAGCTACGATAGGCAGGATGGTTACCAGACCCATGGTGGCACCAGTGCCAATTTGGGCTGGTTTGATAGTACCAAGTGGCTCCTGCAATCTGCCATCAAAAAGTTGGCAGGCGAGTTTTGTTTTCCAGGGAAAAGCGCCGTTGTTTGTGTTTGGGGGCCTGTGGCTGGGAGCGGCCGGCTTTATAATTGGAATCCACGATACGAGGATGTTTCCCAGACCTGACGTGGTACCAGTGCCAAGTCGGGCTAGTTGGATGCTGCAAAGTGGCTCCTGCAATCTGCCATGCAGAAGCGGGGTAGCTTACTTTTGTTTGCCAGGGAAACGGGCCGAGGTTTTTGTCTGGGGGCCTATGGCTGGGAGTGACCGGCTGGCTCCTGAAAAGCTACGATAGGCAGGATGGTGACCAGACCCATGGTGGCACCAGTGCCAAGTTGGGCTGATTTGAGAGTAGCAAGTGGCTCCTGCAATCTGCCATCAAAAATGTTGGCAGGCGAGTTTTGTTTTCCAGGGAAAAGCGCCGTTGTTTGTGTTTGGGGGCCTGTGGCTGGGGGTGACCGGCTGGCTCCTTAGAATCCACGATAGGCAGGATGGTTCCCAGACCAGAGGTGGCACCAGTGCCAAGTCGGGCTGGTTTGATAGTTCCAAGTGGCTCCTGCAATCTGCCATCCAGAAGCGGGGTAGCTTACTTTTGTATGCCAGGGAAACGGGCCGAGGTTTTTGTCTGGGGGCCTATAGCTGGGAGTGACCGGCTGGCTCCTGAAAAGCTACGATAGGCAGGATGGGGACCAGACCCATGGTGGCACCAGTGCCAAGTTGGGCTGGTTTGATAGTACCAAGTGGCTCCTGCAATCTGCCATCAAAAAGTTGGCAGGCGAGTTTTGTTTTCCAGGGAAAAGCGCCGTTGATTTTGTTTGGGGGCCTGTGGCTGGGAGTGACCGGCTGGCTCCTTAGAATCCACGATACGCAGGATGGTTCCCAGACCCAAGGTGGCACCAGTGCCAAGTTGGGCTGGTTTGATAGTACCAAGTGCGTCCTGCAATCTGCCATCCAGAAGCGGGGTAGCATACTTTTTTTTGCCAGGGAAAGGGGCCGAGGTTTTTGTCTGGGGGCCTATGGCTGAGGTTGACCGGCTGGCTCCTCAAAAGCTACCATAGGCAGGATGGTGACCAGACCCATGGTGACACCAGTGCCAAGTTGGGCTGGTTTGATAATACCAAGTTGCTCATGCAATCTGCCATCAAAAAGTTGGCAGGCGAGTTTTGTTTTCCAGGGAAAAGCGCCGTTGTTTGTGTTTGGGGGCCTGTGGCTGGGAGTGGCCGGCTGGCTGCTTAGAATCCACGATACGCAGGATGGTTCCCAGACCAGAGGTGGCACCAGTGCCAATTCGGGCTGGTTTGATAGTACCAAGTGCGTCCTGCAATCTGCCATCCAGAAGCGGGGCAGCTTTATTTTGTTTGCCAGGGAAACGGGCCGAGGTTTGTGTCTGGGGGCCTATGGCTGGGAGTGACCGGCTGGCTCCTGAAAAGCTACAATAGGCAGGATGGTGACCAGACCCATGGTGGCACCAGTGCCAATTTGGGCTGGTTTGATAGTACCAAGTGGCTCCTGCAATCTGCCATCAAAAATTTGGCAGGCGAGTTTTGATTTCCAGGGAAAAGCGCCGTTGTTTGTGTTTGGGGGCCTGTGGCTGGGAGCGGCCGGCTTTATAATTGGAATCCACGATACGAGGATGTTTCCCAGACCTGACGTGGTACCAGTGCCATGTCGGGCTAGTTGGATGCTGCAAAGTGGCTCCTGCAATCTGCCATGCAGAAGCGGGGTAGCTTACTTTTGTTTGCCAGGGAAACGGGCCGAGGTTTTTGTCTGGGGGCCTATGGCTGGGAGTGACCGGCTGGCTCCTGAAAAGCTACGATAGGCAGGATGGTGACCAGACCCATGGTGGCACCAGTGCCAAGTTGGGCTGATTTGAGAGTAGCAAGTGGCTCCTGCAATCTGCCATCAAAAACTTGGCAGGCGAGTTTTGTTTTCCAGGGAAAAGCGCCGTTGTTTGTGTTTGGGGGCCTGTGGCTGGGGGTGACCGGCTGGCTCCTTAGAATCCACGATAGGCAGGATGGTTCCCAGACCAGAGGTGGCACCAGTGCCAAGTCGGGCTGGTTTGATAGTACCAAGTGGCTCCTGCAATCTGCCATCCAGAAGCGGGGTAGCTTACTTTTGTATGCCAGGGAAACGGGCCGAGGTTTTTGTCTGGGGGCCTATAGCTGGGAGTGACCGGCTGGCTCCTGAAAAGCTACGATAGGCAGGATGGTGACCAGACCCATGGTGGCACCAGTGCCAAGTTGGACTGATTTGATAGTACCAAGTGGCTCCTGCAATCTGCCATCAAAATGTTGGCAGGCGAGTTTTGTTTTCCAGGGAAAAGCGCCGTTGATTTTGTTTGGGGGCCTGTGGCTGGGAGTGACCGGCTGGCTCCTTAGAATCCACGATACGCAGGATGGTTCCCAGACCCAAGGTGGCACCAGTGCCAAGTTGGGCTGGTTTGATAGTACCAAGTGCGTCCTGCAATCTGCCATCCAGAAGCGGGGTAGCATACTTTTTTTTGCCAGGGAAACGGGCCGAGGTTTTTGTCTGGGGGCCTATGGCTGAGGTTGACCGGCTGGCTCCTCAAAAGCTACCATAGGCAGGATAGTGACCAGACCCATGGTGACACCAGTGCCAAGTAGGGCTGGTTTGATAGTACCAAGTTGCTCCTGCAATCTGCCATCAAAAAGTTGGCAGGCGAGTTTTGTTTTCCAGGGAAAAGCGCCGTTGTTTGTGTTTGGGGGCCTGTGGCTGGGAGTGGCCGGCTAGGTCCTGAAAATCTACGATAGGCAGGATGGTGACCAGACCCATGGTGGCACCAGTGCCAAGTTGGGCTGGTTTGATAGTACCAAGTGGCTCCGGCAATCTGCCATCAAAATTTGGCAGGCGAGTTTTGTTTTCCAGGGAAAAGCGCCGTTGTTTGTGTTTGAGGGCCTATGGCTGGGAGTGACCGGCTGGCTCCTTAGAATCCACGATACGCAGGATGGTTCCCCGACCTGAGGTGGCACCAGTGCCAAGTCGGGCTTGTTTGATGGTGCAAAGTGGCTCCTGCAATCTGCCATCCAGAAGCGGGGCAGCTTACTTATTTTTGCCAGGGAAACGGGCCGAGATTTGTGTCTGGGGTCTATGGCTGGGAGTGACCGGCTGGCTCCTGAAAAGCTACGATAGGCAGGATGGTTCCCAGACCTGAGGTGGCACCAGTGCCAAGTCGGGCTGGTTTGATAGTACCAAGTGCGTCCTGCAATCTGCCATCCAGAAGCGGGGCAGCTTACTTTTGTTTGCCAGGGAAACGGGCCGAGGTTTGTGTCTGGGGGCCTATGGCAGGGAGTGACCGGCTGGCTCCTGAAAAGCTACGATAGGCAGGATGGTGACCAGACCCATGGAGGCACCAGTGCCAAGTTGGGCTGGTTTGATAGTACCAAGTGGCTCCTGCAATCTGCCATCAAAATTTGGCAGGCGAGTTTTGTTTTCCAGGGAAAAGCGCCGTTGTTTGTGTTTGGGGGCCTGTGGCTGGGAGTGGCCGGCTGGCTCCTTAGAATCCACAATACGCAGGATGGTTCCCAGACCTGAGGTGGCACCAGTGCCAAGTTGGGCTGGTTTGATAGTACCAAGTGCGTCCTGCAATCTGCCATCCAGAAGCGGGGCAGCTTACTTTTGTTTGCCAGGGAAACGGGCCGAGCTTTGTGTCTGGGGGCCTATGGCTGGGAGTGACCGGCTGGCTCCTGAAAAGCTACGATAGGCAGGATGGTGACCAGACCCATGGTGGCACCAGAGCCATGTTCGGCTGATTTCAAAGTACAAAGTGGCTCCTGCAATCTGCCATCAAAAGTCAGCAGGCAAGTTTTGTTTTCCAGGTAAAAGCGCCGTTGTTTGTGTCTCCGGGCCTGTGGGTGGGAGTGGCCGGCTGGCTCCTTTAAACACACGATACGCCGGATGGTTCCCAGACCCAAGGTGGCACCAGTGCCAAGTTGGGCTGGTTTGATAGTACCAAGTGGTTCCTGCAATCTGCCATCAAAATGTTGGCAGGCGAGTTTTGTTTTCCAGGGAAAAGCGCCGATGTTTTTTTTTGAGGGCCTGTGGCTGGGAGTGGCCGGCTGGCTCCTTAGAATCCACGATACGCAGGATGGTTCCCAGACCAGAGGTTGCACCAATACCAAGTCGGGCTGGTTTGATAATAACAAGTGGATCCTGCAATCTGCCATCCAGAAGCGGGGCAGCTTACTTTTGTTTGCCAGGGAAACGGGCCGAGCTTTGTGGCTGGGGGCCTATGGCTGGGAGTGACCGGCTAGGTCCTGAAAAGCTACGATAGGCAGGAAGGTGACCAGACCCATGGTGGCACCAGTGCCAAGTTGGGCTGGTTTTATAGTACCAAGTGGCTCCTGCAATCTGCCATCAAAAAGTTGGCAGGCGAGTTTTGTTTTCCAGGGAAAAGCGCCGTTGTTTGTGTTTGGGGGCCTGTGGCTGGGAGTGGCCGTCTTGCTAATTGGAATCCACGATACGCAGCATGGTTCCCAGACCTGAGGTGTCACCAGTGACAAGTCGGGCCAGTTTGATGGTGCAAAGTGGCTCCTGCAATCTGCCATCCAGAAGCGGGGCAGCTTACTTTTGTTTGCCAGGGAAACGGGCCGAGGTTTGTGTCTGGGGGCCTATGGCTAGGAGTGACCGGCTGGCTCCTGAAAAGCTACGATAGGCAGGATGGTGACCAGACCCATGGTGGCACCAGTGCCAAGTTGGGCTGATTTGATAGTACCAAGTGGCTCCTGCAATCTGCCATCCAGAAGTGGGGTAGCTTACTTTTGTTTGCCAGGGAAACGGGCCGAGGTTTGTGTCTGGGGGCCTGTGGCTGGCAGTGGCCAGCTGGCTCCTGAAAATCCATGATACGCAGCATGGTTCCCAGAACCAAGATGGCACCAGTGCCAAGTGGGGCTGGTTTGACAGTGTCAAGTGCCTCATGCAATCTCCCATCCAGAAACGGGGCAGCTGAGTTCTTTTGCCTGTGAACCGGCCGTTGTTTTTGATTGGGGTCTGTGGCCGAGAATGGTCGACTGGCTCCTGACAATCCACAATACGCAGGATGGTTCCCAGACTCAAGGTGGCACCAGGGCCAAGTCGGGCTCGTTTGATAGTACCAAGTGGCTCCTGCAATCTGCCATCCTGACGCGGGGCAGCGGATCTTTGTTTGCCAGAGTAAAGTTCCGTGGTTTGTTTTTGGGGGCATATGGCTGGGAGTGGCCGGCTGGCTCCTTAAGAAGCTCGATACGCAGGATGGTTCCCAGATCCAAGGTGGCACCATTGCCAAGTTTGGCTGTTTTTGTAGTACCAAGTGCGTCCTGCAATTTTCCATCCAGAAGAAGGGCAGTTGAGTTTTGTTTTCCAGGGAAAAGCGCCGTTGTTTTTGTTAGGAGGCCTGTGGCTGGGAGTGGCCGGCTGGCTCCTTTCAACACACGATACGCAGCATGGTTCCCAACCCAAGGTGGCACCAGTGCCAAGTTGGGCTGGTTTGATAGTACCAAGTGGTTCCTGCAATCTGCCATCCAGAAGCGGGGCAGCTTACTTTTTTCTGCCAGGGAAACGGGCCGAGCTTTGTGTCTGGGGGCCTATGGCTGGGAGTGACCGGCTGGCTCCTGAAAAGCTACGATAGGCAGGATGGTGACCAGACCCATGGTGGCACCACTGCCAAGTTGGGCTGGTTTGATAGTACCAAGTGGCTCCTGCAATCTGCCATCAAAAAGTTGGCAGGTGAGTTTTGTTTTCCAGGGAAAAGCGCCGTTGTTTGTGTTTGGAGGCCTGTGGCTGGGAGTGGCCGGCTGGCTCCTTAGAACCCAGGACACGCAGGATTGTTCCCAGACCCAAGGTGGCACCAGTCCCAAGTTGGGCTGGTTTGATAGTACCAAGTGGCTCCTGCAATCTGCCATCCAGAAGCGGGACAGCTTACTTTTGTTTGCCAGGGAAACGGGCCGAGGTATTTGTCTGGGGGCCTATGGCTGGGAGTGACCGGCTGGCTCCTGAAAAGCTACGATAGGCAGGATGGTGACCAGACCCATGGTGGCACCAGTGCCAAGTCGGGCTGGTTTGATAATACTAAATAGCTCCTGCAATCTGCCATCAAAAAGTTGGCAGGCGAGTTTTGTTTTCCAGGGAAAAGCGCCGTTGTTTGTGTTTGGGGGCCTGTGGCTGGGAGTGGCCAGCTGGCTCCTTAGAATCCACGATACGCAGGATGGTTCCCAGACCCAAGGTGGCACCAGTGCCAAGTTGGGCTGGTTTGATAGTACCAAGCGGTTCCTGCAATCTGCCATCCAGAAGTGGGGCAGCTTACTTTTGTTTGCCAGGGAAACGGGCCGAGCTTTGTGTCTGGGGGCCTATGGCTGGGAGTGACCTGCTAGGTCCTGAAAAGCTACGATAGGCAGGATGGTGACCAGACCCATGGTGTCAGCAGTGCCAAGTTGGGCTGGTTTGATAGTACCAAGTGGCTCCTGCAATCTGCCATCAAAAAGTTGGCAGGCGAGTTTTGTTTTCCAGGGAAAAGCGCCGTTGTTTGTGTTTGGGGGCCTGTGGCTGGGAGTGGCCGGCTGGCTCCTTAGAATCCACGATACGCAGCATTGTTCCCAGATCAGAGGTGGCACCAGTGCCAAGTCGGGCTAGTTTGATGGTGCAAAGTGTCTCCTGCAATCTGCCATCCAGTAGCGGGGTAGCTTACTTTTTTTTGCCAGGGAAACGGGCCGAGGTTTTTGTCTGGAGGCCTATGGCTGGGAGTGACCGGCTGGCTCCTGAAAAGCTACGATAGGCAGGATGGTGACCAGACCCATGGTGGCACCAGTGCCAAGTTGGGCTGATTTGATAGTACCAAGTGGCTCCTGCAATCTGCCATCAAAAAGTTGGCAGGCGAGTTTTGTTTTCCAGGGAAAAGCGCCGTTGTTTGTGTTTGCGGGCCTGTGGCTGGGAGTGGCCGGCTGGCTCCTTAGAATCCACGATAGGCAGCATGGTTCCCAGACCCAAGATGGCACCAGTGCCAAGTCGGGCTGGTTTGATAGTACCAAGTGGTTCCTGCAATCTGCCATCCAGAAGCGGGGTAGCTTACTTTTGTTTGCCAGGGAAACGGGCCGAGCTTTGTGTCTGGGGGCCTGTGGCTGGCAGTGGCCAGCTGGCTCCTGAAAATCCATGATACGCAGCATGGTTCTCAGAACCAAGATGGCACCAGTGCCAAGTGGGGCTGGTTTGACAGTGTCAAGTGCCTCATGCAATCTCCCATCCAGAAACGGGGCAGCTGAATTCTTTTGCCTGTGAACCGGCCGTTGTTTTTGATTGGGGTCTGTGGCCGAGAATGGTCGACTGGCTCCTGACAATCCACAATACGCAGGATGGTTCCCAGACTCAAGGTGGCACCAGGGCCAAGTCGGGCTCGTTTGATAGTACCAAGTGGCTCCTGCAATCTGCCATCCTGACGCGGGGCAGCGGATCTTTGTTTGCCAGAGTAAAGTTCCGTGGTTTGTTTTTGGGGGCATATGGCTGGGAGTGGCCGGCTGGCTCCTTAAGAAGCTCGATACGCAGGATGGTTCCCAGATCCAAGGTGGCACCATTGCCAAGTTTGGCTGTTTTTGTAGTACCAAGTGCGTCCTGCAATTTTCCATCCAGAAGAAGGGCAGTTGAGTTTTGTTTTCCAGGGAAAAGCGCCGTTGTTTTTGTTAGGAGGCCTGTGGCTGGGAGTGGCCGGCTGGCTCCTTTCAACACACGATACGCAGCATGGTTCCCAACCCAAGGTGGCACCAGTGCCAAGTTGGGCTGGTTTGATAGTACCAAGTGGTTCCTGCAATCTGCCATCCAGAAGCGGGGCAGCTTACTTTTTTCTGCCAGGGAAACGGGCCGAGCTTTGTGTCTGGGGGCCTATGGCTGGGAGTGACCGGCTGGCTCCTGAAAAGCTACGATAGGCAGGATGGTGACCAGACCCATGGTGGCACCAGTGCCAAGTTGGACTGATTTGATAGTACCAAGTGGCTCCTGCAATCTGCCATCAAAAAGTTGGCAGGCGAGTTTTGTTTTCCAGGGAAAAGCGCCGTTGATTTCGTTTGGGGGCCTGTGGCTGGGAGTGACCGGCTGGCTCCTTAGAATCCACGATACGCAGGATGGTTCCCAGACCCAAGGTGGCACCAGTGCCAAGTTGGGCTGGTTTGATAGTACCAAGTGCGTCCTGCAATCTGCCATCCAGAAGCGGGGTAGCATACTTTTTTTTGCCAGGGAAACGGGCCGAGGTTTTTGTCTGGGGGCCTATGGCTGAGGTTGACCGGCTGGCTCCTCAAAAGCTACCATAGGCAGGATAGTGACCAGACCCATGGTGACACCAGTGCCAAGTAGGGCTGGTTTGATAGTACCAAGTTGCTCCTGCAATCTGCCATCAAAAAGTTGGCAGGCGAGTTTTGTTTTCCAGGGAAAAGCGCCGTTGTTTGTGTTTGGGGGCCTGTGGCTGGGAGTGGCCGGCTAGGTCCTGAAAATCTACGATAGGCAGGATGGTGACCAGACCCATGGTGGCACCAGTGCCAAGTTGGGCTGGTTTGATAGTACCAAGTGGCTCCGGCAATCTGCCATCAAAATTTGGCAGGCGAGTTTTGTTTTCCAGGGAAAAGCGCCGTTGTTTGTGTTTGAGGGCCTGTGGCTGGGAGTGACCGGCTGGCTCCTTAGAATCCACGATACGCAGGATGGTTCCCCGACCTGAGGTGGCACCAGTGCCAAGTCGGGCTTGTTTGATGGTGCAAAGTGGCTCCTGCAATCTGCCATCCAGAAGCGGGGCAGCTTACTTATTTTTGCCAGGGAAACGGGCCGAGATTTGTGTCTGGGGTCTATGGCTGGGAGTGACCGGCTGGCTCCTGAAAAGCTACGATAGGCAGGATGGTTCCCAGACCTGAGGTGGCACCAGTGCCAAGTCGGGCTGGTTTGATAGTACCAAGTGCGTCCTGCAATCTGCCATCCAGAAGCGGGGCAGCTTACTTTTGTTTGCCAGGGAAACGGGCCGAGGTTTGTGTCTGGGGGCCTATGGCAGGGAGTGACCGGCTGGCTCCTGAAAAGCTACGATAGGCAGGATGGTGACCAGACCCATGGAGGCACCAGTGCCAAGTTGGGCTGGTTTGATAGTACCAAGTGGCTCCTGCAATCTGCCATCAAAATTTGGCAGGCGAGTTTTGTTTTCCAGGGAAAAGCGCCGTTGTTTGTGTTTGGGGGCCTGTGGCTGGGAGTGGCCGGCTGGCTCCTTAGAATCCACAATACGCAGGATGGTTCCCAGACCTGAGGTGGCACCAGTGCCAAGTTGGGCTGGTTTGATAGTACCAAGTGCGTCCTGCAATCTGCCATCCAGAAGCGGGGCAGCTTACTTTTGTTTGCCAGGGAAACGGGCCGAGCTTTGTGTCTGGGGGCCTATGGCTGGGAGTGACCGGCTGGCTCCTGAAAAGCTACGATAGGCAGGATGGTGACCAGACCCATGGTGGCACCAGAGCCATGTTCGGCTGATTTCAAAGTACAAAGTGGCTCCTGCAATCTGCCATCAAAAGTCAGCAGGCAAGTTTTGTTTTCCAGGTAAAAGCGCCGTTGTTTGTGTCTCCGGGCCTGTGGGTGGGAGTGGCCGGCTGGCTCCTTTAAACACACGATACGCCGGATGGTTCCCAGACCCAAGGTGGCACCAGTGCCAAGTTGGGCTGGTTTGATAGTACCAAGTGGTTCCTGCAATCTGCCATCAAAATGTTGGCAGGCGAGTTTTGTTTTCCAGGGAAAAGCGCCGATGTTTTTTTTTGAGGGCCTGTGGCTGGGAGTGGCCGGCTGGCTCCTTAGAATCCACGATACGCAGGATGGTTCCCAGACCAGAGGTTGCACCAATACCAAGTCGGGCTGGTTTGATAATAACAAGTGGATCCTGCAATCTGCCATCCAGAAGCGGGGCAGCTTACTTTTGTTTGCCAGGGAAACGGGCCGAGCTTTGTAGCTGGGGGCCTATGGCTGGGAGTGACCGGCTAGGTCCTGAAAAGCTACGATAGGCAGGAAGGTGACCAGACCCATGGTGGCACCAGTGCCAAGTTGGGCTGGTTTGATAGTACCAAGTGGCTCCTGCAATCTGCCATCAAAAAGTTGGCAGGCGAGTTTTGTTTTCCAGGGAAAAGCGCCGTTGTTTGTGTTTGGGGGCCTGTGGCTGGGAGTGGCCGTCTTGCTAATTGGAATCCACGATACGCAGCATGGTTCCCAGACCTGAGGTGTCACCAGTGACAAGTCGGGCCAGTTTGATGGTGCAAAGTGGCTCCTGCAATCTGCCATCCAGAAGCGGGGCAGCTTACTTTTGTTTGCCAGGGAAACGGGCCGAGGTTTGTGTCTGGGGGCCTATGGCTAGGAGTGACCGGCTGGCTCCTGAAATGCTACAATAGGCAGGATGGTGACCAGACCCATGGTGGCACCAGTGCCAAGTTGGGCTGATTTGATAGTACCAAGTGGCTCCTGCAATCTGCCATCCAGAAGCGGGGTAGCTTACTTTTGTTTGCCAGGGAAACGGGCCGAGGTTTGTGTCTGGGGGCCTGTGGCTGGCAGTGGCCAGCTGGCTCCTGAAAATCCATGATACGCAGCATGGTTCCCAGAACCAAGATGGCACCAGTGCCAAGTGGGGCTGGTTTGACAGTGTCAAGTGCCTCATGCAATCTCCCATCCAGAAACGGGGCAGCTGAATTCTTTTGCCTGTGAACCGGCCGTTGTTTTTGATTGGGGTCTGTGGCCGAGAATGGTCGACTGGCTCCTGACAATCCACAATACGCAGGATGGTTCCCAGACTCAAGGTGGCACCAGGGCCAAGTCGGGCTCGTTTGATAGTACCAAGTGGCTCCTGCAATCTGCCATCCTGACGCGGGGCAGCGGATCTTTGTTTGCCAGAGTAAAGTTCCGTGGTTTGTTTTTGGGGGCATATGGCTGGGAGTGGCCGGCTGGCTCCTTAAGAAGCTCGATACGCAGGATGGTTCCCAGATCCAAGGTGGCACCATTGCCAAGTTTGGCTGTTTTTGTAGTACCAAGTGCGTCCTGCAATTTTCCATCCAGAAGAAGGGCAGTTGAGTTTTGTTTTCCAGGGAAAAGCGCCGTTGTTTTTGTTAGGAGGCCTGTGGCTGGGAGTGGCCGGCTGGCTCCTTTCAACACACGATACGCAGCATGGTTCCCAACCCAAGGTGGCACCAGTGCCAAGTTGGGCTGGTTTGATAGTACCAAGTGGTTCCTGCAATCTGCCATCCAGAAGCGGGGCAGCTTACTTTTTTCTGCCAGGGAAACGGGCCGAGCTTTGTGTCTGGGGGCCTATGGCTGGGAGTGACCGGCTGGCTCCTGAAAAGCTACGATAGGCAGGATGGTGACCAGACCCATGGTGGCACCACTGCCAAGTTGGGCTGGTTTGATAGTACCAAGTGGCTCCTGCAATCTGCCATCAAAAAGTTGGCAGGTGAGTTTTGTTTTCCAGGGAAAAGCGCCGTTGTTTGTGTTTGGAGGCCTGTGGCTGGGAGTGGCCGGCTGGCTCCTTAGAACCCAGGACACGCAGGATTGTTCCCAGACCCAAGGTGGCACCAGTGCCAAGTTGGGCTGGTTTGATAGTACCAAGTGGCTCCTGCAATCTGCCATCCAGAAGCGGGACAGCTTACTTTTGTTTGCCAGGGAAACGGGCCGAGGTATTTGTCTGGGGGCCTATGGCTGGGAGTGACCGGCTGGCTCCTGAAAAGCTACGATAGGCAGGATGGTGACCAGACCCATGGTGGCACCAGTGCCAAGTTGGGCTGGTTTGATAGTACCAAGTTGCTCCTGCAATCTGCCATCAAAAAGTTGGCAGGCGAGTTTTGTTTTCCAGGGAAAAGCGCCGTTGTTTGTGTTTGGGGGCCTGTGGCTGGGAGTGGCCGGCTGGCTGCTTAGAATCCACGATACGCAGGATGGTTCCCAGACCAGAGGTGGCACCAGTGCCAATTCGGGCTGGTTTGATAGTACCAAGTGCGTCCTGCAATCTGCCATCCAGAAGCGGGGCAGCTTTATTTTGTTTGCCAGGGAAACGGGCCGAGGTTTGTGTCTGGGGGCCTATGGCTGGGAGTGACCGGCTGGCTCCTGAAAAGCTACGATAGGCAGGATGGTGACCAGACCCATGGTGGCACCAGTGCCAAGTTGGGCTGGTTTGATAGTACCAAGTGGCTCCTGCAATCTGCCATCAAAATGTTGGCAGGCGAGTTTTGTTTTCCAGGGAAAAGCGCCGTTGTTTGTGTTTGGGGGCCTGTGGCTGGGAGTGGCCGGCTTGCTAATTGGAATCCACGATACGCAGCATGGTTCCCAGACCTGAGGTGGCACCAGTGACAAGTTGGGCCAGTTTGATGGTGCAAAGTGGCTCCTGCAATCTGCCATCCAGAAGCGGGGCAGCTTACTTTTGTTTTCCAGGGAAACGGGCCGAGGTTTTTCTCTGGGGGCCTATGGCTGGGAGTGACCGGCTGGCGCCTGAACAGCTACGATAGGCAGGATGGTTCCCAGACCCATGGTGGCACCAGTGCCATGTTGGGCTGATTTGATAGTACCAAGTGGCTCCTGCAATCTGCCATCAAAATGTTGGCAGGCGAGTTTTGTTTTCCAGGGAAAAGCGCTGTTGTTTGTATTTGGGGGCCTGTGGTTGGGAGTGGCCGGCTGGCTGCTTAGAATCCACGATACGCAGGATGGTTCCCAGACCAGAGGTGGCACCAGTGCCAAGTTGGGGTGGTTTGATAGTACCAAGTGGTTCCTGCAATCTGCCATCCAGAAGCGGGGCAGCTTACTTTTGTTTGCCAGGGAAACGGGCCGAGCTTTGTGTCTGGGGGCCTATGGCTGGGAGTGACCTGCTAGGTCCTGAAAAGCTACGATAGGCAGGATGGTGACCATATCCATGGTGGCACCAGTGCCAAGTTGGGCTGGTTTGATACTACCAAGTGGCTCCTGCAATCCGCCATCAAAAAGTTGGCAGGCGAGTTTTGTTTTCCAGCGAATAGCGCCGTTGTTTGTGTTTGGGTGCCTGTGGGTGGGAGTGGCCGGATGGCTCCTTAGAATCCATGATACGCAGGATGGTTCCCAGACCCAAGGTGGCACCAGTGCCAAGTTGGGCTGGTTTGATAGTACCAAGTGGTTCCTGCAATCTGCCATCCAGAAGCGGGGCAGCTTACTTTTGTTTGCCAGGGAAACGGGCCGAGCTTTGTGTCTGGGGGCCTATGGCTGCGAGTGACCGGCTAGGTCCTGAAAAGCTACGATAGGCAGGATGGTGACCAGACCCATGGTGGCACCAGTGCCAATTTGGGCTGGTTTGATAGTACCAAGTGGCTCCTGCAATCTGCCATCAAAAAGTTGGCAGGCGAGTTTTGTTTTCCAGGGAAAAGCGCCGTTGTTTGTGTTTGGGGGCCTGTGGCTGGGAGCGGCCGGCTTTATAATTGGAATCCACGATACGAGGATGTTTCCCAGACCTGACGTGGTACCAGTGCCAAGTCGGGCTAGTTGGATGCTGCAAAGTGGCTCCTGCAATCTGCCATGCAGAAGCGGGGTAGCTTACTTTTGTTTGCCAGGGAAACGGGCCGAGGTTTTTGTCTGGGGGCCTATGGCTGGGAGTGACCGGCTGGCTCCTGAAAAGCTACGATAGGCAGGATGGTGACCAGACCCATGGTGGCACCAGTGCCAAGTTGGGCTGATTTGAGAGTAGCAAGTGGCTCCTGCAATCTGCCATCAAAAATGTTGGCAGGCGAGTTTTGTTTTCCAGGGAAAAGCGCCGTTGTTTGTGTTTGGGGGCCTGTGGCTGGGGGTGACCGGCTGGCTCCTTAGAATCCACGATAGGCAGGATGGTTCCCAGACCAGAGGTGGCACCAGTGCCAAGTCGGGCTGGTTTGATAGTTCCAAGTGGCTCCTGCAATCTGCCATCCAGAAGCGGGGTAGCTTACTTTTGTATGCCAGGGAAACGGGCCGAGGTTTTTGTCTGGGGGCCTATAGCTGGGAGTGACCGGCTGGCTCCTGAAAAGCTACGATAGGCAGGATGGTGACCAGACCCATGGTGGCACCAGTGCCAAGTTGGACTGATTTGATAGTACCAAGTGGCTCCTGCAATCTGCCATCAAAAAGTTGGCAGGCGAGTTTTGTTTTCCAGGGAAAAGCGCCGTTGTTTGTGTTTGGGGGCCTGTGGCTGGGAGTGACCGGCTGGCTGCTTAGAATCCACGATACGCAGGATGGTTCCCAGACCCAAGGTGGCACCAGTGCCAAGTTGGGCTGGTTTGATAGTACCAAGTGCGTCCTGCAATCTGCCATCCAGAAGCGGGGTAGCATACTTTTTTTTGCCAGGGAAACGGGCCGAGGTTTTTGTCTGGGGGCCTATGGCTGAGGTTGACCGGCTGGCTCCTCAAAAGCTACCATAGGCAGGATGGTGACCAGACCCATGGTGACACCAGTGCCAAGTTGGGCTGGTTTGATAGTACCAAGTTGCTCATGCAATCTGCCATCAAAAAGTTGGCAGGCGAGTTTTGTTTTCCAGGGAAAAGCGCCGTTGTTTGTGTTTGGGGGCCTGTGGCTGGGAGTGGCCGGCTGGCTGCTTAGAATCCACGATACGCAGGATGGTTCCCAGACCAGAGGTGGCACCAGTGCCAATTCGGGCTGGTTTGATAGTACCAAGTGCGTCCTGCAATCTGCCATCCAGAAGCGGGGCAGCTTTATTTTGTTTGCCAGGGAAACGGGCCGAGGTTTGTGTCTGGGGGCCTATGGCTGGGAGTGACCGGCTGGCTCCTGAAAAGCTACGATAGGCAGGATGGTGACCAGACCCATGGTGGCACCAGTGCCAATTTGGGCTGGTTTGATAGTACCAAGTGGCTCCTGCAATCTGCCATCAAAAATTTGGCAGGCGAGTTTTGATTTCCAGGGAAAAGCGCCGTTGTTTGTGTTTGGGGGCCTGTGGCTGGGAGCGGCCGGCTTTATAATTGGAATCCACGATACGAGGATGTTTCCCAGACCTGACGTGGTACCAGTGCCAAGTCGGGCTAGTTGGATGCTGCAAAGTGGCTCCTGCAATCTGCCATGCAGAAGCGGGGTAGCTTACTTTTGTTTGCCAGGGAAACGGGCCGAGGTTTTTGTCTGGGGGCCTATGGCTGGGAGTGACCGGCTGGCTCCTGAAAAGCTACGATAGGCAGGATGGTGACCAGACCCATGGTGGCACCAGTGCCAAGTTGGGCTGATTTGAGAGTAGCAAGTGGCTCCTGCAATCTGCCATCAAAAACTTGGCAGGCGAGTTTTGTTTTCCAGGGAAAAGCGCCGTTGTTTGTGTTTGGGGGCCTGTGGCTGGGGGTGACCGGCTGGCTCCTTAGAATCCACGATAGGCAGGATGGTTCCCAGACCAGAGGTGGCACCAGTGCCAAGTCGGGCTGGTTTGATAGTACCAAGTGGCTCCTGCAATCTGCCATCCAGAAGCGGGGTAGCTTACTTTTGTATGCCAGGGAAACGGGCCGAGGTTTTTGTCTGGGGGCCTATAGCTGGGAGTGACCGGCTGGCTCCTGAAAAGCTACGATAGGCAGGATGGTGACCAGACCCATGGTGGCACCAGTGCCAAGTTGGACTGATTTGATAGTACCAAGTGGCTCCTGCAATCTGCCATCAAAATGTTGGCAGGCGAGTTTTGTTTTCCAGGGAAAAGCGCCGTTGATTTTGTTTGGGGGCCTGTGGCTGGGAGTGACCGGCTGGCTCCTTAGAATCCACGATACGCAGGATGGTTCCCAGACCCAAGGTGGCACCAGTGCCAAGTTGGGCTGGTTTGATAGTACCAAGTGCGTCCTGCAATCTGCCATCCAGAAGCGGGGTAGCATACTTTTTTTTGCCAGGGAAACGGGCCGAGGTTTTTGTCTGGGGGCCTATGGCTGAGGTTGACCGGCTGGCTCCTCAAAAGCTACCATAGGCAGAATAGTGACCAGACCCATGGTGACACCAGTGCCAAGTAGGGCTGGTTTGATAGTACCAAGTTGCTCCTGCAATCTGCCATCAAAAAGTTGGCAGGCGAGTTTTGTTTTCCAGGGAAAAGCGCCGTTGTTTGTGTTTGGGGGCCTGTGGCTGGGAGTGGCCGGCTAGGTCCTGAAAATCTACGATAGGCAGGATGGTGACCAGACCCATGGTGGCACCAGTGCCAAGTTGGGCTGGTTTGATAGTACCAAGTGGCTCCGGCAATCTGCCATCAAAATTTGGCAGGCGAGTTTTGTTTTCCAGGGAAAAGCGCCGTTGTTTGTGTTTGAGGGCCTATGGCTGGGAGTGACCGGCTGGCTCCTTAGAATCCACGATACGCAGGATGGTTCCCCGACCTGAGGTGGCACCAGTGCCAAGTCGGGCTTGTTTGATGGTGCAAAGTGGCTCCTGCAATCTGCCATCCAGAAGCGGGGCAGCTTACTTATTTTTGCCAGGGAAACGGGCCGAGATTTGTGTCTGGGGTCTATGGCTGGGAGTGACCGGCTGGCTCCTGAAAAGCTACGATAGGCAGGATGGTTCCCAGACCTGAGGTGGCACCAGTGCCAAGTCGGGCTGGTTTGATAGTACCAAGTGCGTCCTGCAATCTGCCATCCAGAAGCGGGGCAGCTTACTTTTGTTTGCCAGGGAAACGGGCCGAGGTTTGTGTCTGGGGGCCTATGGCAGGGAGTGACCGGCTGGCTCCTGAAAAGCTACGATAGGCAGGATGGTGACCAGACCCATGGAGGCACCAGTGCCAAGTTGGGCTGGTTTGATAGTACCAAGTGGCTCCTGCAATCTGCCATCAAAATTTGGCAGGCGAGTTTTGTTTTCCAGGGAAAAGCGCCGTTGTTTGTGTTTGGGGGCCTGTGGCTGGGAGTGGCCGGCTGGCTCCTTAGAATCCACAATACGCAGGATGGTTCCCAGACCTGAGGTGGCACCAGTGCCAAGTTGGGCTGGTTTGATAGTACCAAGTGCGTCCTGCAATCTGCCATCCAGAAGCGGGGCAGCTTACTTTTGTTTGCCAGGGAAACGGGCCGAGCTTTGTGTCTGGGGGCCTATGGCTGGGAGTGACCGGCTGGCTCCTGAAAAGCTACGATAGGCAGGATGGTGACCAGACCCATGGTGGCACCAGAGCCATGTTCGGCTGATTTCAAAGTACAAAGTGGCTCCTGCAATCTGCCATCAAAAGTCAGCAGGCAAGTTTTGTTTTCCAGGTAAAAGCGCCGTTGTTTGTGTCTCCGGGCCTGTGGGTGGGAGTGGCCGGCTGGCTCCTTTAAACACACGATACGCCGGATGGTTCCCAGACCCAAGGTGGCACCAGTGCCAAGTTGGGCTGGTTTGATAGTACCAAGTGGTTCCTGCAATCTGCCATCAAAATGTTGGCAGGCGAGTTTTGTTTTCCAGGGAAAAGCGCCGATGTTTTTTTTTGAGGGCCTGTGGCTGGGAGTGGCCGGCTGGCTCCTTAGAATCCACGATACGCAGGATGGTTCCCAGACCAGAGGTTGCACCAATACCAAGTCGGGCTGGTTTGATAATAACAAGTGGATCCTGCAATCTGCCATCCAGAAGCGGGGCAGCTTACTTTTGTTTGCCAGGGAAACGGGCCGAGCTTTGTGGCTGGGGGCCTATGGCTGGGAGTGACCGGCTAGGTCCTGAAAAGCTACGATAGGCAGGAAGGTGACCAGACCCATGGTGGCACCAGTGCCAAGTTGGGCTGGTTTTATAGTACCAAGTGGCTCCTGCAATCTGCCATCAAAAAGTTGGCAGGCGAGTTTTGTTTTCCAGGGAAAAGCGCCGTTGTTTGTGTTTGGGGGCCTGTGGCTGGGAGTGGCCGGCTTGCTAATTGGAATCCACGATACGCAGCATGGTTCCCAGACCTGAGGTGTCACCAGTGACAAGTCGGGCCAGTTTGATGGTGCAAAGTGGCTCCTGCAATCTGCCATCCAGAAGCGGGGCAGCTTACTTTTGTTTGCCAGGGAAACGGGCCGAGGTTTGTGTCTGGGGGCCTATGGCTAGGAGTGACCGGCTGGCTCCTGAAAAGCTACGATAGGCAGGATGGTGACCAGACCCATGGTGGCACCAGTGCCAAGTTGGGCTGATTTGATAGTACCAAGTGGCTCCTGCAATCTGCCATCCAGAAGCGGGGTAGCTTACTTTTGTTTGCCAGGGAAACGGGCCGAGGTTTGTGTCTGGGGGCCTGTGGCTGGCAGTGGCCAGCTGGCTCCTGAAAATCCATGATACGCAGCATGGTTCCCAGAACCAAGATGGCACCAGTGCCAAGTGGGGCTGGTTTGACAGTGTCAAGTGCCTCATGCAATCTCCCATCCAGAAACGGGGCAGCTGAATTCTTTTGCCTGTGAACCGGCCGTTGTTTTTGATTGGGGTCTGTGGCCGAGAATGGTCGACTGGCTCCTGACAATCCACAATACGCAGGATGGTTCCCAGACTCAAGGTGGCACCAGGGCCAAGTCGGGCTCGTTTGATAGTACCAAGTGGCTCCTGCAATCTGCCATCCTGACGCGGGGCAGCGGATCTTTGTTTGCCAGAGTAAAGTTCCGTGGTTTGTTTTTGGGGGCATATGGCTGGGAGTGGCCGGCTGGCTCCTTAAGAAGCTCGATACGCAGGATGGTTCCCAGATCCAAGGTGGCACCATTGCCAAGTTTGGCTGTTTTTGTAGTACCAAGTGCGTCCTGCAATTTTCCATCCAGAAGAAGGGCAGTTGAGTTTTGTTTTCCAGGGAAAAGCGCCGTTGTTTTTGTTAGGAGGCCTGTGGCTGGGAGTGGCCGGCTGGCTCCTTTCAACACACGATACGCAGCATGGTTCCCAACCCAAGGTGGCACCAGTGCCAAGTTGGTCTGGTTTGATAGTACCAAGTGGTTCCTGCAATCTGCCATCCAGAAGCGGGGCAGCTTACTTTTTTCTGCCAGGGAAACGGGCCGAGCTTTGTGTCTGGGGGCCTATGGCTGGGAGTGACCGGCTGGCTCCTGAAAAGCTACGATAGGCAGGATGGTGACCAGACCCATGGTGGCACCACTGCCAAGTTGGGCTGGTTTGATAGTACCAAGTGGCTCCTGCAATCTGCCATCAAAAAGTTGGCAGGTGAGTTTTGTTTTCCAGGGAAAAGCGCCGTTGTTTGTGTTTGGAGGCCTGTGGCTGGGAGTGGCCGGCTGGCTCCTTAGAACCCAGGACACGCAGGATTGTTCCCAGACCCAAGGTGGCACCAGTCCCAAGTTGGGCTGGTTTGATAGTACCAAGTGGCTCCTGCAATCTGCCATCCAGAAGCGGGACAGCTTACTTTTGTTTGCCAGGGAAACGGGCCTAGGTATTTGTCTGGGGGCCTATGGCTGGGAGTGACCGGCTGGCTCCTGAAAAGCTACGATAGGCAGGATGGTGACCAGACCCATGGTGGCACCAGTGCCAAGTCGGGCTGGTTTGATAATACTAAATAGCTCCTGCAATCTGCCATCAAAAAGTTGGCAGGCGAGTTTTGTTTTCCAGGGAAAAGCGCCGTTGTTTGTGTTTGGGGGCCTGTGGCTGGGAGTGGCCAGCTGGCTCCTTAGAATCCACGATACGCAGGATGGTTCCCAGACCCAAGGTGGCACCAGTGCCAAGTTGGGCTGGTTTGATAGTACCAAGCGGTTCCTGCAATCTGCCATCCAGAAGTGGGGCAGCTTACTTTTGTTTGCCAGGGAAACGGGCCGAGCTTTGTGTCTGGGGGCCTATGGCTGGGAGTGACCTGCTAGGTCCTGAAAAGCTACGATAGGCAGGATGGTGACCAGACCCATGGTGTCAGCAGTGCCAAGTTGGGCTGGTTTGATAGTACCAAGTGGCTCCTGCAATCTGCCATCAAAAAGTTGGCAGGCGAGTTTTGTTTTCCAGGGAAAAGCGCCGTTGTTTGTGTTTGGGGGCCTGTGGCTGGGAGTGGCCGGCTGGCTCCTTAGAATCCACGATACGCAGCATTGTTCCCAGATCAGAGGTGGCACCAGTGCCAAGTCGGGCTAGTTTGATGGTGCAAAGTGTCTCCTGCAATCTGCCATCCAGTAGCGGGGTAGCTTACTTTTTTTTGCCAGGGAAACGGGCCGAGGTTTTTGTCTGGAGGCCTATGGCTGGGAGTGACCGGCTGGCTCCTGAAAAGCTACGATAGGCAGGATGGTGACCAGACCCATGGTGGCACCAGTGCCAAGTTGGGCTGATTTGATAGTACCAAGTGGCTCCTGCAATCTGCCATCAAAAAGTTGGCAGGCGAGTTTTGTTTTCCAGGGAAAAGCGCCGTTGTTTGTGTTTGCGGGCCTGTGGCTGGGAGTGGCCGGCTGGCTCCTTAGAATCCACGATAGGCAGCATGGTTCCCAGACCCAAGGTGGCACCAGTGCCAAGTCGGGCTGGTTTGATAGTACCAAGTGGTTCCTGCAATCTGCCATCCAGAAGCGGGGTAGCTTACTTTTGTTTGCCAGGGAAACGGGCCGAGCTTTGTGTCTGGGGGCCTGTGGCTGGCAGTGGCCAGCTGGCTCCTGAAAATCCATGATACGCAGCATGGTTCCCAGAACCAAGATGGCACCAGTGCCAAGTGGGGCTGGTTTGACAGTGTCAAGTGCCTCATGCAATCTCCCATCCAGAAACGGGGCAGCTGAGTTCTTTTGCCTGTGAACCGGCCGTTGTTTTTGATTGGGGTCTGTGGCCGAGAATGGTCGACTGGCTCCTGACAATCCACAATACGCAGGATGGTTCCCAGACTCAAGGTGGCACCAGGGCCAAGTCGGGCTCGTTTGATAGTACCAAGTGGCTCCTGCAATCTGCCATCCTGACGCGGGGCAGCGGATCTTTGTTTGCCAGAGTAAAGTTCCGTGGTTTGTTTTTGGGGGCATATGGCTGGGAGTGGCCGGCTGGCTCCTTAAGAAGCTCGATACGCAGGATGGTTCCCAGATCCAAGGTGGCACCATTGCCAAGTTTGGCTGTTTTTGTAGTACCAAGTGCGTCCTGCAATTTTCCATCCAGAAGAAGGGCAGTTGAGTTTTGTTTTCCAGGGAAAAGCGCCGTTGTTTTTGTTAGGAGGCCTGTGGCTGGGAGTGGCCGGCTGGCTCCTTTCAACACACGATACGCAGCATGGTTCCCAACCCAAGGTGGCACCAGTGCCAAGTTGGGCTGGTTTGATAGTACCAAGTGGTTCCTGCAATCTGCCATCCAGAAGCGGGGCAGCTTACTTTTTTCTGCCAGGGAAACGGGCCGAGCTTTGTGTCTGGGGGCCTATGGCTGGGAGTGACCGGCTGGCTCCTGAAAAGCTACGATAGGCAGGATGGTGACCAGACCCATGGTGGCACCAGTGCCAAGTTGGACTGATTTGATAGTACCAAGTGGCTCCTGCAATCTGCCATCAAAAAGTTGGCAGGCGAGTTTTGTTTTCCAGGGAAAAGCGCCGTTGATTTCGTTTGGGGGCCTGTGGCTGGGAGTGACCGGCTGGCTCCTTAGAATCCACGATACGCAGGATGGTTCCCAGACCCAAGGTGGCACCAGTGCCAAGTTGGGCTGGTTTGATAGTACCAAGTGCGTCCTGCAATCTGCCATCCAGAAGCGGGGTAGCATACTTTTTTTTGCCAGGGAAACGGGCCGAGGTTTTTGTCTGGGGGCCTATGGCTGAGGTTGACCGGCTGGCTCCTCAAAAGCTACCATAGGCAGGATAGTGACCAGACCCATGGTGACACCAGTGCCAAGTAGGGCTGGTTTGATAGTACCAAGTTGCTCCTGCAATCTGCCATCAAAAAGTTGGCAGGCGAGTTTTGTTTTCCAGGGAAAAGCGCCGTTGTTTGTGTTTGGGGGCCTGTGGCTGGGAGTGGCCGGCTAGGTCCTGAAAATCTACGATAGGCAGGATGGTGACCAGACCCATGGTGGCACCAGTGCCAAGTTGGGCTGGTTTGATAGTACCAAGTGGCTCCGGCAATCTGCCATCAAAATTTGGCAGGCGAGTTTTGTTTTCCAGGGAAAAGCGCCGTTGTTTGTGTTTGAGGGCCTGTGGCTGGGAGTGACCGGCTGGCTCCTTAGAATCCACGATACGCAGGATGGTTCCCCGACCTGAGGTGGCACCAGTGCCAAGTCGGGCTTGTTTGATGGTGCAAAGTGGCTCCTGCAATCTGCCATCCAGAAGCGGGGCAGCTTACTTATTTTTGCCAGGGAAACGGGCCGAGATTTGTGTCTGGGGTCTATGGCTGGGAGTGACCGGCTGGCTCCTGAAAAGCTACGATAGGCAGGATGGTTCCCAGACCTGAGGTGGCACCAGTGCCAAGTCGGGCTGGTTTGATAGTACCAAGTGCGTCCTGCAATCTGCCATCCAGAAGCGGGGCAGCTTACTTTTGTTTGCCAGGGAAACGGGCCGAGGTTTGTGTCTGGGGGCCTATGGCAGGGAGTGACCGGCTGGCTCCTGAAAAGCTACGATAGGCAGGATGGTGACCAGACCCATGGAGGCACCAGTGCCAAGTTGGGCTGGTTTGATAGTACCAAGTGGCTCCTGCAATCTGCCATCAAAATTTGGCAGGCGAGTTTTGTTTTCCAGGGAAAAGCGCCGTTGTTTGTGTTTGGGGGCCTGTGGCTGGGAGTGGCCGGCTGGCTGCTTAGAATCCACGATACGCAGGATGGTTCCCAGACCTGAGGTGGCACCAGTGCCAAGTTGGGCTGGTTTGATAGTACCAAGTGCGTCTGCAATCTGCCATCCTGAAGCGGGGTAGCTTACATTTGTGTGCCAGGGAAACGGGCCGAGGCTTTGTGTCTGGGGGCCTATGGCTGGGAGTGACCGGCTGGCTCCTGAAAAGCTACGATAGGCAGGATGGTGACCAGACCCATGGTGGCACCAGAGCCATGTTCGGCTGATTTCAAAGTACAAAGTGGCTCCTGCAATCTGCCATCAAAAGTCAGCAGGCAAGTTTTGTTTTCCAGGTAAAAGCGCCGTTGTTTGTGTCTCCGGGCCTGTGGGTGGGAGTGGCCGGCTGGCTCCTTTAAACACACGATACGCCGGATGGTTCCCAGACCCAAGGTGGCACCAGTGCCAAGTTGGGCTGGTTTGATAGTACCAAGTGGTTCCTGCAATCTGCCATCAAAATGTTGGCAGGCGAGTTTTGTTTTCCAGGGAAAAGCGCCGATGTTTTTTTTTGAGGGCCTGTGGCTGGGAGTGGCCGGCTGGCTCCTTAGAATCCACGATACGCAGGATGGTTCCCAGACCAGAGGTTGCACCAATACCAAGTCGGGCTGGTTTGATAATAACAAGTGGATCCTGCAATCTGCCATCCAGAAGCGGGGCAGCTTACTTTTGTTTGCCAGGGAAACGGGCCGAGCTTTGTGGCTGGGGGCCTATGGCTGGGAGTGACCGGCTAGGTCCTGAAAAGCTACGATAGGCAGGAAGGTGACCAGACCCATGGTGGCACCAGTGCCAAGTTGGGCTGGTTTTATAGTACCAAGTGGCTCCTGCAATCTGCCATCAAAAAGTTGGCAGGCGAGTTTTGTTTTCCAGGGAAAAGCGCCGTTGTTTGTGTTTGGGGGCCTGTGGCTGGGAGTGGCCGGCTTGCTAATTGGAATCCACGATACGCAGCATGGTTCCCAGACCTGAGGTGTCACCAGTGACAAGTCGGGCCAGTTTGATGGTGCAAAGTGGCTCCTGCAATCTGCCATCCAGAAGCGGGGCAGCTTACTTTTGTTTGCCAGGGAAACGGGCCGAGGTTTGTGTCTGGGGGCCTATGGCTAGGAGTGACCGGCTGGCTCCTGAAATGCTACAATAGGCAGGATGGTGACCAGACCCATGGTGGCACCAGTGCCAAGTTGGGCTGATTTGATAGTACCAAGTGGCTCCTGCAATCTGCCATCCAGAAGCGGGGTAGCTTACTTTTGTTTGCCAGGGAAACGGGCCGAGGTTTGTGTCTGGGGGCCTGTGGCTGGCAGTGGCCAGCTGGCTCCTGAAAATCCATGATACGCAGCATGGTTCCCAGAACCAAGATGGCACCAGTGCCAAGTGGGGCTGGTTTGACAGTGTCAAGTGCCTCATGCAATCTCCCATCCAGAAACGGGGCAGCTGAGTTCTTTTGCCTGTGAACCGGCCGTTGTTTTTGATTGGGGTCTGTGGCCGAGAATGGTCGACTGGCTCCTGACAATCCACAATACGCAGGATGGTTCCCAGACTCAAGGTGGCACCAGGGCCAAGTCGGGCTCGTTTGATAGTACCAAGTGGCTCCTGCAATCTGCCATCCTGACGCGGGGCAGCGGATCTTTGTTTGCCAGAGTAAAGTTCCGTGGTTTGTTTTTGGGGGCATATGGCTGGGAGTGGCCGGCTGGCTCCTTAAGAAGCTCGATACGCAGGATGGTTCCCAGATCCAAGGTGGCACCATTGCCAAGTTTGGCTGTTTTTGTAGTACCAAGTGCGTCCTGCAATTTTCCATCCAGAAGAAGGGCAGTTGAGTTTTGTTTTCCAGGGAAAAGCGCCGTTGTTTTTGTTAGGAGGCCTGTGGCTGGGAGTGGCCGGCTGGCTCCTTTCAACACACGATACGCAGCATGGTTCCCAACCCAAGGTGGCACCAGTGCCAAGTTGGGCTGGTTTGATAGTACCAAGTGGTTCCTGCAATCTGCCATCCAGAAGCGGGGCAGCTTACTTTTTTCTGCCAGGGAAACGGGCCGAGCTTTGTGTCTGGGGGCCTATGGCTGGGAGTGACCGGCTGGCTCCTGAAAAGCTACGATAGGCAGGATGGTGACCAGACCCATGGTGGCACCACTGCCAAGTTGGGCTGGTTTGATAGTACCAAGTGGCTCCTGCAATCTGCCATCAAAAAGTTGGCAGGTGAGTTTTGTTTTCCAGGGAAAAGCGCCGTTGTTTGTGTTTGGAGGCCTGTGGCTGGGAGTGGCCGGCTGGCTCCTTAGAACCCAGGACACGCAGGATTGTTCCCAGACCCAAGGTGGCACCAGTGCCAAGTTGGGCTGGTTTGATAGTACCAAGTGGCTCCTGCAATCTGCCATCCAGAAGCGGGACAGCTTACTTTTGTTTGCCAGGGAAACGGGCCGAGGTATTTGTCTGGGGGCCTATGGCTGGGAGTGACCGGCTGGCTCCTGAAAAGCTACGATAGGCAGGATGGTGACCAGACCCATGGTGGCACCAGTGCCAAGTCGGGCTGGTTTGATAATACTAAATAGCTCCTGCAATCTGCCATCAAAAAGTTGGCAGGCGAGTTTTGTTTTCCAGGGAAAAGCGCCGTTGTTTGTGTTTGGGGGCCTGTGGCTGGGAGTGGCCAGCTGGCTCCTTAGAATCCACGATACGCAGGATGGTTCCCAGACCCAAGGTGGCACCAGTGCCAAGTTGGGCTGGTTTGATAGTACCAAGCGGTTCCTGCAATCTGCCATCCAGAAGTGGGGCAGCTTACTTTTGTTTGCCAGGGAAACGGGCCGAGCTTTGTGTCTGGGGGCCTATGGCTGGGAGTGACCTGCTAGGTCCTGAAAAGCTACGATAGGCAGGATGGTGACCAGACCCATGGTGTCAGCAGTGCCAAGTTGGGCTGGTTTGATAGTACCAAGTGGCTCCTGCAATCTGCCATCAAAAAGTTGGCAGGCGAGTTTTGTTTTCCAGGGAAAAGCGCCGTTGTTTGTGTTTGGGGGCCTGTGGCTGGGAGTGGCCGGCTGGCTCCTTAGAATCCACGATACGCAGCATTGTTCCCAGATCAGAGGTGGCACCAGTGCCAAGTCGGGCTAGTTTGATGGTGCAAAGTGTCTCCTGCAATCTGCCATCCAGTAGCGGGGTAGCTTACTTTTTTTTGCCAGGGAAACGGGCCGAGGTTTTTGTCTGGAGGCCTATGGCTGGGAGTGACCGGCTGGCTCCTGAAAAGCTACGATAGGCAGGATGGTGACCAGACCCATGGTGGCACCAGTGCCAAGTTGGGCTGATTTGATAGTACCAAGTGGCTCCTGCAATCTGCCATCAAAAAGTTGGCAGGCGAGTTTTGTTTTCCAGGGAAAAGCGCCGTTGTTTGTGTTTGCGGGCCTGTGGCTGGGAGTGGCCGGCTGGCTCCTTAGAATCCACGATAGGCAGCATGGTTCCCAGACCCAAGATGGCACCAGTGCCAAGTCGGGCTGGTTTGATAGTACCAAGTGGTTCCTGCAATCTGCCATCCAGAAGCGGGGTAGCTTACTTTTGTTTGCCAGGGAAACGGGCCGAGGTTTGTGTCTGGGGGCCTGTGGCTGGCAGTGGCCAGCTGGCTCCTGAAAATCCATGATACGCAGCATGGTTCCCAGAACCAAGATGGCACCAGTGCCAAGTGGGGCTGGTTTGACAGTGTCAAGTGCCTCATGCAATCTCCCATCCAGAAACGGGGCAGCTGAGTTCTTTTGCCTGTGAACCGGCCGTTGTTTTTGATTGGGGTCTGTGGCCGAGAATGGTCGACTGGCTCCTGACAATCCACAATACGCAGGATGGTTCCCAGACTCAAGGTGGCACCAGGGCCAAGTCGGGCTCGTTTGATAGTACCAAGTGGCTCCTGCAATCTGCCATCCTGACGCGGGGCAGCGGATCTTTGTTTGCCAGAGTAAAGTTCCGTGGTTTGTTTTTGGGGGCATATGGCTGGGAGTGGCCGGCTGGCTCCTTAAGAAGCTCGATACGCAGGATGGTTCCCAGATCCAAGGTGGCACCATTGCCAAGTTTGGCTGTTTTTGTAGTACCAAGTGCGTCCTGCAATTTTCCATCCAGAAGAAGGGCAGTTGAGTTTTGTTTTCCAGGGAAAAGCGCCGTTGTTTTTGTTAGGAGGCCTGTGGCTGGGAGTGGCCGGCTGGCTCCTTTCAACACACGATACACAGCATGGTTCCCAACCCAAGGTGGCACCAGTGCCAAGTTGGGCTGGTTTGATAGTACCAAGTGGTTCCTGCAATCTGCCATCCAGAAGCGGGGCAGCTTACTTTTTTCTGCCAGGGAAACGGGCCGAGCTTTGTGTCTGGGGGCCTATGGCTGGGAGTGACCGGCTGGCTCCTGAAAAGCTACGATAGGCAGGATGGTGACCAGACCCATGGTGGCACCACTGCCAAGTTGGGCTGGTTTGATAGTACCAAGTGGCTCCTGCAATCTGCCATCAAAAAGTTGGCAGGTGAGTTTTGTTTTCCAGGGAAAAGCGCCGTTGTTTGTGTTTGGAGGCCTGTGGCTGGGAGTGGCCGGCTGGCTCCTTAGAACCCAGGACACGCAAGATGGTTCCCAGACCCAAGGTGGCACCAGTGCCAAGTTGGGCTGGTTTGATAGTACCAAGTGGCTCCTGCAATCTGCCATCCAGAAGCGGGACAGCTTACTTTTGTTTGCCAGGGAAACGGGCCGAGGTATTTGTCTGGGGGCCTATGGCTGGGAGTGACCGGCTGGCTCCTGAAAAGCTACGATAGGCAGGATGGTGACCAGACCCATGGTGGCACCAGTGCCAAGTCGGGCTGGTTTGATAATACTAAATAGCTCCTGCAATCTGCCATCCAGACGCGGGGCAGCGGATTTTTGTTTGCTGGAGAAAAGTTCCGTGGTTTTTTTTTGGGGGTATATGGCTGGATGTGGCCGGCTGGCTCCTTAAAAAGATCGATACGCAGGATTGTTCCCTGACCCAAGGTGGCATCAGTGCCAAGATGGGCTGTTTTCGTAGTACCAAGTGCGTCCTGCAATTTGCCATTCAGAAGAGGGGCAGTTGAGTTTTGTTTACTAGAGAAAAGGGCCGTGGGTTGTGTTTGGGGGCATATGGCTGAGAGTGGCCGGCTGGCCCCTGAAAATCCACGATAGGCAGGATGGTTCCCAGAGCCAAGGTGGCACCAGTGCCATGTTGGCCTGGTTTGATAGTACCATGTGGCTCCTGCAATCTGCCATCCAGAAGCGGGGCAGCTTACTTTTGTTTGCCAGGGAAACGGGCCGAGGTATTTGTCTGGGGGCCTATGGCTGGGAGTGACCGGCTGGCTCCTGAAAAGCTACGATAGGCAGGATGGTGACCAGACCCATGGTGGCACCAGTGCCAAGTTGGGCTGGTTTGATAGTACCAAGTGGCTCCTGCAATCTGCCATCAAAATGTTGGCAGGCGAGTTTTGTTTTCCAGGGAAAAGCGCCGTTGTTTGTGTTTTGGGGCCTGTGGCAAGGAGTGGCCGGGTGGCTGCTTAGAATCCACGATACGCAGGATGGTTCCCAGACCAGAGGTGGCACCAGTGCCAAGTCGGGCTGGTTTGACACTACCAAGTGGCTCCTGCAATCTGCCATCCAGAATCGGGGCAGCTTAATTTTGTTTGCCAGGGAAACGGTCCGAGGTTTGTGTCTGGGGGCCTATGGCTGGGAGTGACTGGCTGGCTCCTGAAATGCTACAATAGGCAGGATGGTGACCAGACCCATGGTGGCACCAGTGCCAAGTTGGGATGATTTGATAATACCAAGTGGCTCCTGCAATCTGCCATCAAAAAGCTGGCAGGCGAGTTTTGTTTTCCAGGGAAAAGTGCCGTTGTTTGTATTTGGGTCCTGTTGCTGGGAGTGGCCGCCTGGCGCCTTAGAATCTACGTTACGCAGCATGGTTCCCAGACCCAAAGTGGCACCAGTGTCAAGTTGGGGTGGTTTGATAGCACCAAGTGGCTCCTGCAATCTGCCATCCAGAAGCGGGGCAGCTTACTTTTGTTTGCCAGGGAAACGGGCCGAGGTTTGTGTCTGGGGGCCTATGGCTGGGAGTGACCGGCTGGCTCCTGAAAAGCTACGATAGGCAGGATGGTGACCAGACCCATGGTGGCACCAGTGCCAAGTTGGGCTGGTTTGACACTACCAAGTTGCTCCTGCAATCTGCCATCCAGAATCGGGGCAGCTTAATTTTGTTTGCCAGGGAAACGGTCCGAGGATTGTGTCTGGGGGCCTATGGCTGGGAGTGACCGGCTGGCTCCTGAAAAGCTACAATAGGCAGGATGGTTCCCAGACCCATAGTGGCACCGGTGCCAAGATGGGATGATTTGATAGTACCAAGTGGCTCCTGCAATCTGCCATCAAAAAGCTGGCAGGCGAGTTTTGTTTTCCAGGGAAAAGCGCCGTTGTTTGTATTTGGGGGCCTGTGGCTGGGAGTGGCCGCCTGGCGCCTTAGAATCTACGTTACGCAGCATGGTTCCCAGAGCCAAGGTGGCACAAGTGCCAAGTTGGGCTGGTTTGATAGTACCAAGTGGCTCCTGCAATCTGCCATCCAGAAGCGGGGCAGCTTACTTTTGTTTGCCAGGGAAACGGGCCGAGCTTTGTGACTGGGGGCCTATGGCTGGGAGTGACCGGCTGGCTCCTGAAAAGCTACGATAGGCAGGATAGTGACCAGACCCATGGTGGCACCAGTGCCAAGTTGGGCTGGTTTGATAGTACCAAGTGGCTCCTGCAATCTGCCATCAAAAACTTGGCAGGCGAGTTTTGTTTTCCAGGGAAAAGCGCCGTTGTTTGTGTTTGGGGGCCTGTGGCTGGGAGTGGCCGGCTGGCTCCTTAGAATCCACGATATGCAGGATGGTTCCCAGACCCAAGGTGGCACCAGTGCCAAGTTTTGCTGGTTTGATAGTACCAAGTGGCTCCTGCAATCTGCCATCCAGAAGCGGGGTAGCTTACTTTTGTTTGCCAGGGAAACGGGCAGAGCTTTCTGTCTGGGGGCCTATGGTTGGGAGTAACCGGATGGCTCCTGAAAAGCTACGATAGGCAGGATGGTTCCCAGATCCAAGGTGGCACCAGTGCCAAGTCGGGCTGGTTTGATGGTGCAAAGTGGCTCCTGCAATCTGCCATCCAGACGCGGGGCAGCGGATTTTTGTTTCCAATCGAAGTGGTCCGTGGTTTGTTTTTGGGGGTATATGGCTGGGCGTGGCCTGCTGGCTCCTTAAAAAGCTACGATAGGCAGGATGGTTCCCTGACCCAAGGTGGCACCAGTGCCAAGTCGGGCGGTTTTCGTAGTACAAAGTGCGTCCTAAAATTTGCCATCCAGAAGAGGGGCAGTTGAGTTTTGTTTATCAGAGAAAAGGGCCGTGGTTTGTTTTTGGGGGCATATGGCTGAGAGTGGCCGTCTGGCCCCTGAAAATCCACGATACGCAGGATGGTTCCCAGATCCAAGGTGGCAGCAGTGCCATGTTGTGCTGGTGTGATAGTCCCAAGTGGCTCCTGCAATCTGCCATCCAGAAGTGGGGCAGCTGATTTTTGTTTGCCAGAGGAAAGGTCCGTGATTTGTTTTTGGGGGCATATGGCTGAGAGTGGCCGGCTGGCCCCTGAAAATCCACGATACACAGGATGGTTCCCAGATCCAAGGTGGCACCTGTGCCAAGTCGGGCTGATTTGATAGTACTAAGTAGCTCCTGCAATCTGCCATCCAGAAGCGGGGCAGCTTACTTTTGTTTGCCAGGGAAACGGGCCGAGGTTTGTGTTTGGGGGCCTATGGCTGAGAGTGACCGGCTGGCTCCTGAAAAGCTACAATAGGCAGGATGGTGACCAGACCCATGGTGGCACCAGTGCCAAGTTGGGCTGGTTTGATAGTACCAAGTGGTTCCTGCAATCTGCCATCAAAAAGCAGGGCAGCTGAGTTTTGTTTGCCAGAGAAAAGGGCCTTGGTTTGTGTTTGGGGGCATATGGCTGGGTGTGGCCAGCTGGCTCCTTAAAATGCACGATATGCAACATGGCTCCCAGACCCAAGGTGGCACCAGTGCCAAGTTGGGCTGGTTTGATAGTACCAAGTGGCTCCTGCAATCTTCCATGATCACGTGGAGAAATACTTTCTGGTTTCAGCCTCATGCTCTTTCTTCTCTCCCTCAACTTCTCTATCACCTCTCATCTGGTTCACATGCGCTGTCTTCAAGGTCCACAGGCTACTTTTCACAGAATCTTCTGGCCTGATGAAGTAAGAATGATGAATAGAACAGAGCTGGGATCTATTTTCCAGTTTGGATAAAATGCATTCTGCACACAAATCCAAGGAGAACGGGCTGCCCCGATGCCCAGAAAATCTTTCACTCCTGCTAGTGTTCTACGTCAACCGCAACTTAGTCTGAAAGAAAAGCTTTTTCTCTGAGAGCATCTGAGAGGTTTGCATGAAGCACTGATATCTGACATATGCAATTTTGAATAGGAGAGGAAAAAGAAAATGGCAAGGAGTTTTTAATTTTAGTGGTTTCAATTTTAATTTCTGTGCACTTTTTCAAAACTTGTCAGCTCAAATGCCCATCAACATCTTTTAGTCATCTGTAAGTCAGTATTCATATAAAATGTGCTTCAAATCCAAAGAATTTCAAATTTGCACTCCAAGCTTCTATGCCTAGATTTATGATTTCCTACACATATTAGATGAAAGGAAGGCCTTTTTTACTGTGGGAGTGCTGGAACACTGGAACAGGTTGCCCAGAGAAGTTGTGGGTGTCCCATCCCTGAAAGTATTCAAGGTCACCTTGGACGGGGCTTGGAGCAGCAACAAAGGAGAAGCTTGATGGTAGAGAAACAAAGTTGGACTATAGAAGAAACTCGGATTGAAGTATAGGATCAAGTTTTCTCTCAGCTCTTGGGGTAAATTCAAAGTTGTACAAAATGACATTTATCTGTGCTATTCACTACTGTAACAGAAAGTTTCATGAAAACTGTACAGAAGATAGTAAATTTTAAAAGAGATAAGAATTACAGCATAAAATCCATGGGATAGGTTACAACATGAGACACTCTCTAAGAGAAAATCTCTGTGTTTCAGCACTTCATCGGGGTAAGATTTCATGAAGTGCCAAAGAAGGCGGCAAAATATCATTCGGGACATTATTTACTGGAATTCAGCCTGGCCATTAGTAGGAACTGCCTTTGAACATATCATGTAGATATACCACACACGCTTTCCCTTCACTGAAAAATTACTGTTTACAACAAATAAGCAATTGACGATCAAAATTGATTGAAAGCATCTTAAACATGTCAAGTATTTCATTGTAGATGATCTGTGATCCAAATGCTTCTTCCACCTTCGAGAGGGACAGAAGAATTCTTCCATATCATGATGGTTTAAAATTGTATCAACCAATGTTTTCTGCTGAAAAGATATCATCTATTTTTTTCTATTTTTGGAAGAAAATATTCCTAGACATACAACAGGTGAGAACTAAGTAATTTTAAAGAAACAAATGACATGAAAATATTCTGTAAATAGAATGAAATGAAAAGCTGTGTTTTAAATAGGAGCTAAATATTAAACAGAATTTTTGTACCAGGCATTTGAATTACTGCACCAGCTCTTTTGCCCATCAAGAGAGGCATTTAGCATTTCAGTCTTTTCCAAGGTGTTCATGATCTGCTATGCTGATCTCTGTGTGTGCCTAGGTGTGTGTGGAGGGGGGGGCATATGAAGGGGAGTGTGTATGTTTGCTTTACAATTGTTGTGGCAGATTCATGCCTCAGCTCCACATTTTGTTTTAAAAAGGTCACACCGAGTGGATATGAAGTTTACTATCAACAAGAGATCGATTCCCAAATCATCCATTTGACTCTCCCTTATAAATCATGTGCTTTGTTGCATATTTTATCAAATATACTTTCAAGCCAGATGGAGGAAGGAGGATGTGGGAATCCCTCCACCATCTTGCAACTTTTATGTAAGTAGGTTTTCAAGAAAATCATCATTTCTCTTTTAAATATGTCTGGAACAGCATGATGGTAGTGTCAACCTGTTGGAGTTTTTGTTGCTGGAAGAAGTTGTACAAAAGGATTGGTTTTTACATTGACCAGTTACTGAATCAAGCGCAGGAATACATTGGAAATTTAGCTGGGGGTTCCTTTTCCCAGCAGACTACTTCTAGAACGAGCTTGTACACTGAAGCTGACTCTTTTGCTCTCTTTTTGTTTCTTTCCTATTTTCTTGGCTTCTTTGCCACTATCTAGACAATTTTGGAACTTTGTTCCCAACTAAAATGGTTTCAATAGTCTGATTGTGATCATACATTTTTACAAGGAATTTTTAAAATCTTTCCTCGAGTCCAGAAAGTCAAGGACTTAGATCTTTTTCTTCCCTTATCAATATTGCCATGAAATTGATAAATAAAGACCAACTCTTTATTTTTGTTTTTAACCCACGTAGATAATTCCCATCCATTAATCCATTTTGTGGACCAATAGCTGCCATTCTGATGGAAGCTGTCACTTCTTAACAATAGGCATTCTGTGACTATGTTGACAGCACTTTGGGTGAAGATCCTAACTGGTCTTAGATATACATAGGGAGAAATTTGCTCAGCCAGTGTCAGTCTTAAGCATGCGTATCAGAAGATCTTTCTAGAGCTGGGAATTTTCCCATGAAAGGGATTCAGTTAGGGAAGAGACACTTGTGCCAGAGTTTTACATTCTTCTTGAACACTGCTTAAGGAACTTAGATGCCATGTCCATTTGGATCTCTGTCTGCACAGAACTTTGTCATGCCAGTGCTTTGAAATGCATCTTGAAGAGAATTCACTAGCACAGAATGAAAGAGAGTGGAAGGGGTTGGTGGGGCTAACCAGGCCCAACCCCCCTGCCTAAACCAGGATACCTAGAGCCTCTTGCCCAGGATTCTATCTGGGTGTACTTTTAATGTCTTCAAAGATCCAGGCTCCACAATCTTTCTGGGCAGTCTGTGCCGTGGTTCAGTCACCCTGACAGTAAAGAAACATTTACTGATGTTCAAAGGCAATCTCCTGTATTTCAGTGTGTGCCCACTGCCTCTTGTCTTTTCCCTCAGCATCACTGAAAAGACACTGATTCCCTCCCCTTTGCACTATTGCTTCCATATGTATGTGTGATGCCATGTAGAGGTATGTCAAAAACCTCCCTGAAGCCCAGGCAGATAATATTCCCTTCATCTACCAGTCAAGTTGATTCATCAGAGGAGTTTAAAGTGATGTTCAGCATGAAATTCCCCTGAAAAATCATGCTAACTACATTATTTGGTCATCTGTCATGTGCCTGGCAAGGATTTCCAGGAAGAGCTGCTTCATCAACTTCCTGGGGATAAAAAAGAGGCTGGCTGGTTTGTACTATGGCGAGTCCTCTTAATTGCCTTTTTTGAAGATGGGTGTCATTTGCTAACATCCACTCTTTAGCCTCTCTTGTCGTCTACATCTTAGCAAAACGCTTTTCCACTATGTCTGGCTAGGAAAAACTGTGCCAGCACAGAAAACATCTCCCATCGTGTTCTAGAAGTTGCACGGATGTCTGCCAAGTGTTTGGCAGGAAGAAAAGAAAGGTTGTCCAAAACAGCTTCCAATCGAATGTTCCTGTGATTGGAAAAGTCAGGAGAGTGCAAAGTACTGTTTTCTATCAGTTGGCAAGGTGCGCACACAATCCCAGTGTTGTACAGCTTGCTTCTTCACCTTCCCGAAGCTGCCGCTCTCGCCTGCTGCCGGAGCCCAAGAAGCGGCTTCTTCGCGCAAAGACGATTGTGCCGCTCACAGTGCTCTCCTTAGCGCGGCTTCTGCCGAAAGACGCCCGGCAGCGGCTCTTACCTCCGGAGAGCATCCTACCTTCGTCTTTAGCCCCTCTTCTCATCTACACCTCGGCAAAAAGCTTTTCCACTATGTCTGGCTAGGAAAAACTGTGCCAGCACAGAAAACATCTCCCATCGTGTTCTTGACGTTGCACGGATGTCTGCCAAGTGTTTGGCAGGAAGAAAAGAAAAGTTGTCCAAAACAGCTTCCAATCGAATGTTCCTGTGATTGGAAAAGTCAGGAGAGTGCAAAGGTACTGTTTTCTATCAGTTGGCAAGGTGCGCACACAATCCCAGTGTTGTATAGCTTGCTTCTTCACCTTCCCGAAGCTGCCGCTCTCGCCGGCTCCCGGAGCCCAAGAAGCGGCTTCTTCGCGCAAAGACGATTGTGCCTCTCACAGTGATCTCCTTAGCGCGGCTTCTGCCGAAAGACGCCCGGCAGCGGCTCTTACCTCCGGAGAGCATCCTACCTTCGTCTTTAGCTCCTCTTCTCATCTACACCTCGGCAAAAAGCTTTTCCACTATGTCTGGCTAGGAAAAACTGTGCCAGCACAGAAAACATCTCCCATGGTGTTCTAGATGTAGCACGGATGTCTGCCAAGTGTTTGGCAGGAAGAAAAGAAAAGTTGTCCAAAACAGCTTCCAATCGAATGTTCCTGTGATTGGAAAAGTCAGGAGAGTGCAAAGGTACTGTTTTCTATCAGTTGGCAAGGTGCGCACACAATCCCAGTGTTGTACAGCTTGCTTCTTCACCATCCCGAAGCTGCCGCTCTCGCCGGCTGCCGGAGCCCAAGAAGCGGCTTCTTCGCGCAAAGACGATTGTGCCTCTCACAGTGCTCTCCTTAGCGCGGCTTCTGCCGAAAGACGCCCGGCAGCGGCTCTTACCTCCGGAGAGCATCCTACCTTCGTCTTTAGCTCCTCTTCTCATCTACACCTCGGCAAAAAGCTTTTCCACTATGTCTGGCTAGGAAAAACTGTGCCAGTACAGAAAACATCTCCCATCGTGTTCTAGATGTAGCACGGATGTCTGCCAAGTGTTTGGCAGGAAGAAAAGAAAAGTTGTCCAAAACAGCTTCCAATCGAATGTTCCTGTGATTGGAAAAGTCAGGAGAGTGCAAAGGTACTGTTTTCTATCAGTTGGCAAGGTGCGCACACAATCCCAGTGTTGTACAGCTTGCTTCTTCACCTTCCCGAAGCTGCCGCTCTCGCCGGCTGCCGGAGCCCAAGAAGCGGCTTCTTCGCGCAAAGACGATTGTGCCGCTCACAGTGCTCTCCTTAGCGCGGCTTCTGCCGAAAGAGGCCCGGCAGCGGCTCTTACCTCCGGAGAGCATCCTACCTTCGTCTTTAGCTCCTCTTCTCATCTACACCTCGGCAAAAAGCTTTTCCACTATGTCTGGCTAGGAAAAACTGTGCCAGCACAGAAAACATCTCCCATCGTGTTCTAGAAGTTGCACGGATGTCTGCCAAGTGTTTGGCAGGAAGAAAAGAAAAGTTGTCCAAAACAGCTTCCAATCGAATGTTCCTGTGATTGGAAAAGTCAGGAGAGTGCAAAGGTACTGTTTTCTATCAGTTGGCAAGGTGCGCACACAATCCCAGTGTTGTACAGCTTGCTTCTTCACCTTCCCGAAGCTGCCGCTCTCGCCGGCTCCCGGAGCCCAAGAAGCGGCTTCTTCGCGCAAAGACGATTGTGCCGCTCACAGGGCTCTCCTTAGCGCGGCTTCTGCCGAAAGACGCCCGGCAGCGGCTCTTACCTCCGGAGAGCATCCTACCTTCGTCTTTCGCGTCTTTTGTAGTCTACATCTTAGCAAAACGCTTTTCCACTATGTCTGGCTAGGAAAAACTGTGCCAGCACAGAAAACATCTCCCATCGTGTTCTAGAAGTTGCACGGATGTCTGCCAAGTGTTTGGCAGGAAGAAAAGAAAAGTTGTCCAAAACAGCTTCCAATCGAATGTTCCTGTGATTGGAAAAGTCAGGAGAGTGCAAAGGTACTGTTTTCTATCAGTTGGCAAGGTGCGCACACAATCCCAGTGTTGTACAGCTTGCTTCTTCACCTTCCCGAAGCTGCCGCTCTCGCCGGCTGCCGGAGCCCAAGAAGCGGCTTCTTCACGCAAAGACGATTGTGCCGCTCACAGGGCTCTCCTTAGCGCGGCTTCTGCCGAAAGACGCCCGGCAGCGGCTCTTACCTCCGGAGAGCATCCTACCTTCGTCTTTCGCGTCTTTTGTAGTCTACATCTTAGCAAAACGCTTTTCCACTATGTCTGGCTAGGAAAAACTGTGCCAGCACAGAAAACATCTCCCATCGTGTTCTAGAAGTTGCACGGATGTCTGCCAAGTCTTTGGCAGGAAGAAAAGAAAAGTTGTCCAAAACAGCTTCCAATCGAATGTTCCTGTGATTGGAAAAGTCAGGAGAGTGCAAAGGTACTGTTTTCTATCAGTTGGCAAGGTGCGCACACAATCCCAGTGTTGTACAGCTTGCTTCTTCACCTTCCCGAAGCTGCCGCTCTCGCCGGCTGCCGGAGCCCAAGAAGCGGCTTCTTCGCGCAAAGACGGTTGTGCCGCTCACAGGGCTCTCCTTAGCGCGGCTTCTGCCGAAAGACGCCCGGCAGCGGCTCTTACCTCCGGAGAGCATCCTACCTTCGTCTTTCGCGTCTTTTGTAGTCTACATCTTAGCAAAACGCTTTTCCACTATGTCTGGCTAGGAAAAACTGTGCCAGCACAGAAAACATCTCCCATCGTGTTCTAGAAGTTGCACGGATGTCTGCCAAGTGTTTGGCAGGAAGAAAAGAAAAGTTGTCCAAAACGCTTCCAAACAAATGTTCCTGTGATTGGAAAAGTCAGGAGAGTGCAAAGGTACTGTTTTCTATCAGTTGGCAAGGTGCGCACAAAATCCCAGTGTTGTACAGCTTGCTTCTTCACCTTCCCGAAGCTGCCGCTCTCGCCGGCTGCCGGAGCCGAAGAAGCGGCTTCTTCGCGCAAAGACGATTGTGCCGCTCACAGGGCTCTCCTTAGCGCGGCTTCTGCCGAAAGACGCCCGGCAGCGGCTCTTACCTCCTGAGAGTGGCAGCTTCGGGAAGGTGAAGAAGCAAGCTGTACAACACTGGGATTGTGTGCGCACCTTGCCAACTGATAGAAAACAGTACCTTTGCACTCCTGACTTTTCCAATCACATGAACATTCGATTGGAAGCTGTTTTGGACAACTTTTCTTTTCTTCCTCCCAAACACTTGGCAGACATCCGTGCAACTTCTAGAAAACGATGGGAGATGTTTTCTGTGCTGGCACGGTTTTTCCTAGCCAGACATAGTGGAAAAGCGTTTTGCTAAGATGTAGACTACAAAAGACGCGAAAGACGAAGGTAGGATCCTCTCCGGAGGTAAGAGCCGCTGCCGGGCGTCTTTCGGCAGAAGCCGCGCTAAGGAGAGCACTGTGAGCGGCACAATCGTCTTTGCGCGAAGAAGCCGCTTCTTGGGCTCCGGCAGCCGGCGAGAGCGGCAGCTTCGGGAAGGTGAAGAAGCAAGCTGTACAACACTGGGATTGTGTGCGCACCTTGCCAACTGATAGAAAACAGTACCTTTGCACTCTCCTGACTTTTCCAATCACAGGAACATTCGATTGGAAGCTGTTTTGGACAACTTTTCTTTTCTTCCTGCCAAACACTTGGCAGACATCCGTGCAACTTCTAGAACACGATGGGAGATGTTTTCTGTGCTGGCACAGTTTTTCCTAGCCAGACATAGTGGAAAAGCTTTTTGCCGAGGTGTAGATGAGAAGAGGAGCTAAAGACGAAGGTAGGATGCTCTCCGGAGGTAAGAGCCGCTGCCGGGCGTCTTTCGGCAGAAGCCGCGCTAAGGAGAGCCCTGTGAGCGGCACAATCGTCTTTGCGCGAAGAAGCCGCTTCTTGGGCTCCGGGAGCCGGCGAGAGCGGCAGCTTCGGGAAGGTGAAGAAGCAAGCTGTACAACACTGGGATTGTGTGCGCACCTTGCCAACTGATAGAAAACAGTACCTTTGCACTCTCCTGACTTTTCCAATCACAGGAACATTCGATTGGAAGCTGTTTTGGACAACTTTTCTTTTCTTCCTGCCAAACACTTGGCAGACATCCGTGCAACTTCTAGAACACGATGGGAGATGTTTTCTGTGCTGGCACAGTTTTTCCTAGCCAGACATAGTGGAAAAGCGTTTTGCTAAGATGTAGACGACAAGAGAGGCTAAAGAGTGGATGTTAGCAAATGACACCCATCTTCAAAAAAGGCAATTAAGAGGACTCGCCATAGTACAAACCAGCCAGCCTCTTTTTTATCCCCAGGAAGTTGATGAAGCAGCTCTTCCTGGAAATCCTTGCCAGGCACATGACAGATGACCAAATAATGTAGTTAGCATGATTTTTCAGGGGAATTTCATGCTGAACATCACTTTAAACTCCTCTGATGAATCAACTTGACTGGTAGATGAAGGGAATATTATCTGCCTGGGCTTCAGGGAGGTTTTTGACATACCTCTACATGGCATCACACATACATATGGAAGCAATAGTGCAAAGGGGAGGGAATCAGTGTCTTTTCAGTGATGCTGAGGGAAAAGACAAGAGGCAGTGGGCACACACTGAAATACAGGAGATTGCCTTTGAACATCAGTAAATGTTTCTTTACTGTCAGGGTGACTGAACCACGGCACAGACTGCCCAGAAAGATTGTGGAGCCTGGATCTTTGAAGACATTAAAAGTACACCCAGATAGAATCCTGGGCAAGAGGCTCTAGGTATCCTGGTTTAGGCAGGGGGGTTGGGCCTGGTTAGCCCCACCAACCCCTTCCACTCTCTTTCATTCTGTGCTAGTGAATTCTCTTCAAGATGCATTTCAAAGCGCTGGCATGACAAAGTTCTGTGCAGACAGAGATCCAAATGGACATGGCATCTAAGTTCCTTAAGCAGTGTTCAAGAAGAATGTAAAACTCTGGCACAAGTGTCTCTTCCCTAACTGAATCCCTTTCATGGGAAAATTCCCAGCTCTAGAAAGATCTTCTGATACGCATGCTTAAGACTGACACTGGCTGAGCAAATTTCTCCCTATGTATATCTAAGACCAGTTAGGATCTTCACCCAAAGTGCTGTCAACATAGTCACAGAATGCCTATTGTTAAGAAGTGACAGCTTCCATCAGAATGGCAGCTATTGGTCCACAAAATGGATTAATGGATGGGAATTATCTACGTGGGTTAAAAACAAAAATAAAGAGTTGGTCTTTATTTATCAATTTCATGGCAATATTGATAAGGGAAGAAAAAGATCTAAGTCCTTGACTTTCTGGACTCGAGGAAAGATTTTAAAAATTCCTTGTAAAAATGTATGATCACAATCAGACTATTGAAACCATTTTAGTTGGGAACAAAGTTCCAAAATTGTCTAGATAGTGGCAAAGAAGCCAAGAAAATAGGAAAGAAACAAAAAGAGAGCAAAAGAGTCAGCTTCAGTGTACAAGCTCGTTCTAGAAGTAGTCTACTGGGAAAAGGAACCCCCAGCTAAATTTCCAATGTATTCCTGCGCTTGATTCAGTAACTGGTCAATGTAAAAACCAATCCTTTTGTACAACTTCTTCCAGCAACAAAAACTCCAACAGGTTGACACTACCATCATGCCTGTTCCAGACATATTTAAAAGAGAAATGATGATTTTCTTGAAAACCTACTTACATAAAAGTTGCAAGATGGTGGAGGGATTCCCACATCCTCCTTCCTCCATCTGGCTTGAAAGTATATTTGATAAAATATGCAACAAAGCACATGATTTATAAGGGAGAGTCAAATGGATGATTTGGGAATCGATCTCTTGTTGATAGTAAACTTCATATCCACTCGGTGTGACCTTTTTAAAACAAAATGTGGAGCTGAGGCATGAATCTGCCACAACAATTGTAAAGCAAACATACACACTCCCCTTCATATGCCCCCCCCTCCACACACACCTAGGCACACACAGAGATCAGCATAGCAGATCATGAACACCTTGGAAAAGACTGAAATGCTAAATGCCTCTCTTGATGGGCAAAAGAGCTGGTGCAGTAATTCAAATGCCTGGTACAAAAATTCTGTTTAATATTTAGCTCCTATTTAAAACACAGCTTTTCATTTCATTCTATTTACAGAATATTTTCATGTCATTTGTTTCTTTAAAATTACTTAGTTCTCACCTGTTGTATGTCTAGGAATATTTTCTTCCAAAAATAGAAAAAAATAGATGATATCTTTTCAGCAGAAAACATTGGTTGATACAATTTTAAACCATCATGATATGGAAGAATTCTTCTGTCCCTCTCGAAGGTGGAAGAAGCATTTGGATCACAGATCATCTACAATGAAATACTTGACATGTTTAAGATGCTTTCAATCAATTTTGATCGTCAATTGCTTATTTGTTGTAAACAGTAATTTTTCAGTGAAGGGAAAGCGTGTGTGGTATATCTACATGATATGTTCAAAGGCAGTTCCTACTAATGGCCAGGCTGAATTCCAGTAAATAATGTCCCGAATGATATTTTGCCGCCTTCTTTGGCACTTCATGAAATCTTACCCCGATGAAGTGCTGAAACACAGAGATTTTCTCTTAGAGAGTGTCTCATGTTGTAACCTATCCCATGGATTTTATGCTGTAATTCTTATCTCTTTTAAAATTTACTATCTTCTGTACAGTTTTCATGAAACTTTCTGTTACAGTAGTGAATAGCACAGATAAATGTCATTTTGTACAACTTTGAATTTACCCCAAGAGCTGAGAGAAAACTTGATCCTATACTTCAATCCGAGTTTCTTCTATAGTCCAACTTTGTTTCTCTACCATCAAGCTTCTCCTTTGTTGCTGCTCCAAGCCCCGTCCAAGGTGACCTTGAATACTTTCAGGGATGGGACACCCACAACTTCTCTGGGCAACCTGTTCCAGTGTTCCAGCACTCCCACAGTAAAAAAGGCCTTCCTTTCATCTAATATGTGTAGGAAATCATAAATCTAGGCATAGAAGCTTGGAGTGCAAATTTGAAATTCTTTGGATTTGAAGCACATTTTATATGAATACTGACTTACAGATGACTAAAAGATGTTGATGGGCATTTGAGCTGACAAGTTTTGAAAAAGTGCACGGAAATTAAAATTGAAACCACTAAAATTAAAAACTCCTTGCCATTTTCTTTTTCCTCTCCTATTCAAAATTGCATATGTCAGATATCAGTGCTTCATGCAAACCTCTCAGATGCTCTCAGAGAAAAAGCTTTTCTTTCAGACTAAGTTGCGGTTGACGTAGAACACTAGCAGGAGTGAAAGATTTTCTGGGCATCGGGGCAGCCCGTTCTCCTTGGATTTGTGTGCAGAATGCATTTTATCCAAACTGGAAAATAGATCCCAGCTCTGTTCTATTCATCATCCTTACTTCATCAGGCCAGAAGATTCTGTGAAAAGTAGCCTGTGGACCTTGAAGACAGCGCATGTGAACCAGATGAGAGGTGATAGAGAAGTTGAGGGAGAGAAGAAAGAGCATGAGGCTGAAACCAGAAAGTATTTCTCCACGTGATCATGGAAGATTGCAGGAGCCACTTGGTACTATCAAACCAGCCCAACTTGGCACTGGTGCCACCTTGGGTCTGGGAGCCATGTTGCATATCGTGCATTTTAAGGAGCCAGCTGGCCACACCCAGCCATATGCCCCCAAACACAAACCAAGGCTCTTTTCTCTGGCAAACAAAACTCAGCTGCCCTGCTTTTTGATGGCAGATTGCAGGAACCACTTGGTACTATCAAACCAGCCCAACTTGGCACTGGTGCCACCATGGGTCTGGTCACCATCCTGCCTATTGTAGCTTTTCAGGAGCCAGCCGGTCACTCTCAGCCATAGGCCCCCAAACACAAACCTCGGCCCGTTTCCCTGGCAAACAAAAGTAAGCTGCCCCGCTTCTGGATGGCAGATTGCAGGAGCTACTTAGTACTATCAAATCAGCCCGACTTGGCACAGGTGCCACCTTGGATCTGGGAACCATCCTGTGTATCGTGGATTTTCAGGGGCCAGCCGGCCACTCTCAGCCATATGCCCCCAAACACAAACCACGGACCTTTTCTCTGGCAAACAAAAATCAGCTGCCCCACTTCTGGATGGCAGATTGCAGGAGCCACTTGGGACTATCACACCAGCACAACATGGCACTGCTGCCACCTTGGATCTGGGAACAATCCTGCGTATCGTACATATTCAGGAACCAGCCGAACACTCCCAGCCACAGGCCCCCAAACACAAACAACGGCCCATTTCCCTGGCAAACAAAACTCAGCTGCCCCGCTTCTGGATGGCAGTTTGCAGGAGCCACTTGGGACTATCAAACCAGCCCGACTTGGTAATGGTACCACCTTGGATCTGGGAACCATCCGGTGTATCGTGGATTTTCAGGGGCCAGCCGGGCATTCCCAGCCATATGCTCCCAAACACAAACCTCGGCCCTTTTCTCTGGCAAACAAAACTCAACTGCCCCTCTTCTGGATGGCAAATTGCAGGACGCACTTGGTACTACAAAAAGAGCCCGACTTGGCAGTGGTGCCACCTTGGCTCTGGGAACCATCCTGCGTATCGAGCATTTTAAGGAGCCAGCCGGCAATTCCCAGCTCTATGCCCCAAAAAGAAACCACAGACCTTTTCTCTGGCAAAAAAAACTCAGCTGTCCCGCTTCTGGATGGCAGATTGCAGGAGTCACTTTGAACCATACAACCAGCCTTACTTGGCACTGGTGCCACCTTGGATCTGGGAACCATCCTGCCTATCGTTGATTTTCAGGGGCCAGCCGGCCACTCTCAGCCATAGGCCCCCAAACACAAACCACAGCCCTTTTCTCTAGCAAACAAAATTTAGCTGCCCCGCTTCTGGATGGCAAATTGCAGGAGCCACTGGGTACTACAAAAACAGCCCAACTTGGAACTGGTGCCACCTTGGGTCTGGGAACCATGCTGCGTATCCCAGATTCTAAGGCGCCAGTCGGCCACTCCCAGCCAGAAGCCCCCAAACACAAACAACGGCGCTTTTCTCTGCCAAACAAAACTCAACTGCCCCTCTTCTGGATGGCAAATTGCAGGACGCACTTGGTACTATCAAACCAGCACGACTTGGCACTGGTGCCACCTTGGGTCTGGGAACCATCCTGCGTATTGTGGATTGTCAGGAGCCAGCTGAACACTCTCGGCCACAGACCCCAATCAAAAACAACGGCCTGTTTCACAGGCAAACAAAACTCAGCTGCCCCGCTTCTGGATGGGAGATTGAAGGAGGCACTTGACACTGTGAAACCAGCCCGACTTGGCACTGGTGCCACCTTGGGTCTGGGAACAATGCTGCGTATCATGGATTTTCAGGAGCCAGCCGGCCACTCCCAGCCATAGGCCCCCAAACAAAAACCACAGCCTTTTTCTCTGGCAAACAAAATTCAGCTGCCCCACTTCTGGATGGCAGATTGCAGGAGCCACTTGGGACTATCACACCAGCCCAACATGGCACTGGTGCCACCTTGGATCTGGGAACCATCCTTCCTATCGTGGATTTTCAGGGGCCAGCCGGTCACTCTCAGCCATAGGCCCCAAACACAAACCACGGCCCTTTTCTCTGGAAAACAAAACTCAACTGCCCCTCTTCTGGATGGCAGATTGCAGGAGGCACTGGGTAGTATGAAACCAGCCCTAATTGGCACTGGTGCCACCTTGGGTCTGGGAACCATGCTGCGTATCATGGATTTTCAGGAGCCAGCCGTCCACTGCCAGCCACAGGCTCCGAAACACAAAAAACAGCCTTTTTCTCTGGCAAACAAAATTCAGCTGCCCCGCTTCTGGATGGCAGATTGCAGGAACCACTTGGTACTAACAAACCAGCCCGACTTGGCACTGGTGCCACCTTGGGTCTGGGAACCATCCTGCGTATGGTAGATTCTAAGCAGCCAGCCGGCCACTCCCAGCCACAGGCCCCAAAACACACACAACGGCGCTTTTCCCTGGAAAACAAAACTCGCCTGCCAACTTTTTGATGGCAGATTGCAGGAGCCACTTGGTACTATCAAACCAGCCCAACTTGGCACTGGTGCCACCATGGGTCTGGTCACCATCCTGCCTATCGTAGCTTTTCAGGAGCCAGCCGGTCACTCCCTGACATAGGCCCCGAGACACAAATCTCGGCCCGTTTCCCTGGCAAACAAAAGTAAGTTGCCCCGCTTCTGGATGGCAGATTGCAGGAGCCACTTGGTACTATCAAACCAGCCCGACTTGGCACTGGTACCACCTTGGGTCTGGGAACCATCCTGCCTATCGTGGATTTTAAGGAGCCAGCCGGCCACTCCCAGCCACAGGCCCCGAAACAAAATCAACGGCGCTGTTCCCTGGAAAATAAAACACGCCTGCCAACTTTTTGATGGAGTTTGCAGGAGCCACTTGGTACTATCAAACCAGCCCAACTTGGCACTGGTGCCACCATGGGTCTGGTAAACATCCTGCGTATCGTGGATTCTTAGGAGCCAGCAGGCCACTCCTAGCCACAGGCCCCCAAACAAATCCTAGGCCTATTTCTCTGGCAAACAAAAGTAAGCTGCCCCGCTTCTGGATGGCAGATTGCAGGAGACACTTGGGACTATCAAACCAGCCCAACTTGGCACTGGTGCCACCTTGGATCTGGGAACCATGCTGTGTATCGTGGATTTTCAGGGGCCAGCCGGCCACTCTCAGCCATATGCCCCCAAACAGAAACCTCGGCCCGTTTCTCTGGCAAACAAAACTCAACTGCCCCTCTTCTGGATGGCAAATTGCAGGATGAACTTGATACTAAAACCGCAGGCCGACTTGGTAGTGGTGACACCTTGGGCCTGGGAACCATCATGCGTATCGAGCATTTTAAGGAGCCAGCCGGCCACTGCCAGCAATATGCCCCCAAAAACAATCCACGGAATTTTTCTCTGGCAAACAAAAATCAGCTGCCCCGCTTCTGGATGGCAGATTGCAGGAGCCACTTTGCACCATCAAACCAGCCCGACTTGGCACTGGTGCCACCTTGCATCTGGGAACCATGCTGCCTAGCGTGGATTTTCAGGAGCCAGCCGGCCACTCTCAGCTATATGCCCCCAAACAAAACCCACGGCCCGTTTCCCTGGCAAACAAAAGTAAGCTGCCCTGCTTCTGGATGGCAGATTGCAGGAACCACTTGGTACTATCAAACCAGCCCGACTTGGCACTGGTGCCACCTTGGGTCTGGGAACCATCCTGCGTATCGTGGATTCTAATCAGCCAGCCGGCCACTCCCAGCCACAGGCCCCCAAACACAAACAACGGCGCTTTTCCCTGGAAAACAAAACTCGCCTGCCAACTTTTTGATGGCAGATTGCAGGAGCAAGTTGGTACTATCAAACCAGCCCAACTTGGCACTGGTGCCACCATGGGTCTGGTCACCATCCTGCCTATTGTAGCTTTTCAGGAGCCAGCCGGTCACTCCCAGCCATAGGCCGCCAAACACAAACCTGGGTCCGTTTCCCTGGCAAACAAAAGTAAGCTGCCCCGCTTCTGGATGGCAGATTGCAGGAGCCACTTGGTACTATCAAACCAGCCCAACTTGGAACTGGTGCCACCTTGGGTCTGGGAACCATGCTGCGTATCGCAGATTCTAAGGCTCCAGTCGGCCACTCCCAGCCACAAGCCCCCAAACACAAACAACGGCGCTTTTCTCTGGCAAACACAACTCAACTGCCCCTCTTCTGGATGGCAAATTGCAGGACGCACTTGGTACTATAAAAACAGTCCGACTTGGCACTGGTGCCACCTTGGGTCTGGGAACCATCGTGCGTATCGATCTTTTTAATGAGACAGCCGGCCACTCCCAGCCATATGCCCCCAAACACAACCCACGGCCCTTTCCTCTGGCAAACAAAACTCAGCTACACCGCTTCTGGATGGCAGATTGCAGGAGCCACTTGGTACTATCAAACCAGCACGACTTGGCACTGGTGCCACCTTGGGTCTGGGAACCATCCTGCGTATTGTGGATTGTCAGGAGCCAGCTGAACACTCTCGGCCACAGACCCCAATCAAAAACAACGGCCCGTTTCACAGGCAAACAAAACTCAGCTGCCCCGCTTCTGGATGGGAGATTGCAGGAGGCACTTGACACTGTGAAACCAGCCCGACTTGGCACTGGTGCCACCTTGGGTCTGGGAACCATGCTGCGTATCATGGATTTTCAGGGGCCAGCCGGCCACTCCCAGCCATAGGCCCCCAAACAAAAACCACAGCCTTTTTCTCTGGCAAACAAAATTCAGCTGCCCCACTTCTGGATGGCAGATTGCAGGAGCCACTTGGGACTATCACACCAGCACAACATGGCACTGGTGCCACCTTGGATCTGGGAACCATCCTTCCTATCGTGGATTTTCAGGGGCCAGCCGGTCACTCTCAGCCATAGGCCCCAAACACAAACCACGGACCTTTTCTCTGGAAAACAAAACTCAACTGACCCTCTTCTGGATGGCAGATTGCAGGAGCCACTGGGTACTATGAAACCAGCCCTACTTGGCACTGGTGCCACCTTGGGTCTGGGAACCATGCTGCGTATCATGGATTTTCAGGAGCCAGCCGTCCAGTGCCAGCCACAGGCCCCAAACACAAACCACGGACCTTTTCTCTGGAAAACAAAACTCAACTGACCCTCTTCTGGATGGCAGACTGCAGGAACCACTTGGTACTAACAAACCAGCCCGACTTGGCACTGGTGCCACCTTGGGTCTGGGAACCATCCTGCGTATCGTGGATTCTAAGGAGCCAGCTGGCCACTCCCAGCCACAGGCCCCAAAACACACACAACGGCGCTTTTCCCTGGAAAACAAAACTCGCCTGCCAACATTTTGATGGCAGATTGCAGGAGCCACTTGGTACTATCAAACCAGCCCAACTTGGCACTGGTGCCACCATGGGTCTGGTCACCATCCTGCCTATCGTAGCTTTTCAGGAGCCAGCCGGTCACTCCCAGCCATAGGCCCCCTGACACAAACCTCGGCCTGTTTCCCTGGCACACAAAAGTAAGCTACCGCACTTCTGGATGGCAGATTGCAGGAGCCACTTTGCACCATCAAACCAGCCCGACTTGGCACTGGTGCCACCTCTGGTCTGGGAACCATGCTGCGTATCGTGGATTCTAAGGAGCCAGACGGTCACTCCCAGCCATAGGCCCCCAGAAAAAAACCTCGGTCCGTTTCCCTGGCAAACAAAAGTAAGCTTCCCCGCTTCTGGATGGCAGATTGCAGGAGCCACTTGGTGCTATCAAACCAGCCCGACCTGGCACTAGTGCCACCTTGGGTCTGGGAACCATCCTGCGTATCGTGTGTTCTAAGGAGCCAGCCGGACACTCCCACCCACAGTCCCCCAAACACAAACAACGGCGCTTTTCCCTGGAAAACAAAACTGGCCTGCCAACTTTTTGATGGCAGATTGCAGGAGCCACTTGGTACTATCAAACCAGCCCAACTTGGCACTGGTGCCACCATGGGTCTGGTCACCATCCTGCCTATCGTAGCTTTTCAGGAGCCAGCCGGTCACTCCTAGCCCTAGGCCCCCAGTCATAAACCTCGGCCCGTTTCCCTTGCACATAAAGGTAAGCTACCCCGCTTCAGGATGGCAGATTGCAGGAACCACTTGGCACCATCAAACCAGCCCGACGTGGCACTGGTGCCAGCTTGGGTCTGGGAACCATCCTGCGTATCGTGTGTTCTAAGGAGCCAGCCGGCCACTCCCACCCACAGTCCCCCAAACACAAACAACGGCGCTTTTCCCTGGAAAACAAAACTCGCCTGCCAACTTTTTGATGGCAGATTGCAGGAGCCACTTGGTACTATCAAACCAGCCCAACTTGGCACTGGTGCCACCATGGGTCTGGTCACCATCCTGCCTATTGTAGCTTTTCAGGAGCCAGCCGGTCACTCCCAGCCGTAGGCCCCCAGACACAAACCTCGGCCCGTTTCCCTGGCAAACAAAAGTAAGCTGCCCCGCTTCTGCATGGCAGATTGCAGGTGCTATTTAGTACTATCAAACCAGCCCGACCTGGCACTGGTGCCACCTCAGGTCTGGGAACCATCCTGCCTATCGTGGATTTTCAGGGGCCAGACGGCCACTATCAGCCATATGCCCCCAAAAACAAACCACGGCCCTTTTCTCTGGTAAACAAAACTCAACTGCCCCTCTTCTGGATGGCAAATTTTAGGACGCACTTTGTACTACGAAAACCGCCCGACTTGGCACTGGTGCCACCTTGGGTCAGGGAACCATCCTGCCTATCGTAGTTTTTAAGGAGCCAGCAGGCCACGCCCAGCCATATACCCCCAAAAACAAACCACGGACCATTTCTTTTGGAAACAAAAATCCGCTGCCCCGCGTCAGGATGGCAGATTGCAGGAGCCACTTTGCACCATCAAACCACCCCGACTTGGCACTGGTGCCATCTTGGATCTGGGAACCATCCTGCCTATCGTAGCTTTTCAGGAGCCAGCCGGTTACTCCCAACCATAGGCCCCCAGACAGAAAGCTCTGCCCGTTTCCCTGGCAAACAAAAGTAAGCTGCCCCGCTTCTGGATGGCAGATTGCAGGACGCACTTGGTACTATCAAACCAGCCCGACTTGGCACTGGTGCCACCTTGGGTCTGGGAACCATCCTGCGTATCGTGGATTCTAAGCAGCCAGCCGGCCACTCCCTGCCACAGGCACCCAAACACAAACAACGGCGCTTTTCCCTGGAAAACAAAACTCGCCTGCCAACTTTTTGATGGCGGATTGCAGGAGCCACTTGGTACTATCAAACCAGCCCAACTTGGCACTGCTGCCACCATGGATATGGTCACCATCCTGCCTATCGTAGCTTTTCAGGACCTAGCAGGTCACTCCCAGCCATAGGCGCCCAGACACAAAGCTCGGCCCGTTTCCCTGGCAAACAAAAGTAAGCTGCCCCGCTTCTGGATGGCAGATTGCAGGAACCACTTGGTACTATAAAACCAGCCCGACTTGGCACTGGTGCCACGTCAGGTCTGGGAACCATCCTGCGTATCGTGGATTCTAAGGAGCCAGCCGGCCACTCCCTGCCACAGGCACCCAAACACAAACAACGGCGCTTTTCCCTGGAAAACAAAACTCGCCTGCCAAATTTTGAGGGCAGATTGCAGGAGCCACTTGGTACTATCAAACCAGCCCAACTTGGCACTGGTGCCACCATGGGTCTGGTCACCATCCTGCCTATCGTAGCTTTTCAGGAGCCAGCCGGTCACTCCCAGCCATAGGCCCCCAGACACAAACCTCGGCCCGTTTCCCTGGCAAACAAAAGTAAGCTACCCCGCTTCTGGATGGCAGATTGCAGGACGCACTTGGTAGTATCAAACCAGCCCGACTTGTCACTGGTGTCACCTCTGGTCTGGGAACCATCCTGCGTATCGTGGATTCTAATTAGCCAGCCGGCCACTCCCAGCCACAGGCCCCCAAACACAAACAACGGCGCTTTTCCCTGGAAAACAAAACTCACCTGCCAAATTTTTGATGGCAGATTGCAGGAGCCACTTGGTACTATCAAACGAGCCCAACTTGGCACTGGTGCCACCATGGGTCTGGTCACCATCCTGCCTATCGTAGCTTTTCAGGAGCCAGCCGGTCACCCCCAGCCATATACCCCGAGACAAAAACCTCGGCCCGTTTCCCTGGCAAAAAAAAGTAAGCTACCCCGCTTCTGGATGGCAGATTGCAGGACGCACTTGGGAGTATCAAACCAGCCCAACTTGCCACTGGTGCCACCTTGGGTCTGGGAACCATCCTGCGTATCGTGGATTCTAAGGAGCCAGCCGGCCACTCCCTGCCACAGGCCCCCAAACACAAACAACGGCGCTTTTCCCTGGAAAACAAAACTCGCCTGCCAACTTTTTGATGGCGGATTGCAGGAGCCACTTGGTACTATCAAACCAGCCCAACTTGGCACTGGTGCCACAATGGATGTGGTCACCATCCTGCCTATCGTAGCTTTTCAGTACCTAGCAGGTCACTCCCAGCCATAGGCCCCCAGACACAAAGCTCGGCCCGTTTCCCTGGCAAACAAAATTAAGCTGCCCCGCTTCTGGATGGCAGATTGCACGAACCACTTGGTACTATAAAACCAGCCCGACTTGGCACCGGTGCCACCTCTGGTCTGGGAACCATCCTGCGTATCGTGGATTCTAAGGAGCCAGCTGGTCACTCCCAGCCACAGGCCCCCAAACACAAATAACAGCGCTTTTCCCTGGAAAACAAAACTCGCCTGCCAACATTTTGATGGCAGATTGCAGGAGCCACTTGGTACTATCAAATCAGCCCAACTTGGCACTGCTGCCACCATGGGTCTGGTCACCATCCTGCCTATCGTAGCTTTTCAGGAGCCACATGGTCACTCCCAGCCATAGGCCCCCAGAGAAAAACCTCGGCCCTTTTCCCTGGCAAAGAAAAGTAAGCTACCCCGCTTCTGGATGGCAGATTGCAGGAGCCACTTTGCACCATCAAACTGGCCCGACTTGTCACTGGTGCCACCTCAAGTCTGGGAACCATCCTGCGTATCGTGGATTCCAATTAGCAAGCTGGCCACTCCCACCCAAAGCCCACAAACACAAACAACGGCGCTTTTCCCTGGAAAACAAAACTCGCCTGCCAAATTTTTGATGGCAGATTGCAGGAGCCACTTGGTACTATCAAACCAGCCCAACTTGGCACTGGTGCCACCATGGGTCTGGTCACCATCCTGCCTATCGTAGCTTTTCAGGACCTAGACGGTCACTCCCAGCCATAGGCCCCGTGACACAAAGCTCAGCCCGTTTCCCTGACAAAATAAGTAAGCTGTCCCGCTTCTGGATGGCAGATTGCAGGACGCACTTGGTAGTATCAAACCAGCCCGACTTGGCACTGGCGCCACCTCACGTCTGGGAACCATCCTGCGTGTCGTGGATTCTAAGCAGCTAGCCGGCCACTCCCAGCCACAGGCCCCCAAACACAAACAACGGCGCTTTTCCCTGGAAAACAAAACTCGCCTGCCAACTTTTTGATGGCAGATTGCAGGAGCCACTTGGTACTATCAAACCAGCCCAACTTGGCACTGGTGCCACCATGGGTCTGGTCACCATCCTGCCTATTGTAGCTTTTCAGGAGCCAGCCGGTCACTCCCAGCCATAGGCCGCCAAACACAAACCTGGGTCCGTTTCCCTGGCAAACAAAAGTAAGCTGCCCCGCTTCTGGATGGCAGATTGCAGGAGCCACTTGGTACTATCAAACCAGCCCAACTTGGAACTGGTGCCACCTTGGGTCTGGGAACCATGCTGCGTATCGCAGATTCTAAGGCTCCAGTCGGCCACTCCCAGCCACAAGCCCCCAAACACAAACAACGGCGCTTTTCTCTGGCAAACACAACTCAACTGCCCCTCTTCTGGATGGCAAATTGCAGGACGCACTTGGTACTATAAAAACAGTCCGACTTGGCACTGGTGCCACCTTGGGTCTGGGAACCATCGTGCGTATCGATCTTTTTAATGAGACAGCCGGCCACTCCCAGCCATATGCCCCCAAACACAACCCACGGCCCTTTCCTCTGGCAAACAAAACTCAGCTACACCGCTTCTGGATGGCAGATTGCAGGAGCCACTTGGTACTATCAAACCAGCACGACTTGGCACTGGTGCCACCTTGGGTCTGGGAACCATCCTGCGTATTGTGGATTGTCAGGAGCCAGCTGAACACTCTCGGCCACAGACCCCAATCAAAAACAACGGCCCGTTTCACAGGCAAACAAAACTCAGCTGCCCCGCTTCTGGATGGGAGATTGCAGGAGGCACTTGACACTGTGAAACCAGCCCGACTTGGCACTGGTGCCACCTTGGGTCTGGGAACCATGCTGCGTATCATGGATTTTCAGGGGCCAGCCGGCCACTCCCAGCCATAGGCCCCCAAACAAAAACCACAGCCTTTTTCTCTGGCAAACAAAATTCAGCTGCCCCACTTCTGGATGGCAGATTGCAGGAGCCACTTGGGACTATCACACCAGCACAACATGGCACTGGTGCCACCTTGGATCTGGGAACCATCCTTCCTATCGTGGATTTTCAGGGGCCAGCCGGTCACTCTCAGCCATAGGCCCCAAACACAAACCACGGACCTTTTCTCTGGAAAACAAAACTCAACTGACCCTCTTCTGGATGGCAGATTGCAGGAGCCACTGGGTACTATGAAACCAGCCCTACTTGGCACTGGTGCCACCTTGGGTCTGGGAACCATGCTGCGTATCATGGATTTTCAGGAGCCAGCCGTCCAGTGCCAGCCACAGGCCCCAAACACAAACCACGGACCTTTTCTCTGGAAAACAAAACTCAACTGACCCTCTTCTGGATGGCAGACTGCAGGAACCACTTGGTACTAACAAACCAGCCCGACTTGGCACTGGTGCCACCTTGGGTCTGGGAACCATCCTGCGTATCGTGGATTCTAAGGAGCCAGCTGGCCACTCCCAGCCACAGGCCCCAAAACACACACAACGGCGCTTTTCCCTGGAAAACAAAACTCGCCTGCCAACATTTTGATGGCAGATTGCAGGAGCCACTTGGTACTATCAAACCAGCCCAACTTGGCACTGGTGCCACCATGGGTCTGGTCACCATCCTGCCTATCGTAGCTTTTCAGGAGCCAGCCGGTCACTCCCAGCCATAGGCCCCCTGACACAAACCTCGGCCTGTTTCCCTGGCACACAAAAGTAAGCTACCGCACTTCTGGATGGCAGATTGCAGGAGCCACTTTGCACCATCAAACCAGCCCGACTTGGCATTGGTGCCACCTCTGGTCTGGGAACCATGCTGCGTATCGTGGATTCTAAGGAGCCAGACGGTCACTCCCAGCCATAGGCCCCCAGAAAAAAACCTCGGTCCGTTTCCCTGGCAAACAAAAGTAAGCTTCCCCGCTTCTGGATGGCAGATTGCAGGAGCCACTTGGTGCTATCAAACCAGCCCGACCTGGCACTAGTGCCACCTTGGGTCTGGGAACCATCCTGCGTATCGTGTGTTCTAAGGAGCCAGCCGGACACTCCCACCCACAGTCCCCCAAACACAAACAACGGCGCTTTTCCCTGGAAAACAAAACTGGCCTGCCAACTTTTTGATGGCAGATTGCAGGAGCCACTTGGTACTATCAAACCAGCCCAACTTGGCACTGGTGCCACCATGGGTCTGGTCACCATCCTGCCTATCGTAGCTTTTCAGGAGCCAGCCGGTCACTCCTAGCCCTAGGCCCCCAGTCATAAACCTCGGCCCGTTTCCCTTGCACACAAAGGTAAGCTACCCCGCTTCAGGATGGCAGATTGCAGGAACCACTTGGCACCATCAAACCAGCCCGACGTGGCACTGGTGCCACCTTGGGTCTGGGAACCATCCTGCGTATCGTGTGTTCTAAGGAGCCAGCCGGCCACTCCCACCCACAGTCCCCCAAACACAAACAACGGCGCTTTTCCCTGGAAAACAAAACTCGCCTGCCAACTTTTTGATGGCAGATTGCAGGAGCCACTTGGTACTATCAAACCAGCCCAACTTGGCACTGGTGCCACCATGGGTCTGGTCACCATCCTGCCTATCGTAGCTTTTCAGGAGCCAGCCGGTCACTCCCAGCCGTAGGCCCCCAGACACAAACCTCGGCCCGTTTCCCTGGCAAACAAAAGTAAGCTGCCCCGCTTCTGCATGGCAGATTGCAGGTGCTATTTAGTACTATCAAACCAGCCCGACCTGGCACTGGTGCCACCTCAGGTCTGGGAACCATCCTGCCTATCGTGGATTTTCAGGGGCCAGACGGCCACTATCAGCCATATGCCCCCAAAAACAAACCACGGCCCTTTTCTCTGGTAAACAAAACTCAACTGCCCCTCTTCTGGATGGCAAATTTTAGGACGCACTTTGTACTACGAAAACCGCCCGACTTGGCACTGGTGCCACCTTGGGTCAGGGAACCATCCTGCCTATCGTAGTTTTTAAGGAGCCAGCAGGCCACGCCCAGCCATATACCCCCAAAAACAAACCACGGACCATTTCTTTTGGAAACAAAAATCCGCTGCCCCGCGTCAGGATGGCAGATTGCAGGAGCCACTTTGCACCATCAAACCACCCCGACTTGGCACTGGTGCCATCTTGGATCTGGGAACCATCCTGCCTATCGTAGCTTTTCAGGAGCCAGCCGGTTACTCCCAACCATAGGCCCCCAGACAGAAAGCTCTGCCCGTTTCCCTGGCAAACAAAAGTAAGCTGCCCCGCTTCTGGATGGCAGATTGCAGGACGCACTTGGTACTATCAAACCAGCCCGACTTGGCACTGGTGCCACCTTGGGTCTGGGAACCATCCTGCGTATCGTGGATTCTAAGCAGCCAGCCGGCCACTCCCTGCCACAGGCACCCAAACACAAACAACGGCGCTTTTCCCTGGAAAACAAAACTCGCCTGCCAACTTTTTGATGGCGGATTGCAGGAGCCACTTGGTACTATCAAACCAGCCCAACTTGGCACTGCTGCCACCATGGATATGGTCACCATCCTGCCTATCGTAGCTTTTCAGGACCTAGCAGGTCACTCCCAGCCATAGGCGCCCAGACACAAAGCTCGGCCCGTTTCCCTGGCAAACAAAAGTAAGCTGCCCCGCTTCTGGATGGCAGATTGCAGGAACCACTTGGTACTATAAAACCAGCCCGACTTGGCACTGGTGCCACGTCAGGTCTGGGAACCATCCTGCGTATCGTGGATTCTAAGGAGCCAGCCGGCCACTCCCTGCCACAGGCACCCAAACACAAACAACGGCGCTTTTCCCTGGAAAACAAAACTCGCCTGCCAAATTTTGAGGGCAGATTGCAGGAGCCACTTGGTACTATCAAACCAGCCCAACTTGGCACTGGTGCCACCATGGGTCTGGTCACCATCCTGCCTATCGTAGCTTTTCAGGAGCCAGCCGGTCACTCCCAGCCATAGGCCCCCAGACACAAACCTCGGCCCGTTTCCCTGGCAAACAAAAGTAAGCTACCCCGCTTCTGGATGGCAGATTGCAGGACGCACTTGGTAGTATCAAACCAGCCCGACTTGTCACTGGTGTCACCTCTGGTCTGGGAACCATCCTGCGTATCGTGGATTCTAATTAGCCAGCCGGCCACTCCCAGCCACAGGCCCCCAAACACAAACAACGGCGCTTTTCCCTGGAAAACAAAACTCACCTGCCAAATTTTTGATGGCAGATTGCAGGAGCCACTTGGTACTATCAAACGAGCCCAACTTGGCACTGGTGCCACCATGGGTCTGGTCACCATCCTGCCTATCGTAGCTTTTCAGGAGCCAGCCGGTCACCCCCAGCCATATACCCCGAGACAAAAACCTCGGCCCGTTTCCCTGGCAAAAAAAAGTAAGCTACCCCGCTTCTGGATGGCAGATTGCAGGACGCACTTGGGAGTATCAAACCAGCCCAACTTGCCACTGGTGCCACCTTGGGTCTGGGAACCATCCTGCGTATCGTGGATTCTAAGGAGCCAGCCGGCCACTCCCTGCCACAGGCCCCCAAACACAAACAACGGCGCTTTTCCCTGGAAAACAAAACTCGCCTGCCAACTTTTTGATGGCGGATTGCAGGAGCCACTTGGTACTATCAAACCAGCCCAACTTGGCACTGGTGCCACAATGGATGTGGTCACCATCCTGCCTATCGTAGCTTTTCAGTACCTAGCAGGTCACTCCCAGCCATAGGCCCCCAGACACAAAGCTCGGCCCGTTTCCCTGGCAAACAAAATTAAGCTGCCCCGCTTCTGGATGGCAGATTGCACGAACCACTTGGTACTATAAAACCAGCCCGACTTGGCACCGGTGCCACCTCTGGTCTGGGAACCATCCTGCGTATCGTGGATTCTAAGGAGCCAGCTGGTCACTCCCAGCCACAGGCCCCCAAACACAAATAACAGCGCTTTTCCCTGGAAAACAAAACTCGCCTGCCAACATTTTGATGGCAGATTGCAGGAGCCACTTGGTACTATCAAATCAGCCCAACTTGGCACTGCTGCCACCATGGGTCTGGTCACCATCCTGCCTATCGTAGCTTTTCAGGAGCCACATGGTCACTCCCAGCCATAGGCCCCCAGAGAAAAACCTCGGCCCTTTTCCCTGGCAAAGAAAAGTAAGCTACCCCGCTTCTGGATGGCAGATTGCAGGAGCCACTTTGCACCATCAAACTGGCCCGACTTGTCACTGGTGCCACCTCAAGTCTGGGAACCATCCTGCGTATCGTGGATTCCAATTAGCAAGCTGGCCACTCCCACCCACAGCCCACAAACACAAAAAACGGCGCTTTTCCCTGGAAAACAAAACTCGCCTGCCAAATTTTTGATGGCAGATTGCAGGAGCCACTTGGTACTATCAAACCAGCCCAACTTGGCACTGGTGCCACCATGGGTCTGGTCACCATCCTGCCTATCGTAGCTTTTCAGGACCTAGACGGTCACTCCCAGCCATAGGCCCCGTGACACAAAGCTCAGCCCGTTTCCCTGACAAAAAAAAGTAAGCTGTCCCGCTTCTGGATGGCAGATTGCAGGACGCACTTGGTAGTATCAAACCAGCCCGACTTGGCACTGGCGCCACCTCACGTCTGGGAACCATCCTGCGTGTCGTGGATTCTAAGCAGCTAGCCGGCCACTCCCAGCCACAGGCCCCCAAACACAAACAACGGCGCTTTTCCCTGGAAAACAAAACTCGCCTGCCAACTTTTTGATGGCAGATTGCAGGAGCCACTTGGTACTATCAAACCAGCCCAACTTGGCACTGGTGCCACCATGGGTCTGGTCACCATCCTGCCTATCGTAGCTTTTCAGGAGCCAGCCGGTCACTCCCAGCCATAGGCCCCCAGACAAAAACCTCGGCCCGTTTCCCTGGCAAACAAAAGTAAGCTGCCCCGCTTCTGGATGGCAGATTGCAGGAGCCACTTTGCACCATCAAACCAGCCCAACTTGGCACTGGTGCCAACTCAGGTCTGGGAACCATCCTGCGTAACGTGGATTCTAAGCAGCCACCCGGCCACTCTGAGCCACAGGCCCCCAAACACAAACAACGGCGCTTTTCCCTGGAAAACAAAACTCGCCTGCCAACTTTTTGATGGCAGATTTCAGGAGCCACTTGGTACTATCAAACCAGCCCAACTTGGCACTGGTGCCACCTCTGGTCTGGGAACCATCCTGCCTATCGTAGCTTTTCAGGAGCCAGCCGGTCACTCCCAGCCATAGACCCCCAGACACAAACCTCGGCCCGTTTCCCTGGAAAACAAAAGTAAGTTACCCCGATTCTGGATGGCAGATTGCAGGAGCCACTTGGTACTATCAAATCAGCCCAACTTGGCACTGGTGCCACCATGGGACTGGTCACCATCCTGCCTATCGTAGCTTTTCAGGAGCCAGCCGGTCACTCCCTGCCATAGGCCCCCGGACACAAACCTCTGCCCGTTTCCCTGGCAAACAAAAGTAAGCTGCCCCGCTTTTGGATGGCAGATTGCAGGATGCACTTGGTACTTACAAACCAGCCCGACTTGGCCCTGGTGCCACCTTGGCTCTGGGAACCATGCTGGGTAGCGTAGATTCTACGAGGACAGGCGGCCACTCCCAGCCACAGGCCTCTAAACAAAAACAACGGCGCTTTTCCCTGGAAAACAAAACTCGCCTGCCAACTTCTTGATGGCAGATTGCAGGAGCCACTTGGTACTATCAAACCAGCCCAACTTGGCACTGGTGCCACCATGGGTCTGGTCACCATCCTGCCTATCGTAGCTTTTCAGGAGCCAGCCGCTCACTCCCAGCCATAGGCCCCCAGACAAATACCTCGGCCCGTTTCCCTGGCAAACAAAAGTAGGCTGCCCCGCTTCTGGATGGCAAATTGCAGGACGCACTTGGTACTACGAAAACAGCCCGACTTGGCACTGATGCCACCTTGGGTCAGGGAACAATCCTGCGTATAGAGGTTTTTAAGGAGCCAGCCGGCCACGTCCAGTCATATACCCCCAAAAAAAAACCACGGAACTTTTCTCCAGCAAACAAAAATCCGCTGCCCCGCGTCTGGATGGCAGATTGCAGGAGCTATTTAGTATTATCAAACCAGCCCGACTTGGCACTGGTGGCACCATGAGTCTGGTAACCATCCTGCCTATCGTAGCTTTTCAGTAGTCAGCCGGTCACTCCCAGCCATAGGCCCCCAGACAAACACCTCGGCCCGTTTCCCTGGGAAACAAAAGTAAGCTGTCCCGCTTCTGGATGGCAGATTGCAGGAGCCACTTGGTACTATCAAACCAGCCCAACTTGTTCCCAGACCCAAGGTGGCACTAGTGCCAAGTGGGGCTGGTTTGATGGTGCAACGTGGCTCCTGCAATCTGCCATCCAAAAGCGGGGCAGCTTACTTTTGTTTGCCAGGGAAACGGGCCGAGGTTTGTGTCTGGGGGTCTATGGCTGGGAGTGACCGGCTGGCTCCTGAAAAGCTACGATAGGCAGGATGGTTCCCAGACAAGAGGTGCCACCAGTGCCAAGTTGGGCTGGTTTGATAGTACCAAGTGGCTCCTGCAATCTGCCATCAAAAAGTTGGCAGGCGAGTTTTGTTTTCCAGGGAAAAGCGCCGTAGTTTTTGTTTGGGGGCCTTTGGCTCAGAGTGGCCGGGTGGCTTCTTAGAATCCACGATACGCAGGATGGTTCCTAGACCCAAGGTGGCACCAGTGCCAAGTCGGGCTGGTTTGACACAACCAAGTGGCTCCTGCAATCTGCCATCCAGAATCGGGGCAGCTTAATTTTGTTTGCCAGGGAAACGGTCCGAGGTTTGTGTCTGGGAGCCTATGGCTGGGAGTGACCGGCTGGCTCCTGAAATGCTACAATAGGCAGGATGGTTCCCAGACCCATAGTGGCACCAGTGCCAAGTTGGGATGATTTGATAGTACCAAGTGGCTCCTGCAATCTGCCATCAAAAAGTTGGCAGGCGAATTTTGTTTTCCAGGGAAAAGCGCCGTTGTTTGTGTTTGGGGGCCTGTGGCTGGGAGTGGCCGGCTGGCTCCTTAGAATCCACGATATGCAGGATTGTTCCCAGACCCAAGGTGGCACCAGTGCCAAGTCGGGCTGGTTTGATGGTGCAAAGTGGCTCCGGCAATCTGCCATCCAGACGCGGGGCAGCGGATTTTTGTTTCCAAGAGAAATGGTCCGTGGTTTGTTTTTGGGGGTTTATGGCTGGGCGTGGCCGGCTGGCTCCTTAAAAAGCTCGATATGCAGGATGGTTCCCTGACACAAGGTGGCACCAGTGCCACGTCGGGCGGTTTTCGTAGTACAAAGTGCGTCCTAAAATTTGCCATCCAGAAGAGGGGCAGTTGAGTTTTGTTTACCAGAGAAAAGGGCCGTGGTTTGTTTTTGGGGGCATATGGCTGAGAGTGGCCGGCTGGCTCCTGAAAAGCTACGATAGGCAGGATGTTTACCAGACCCATGGTGGCACCAGTGCCAAGTTGGGCTGATTTGATAGTACCAAGTGGCTCCTGCAATCTGCCATCCAGAATCGGAGTAGCTTACTTTTGTTTTCCAGGGAAACGGGCCGAGGTTTGTGTCTGGGGGTCTATGGTTGGGAGTGGCCGGCTGGCTCCTTAGAAACCACGATACGCAGCATGGTTCCCAGACAAGAGGTGCCACCAGTGCCAAGTTGGGCTGGTTTGATACTACCAAGTGGCTGCTGCAATCTGCCATCCAGAAGCGGGGCAGCTTACTTTTGTTTGCCAGGGAAACGGACCGTTGTTTGTGTTTGGGGGCCTATGGCTGGGAATGACCGGCTGGCTCCATAAAATCCACGATACGCAGGATGGTTCCCAGACCAGAGGTGGCACCAGTGCCAAGTCGGGCTGGTTTGATAGTACCAAGTGGCTCCTGCAATCTGCCATCCAGAAGCGGGGCAGCTTACTTTTGTTTGCCAGGGAAACGGGCCGAGGTTTGTGTCTCGGGGCCTATGGCAGGGAGTGACCGGCTGGCTCCTGAAAAGCTACGATAGGCAGGATGGTGAGCAGACCCATGGTGGCACCAGTGCCAAGTTGGGCTGGTTTGATAGTACCAAGTGGCTCCTGCAATCTGCCATCAAATAGTTGGCAGGCGAATTTTGTTTTCCAGGGAAAAGCGCCGTTGTTTGTGTTTGGGGGCCTGTGGCTGGGAGTGGCCGGCTGGCTGCTTAGAATCCACGATACGCAGGATGGTTCCCAGACCAGAGGTGGCACCAGTGCCAAGTCGGGCTGGTTTGATACTACCAAGTGGATCCTGCAATCTGCCATCAAAAATTTGGCAGGCGAATTTTGTTTTCCAGCGAATAGCGCCCTTGTTTGTGTTTGGGGGCCTATGGCAGGGAGTGACCGGCTGGCTAATTAGAATCCACGATACGCAGCATGGTTCCCAGACCTGAGGTGGCACCAGTGCCAAGTCGGGCTAGTTTGATGGTGCAAAGTGGCTCCTGCAATCTGCCATCCAGAAGCGGGGCAGCTTACTTTTGTTTGCCAGGGAAACGGGCCGAGGTTTGTGTCTGGGGGCCTATGGCTGGGAGTGACCGGCTGGCTCCTGAAAAGCTACGATAGGCAGGATGGTGACCAGACCCATGGTGGCACCAGTGCCAAGTTGGGCTGGTTTGATAGTACCAAGTGGCTCCTGCAATCTGCCATCAAAAAGTTGGCAGGCGAATTTTGTTTTCCAGGGAAAAGCGCCGTTGTTTGTGTTTGGGGGCCTGTGGCTGGGAGTGGCCGGCTGGCTGCTTAGAATCCACGATACGCAGGATGGTTCCCAGACCAGAGGTGGCACCAGTGCCAAGTCGGGCTGGTTTGATACTACCAAGTGGATCCTGCAATCTGCCATCCAGAAGCGGGACAGCTTACTTTTGTTTGCCAGGGAAACGGGCAGAGCTTTGTGTCTGGGGGCCTATGGCTGGGAGTGACCGTCTAGGTCCTGAAAAGCTACGATAGGCAGGATGGTGACCAGACCCATGGTGGCACCAGTGCCAAGTTGGGCTGGTTTGATAGTACCAAGTGGCTCCTGCAATCTGCCATCAAAAAGTTGGCAGGCGAGTTTTGTTTACCAGGGCAAAGCGCCGTTGTTTGTGTTTGGGGGCCTGTGGCTCAGAGTGGCTGGGTGGCTGCTTAGAATCCACGATACGCCGGATGTTCCCAGACCTGAGGTGGCACCAGTGACAAGTCGGGCCAGTTTGATGGTGCAAAGTGGCTCCTGCAATCTGCCATCCAGAAGCGGGGCAGCTTACTTTTGTTTTCCAGGGAAACGGGCCGAGGTTTTTCTCTGGGGGCCTATGGCTGGGAGTGACCGGCTGGCGCCTGAACAGCTACGATAGGCAGGATGGTTCCAAGACCCATGGTGGCACCAGTGCCATGTTGGGCTGATTTGATAGTACCAAGTGGCTCCTGCAATCTGCCATCAAAATGTTGGCAGGCGAGTTTTGTTTTCCAGGGAAAAGCGCCGTTTTTTGTGTTTGGGGGCCTGTGGCTGGGAGTGGCCAGCTTGCTAATTGGAATCCACGATACGCAGGATGGTTCCCAGACCAGAGGTGGCACCAGTGCCAAGTCGGGCTGGTTTGATAGTACCAAGTGCGTCCTGCAATCTGCCATCCACAAGCGGCGCCGCTTAGTTTTGTTTGCCACGGAAACGGGCCGAGGTTTGTGTCTGAGGGCCTAAGGCTGGGAGTGACCTGCTAGGTCCTGAAAATCTGCGATAGGCAGGATGGTGACCAGACCCATGGTGGCACCAGAGCCAAGTTGGGCTGGTTTGATAGTACCAAGTTGCTCCGGCAATCTGCCATCAAAATTTGGCAGGCGAGTTTTGTTTTCCAGGGAAAAGCGCCGCTGTTTGTGTTTGAGGGCCTGTGGCTGGGAGTGTCCGGCTGGCTCCTTAGAATCCACGATACGCAGGATGGTTCCCAGACCTGAGGTGGCACCAGTGCCAAGTCGGGCTAGTTTGATGGTGCAAAGTGGCTCCTGCAATCTGCCATCCAGAAGCGGGGCAGCTTACTTTTGTTTGCCAGGGAAACGGGCCGAGCTTTGTGTCTGGGGGCCTATGGCTGCGAGTGACCGGCTGGCTCCTGAAAAGCTACGATAGGCAGGATGGTGACCAGACCCATGGTGGCACCAGTGCCAAGTTGGGCTGGTTTGATAGTACCAAGTGGCTCCGGCAATCTGCCATCAAAAACTTGGCAGGCGAGTTTTGTTTTCCAGGGAAAAGCGCCGATGTTTGTGTTTGGGGGCCTGTGGCTGGGAGTGGCCGGCTGGCTCCTTAGAATCCACGATATGCAGGATTGTTCCCAGACCCAAGGTGGCACCAGTGCCAAGTCGGGCTGGTTTGATGGTGCAAAGTGGCTCCGGCAATCTGCCATCCAGACGCGGGGCAGCGGATTTTTGTTTCCAAGAGAAATGGTCCGTGGTTTGTTTTTGGGGGTTTATGGCTGGGCGTGGCCGGCTGGCTCCTTAAAAAGCTCGATATGCAGGATGGTTCCCTGACACAAGGTGGCACCAGTGCCACGTCGGGCGGTTTTCGTAGTACAAAGTGCGTCCTAAAATTTGCCATCCAGAAGAGGGGCAGTTGAGTTTTGTTTACCAGAGAAAAGGGCCGTGGTTTGTTTTTGGGGGCATATGGCTGAGAGTGGCCGGCTGGCTCCTGAAAAGCTACGATAGGCAGGATGTTTACCAGACCCATGGTGGCACCAGTGCCAAGTTGGGCTGATTTGATAGTACCAAGTGGCTCCTGCAATCTGCCATCCAGAATCGGAGTAGCTTACTTTTGTTTTCCAGGGAAACGGGCCGAGGTTTGTGTCTGGGGGTCTATGGTTGGGAGTGGCCGGCTGGCTCCTTAGAAACCACGATACGCAGCATGGTTCCCAGACAAGAGGTGCCACCAGTGCCAAGTTGGGCTGGTTTGATACTACCAAGTGGCTGCTGCAATCTGCCATCCAGAAGCGGGGCAGCTTACTTTTGTTTGCCAGGGAAACGGACCGTTGTTTGTGTTTGGGGGCCTATGGCTGGGAATGACCGGCTGGCTCCATAAAATCCACGATACGCAGGATGGTTCCCAGACCAGAGGTGGCACCAGTGCCAAGTCGGGCTGGTTTGATAGTACCAAGTGGCTCCTGCAATCTGCCATCCAGAAGCGGGGCAGCTTACTTTTGTTTGCCAGGGAAACGGGCCGAGGTTTGTGTCTCGGGGCCTATGGCAGGGAGTGACCGGCTGGCTCCTGAAAAGCTACGATAGGCAGGATGGTGAGCAGACCCATGGTGGCACCAGTGCCAAGTTGGGCTGGTTTGATAGTACCAAGTGGCTCCTGCAATCTGCCATCAAATAGTTGGCAGGCGAATTTTGTTTTCCAGGGAAAAGCGCCGTTGTTTGTGTTTGGGGGCCTGTGGCTGGGAGTGGCCGGCTGGCTGCTTAGAATCCACGATACGCAGGATGGTTCCCAGACCAGAGGTGGCACCAGTGCCAAGTCGGGCTGGTTTGATACTACCAAGTGGATCCTGCAATCTGCCATCAAAAATTTGGCAGGCGAATTTTGTTTTCCAGCGAATAGCGCCCTTGTTTGTGTTTGGGGGCCTATGGCAGGGAGTGACCGGCTGGCTAATTAGAATCCACGATACGCAGCATGGTTCCCAGACCTGAGGTGGCACCAGTGCCAAGTCGGGCTAGTTTGATGGTGCAAAGTGGCTCCTGCAATCTGCCATCCAGAAGCGGGGCAGCTTACTTTTGTTTGCCAGGGAAACGGGCCGAGGTTTGTGTCTGGGGGCCTATGGCTGGGAGTGACCGGCTGGCTCCTGAAAAGCTACGATAGGCAGGATGGTGACCAGACCCATGGTGGCACCAGTGCCAAGTTGGGCTGGTTTGATAGTACCAAGTGGCTCCTGCAATCTGCCATCAAAAAGTTGGCAGGCGAATTTTGTTTTCCAGGGAAAAGCGCCGTTGTTTGTGTTTGGGGGCCTGTGGCTGGGAGTGGCCGGCTGGCTGCTTAGAATCCACGATACGCAGGATGGTTCCCAGACCAGAGGTGGCACCAGTGCCAAGTCGGGCTGGTTTGATACTACCAAGTGGATCCTGCAATCTGCCATCCAGAAGCGGGACAGCTTACTTTTGTTTGCCAGGGAAACGGGCAGAGCTTTGTGTCTGGGGGCCTATGGCTGGGAGTGACCGTCTAGGTCCTGAAAAGCTACGATAGGCAGGATGGTGACCAGACCCATGGTGGCACCAGTGCCAAGTTGGGCTGGTTTGATAGTACCAAGTGGCTCCTGCAATCTGCCATCAAAAAGTTGGCAGGCGAGTTTTGTTTACCAGGGCAAAGCGCCGTTGTTTGTGTTTGGGGGCCTGTGGCTCAGAGTGGCTGGGTGGCTGCTTAGAATCCACGATACGCCGGATGTTCCCAGACCTGAGGTGGCACCAGTGACAAGTCGGGCCAGTTTGATGGTGCAAAGTGGCTCCTGCAATCTGCCATCCAGAAGCGGGGCAGCTTACTTTTGTTTTCCAGGGAAACGGGCCGAGGTTTTTCTCTGGGGGCCTATGGCTGGGAGTGACCGGCTGGCGCCTGAACAGCTACGATAGGCAGGATGGTTCCAAGACCCATGGTGGCACCAGTGCCATGTTGGGCTGATTTGATAGTACCAAGTGGCTCCTGCAATCTGCCATCAAAATGTTGGCAGGCGAGTTTTGTTTTCCAGGGAAAAGCGCCGTTTTTTGTGTTTGGGGGCCTGTGGCTGGGAGTGGCCAGCTTGCTAATTGGAATCCACGATACGCAGGATGGTTCCCAGACCAGAGGTGGCACCAGTGCCAAGTCGGGCTGGTTTGATAGTACCAAGTGCGTCCTGCAATCTGCCATCCACAAGCGGCGCCGCTTAGTTTTGTTTGCCACGGAAACGGGCCGAGGTTTGTGTCTGAGGGCCTAAGGCTGGGAGTGACCTGCTAGGTCCTGAAAATCTGCGATAGGCAGGATGGTGACCAGACCCATGGTGGCACCAGAGCCAAGTTGGGCTGGTTTGATAGTACCAAGTTGCTCCGGCAATCTGCCATCAAAATTTGGCAGGCGAGTTTTGTTTTCCAGGGAAAAGCGCCGCTGTTTGTGTTTGAGGGCCTGTGGCTGGGAGTGTCCGGCTGGCTCCTTAGAATCCACGATACGCAGGATGGTTCCCAGACCTGAGGTGGCACCAGTGCCAAGTCGGGCTAGTTTGATGGTGCAAAGTGGCTCCTGCAATCTGCCATCCAGAAGCGGGGCAGCTTACTTTTGTTTGCCAGGGAAACGGGCCGAGCTTTGTGTCTGGGGGCCTATGGCTGCGAGTGACCGGCTGGCTCCTGAAAAGCTACGATAGGCAGGATGGTGACCAGACCCATGGTGGCACCAGTGCCAAGTTGGGCTGGTTTGATAGTACCAAGTGGCTCCGGCAATCTGCCATCAAAAACTTGGCAGGCGAGTTTTGTTTTCCAGGGAAAAGCGCCGATGTTTGTGTTTGGGGGCCTGTGGCTGGGAGTGGCCGGCTGGCTCCTTAGAATCCACGATACCCAGCATGGTTCCCAGACCTGAGGTAGCACCAGTGCCAAGTCGGGCTGGTTTGATAGTACCAAGTGCGTCCTGCAATCTGCCATCCAGAAGCGGGGCAGCTTACTTTTGTTTGCCAGGGAAACGGGCCGAGGTTTGTGTCTGGGGGCCTATGGCAGGGAGTGACCGGCTGGCTCCTGAAAAGCTACGATAGGCAGGATGGTGACCAGACCCATGGTGGCACCAGTGCCAAGTTGGGCTGGTTTGATAGTACCAAGTGGCTCCTGCAATCTGCCATCCAGAATCGGAGTAGCTTACTTTTGTTTTCCAGGGAAACGGGCCGAGGTTTGTGTCTGGGGGTCTATGGTTGGGAGTGGCCGGCTGGCTCCTTAGAAACCACGATACGCAGCATGGTTCCCAGACAAGAGGTGCCACCAGTGCCAAGTTGGGCTGGTTTGATACTACCAAGTGGCTGCTGCAATCTGCCATCCAGAAGCGGGGCAGCTTACTTTTGTTTGCCAGGGAAACGGACCGTTGTTTGTGTTTGGGGGCCTATGGCTGGGAATGACCGGCTGGCTCCATAAAATCCACGATACGCAGGATGGTTCCCAGACCAGAGGTGGCACCAGTGCCAAGTCGGGCTGGTTTGATAGTACCAAGTGGCTCCTGCAATCTGCCATCCAGAAGCGGGGCAGCTTACTTTTGTTTGCCAGGGAAACGGGCCGAGGTTTGTGTCTCGGGGCCTATGGCAGGGAGTGACCGGCTGGCTCCTGAAAAGCTACGATAGGCAGGATGGTGAGCAGACCCATGGTGGCACCAGTGCCAAGTTGGGCTGGTTTGATAGTACCAAGTGGCTCCTGCAATCTGCCATCAAATAGTTGGCAGGCGAATTTTGTTTTCCAGGGAAAAGCGCCGTTGTTTGTGTTTGGGGGCCTGTGGCTGGGAGTGGCCGGCTGGCTGCTTAGAATCCACGATACGCAGGATGGTTCCCAGACCAGAGGTGGCACCAGTGCCAAGTCGGGCTGGTTTGATACTACCAAGTGGATCCTGCAATCTGCCATCAAAAATTTGGCAGGCGAATTTTGTTTTCCAGCGAATAGCGCCCTTGTTTGTGTTTGGGGGCCTATGGCAGGGAGTGACCGGCTGGCTAATTAGAATCCACGATACGCAGCATGGTTCCCAGACCTGAGGTGGCACCAGTGCCAAGTCGGGCTAGTTTGATGGTGCAAAGTGGCTCCTGCAATCTGCCATCCAGAAGCGGGGCAGCTTACTTTTGTTTGCCAGGGAAACGGGCCGAGGTTTGTGTCTGGGGGCCTATGGCTGGGAGTGACCGGCTGGCTCCTGAAAAGCTACGATAGGCAGGATGGTGACCAGACCCATGGTGGCACCAGTGCCAAGTTGGGCTGGTTTGATAGTACCAAGTGGCTCCTGCAATCTGCCATCAAAAAGTTGGCAGGCGAATTTTGTTTTCCAGGGAAAAGCGCCGTTGTTTGTGTTTGGGGGCCTGTGGCTGGGAGTGGCCGGCTGGCTGCTTAGAATCCACGATACGCAGGATGGTTCCCAGACCAGAGGTGGCACCAGTGCCAAGTCGGGCTGGTTTGATACTACCAAGTGGATCCTGCAATCTGCCATCCAGAAGCGGGACAGCTTACTTTTGTTTGCCAGGGAAACGGGCAGAGCTTTGTGTCTGGGGGCCTATGGCTGGGAGTGACCGTCTAGGTCCTGAAAAGCTACGATAGGCAGGATGGTGACCAGACCCATGGTGGCACCAGTGCCAAGTTGGGCTGGTTTGATAGTACCAAGTGGCTCCTGCAATCTGCCATCAAAAAGTTGGCAGGCGAGTTTTGTTTACCAGGGCAAAGCGCCGTTGTTTGTGTTTGGGGGCCTGTGGCTCAGAGTGGCTGGGTGGCTGCTTAGAATCCACGATACGCCGGATGTTCCCAGACCTGAGGTGGCACCAGTGACAAGTCGGGCCAGTTTGATGGTGCAAAGTGGCTCCTGCAATCTGCCATCCAGAAGCGGGGCAGCTTACTTTTGTTTTCCAGGGAAACGGGCCGAGGTTTTTCTCTGGGGGCCTATGGCTGGGAGTGACCGGCTGGCGCCTGAACAGCTACGATAGGCAGGATGGTTCCAAGACCCATGGTGGCACCAGTGCCATGTTGGGCTGATTTGATAGTACCAAGTGGCTCCTGCAATCTGCCATCAAAATGTTGGCAGGCGAGTTTTGTTTTCCAGGGAAAAGCGCCGTTTTTTGTGTTTGGGGGCCTGTGGCTGGGAGTGGCCAGCTTGCTAATTGGAATCCACGATACGCAGGATGGTTCCCAGACCAGAGGTGGCACCAGTGCCAAGTCGGGCTGGTTTGATAGTACCAAGTGCGTCCTGCAATCTGCCATCCACAAGCGGCGCCGCTTAGTTTTGTTTGCCACGGAAACGGGCCGAGGTTTGTGTCTGAGGGCCTAAGGCTGGGAGTGACCTGCTAGGTCCTGAAAATCTGCGATAGGCAGGATGGTGACCAGACCCATGGTGGCACCAGAGCCAAGTTGGGCTGGTTTGATAGTACCAAGTTGCTCCGGCAATCTGCCATCAAAATTTGGCAGGCGAGTTTTGTTTTCCAGGGAAAAGCGCCGCTGTTTGTGTTTGAGGGCCTGTGGCTGGGAGTGTCCGGCTGGCTCCTTAGAATCCACGATACGCAGGATGGTTCCCAGACCTGAGGTGGCACCAGTGCCAAGTCGGGCTAGTTTGATGGTGCAAAGTGGCTCCTGCAATCTGCCATCCAGAAGCGGGGCAGCTTACTTTTGTTTGCCAGGGAAACGGGCCGAGCTTTGTGTCTGGGGGCCTATGGCTGCGAGTGACCGGCTGGCTCCTGAAAAGCTACGATAGGCAGGATGGTGACCAGACCCATGGTGGCACCAGTGCCAAGTTGGGCTGGTTTGATAGTACCAAGTGGCTCCGGCAATCTGCCATCAAAAACTTGGCAGGCGAGTTTTGTTTTCCAGGGAAAAGCGCCGATGTTTGTGTTTGGGGGCCTGTGGCTGGGAGTGGCCGGCTGGCTCCTTAGAATCCACGATACCCAGCATGGTTCCCAGACCTGAGGTAGCACCAGTGCCAAGTCGGGCTGGTTTGATAGTACCAAGTGCGTCCTGCAATCTGCCATCCAGAAGCGGGGCAGCTTACTTTTGTTTGCCAGGGAAACGGGCCGAGGTTTGTGTCTGGGGGCCTATGGCAGGGAGTGACCGGCTGGCTCCTGAAAAGCTACGATAGGCAGGATGGTGACCAGACCCATGGTGGCACCAGTGCCAAGTTGGGCTGGTTTGATAGTACCAAGTGGCTCCTGCAATCTGCCATCAAAAGTTGGCAGGCGTGTTTTGTTTTCCAGGGAACAGCGCCGTTGATTTTGTTTGGGGGCCTGTGGCTCAGAGTGGCCGGGTGGCTCCTTAGAATCCACGATACGCAGGATGGTTCCCAGACCCAAGGTGGCACCAGTGCCAAGTCGGGCTGGTTTGATTACACCAAGTGGCTCCTGCAATCTGCCATCCAGAAGTGAGGCAGCTAAGTTTTGTTTGCGAGAAAAAAGGGCCGTGGTTTTTGTTGGGGGCCTGTGGCTGGGAGTAGCCGGCTGGCTCCTTAAAATCCACGATAGGCAGGATGGTTCCCAGACCCAAGGTGGCACCAGTGCCAAGTCGGGCTGGTTTGATAGTACCAAGTGGCTCCTGCAATCTGCCATCCAGAAGCGGGGCAGCTGAGTTTTGTTTGCCAGAGAAAAAGGCTGTGGTTTGTGTTTGGGGGCCTGTGGCTGGCAGTGGCCGGCTGGCTCCTTAGAATCCACAATACGCAGGATGGTTCCCTGACCTGAGGTGGCACCAGTGATAAGTTGGGCTGGTTTGATAGTACCAAGTGCGTCCTGCAATCTGCCATCCAGAAGCGGGGTAGCTTACTTTTGTTTGCCAGGGAAACGGGCCGAGCTTTGTGTCTGGGGGCCTATGGCTGGGAGTGACCGGCTGGCTCCTGAAAAGCTACGATAGGCAGGATGGTGACCAGACCCATGGTGGCACCAGAGCCATGTTCGGCTGATTTCAAAGTACAAAGTGGCTCCTGCAATCTGCCATCAAAAGTCAGCAGGCAAGCTTTGTTTTCCAGGGAAAAGCGCCGTTGTTTGTGTCTGCGGGCCTGTGGCTGGAGTGGCCGGCTGGCTCCTTTAAACACACGATACGCCGGATGGTTCCCAGACCCAAGGTGGCACCAGTGCCAAGTTGGGCTGGTTTGATAGTACCAAGTGGTTCCTGCAATCTGCAATCAAAATGTTGGCAGGCGAGTTTTGTTTTCCAGGGAAAAGCGCCGATGTTTTTTTTTGGGGGCCTGTGGCTGGGAGTGGCCGGCTGGCTCCTTAGAATCCACGATACGCAGGATGGTTCCCAGACCAGAGGTGGCACCAGTACCAAGTCGGGCTGGTTTGATAATAAAAAGTGGATCCTGAAATCTGCCATCCAGAAGCGGGGCAGCTTACTTTTGTTTGCCAGGGAAACGGGCCGAGCTTTGTGTCTGGGGGCCTATGGCTGGGAGTGACCGGCTGGCTCCTGAAAAGCTACGATAGGCAGGAAGGTGACCAGACCCATGGTGTCAGCAGTGCCAAGTTGGGCTGGTTTGATAGTACCAAGTGGCTCCTGCAATCTGCCATCAAAAAGTTGGCAGGCGAGTTTTGTTTTCCAGGGAAAAGCGCCGTTGTTTGTGTTTGGGGGCCTGTGGCTGGGAGTGGCCGTCTTGCTAATTGGAATCCACGATACGCAGGAGGGTTCCCAGACCTGAGGTGGCACCAGTGACAAGTCGGGCCAGTTTGATGGTGCAAAGTGGCTCCTGCAATCTGCCATCCAGAAGCGGGGCAGCTTAATTTTGTTTGCCAGGGAAACGGGCCGAGGTTTGTGTCTGGGTTCCTATGGCTGGGAGTGACCGGCTGGCTCCTGAAAAGCTACGATAGGCAGGATGGTGACCATATCCATGGTGGCACCAGTGCCAAGTTGGGCTGATTTGATAGTACCAAGTGGCTCCTGCAATCTGCCATCAAAAATTTGGCAGGCGAGTGTTGTTTTCCAGGGAAAAGCGCCGTTGTTTGTATTTGGGGGCCTGTGGCTGGGAGTAGCCCGCTGGCTCCTTAGAATCCACGATACGCAGGATGGTTCCCAGACCCAAGGTGGCACCATTTCCAAGTTGGGCTGGTTTGATAGTACCAAGTGCGTACTGCAATCTGCCATCCAGAAGCGGGGCAGCTTACTTTTGTTTGCCAGGGAAACGGGCCGAGGTTTTTGTCTGGGGGCCTATGGCTGGGAGTGACCGGCTGGCTCCTGAAAAGCTACGATAGGCAGGATGGTGACCAGACCCATGGTGGCACCAGTGCCAAGTTGGGCTGATTTGATAGTACCAAGTGGCTCCTGCAATCTGCCATCAAAAAGTTGGCAGGCGAGTTTTGTTTTCCAGGGAAAAGCGCCGTTGTTTGTGTTTGGGGGCCTGTGGCTGGGAGTGGCCAGCTGGCTCCTTAGAATCCACGATACGCAGGATGGTTCCCAGACCCAAGGTGGCACCAGTGCCAAGTTGGGCTGGTTTGATAGTACCAAGTGTCTCCTGCAATCTGCCATCCAGAAGCAGGGCAGCTTACTTTTGTTTGCCAGAGAAATAGGCCTAGGTTTTTGTTTGGGGGCTGTGGCTAGGAGTGGCCGGCTGGCTCCTAAGAATCCACGATACGCAGGATGTTTCCCAGACCCAAGGTGGTACCAGTGCCAAGTCGGGCTGGTTTGATAGTACCAAGTGGCTCCTGCAAACTCCATCAAAAAGTTGGCAGACGTGTTTTGTTTTCCAGGGAACAGCGCCGTTGATTTTGTTTGGGGGCCTGTGGCTCAGAGTGGCCGGGTGGCTCCTTAGAATCCACGATACGCAGGATGGTTCCCAGACCCAAGGTGGCACCAGTGCCAAGTCAGGCTGGTTTGATTACACCAAGTGGCTCCTGCAATCTGCCATCCAGAAGTGAGGCAGCTAAGTTTTGTTTGCGAGAAAAAAGGGCCGTGGTTTTTGTTGGGGGCCTGTGGCTGGGAGTAGCCGGCTGGCTCCTTAAAATCCACGATAGGCAGGATGGTTCCCAGACCCAAGGTGGCACCAGTGCCAAGTCGGGCTGGTTTGATAGTACCAAGTGGCTCCTGCAATCTGCCATCCAGAAGCGGGGCAGCTGAGTTTTGTTTGCCAGAGAAAAAGGCTGTGGTTTGTGTTTGGGGGCCTGTGGCTGGCAGTGGCCGGCTGGCTCCTGAAAATCCACGATACGCAGCATGGTTCCCAGACCCAAGGTGGCACCAGTGCCAAGTGGGGCTCGTTTGACAGTGTCAAGTGCCTCCTGCAATCTCCCATCCAGAAGCGGGGCAGCTGAGTTTTTTTTGCCAGGGAAACGGACCTTTGTTTTTGATTGGGCTCTGTGGCCGAGAGTGGTCGGCTGTCTCCTGACAATCCACAATACGCAGGATGGTTCCCAGACCCAAGGTGGCACCAGTGCCAAGTCGGGCTGGTTTGATAGTACCAAGTGTCTCCTGCAATCTGCCATCCAGAAGCGGGGCAGCTGAGTTTTGTTTGCCAGAGAAAAGGGCCGTGGGTTGTGTTTGGGGGCATATGGCTGGGAGTGGCCACCTGGCTCCTTAAAATGCACGATACGCCGCATGGTAACCAGGCGCAAGGTGGCACCAGTGCCAAGTCAGGCTGTTTTTGTAGTACCCAGTGGCTCCTGCAATTTGCCATCCAGAAGCGGGGCAGTTGAATTTTGTTTGCTAGAGAAAAGGGCTGTGGTTTGTGTTTGGGGGCCTATGGCTGAGAGTGGCCGGCTGGCCCCTGAAAATCAACGATAGGCAGGATGGTTCCCAGATCCAAGGTGGCACCAGTGCCAAGTAAGGCTGGTTGTATGGTTCAAAGTAACTCCTGCAATCTGCCATCCAGAAGCGGGACAGCTGAGTTTTTTTTGCCAGAGAAAAGGTCCATGGTTTCTTTTTGGGGCATACGGCTGGGAATTGCCGGCTGGCTCCTTAAAATGCTCGATACGCAGGATGGTTCCCAGAGCCAAGGTGGCACCACTGCCAAGTCGGGCTCTTTTTGTAGTACCAAGTGCGTCCTGCAATTTGCCATCCAGAAGAGGGGCAGTTGAGTTTTGTTTGCCAGAGAAAAGGGCCGTTGTTTGTGTTTGGGGGCCTGTGGCTGGGAGTGTTCGGCTGGTTCCTGAATATGTACGATACGCAGGATTGTTCCCAGATCCAAGGTGGCAGCAGTGCCATGTTGTGCTGGTGTGATAGTCCCAAGTGGCTCCTGCAATCTGCCATCCAGAAGTGGGGCAGCTGATTTTTGTTTGCCAGAGAAAAGGTCCGTGGTTTGTTTTTGGGGGCATATGGCTGAGAGTGGCCGGCTGGCCCCTGAAAATCCACGATACACAGGATGGTTCCCAGATCCAAGGTGGCACCTGTGCCAAGTCGGGCTGATTTGATAGTACTAAGTAGCTCCTGCAATCTGCCATGCAGAAGCGGGGCAGCTTACTTTTGTTTGCCAGGGAAACGGGCCGAGGTTTGTGTTTGGGGGCCTATGGCTGAGAGTGACCGGCTGGCTCCTGAAAAGCTACAATAGGCAGGATGGTGACCAGACCCATGGTGGCACCAGTGCCAAGTTGGGCTGGTTTGATAGTACCAAGTGGTTCCTGCAATCTGCCATCCAGAAGCAGGGCAGCTGAGTTTTGTTTGCCAGAGAAAAGGGCCTTGGTTTGTGTTTGGGGGCATATGGCTGGGTGTGGCCAGCTGGCTCCTTAAAATGCACGATATGCAACATGGCTCCCAGACCCAAGGTGGCACAAGTGCCAAGTTGGGCTGGTTTGATAGTACCAAGTGGCTCCTGCAATCTTCCATGATCACGTGGAGAAATACTTTCTGGTTTCAGCCTCATGCTCTTTCTTCTCTCCCTCAACTTCTCTATCACCTCTCATCTGGTTCACATGCGCTGTCTTCAAGGTCCACAGGCTACTTTTCACAGAATCTTCTGGCCTGATGAAGTAAGGATGATGAATAGAACAGAGCTGGGATCTATTTTCCAGTTTGGATAAAATGCATTCTGCACACAAATCCAAGGAGAATGGGCTGCCCCGATGCCCAGAAAATCTTTCACTCCTGCTAGTGTTCTACGTCAACCGCAACTTAGTCTGAAAGAAAAGCTTTTTCTCTGAGAGCATCTGAGAGGTTTGCATGAAGCACTGATATCTGACATATGCAATTTTGAATAGGAGAGGAAAAAGAAAATGGCAAGGAGTTTTTAATTTTAGTGGTTTCAATTTTAATTTCCGTGCACTTTTTCAAAACTTGTCAGCTCAAATGCCCATCAACATCTTTTAGTCATCTGTAAGTCAGTATTCATATAAAATGTGCTTCAAATCCAAAGAATTTCAAATTTGCACTCCAAGCTTCTATGCCTAGATTTATGATTTCCTACACATATTAGATGAAAGGAAGGCCTTTTTTACTGTGGGAGTGCTGGAACACTGGAACAGGTTGCCCAGAGAAGTTGTGGGTGTCCCATCCCTGAAAGTATTCAAGGTCACCCTGGACGGGGCTTGGAGCAGCAACAAAGGAGAAGCTTGATGGTAGAGAAACAAAGTTGGACTATAGAAGAAACTCGGATTGAAGTATAGGATCAAGTTTTCTCTCAGCTCTTGGGGTAAATTCAAAGTTGTACAAAATGACATTTATCTGTGCTATTCACTACTGTAACAGAAAGTTTCATGAAAACTGTACAGAAGATAGTAAATTTTAAAAGAGATAAGAATTACAGCATAAAATCCATGGGATAGGTTACAACATGAGACACTCTCTAAGAGAAAATCTCTGTGTTTCAGCACTTCATCGGGGTAAGATTTCATGAAGTGCCAAAGAAGGCGGCAAAATATCATTCGGGACATTATTTACTGGAATTCAGCCTGGCCATTAGTAGGAACTGCCTTTGAACATATCATGTAGATATACCGCACACACTTTCCCTTCACTGAAAAATTACTGTTTACAACAAATAAGCAATTGACAATCAAAATTGATTGAAAGCATCTTAAACATGTCAAGTATTTCATTGTAGATGATCTGTGATCCAAATGCTTCTTCCACCTTCGAGAGGGACAGAAGAATTCTTCCATATCATGATGGTTTAAAATTGTATCAACCAATGTTTTCTGCTGAAAAGATATCATCTATTTTTTTCTATTTTTGGAAGAAAATATTCCTAGACATACAACAGGTGAGAACTAAGTAATTTTAAAGAAACAAATGAAATGAAAATATTCTGTAAATAGAATGAAATGAAAAGCTGTGTTTTAAATAGGAGCTAAATATTAAACAGAATTTTTGTACCAGGCATTTGAATTACTGCACCAGCTCTTTTGCTCATCAAGAGAGGCATTTAGCATTTCAGTCTTTTCCAAGGTGTTCATGATCTGCTATGCTGATCTCTGTGTGTGCCTAGGTGTGTGTGGAGGGGGGGGCATATGAAGGGGAGTGTGTATGTTTGCTTTACAATTGTTGTGGCAGATTCATGCCTCAGCTCCACATTTTGTTTTAAAAAGGTCACACCGAGTGGATATGAAGTTTACTATCAACAAGAGATCGATTCCCAAATCATCCATTTGACTCTCCCTTATAAATCATGTGCTTTGTTGCATGTTTTATCAAATATACTTTCAAGCCAGATGGAGGAAGGAGGATGTGGGAATCCCTCCACCATCTTGCAACTTTTATGTAAGTAGGTTTTCAAGAAAATCATCATTTCTCTTTTAAATATGTCTGGAACAGGCATGATGGTAGTGTCAACCTGTTGGAGTTTTTGTTGCTGGAAGAAGTTGTACAAAAGGATTGGTTTTTACATTGACCAGTTACTGAATCAAGCGCAGGAATACATTGGAAATTTAGCTGGGGGTTCCTTTTCCCAGCAGACTACTTCTAGAACGAGCTTGTACACTGAAGCTGACTCTTTTGCTCTCTTTTTGTTTCTTTCCTATTTTCTTGGCTTCTTTGCCACTATCTAGACAATTTTGGAACTTTGTTCCCAACTAAAATGGTTTCAATAGTCTGATTGTGATCATACATTTTTACAAGGAATTTTTAAAATCTTTCCTCGAGTCCAGAAAGTCAAGGACTTAGATCTTTTTCTTCCCTTATCAATATTGCCATGAAATTGATAAATAAAGACCAACTCTTTATTTTTGTTTTTAACCCACGTAGATAATTCCCATCCATTAATCCATTTTGTGGACCAATAGCTGCCATTCTGATGGAAGCTGTCACTTCTTAACAATAGGCATTCTGTGACTATGTTGACAGCACTTTGGGTGAAGATCCTAACTGGTCTTAGATATACATAGGGAGAAATTTGCTCAGCCAGTGTCAGTCTTAAGCATGCGTATCAGAAGATCTTTCTAGAGCTGGGAATTTTCCCATGAAAGGGATTCAGTTAGGGAAGAGACACTTGTGCCAGAGTTTTACATTCTTCTTGAACACTGCTTAAGGAACTTAGATGCCATGTCCATTTGGATCTCTGTCTGCACAGAACTTTGTCATGCCAGCGCTTTGAAATGCATCTTGAAGAGAATTCACTAGCACAGAATGAAAGAGAGTGGAAGGGGTTGGTGGGGCTAACCAGGCCCAACCCCCCTGCCTAAACCAGGATACCTAGAGCCTCTTGCCCAGGATTCTATCTGGGTGTACTTTTAATGTCTTCAAAGATCCAGGCTCCACAATCTTTCTGGGCAGTCTGTGCCGTGGTTCAGTCACCCTGACAGTAAAGAAACATTTACTGATGTTCAAAGGCAATCTCCTGTATTTCAGTGTGTGCCCACTGCCTCTTGTCTTTTCCCTCAGCATCACTGAAAAGACACTGATTCCCTCCCCTTTGCACTATTGCTTCCATATGTATGTGTGATGCCATGTAGAGGTATGTCAAAAACCTCCCTGAAGCCCAGGCAGATAATATTCCCTTCATCTACCAGTCAAGTTGATTCATCAGAGGAGTTTAAAGTGATGTTCAGCATGAAATTCCCCTGAAAAATCATGCTAACTACATTATTTGGTCATCTGTCATGTGCCTGGCAAGGATTTCCAGGAAGAGCTGCTTCATCAACTTCCTGGGGATAAAAAAGAGGCTGGCTGGTTTGTACTATGGCGAGTCCTCTTAATTGCCTTTTTTGAAGATGGGTGTCATTTGCTAACATCCACTCTTTAGCCTCTCTTGTCGTCTACATCTTAGCAAAACGCTTTTCCACTATGTCTGGCTAGGAAAAACTGTGCCAGCACAGAAAACATCTCCCATCGTGTTCTAGAAGTTGCACGGATGTCTGCCAAGTGTTTGGCAGGAAGAAAAGAAAAGTTGTCCAAAACAGCTTCCAATCGAATGTTCCTGTGATTGGAAAAGTCAGGAGAGTGCAAAGGTACTGTTTTCTATCAGTTGGCAAGGTGCGCACACAATCCCAGTGTTGTACAGCTTGCTTCTTCACCTTCCCGAAGCTGCCGCTCTCGCCGGCTGCCGGAGCCCAAGAAGCGGCTTCTTCGCGCAAAGACGATTGTGCCGCTCACAGGGCTCTCCTTAGCGCGGCTTCTGCCGAAAGACGCCCGGCAGCGGCTCTTACCTCCGGAGAGCATCCTACCTTCGTCTTTAGCTCCTCTTCTCATCTACACCTCGGCAAAAAGCTTTTCCACTATGTCTGGCTAGGAAAAACTGTGCCAGCACAGAAAACATCTCCCATCGTGTTCTAGAAGTTGCACGGATGTCTGCCAAGTGTTTGGCAGGAAGAAAAGAAAAGTTGTCCAAAACAGCTTCCAATCGAATGTTCCTGTGATTGGAAAAGTCAGGAGAGTGCAAAGGTACTGTTTTCTATCAGTTGGCAAGGTGCGCACACAATCCCAGTGTTGTACAGCTTGCTTCTTCACCTTCCCGAAGCTGCCGCTCTCGCCGGCTGCCGGAGCCCAAGAAGCGGCTTCTTCGCGCAAAGACGATTGTGCCGCTCACAGTGCTCTCCTTAGCGCGGCTTCTGCCGAAAGACGCCCGGCAGCGGCTCTTACCTCCGGAGAGCATCCTACCTTCGTCTTTCGCGTCTTTTGTAGTCTACATCTTAGCAAAACGCTTTTCCACTATGTCTGGCTAGGAAAAACTGTGCCAGCACAGAAAACATCTCCCATCGTGTTCTAGAAGTTGCACGGATGTCTGCCAAGTGTTTGGCAGGAAGAAAAGAAAAGTTGTCCAAAACAGCTTCCAATCGAATGTTCCTGTGATTGGAAAAGTCAGGAGAGTGCAAAGGTACTGTTTTCTATCAGTTGGCAAGGTGCGCACACAATCCCAGTGTTGTACAGCTTGCTTCTTCACCTTCCCGAAGCTGCCGCTCTCGCCGGCTGCCGGAGCCCAAGAAGCGGCTTCTTCGCGCAAAGACGATTGTGCCGCTCACAGTGCTCTCCTTAGCGCGGCTTCTGCCGAAAGACGCCCGGCAGCGGCTCTTACCTCCGGAGAGCATCCTACCTTCGTCTTTCGCGTCTTTTGTAGTCTACATCTTAGCAAAACGCTTTTCCACTATGTCTGGCTAGGAAAAACTGTGCCAGCACAGAAAACATCTCCCATCGTGTTCTAGAAGTTGCACGGATGTCTGCCAAGTGTTTGGCAGGAAGAAAAGAAAAGTTGTCCAAAACAGCTTCCAATCGAATGTTCCTGTGATTGGAAAAGTCAGGAGAGTGCAAAGGTACTGTTTTCTATCAGTTGGCAAGGTGCGCACACAATCCCAGTGTTGTACAGCTTGCTTCTTCACCTTCCCGAAGCTGCCGCTCTCGCCGGCTGCCGGAGCCCAAGAAGCGGCTTCTTCGCGCAAAGACGATTGTGCCGCTCACAGTGCTCTCCTTAGCGCGGCTTCTGCCGAAAGACGCCCGGCAGCGGCTCTTACCTCCGGAGAGCATCCTACCTTCGTCTTTCGCGTCTTTTGTAGTCTACATCTTAGCAAAACGCTTTTCCACTATGTCTGGCTAGGAAAAACTGTGCCAGCACAGAAAACATCTCCCATCGTGTTCTAGAAGTTGCACGGATGTCTGCCAAGTGTTTGGCAGGAAGAAAAGAAAAGTTGTCCAAAACAGCTTCCAATCGAATGTTCCTGTGATTGGAAAAGTCAGGAGAGTGCAAAGGTACTGTTTTCTATCAGTTGGCAAGGTGCGCACACAATCCCAGTGTTGTACAGCTTGCTTCTTCACCTTCCCGAAGCTGCCGCTCTCGCCGGCTGCCGGAGCCCAAGAAGCGGCTTCTTCGCGCAAAGACGATTGTGCCGCTCACAGTGCTCTCCTTAGCGCGGCTTCTGCCGAAAGACGCCCGGCAGCGGCTCTTACCTCCGGAGAGCATCCTACCTTCGTCTTTCGCGTCTTTTGTAGTCTACATCTTAGCAAAACGCTTTTCCACTATGTCTGGCTAGGAAAAACTGTGCCAGCACAGAAAACATCTCCCATCGTGTTCTAGAAGTTGCACGGATGTCTGCCAAGTGTTTGGCAGGAAGAAAAGAAAAGTTGTCCAAAACAGCTTCCAATCGAATGTTCCTGTGATTGGAAAAGTCAGGAGAGTGCAAAGGTACTGTTTTCTATCAGTTGGCAAGGTGCGCACACAATCCCAGTGTTGTACAGCTTGCTTCTTCACCTTCCCGAAGCTGCCGCTCTCGCCGGCTGCCGGAGCCCAAGAAGCGGCTTCTTCGCGCAAAGACGATTGTGCCGCTCACAGTGCTCTCCTTAGCGCGGCTTCTGCCGAAAGACGCCCGGCAGCGGCTCTTACCTCCGGAGAGCATCCTACCTTCGTCTTTCGCGTCTTTTGTAGTCTACATCTTAGCAAAACGCTTTTCCACTATGTCTGGCTAGGAAAAACTGTGCCAGCACAGAAAACATCTCCCATCGTGTTCTAGAAGTTGCACGGATGTCTGCCAAGTGTTTGGCAGGAAGAAAAGAAAAGTTGTCCAAAACAGCTTCCAATCGAATGTTCCTGTGATTGGAAAAGTCAGGAGAGTGCAAAGGTACTGTTTTCTATCAATTGGCAAGGTGCGCACACAATCCCAGTGTTGTACAGCTTGCTTCTTCACCTTCCCGAAGCTGCCGCTCTCGCCGGCTGCCGCAGCCCAAGAAGCGGCTTCTTCGCGCAAAGACGATTGTGCCGCTCACAGTGCTCTCCTTAGCGCAGCTTCTGCCGAAAGACGCCCGGCAGCGGCTCTTACCTCCTGAGAGTGGCAGCTTCGGGAAGGTGAAGAAGCAAGCTGTACAACACTGGGATTGTGTGCGCACCTTGCCAACTGATAGAAAACAGTACCTTTGCACTCTCCTGACTTTTCCAATCACATGAACATTCGATTGGAAGCTGTTTTGGACAACTTTTCTTTTCTTCCTGCCAAACACTTGGCAGACATCCGTGCAACTTCTAGAAAACGATGGGAGATGTTTTCTGTGCTGGCACGGGTTTTCCTAGCCAGACATAGTGGAAAAGCGTTTTGCTAAGATGTAGACTACAAAAGACGCGAAAGACGAAGGTAGGATGCTCTCCGGAGGTAAGAGCCGCTGCCGGGCGTCTTTCGGCAGAAGCCGCGCTAAGGAGAGCACTGTGAGCGGCACAATCGTCTTTGCGCGAAGAAGCCGCTTCTTGGGCTCCGGCAGCCGGCGAGAGCGGCAGCTTCGGGAAGGTGAAGAAGCAAGCTGTACAACACTGGGATTGTGTGCGCACCTTGCCAACTGATAGAAAACAGTACCTTTGCACTCTCCTGACTTTTCCAATCACAGGAACATTCGATTGGAAGCTGTTTTGGACAACTTTTCTTTTCTTCCTGCCAAACACTTGGCAGACATCCGTGCAACTTCTAGAACACGATGGGAGATGTTTTCTGTGCTGGCACAGTTTTTCCTAGCCAGACATAGTGGAAAAGCGTTTTGCTAAGATGTAGACTACAAAAGACGCGAAAGACGAAGGTAGGATGCTCTCCGGAGGTAAGAGCCGCTGCCGGGCGTCTTTCGGCAGAAGCCGCGCTAAGGAGAGCACTGTGAGCGGCACAATCGTCTTTGCGCGAAGAAGCCGCTTCTTGGGCTCCGGCAGCCGGCGAGAGCGGCAGCTTCGGGAAGGTGAAGAAGCAAGCTGTACAACACTGGGATTGTGTGCGCACCTTGCCAACTGATAGAAAACAGTACCTTTGCACTCTCCTGACTTTTCCAATCACAGGAACATTCGATTGGAAGCTGTTTTGGACAACTTTTCTTTTCTTCCTGCCAAACACTTGGCAGACATCCGTGCAACTTCTAGAACACGATGGGAGATGTTTTCTGTGCTGGCACAGTTTTTCCTAGCCAGACATAGTGGAAAAGCGTTTTGCTAAGATGTAGACTACAAAAGACGCGAAAGACGAAGGTAGGATGCTCTCCGGAGGTAAGAGCCGCTGCCGGGCGTCTTTCGGCAGAAGCCGCGCTAAGGAGAGCACTGTGAGCGGCACAATCGTCTTTGCGCGAAGAAGCCGCTTCTTCGGCTCCGGCAGCCGGCGAGAGCGGCAGCTTCGGGAAGGTGAAGAAGCAAGCTGTACAACACTGGGATTGTGTGCGCACCTTGCCAACTGATAGAAAACAGTACCTTTGCACTCTCCTGACTTTTCCAATCACAGGAACATTCGATTGGAAGCTGTTTTGGACAACTTTTCTTTTCTTCCTGCCAAACACTTGGCAGACATCCGTGCAACTTCTAGAACACGATGGGAGATGTTTTCTGTGCTGGCACAGTTTTTCCTAGCCAGACATAGTGGAAAAGCGTTTTGCTAAGATGTAGACTACAAAAGACGCGAAAGACGAAGGTAGGATGCTCTCCGGAGGTAAGAGCCGCTGCCGGGCGTCTTTCGGCAGAAGCCGCGCTAAGGAGAGCACTGTGAGCGGCACAATCGTCTTTGCGCGAAGAAGCCGCTTCTTGGGCTCCGGCAGCCGGCGAGAGCGGCAGCTTCGGGAAGGTGAAGAAGCAAGCTGTACAACACTGGGATTGTGTGCGCACCTTGCCAACTGATAGAAAACAGTACCTTTGCACTCTCCTGACTTTTCCAATCACAGGAACATTCGATTGGAAGCTGTTTTGGACAACTTTTCTTTTCTTCCTGCCAAACACTTGGCAGACATCCGTGCAACTTCTAGAACACGATGGGAGATGTTTTCTGTGCTGGCACAGTTTTTCCTAGCCAGACATAGTGGAAAAGCGTTTTGCTAAGATGTAGACTACAAAAGACGCGAAAGACGAAGGTAGGATGCTCTCCGGAGGTAAGAGCCGCTGCCGGGCGTCTTTCGGCAGAAGCCGCGCTAAGGAGAGCACTGTGAGCGGCACAATCGTCTTTGCGCGAAGAAGCCGCTTCTTGGGCTCCGGCAGCCGGCGAGAGCGGCAGCTTCGGGAAGGTGAAGAAGCAAGCTGTACAACACTGGGATTGTGTGCGCACCTTGCCAACTGATAGAAAACAGTACCTTTGCACTCTCCTGACTTTTCCAATCACAGGAACATTCGATTGGAAGCTGTTTTGGACAACTTTTCTTTTCTTCCTGCCAAACACTTGGCAGACATCCGTGCAACTTCTAGAACACGATGGGAGATGTTTTCTGTGCTGGCACAGTTTTTCCTAGCCAGACATAGTGGAAAAGCTTTTTGCCGAGGTGTAGATGAGAAGAGGAGCTAAAGACGAAGGTAGGATGCTCTCCGGAGGTAAGAGCCGCTGCCGGGCGTCTTTCGGCAGAAGCCGCGCTAAGGAGAGCCCTGTGAGCGGCACAACCGTCTTTGCGCGAAGAAGCCGCTTCTTGGGCTCCGGCAGCCGGCGAGAGCGGCAGCTTCGGGAAGGTGAAGAAGCAAGCTGTACAACACTGGGATTGTGTGCGCACCTTGCCAACTGATAGAAAACAGTACCTTTGCACTCTCCTGACTTTTCCAATCACAGGAACATTCGATTGGAAGCTGTTTTGGACAACTTTTCTTTTCTTCCTGCCAAACACTTGGCAGACATCCGTGCAACTTCTAGAACACGATGGGAGATGTTTTCTGTGCTGGCACAGTTTTTCCTAGCCAGACATAGTGGAAAAGCGTTTTGCTAAGATGTAGACGACAAGAGAGGCTAAAGAGTGGATGTTAGCAAATGACACCCATCTTCAAAAAAGGCAATTAAGAGGACTCGCCATAGTACAAACCAGCCAGCCTCTTTTTTATCCCCAGGAAGTTGATGAAGCAGCTCTTCCTGGAAATCCTTGCCAGGCACATGACAGATGACCAAATAATGTAGTTAGCATGATTTTTCAGGGGAATTTCATGCTGAACATCACTTTAAACTCCTCTGATGAATCAACTTGACTGGTAGATGAAGGGAATATTATCTGCCTGGGCTTCAGGGAGGTTTTTGACATACCTCTACATGGCATCACACATACATATGGAAGCAATAGTGCAAAGGGGAGGGAATCAGTGTCTTTTCAGTGATGCTGAGGGAAAAGACAAGAGGCAGTGGGCACACACTGAAATACAGGAGATTGCCTTTGAACATCAGTAAATGTTTCTTTACTGTCAGGGTGACTGAACCACGGCACAGACTGCCCAGAAAGATTGTGGAGCCTGGATCTTTGAAGACATTAAAAGTACACCCAGATAGAATCCTGAGGCTCTAGGTATCCTGGTTTAGGCAGGGGGGTTGGGCCTGGTTAGCCCCACCAACCCCTTCCACTCTCTTTCATTCTGTGCTAGTGAATTCTCTTCAAGATGCATTTCAAAGCACTGGCATGACAAAGTTCTGTGCAGACAGAGATCCAAATGGACATGGCATCTAAGTTCCTTAAGCAGTGTTCAAGAAGAATGTAAAACTCTGGCACAAGTGTCTCTTCCCTAACTGAATCCCTTTCATGGGAAAATTCCCAGCTCTAGAAAGATCTTCTGATACGCATGCTTAAGACTGACACTGGCTGAGCAAATTTCTCCCTATGTATATCTAAGACCAGTTAGGATCTTCACCCAAAGTGCTGTCAACATAGTCACAGAATGCCTATTGTTAAGAAGTGACAGCTTCCATCAGAATGGCAGCTATTGGTCCACAAAATGGATTAATGGATGGGAATTATCTATGTGGGTTAAAAACAAAAATAAAGAGTTGGTCTTTATTTATCAATTTCATGGCAATATTGATAAGGGAAGAAAAAGATCTAAGTCCTTGACTTTCTGGACTCGAGGAAAGATTTTAAAAATTCCTTGTAAAAATGTATGATCACAATCAGACTATTGAAACCATTTTAGTTGGGAACAAAGTTCCAAAATTGTCTAGATAGTGGCAAAGAAGCCAAGAAAATAGGAAAGAAACAAAAAGAGAGCAAAAGAGTCAGCTTCAGTGTACAAGCTCGTTCTAGAAGTAGTCTGCTGGGAAAAGGAACCCCCAGCTAAATTTCCAATGTATTCCTGCGCTTGATTCAGTAACTGGTCAATGTAAAAACCAATCCTTTTGTACAACTTCTTCCAGCAACAAAAACTCCAACAGGTTGACACTACCATCATGCCTGTTCCAGACATATTTAAAAGAGAAATGATGATTTTCTTGAAAACCTACTTACATAAAAGTTGCAAGATGGTGGAGGGATTCCCACATCCTCCTTCCTCCATCTGGCTTGAAAGTATATTTGATAAAATATGCAACAAAGCACATGATTTATAAGGGAGAGTCAAATGGATGATTTGGGAATCGATCTCTTGTTGATAGTAAACTTCATATCCACTCGGTGTGACCTTTTTAAAACAAAATGTGGAGCTGAGGCATGAATCTGCCACAACAATTGTAAAGCAAACATACACACTCCCCTTCATATGCCCCCCCCTCCACACACACCTAGGCACACACAGAGATCAGCATAGCAGATCATGAACACCTTGGAAAAGACTGAAATGCTAAATGCCTCTCTTGATGGGCAAAAGAGCTGGTGCAGTAATTCAAATGCCTGGTACAAAAATTCTGTTTAATATTTAGCTCCTATTTAAAACACAGCTTTTCATTTCATTCTATTTACAGAATATTTTCATTTCATTTGTTTCTTTAAAATTACTTAGTTCTCACCTGTTGTATGTCTAGGAATATTTTCTTCCAAAAATAGAAAAAAATAGATGATATCTTTTCAGCAGAAAACATTGGTTGATACAATTTTAAACCATCATGATATGGAAGAATTCTTCTGTCCCTCTCGAAGGTGGAAGAAGCATTTGGATCACAGATCATCTACAATGAAATACTTGACATGTTTAAGATGCTTTCAATCAATTTTGATCGTCAATTGCTTATTTGTTGTAAACAGTAATTTTTCAGTGAAGGGAAAGTGTGTGTGGTATATCTACATGATATGTTCAAAGGCAGTTCCTACTAATGGCCAGGCTGAATTCCAGTAAATAATGTCCCGAATGATATTTTGCCGCCTTCTTTGGCACTTCATGAAATCTTACCCCGATGAAGTGCTGAAACACAGAGATTTTCTCTTAGAGAGTGTCTCATGTTGTAACCTATCCCATGGATTTTATGCTGTAATTCTTATCTCTTTTAAAATTTACTATCTTCTGTACAGTTTTCATGAAACTTTCTGTTACAGTAGTGAATAGCACAGATAAATGTCATTTTGTACAACTTTGAATTTACCCCAAGAGCTGAGAGAAAACTTGATCCTATACTTCAATCCGAGTTTCTTCTATAGTCCAACTTTGTTTCTCTACCATCAAGCTTCTCCTTTGTTGCTGCTCCAAGCCCCGTCCAAGGTGACCTTGAATACTTTCAGGGATGGGACACCCACAACTTCTCTGGGCAACCTGTTCCAGTGTTCCAGCACTCCCACAGTAAAAAAGGCCTTCCTTTCATCTAATATGTGTAGGAAATCATAAATCTAGGCATAGAAGCTTGGAGTGCAAATTTGAAATTCTTTGGATTTGAAGCACATTTTATATGAATACTGACTTACAGATGACTAAAAGATGTTGATGGGCATTTGAGCTGACAAGTTTTGAAAAAGTGCACGGAAATTAAAATTGAAACCACTAAAATTAAAAACTCCTTGCCATTTTCTTTTTCCTCTCCTATTCAAAATTGCATATGTCAGATATCAGTGCTTCATGCAAACCTCTCAGATGCTCTCAGAGAAAAAGCTTTTCTTTCAGACTAAGTTGCGGTTGACGTAGAACACTAGCAGGAGTGAAAGATTTTCTGGGCATCGGGGCAGCCCGTTCTCCTTGGATTTGTGTGCAGAATGCATTTTATCCAAACTGGAAAATAGATCCCAGCTCTGTTCTATTCATCATCCTTACTTCATCAGGCCAGAAGATTCTGTGAAAAGTAGCCTGTGGACCTTGAAGACAGCGCATGTGAACCAGATGAGAGGTGATAGAGAAGTTGAGGGAGAGAAGAAAGAGCATGAGGCTGAAACCAGAAAGTATTTCTCCACGTGATCATGGAAGATTGCAGGAGCCACTTGGTACTATCAAACCAGCCCAACTTGGCACTTGTGCCACCTTGGGTCTGGGAGCCATGTTGCATATCGTGCATTTTAAGGAGCCAGCTGGCCACACCCAGCCATATGCCCCCAAACACAAACCAAGGCCCTTTTCTCTGGCAAACAAAACTCAGCTGCCCTGCTTCTGGATGGCAGATTGCAGGAACCACTTGGTACTATCAAACCAGCCCAACTTGGCACTGGTGCCACCATGGGTCTGGTCACCATCCTGCCTATTGTAGCTTTTCAGGAGCCAGCCGGTCACTCTCAGCCATAGGCCCCCAAACACAAACCTCGGCCCGTTTCCCTGGCAAACAAAAGTAAGCTGCCCCGCTTCTGCATGGCAGATTGCAGGAGCTACTTAGTACTATCAAATCAGCCCGACTTGGCACAGGTGCCACCTTGGATCTGGGAACCATCCTGTGTATCGTGGATTTTCAGGGGCCAGCCGGCCACTCTCAGCCATATGCCCCCAAAAACAAACCACGGACCTTTTCTCTGGCAAACAAAAATCAGCTGCCCCACTTCTGGATGGCAGATTGCAGGAGCCACTTGGGACTATCACACCAGCACAACATGGCACTGCTGCCACCTTGGATCTGGGAACAATCCTGCGTATCGTACATATTCAGGAACCAGCCGAACACTCCCAGCCACAGGCCCCCAAACACAAACAACGGCCCTTTTCTCTGGCAAACAAAACTCAACTGCCCCTCTTCTGGATGGCAAATTGCAGGACGCACTTGGTACTACAAAAAGAGCCCGACTTGGCAGTGGTGCCACCTTGGCTCTGGGAACCATCCTGCGTATCGAGCATTTTAAGGAGCCAGCCGGCAATTCCCAGCCGTATGCCCCAAAAAGAAACCATGGACCTTTTCTCTGGCAAAAAAAACTCAGCTGTCTCGCTTCTGGATGGCAGATTGCAGGAGTTACTTTGAACCATACAACCAGCCTTACTTGGCACTGGTGCCACCTTGGATCTGGGAACCATCCTGCCTATCGTTGATTTTCAGGGGCCAGCCGGCCACTCTCAGCCATAGGCCCCCAAACACAAACCACAGCCCTTTTCTCTAGCAAACAAAATTCAACTGCCCCGCTTCTGGATGGCAAATTGCAGGAGCCACTGGGTACTACAAAAACAGCCTGACTTGGCACTGGTGCCACCTTGCGTCTGGTTACCATGCGGCGTATCGTGCATTTTAAGGAGCCAGGTGGCCACTCCCAGCCATATGCCCCCAAACACAACCCACGGCCCTTTTCTCTGGCAAACAAAACTCAGCTGCCCCGCTTCTGGATGGCAGATTGCAGGAGACACTTGGTACTATCAAACCAGCCCGACTTGGCACTGGTGCCACCTTGGGTCTGGGAACCATCCTGCGTATTGTGGATTGTCAGGAGACAGCCGACCACTCTCGGCCACAGAGCCCAATCAAAAACAAAGGTCCGTTTCCCTGGCAAAAAAAACTCAGCTGCCCCGCTTCTGGATGGGAGATTGCAGGAGGCACTTGACACTGTCAAACGAGCCCCACTTGGCACTGGTGCCACCTTGGGTCTGGGAACCATGCTGCGTATCGTGGATTTTCAGGAGCCAGCCGGCCACTACCAGCCATAGGCCCCCAAACACAAACCACAGCCTTTTTCTCTGGCAAACAAAACTCAGCTGCCCCGCTTCTGGATGGCAGATTGCAGGAGCCACTTGGTACTATCAAACCAGCCCGACTTGGCACTGGTGCCACCTTGGGTCTGGGAACCATCCTGCCTATCGTGGATTTTAAGGAGCCAGCCGGCTACTCCCAGCCACAGGCCCCCAACAAAAACCACGGCCCTTTTTTCTCGCAAACAAAACTTAGCTGCCTCACTTCTGGATGGCAGATTGCAGTAGCCACTTGGTGTAATCAAACCAGCCCGACTTGGCACTGGTGCCACCTTGGGTCTGGGAACCATCCTGCGTATCGTGGATTCTAAGGAGCCAGCCGGCCACTCCTAGCCACAGGCCCCCAAACAAAATCAACGGCGCTGTTCCCTGGAAAACAAAACACGCCTGCCAACTTTTTGATGGAGTTTGCAGGAGCCACTTGGTACTATCAAACCAGCCCGACTTGGCACTGGTGCCACCATGGGTCTGGGAACCATCCTGCGTATCGTGGATTCTAAGGAGCCAGCCGGCCACTCCTAGCCACAGGCCCCCAAACAAAAACCTAGGCCTATTTCTCTGGCAAACAAAAGTAAGCTGCCCTGCTTCTGGATGGCAGATTGCAGGAGACACTTGGTACTATCAAACCAGCCCAACTTGGCACTGGTGCCACCTTGGATCTGGGAACCATGCTCTGTATCGTGGATATTCAGGGGCCAGCCGGCCACTCTCAGCCATATGTCCCCAAACAGAAACCTCGGCCCGTTTCTCTGGCAAACAAAACTCAACTGCCCCTCTTCTGGATGGCAAATTGCAGGATGAACTTGATACTAAAACCGCAGGCCGACTTGGTAGTGGTGACACCTTGGGCCTGGGAACCATCATGCGTATCGAGCATTTTAAGGAGCCAGCCGGCCACTCCCAGCAATATGCCCCCAAAAACAATCCACGGAATTTTCCTCTGGCAAACAAAAATCAGCTGCCTCGCTTCTGGATGGCAGATTGCAGGAGCCACTTTGCACCATCAAACCAGCCCGACTTGGCACTGGTGCCACATTGCATCTGGGAACCATGCTGCCTAGCGTGGATTTTCAGGAGCCAGCCGGCCACTCTCAGCTATATGCCCCCAAACAAAACCCACGGCCCGTTTCCCTGGCAAACAAAATTAAGCTGCCCCGCTTCTGGATGGCAGATTGCAGGACGCACTTGGTAGTATCAAACCAGCAAAACTTGGCACGGGTGCCACCTTGGGTCTGGGAACCATCCTGCGTATCGTGGGTTCAAAGGAGCCAGCCGGTCACTCCCAGCCACAGGCCCCCAAATACAAACAATGTCGCTTTTCCCTGGAAAACAAAACTCGCCTGCCAACTTTTTGATGGCAGATTGCAGGAGCCACTTGGTACTATCAAACCAGCCCAACTTGGCACTGGTGCCACCATGGGTCTGGTCACCATCCTGCCTATCGTAGCTTTCCAGGAGCCAGCCGGTCACTCCCAGCCATAGGTCCCCAGTCACAAACCTCGGCCCGTTTCCCTGGCAAACAAAAGTAAGCTACCCCGCTTCTGGATGGCAGATTGCAGGAGCCACTTGGTACTATCAAACCAGCCCAACTTGGCACTGGTGCCACCTTGGGTCTGGGAACCATGCTGCGTAACACAGATTCTAAGGCGCCAGTCGGCCACTACGAGCCACAAGCCCCCAAACACAAACAACGGCGCTATTCTCTGGCAAACAAAACTCAACTGCCCCTCTTCTGGATGGCAAATTGCAGGACGCACTTGGTACTATAAAAACAGCCCGACTTGGCACTGGTGCCCCCTTGGGTCTGGGAACCATCCTGCGTATCGATCTTTTTAATGAGACAGCCGGCCACTCCCAGCCATATGCCCCCAAACACAACCCACGGCCCTTTTCTCTGGCAAACAAAACTCAACTGCACCGCTTCTGGATGGCAGATTGCAGGAGCCACTTGGTACTATCAAACCAGCCCGACTTGGCACTGGTGCCACCTTGGGTCTGGGAACCATCCTGCGTATTGTGGGTTGTCAGGAGCCAGCCGAACACTCTCGGCCACAGACCCCAATTAAAAACAACGGCCCGTTTCACAGGCAAACAAAACTCAGCTGCCCCGCTTCTGGATGGGAGATTGCAGGAGGCACTTGGTGTAATCAAACCAGCCCGACTTGGCACTGGTGCCACCTTGGGTCTGGGAACCATCCTGCGTATCGTGGATTCTAAGGAGCCAGCCGACCACTCCTAGCCACAGGCCCCCAAACAAAAACCTAGGCCTATTTCTCTGGCAAACAAAAGTAAGCTGCCCTGCTTCTGGATGGCAGATTGCAGGAGACACTTGGTACTATCAAACCAGCCCGACTTGGCACTGGTGCCACCTTGGATCTGGGAACCATGCTCTGTATCGTGGATATTCAGGGGCCAGCCGGCCACTCTCAGCCATATGTCCCCAAACAGAAACCTCGGCCCGTTTCTCTGGCAAACAAAACTCAACTGCCCCTCTTCTGGATGGCAAATTGCAGGATGAACTTGATACTAAAACCGCAGGCCGACTTGGTAGTGGTGACACCTTGGGCCTGGGAACCATCATGCGTATCGAGCATTTTAAGGAGCCAGCCGGCCACTCCCAGCAATATGCCCCCAAAAACAATCCATGGAATTTTCCTCTGGCAAACAAAAATCAGCTGCCCCGCTTCTGGATGGCAGATTGCAGGAGCCACTTTGCACCATCAAACCAGCCCGACTTGGCACTGGTGCCACATTGCATCTGGGAACCATGCTGTGTATCATGGATTTTCAGGAGCCAGCCGGCCACTGCCAGCCACAGGCCCCGAAACACAAACAACAGCCTTTTTGTCTGGCAAACAAAATTCAGCTGCCCCGCTTCTGGATGGCAGATTGCAGGAACCACTTGGTACTAACAAACCAGCCCGACTTGGCACTGATGCCACCTTGGGTCTGGGAACCATCCTGCGTATCGTGGATTCTAAGGAGCCAGCTGGCCACTCCCAGCCACAGGCCCCAAAATACACACAACGGTGCTTTTCCCTGGAAAACAAAACTCGCCTGCCAAACTTTTGATGGCAGATTGCAGGAGCCACTTGGTATTATCAAACCAGCCCAACTTGGCACTGGTGCCACCATGGGTCTGGTCACCATCCTGCCTATCGTAGCTTTTCAGGAGCCAGCCAGCCACCCCCAGCCAGAGGCCCCCAGACAAATATTTCGGCCCGTTTCCCTGGCAAACAAAAGTAAGCTGCCCCGCTTCTGGATGGCAGATTGCAGGAGCCACTTGGTACCATCAAACCAGCCCAACTTGGCACTGGTGCCAACTCAGGTCTGGGAACCATCCTGCCTATCGTGGGTTCTAAGGAGCCAGCTGGCCACTCCCAGCCACAGGCCCCCAAACACAAACAACGGCGCTTTTCCCTGGAAAACAAAACTCGCCTACCAACTTTTTGATGGCAGATTGCAGGAGCCACTTGGTACTATCAAACCAGCCCAACTTGGCACTGGTGCCACCATGGGTCTGGTCACCATGCTGCCTATCGTAGCTTTTCAGGAGCCAGCCGGTCACTCCCAGCCATAGGCCCCCAGACACAAACCTCGGCCCGTTTCCCTGGCAAACAAAAGTAAGCTGCCCCGCTTCTGCATGGCAGATTGCAGGAGCTACTTAGTACTATCAAACCAGCCCGACTTGGCACTGCTGACACCTCTGGTCTGGGAACCATCCTGCCTATCGTGGATTTTCAGCGGCCAGCCGGCCTCTCTCAGCCATATGCCCCAAAAACAAACCACGGCCCTTTTCTCTGGCAAACAAAATTCAACTGCCCCTCTTCTGGATGGCAAATTTTAGGACGCACTTTGTACTACGAAAACCGCCCGACGTGGCACTGGTGCCACCTTGTGTCAGGGAACCATCCTGCATATCGAGCTTTTTAAGGAGCCAGCCGGCCACGCCCAGCCATATACCCCCAAAAACAAACCACGGACCATTTCTCTTGGAAACAAAAATCCGCTGCCCCGCGTCTGGATGGCAGATTGCAGGAGCCACTTTGCACCATCAAACCAGCCTGACTTGGCACTGGTGCCACCTTGGGTCTGGGAACAATCCTGCATATCGTGGATTCTAAGGAGCCAGCCGGCCACTCCCTGCCATAGGCCCCCAAACAAAAACAACGGCGCTTTTCCCTGGAAAACAAAATTCGCCTGCCAGCATTTTGATGGCAGATTGCAGGAGCCACTTGGTACTATCAAATCATCCCAACTTGGCACTGGTGCCACTATGGGTCTGGGAACCATCCTGCCTATTGTAGCATTTCAGGAGCCAGCCGGTCACTCCCAGCCATAGGCCCCCAGACACAAACCTCAGACCGTTTCCCTGGCAAACAAAATTAAGCTGCCCCGATTCTGGATGGCAGATTGCAGGAGCCACTTGGTTGTGTCAAACCAGCCCGACTTGGCACTGGTGCCACCTTGGGTCTGGGAACCATCCTGCGTAACGTGGATTCTAAGCAGCCACCCGGCCACTCTGAGCCACAGGCCCCCAAACACAAACAATGGCGCTTTTCCCTGGAAAACAAAACTCGCCTGCCAACTTTTTGATGGCAGATTGCAGGAGCCACTTGGTACTATCAAACCAGCCCAACTTGGCACTGGTGCCACCTCTGGTCTGGGAACCATCCTGCCTATCGTAGCTTTTCAGGAGCCAGCCGGTCACTCCCAGCCATAGACCCCCAGACACAAACCTCGGCCCTTTTCCCTGGAAAACAAAAGTAAGTTACCCCGATTCTGGATGGCAGATTGCAGGAGCCACTTGGTACTATCAAATCAGCCCAACTTGGCACTGGTGCCACCATGGGTCTGGTAAACATCCTGCCTATCGTAGCTTTTCAGGAGCCAGCCGGTCACTCCCTGCCGTAGGCCCCCGGACACAAACCTCGGCCCGTTTCCCTGGCAAACAAAAGTAAGCTGCCCCGCTTTTGGATGGCAGATTGCAGGATGCAGTTGGTACTTACAAACCAGCCCGACTTGGCCCTGGTGCCACCTCTGGTCTGGGAACCATGCTGCGTAACGTAGATTCTACGAGGACAGGCGGCCACTCCCAGCCACAGGCCTCTAAACAAAAACAACGGCGCTTTTCCCTGGAAAACAAAACTCGCCTGCCAACTTCTTGATGGCAGATTGCAGGAGCCACTTGGTACTATCAAACCAGCCCAACTTGGCACTGGTGCCACCATGGGTCTGGTCACCATCCTGCCTATCGTAGCTTTTCAGGAGCCAGCCGCTCACTCCCAGCCATAGGCCCCCAGACAAATACCTCGGCACGTTTCCCTGGCAAACAAAAGTAGGCTGCCCTGCTTCTGGATGGCAAATTGCAGGACGCACTTGGTACTACGAAAACAGCCCGACTTGGCACTGATGCCACCTTGGGTCAGGGAACAATCCTGTGTATAGAGCTTTTTAAGGAGCCAGCCGGCCACGTCCAGTCATATACCCCCAAAAAAAAAACCACGGAACTTTTCTCCAGCAAACAAAAATCCGCTGCCCCGCGTCTGGATGGCAGATTGCAGGAGCTATTTAGTATTATCAAACCAGCCCGACTTGGCACTGGTGGCACCATGAGTCTGGTAATCATCCTGCCTATCGTAGCTTTTCAGTAGTCAGCCGGTCACTCCCAGCCATAGGCCCCCAGACAAATACCTCGGCCCGTTTCCCTGGGAAACAAAAGTAAGCTGTCCCGCTTCTGGATGGCAGATTGCAGGAGCCACTTGGTACTATCAAACCAGCCCAACTTGTTCCCAGACCCAAGGTAGCACCAGTGCCAAGTGGGGCTGGTTTGATGGTGCAACGTGGCTCCTGCAATCTGCCATCCAAAAGCGGGGCAGCTTACTTTTGTTTGCCAGGGAAACGGGCCGAGGTTTGTGTCTGGGGGTCTATGGCTGGGAGTGACCGGCTGGCTCCTGAAAAGCTACGATAGGCAGGATGGTTCCCAGACCAGAGGTGGCACCAGTGCCAAGTTGGGCTGGTTTGATAGTACCAAGTGGCTCCTGCAATCTGCCATCAAAAAGTTGGCAGGCGAGTTTTGTTTTCCAGGGAAAAGCGCCGTAGTTTTTGTTTGGGGGCCTGTGGCTCAGAGTGGCCGGGTGGCTGCTTAGAATCCACGATACGCAGGATGGTTCCCAGACCAGAGGTGGCACCAGTGCCAAGTCGGGCTGGTTTGACACAACCAAGTGGCTCCTGCAATCTGCCATCCAGAATCGGGGCAGCTTAATTTTGTTTGCCAGGGAAACGGTCCGAGGTTTGTGTCTGGGGGCCTATGGCTGGGAGTGACCGGCTGGCTCCTGAAATGCTACAATAGGCAGGATGGTTCCCAGACCCAGAGTGGCACCAGTGCCAAGTTGGGATGATTTGATAGTACCAAGTGGCTCCTGCAATCTGCCATCAAAATTTGGCAGGGGAATTTTGTTTTCCAGGGAAAAGCGCCGTTGTTTGTGTTTGGGGGCCTGTGGCTGGGAGTGGCCGGCTGGCTCCTTAGAATCCACGATATGCAGGATTGTTCCCAGACCCAAGGTGGCACCAGTGCCAAGTCGGGCTGGTTTGATGGTGCAAAGTGGCTCCTGCAATCTGCCATACAGACGCGGGGCAGCGGATTTTTGTTTCCAAGAGAAATGGTCCGTGGTTTGTTTTTGGGGGTTTATGGCTGGGTGTGGCCGGCTGGCTCCTTAAAAAGCTCGATATGCAGGATGGTTCCCTGACACAAGGTGGCACCAGTGCCACGTCGGGCGGTTTTCGTAGTACAAAGTGCGTCCTAAAATTTGCCATCCAGAAGAGGGGCAGTTGAGTTTTGTTTGCCAGAGAAAAGGGCCGTGGTTTGTTTTTGGGGGCATATGGCTGAGAGTGGCCGGCTGGCTCCTGAAAAGCTACGATAGGCAGGATGTTTACCAGACCCATGGTGGCACCAGTGCCAAGTTGGGCTGATTGGATAGTACCAAGTGGCTCCTGCAATCTGCCATCCAGAATCGGGGTAGCTTACTTTTGTTTTCCAGGGAAACGGGCCGAGGTTTGTGTCTGGGGGTCTATGGTTGGGAGTGGCCGGCTGGCTCCTTAGAAACCACGATACGCAGCATGGTTCCCAGACAAGAGGTGCCACCAGTGCCAAGTTGGGCTGGTTTGATACTACCAAGTGGTTCCTGCAATCTGCCATCCAGAAGCGGGGCAGCTTACTTTTGTTTGCCAGGGAAACGGATCGTTGTTTGTGTTTGGGGGCCTATGGCTGGGACTGACCGGCTGGCTCCATAAAATCCACGATACGCAGGATGGTTCCCAGACCAGAGGTGGCACCAGTGCCAAGTCGGGCTGGTTTGATAGTACCAAGTGGCTCCTGCAATCTGCCATCCAGAAGCGGGGCAGCTTACTTTTGTTTGCCAGGGAAACGGGCCGAGGTTTGTGTCTGGGGGCCTATGGCTGGGGGTGAGCGGCTGGCTCCTGAAAAGCTACGATAGGCAGGATGGTGACCAGACCCATGGTGGCACCAGTGCCAAGTTGGGCTGGTTTGATAGTACCAAGTGGCTCCTGCAATCTGCCATCAAAAAGTTGGCAGGCGAGTTTTGTTTTCCAGGGAAAAGCGCCGTTGTTTGTGTTTGGGGGCCTGTGGTTGGGAGTGGCCGGCTGGCTCCTTAGAATCCACGATACGCAGGATGGTTCCCAGACCAGAGGTGGCACCAGTGCCAAGTCGGGCTGGTTTGATAGTACCAAGTGGCTCCTGCAATCTGCCATCCAGAAGCGGGGCAGCTTACTTTTGTTTGCCACGGAAACGGGCCGTTGTTTGTGTTTGGGGGCCTGTGGCTGGGAGTGGCCGACTGGCTCCTTAGAATCCACGATACGCAGGATGGTTCCCAGACCAGAGGTGGCACCAGTGCCAAGTCGGGCTGGTTTGATAGTACCAAGTGGCTCCTGCAATCTGCCATCCAGAAGCGGGGCAGCCTTATTTTCTTTGCCAGGGAAACGGGCCGAGCTTTGTGTCTGGGGGCCTATGGCTGGGAGTGACCGGCTGGCTCCTGAAAAGTTACGATAGGCAGGATGGTGACCAGACCCATGGTGGCACCAGTGCCAAGTTGGGCTGGTTTGATAGTACCAAGTGGCTCCTGCAATCTGCCATCAAAACGTTGGTAGGCGAGTTTTGTTTTCCAGGGAAAAGCGCCGTTGTTTGTGTTTGGGGGCCTGTGGCTGGGAGTGGCCGGCTGGCTCCTTAGAATCCACGATACGCAGGATGGTTCCCAGACTTGTCGTGGCACCAGTGCCAAGTCGGGCTGGTTTGATAGTACCACGTGGATCCTGCAATCTGCCATCCAGAAGCGGGGCAGCTTACTTTTGTTTGCCAGGGAAACGGGCCGAGGTTTTTGTCTGGGGGCCTATGGCTGGGAGTGACCGGCTGGCTCCTGAAAAGCTACGATAGGCAGGATGGTGACCAGACCCATGGTGGCACCAGTGCCACGTTGGGCTGGTTTGATAGTACCAAGTGGCTCCTGCAATCTGCCATCAAAAAGTTGGCAGGCAAGTTTTCTTTACCAGGGAAAAGCGCCGTTGTTTTTGTTTGGGGGCCTATGGCTGGGAGTGGCCGGCTGGCTCCTTAGAATCCACGATACTCAGCATGGTTCCCAGACCAAAGGTGGCACCAGTGCCAAGTTGGGCTGGTTTGATAGTACCAAGTGGCTCCTGCAATCTGCCATCCAGAAGCGGGGCAGCTTACATTTGTTGGCCAGGGAAACGGGCCGAGGTTTGTGTCTGGGGGCCTATGGCTGGGAGTGACCGGCTGGCTCCTGAAAAGCTACGATAGGCAGGATGGTGACCAGACCCATGGTGGCACCAGTGCCAAGTTGGGCTGATTTGATTGTACCAAGTGGCTCCTGCAATCTGCCATCAAAAAGTTGGCAGGCGAATTATGTTTTCCAGGGAAAAGCGCCGTTGTTTGTGTTTGGGGTCCTGTGGCAGGGAGTGGCCGGCTGGCTCCTGAAAAGCTACGATAGGCAGGATGGTGACGAGACCCATGGTGGCACCAGTGCCAAGTTGGGCTGGTTTGATAGTACCAAGTGGCTCCGGCAATCTGCCATCAAAAAGTTGGCAGACGAGTTTTGTTTTCAAGGGAAAAGCGCCGTTGTTTGTGTTTGGGGGCTGTGGCTGGGAGTGGCCGGCTGGCTGCTTAGAATCTACCATACGCAGGATGGTTCCCAGACCAGAGGTGGCACCAGTGCCAAGTCGGGCTGGTTTGATAGTACCAAGTGCGTCCTGCAATCTGCCATCCAGAAGCGGGACAGCTTACTTTTGTTTGTCAGGGAAACGGGCCGAGCTTTGTGTCTGTGGGCCTACGGCTGGGAGTGACGGGCTGGCTCCTGAAAAGCTACGATAGGCAGGATGGTGACCAGACCCATGGTGGCACCAGTGCCAAGTTGGGCTGGTTTGATAGTACCAAGTGGCTCCTGCAATCTGCCATCAAAAATTTGGCAGGCAAGTTTTGTTTTCCAGGGAAAAGTGCCGTTGTTTTTTTTTGGGGGCCTATGGCTGGGAGTGGCCGGCTGGCTCCTTAGAATCCACGATACGCAGGATGGTTCCCAGACCTGAGGTGGCACCAGTGCCAAGTTGGGCTGGTTTGATAGTACCAAGTGCGTCCTGCAATCTGCCATCCAGAAGCGGGGTAGCTTACTTTTGTTTGCCAGGGAAACGGGCCGAGGTTTGTGTCTCGGGGCCTATGGCTGGGAGTGACCGGCTGGCTCCTGAAAAGCTACGATAGGCAGGATGGTGACCAGACCCATGGTGGCAGCAGTGCCAAGTTGGGCTGGTTTGATAGTACCAAGTGGCTCCTGCAATCTGCCATCAAAAACTTGGCAGGCGAGTTTGTTATCCAGGGAAAAGCGCCGTTGTTTGTGTTTGGGGGCCTGTGGCTGGGAGTGGCCGGCTGGCTCCTTAGAATCCATGATACGCAGGATGGTTCCCAGACCAGAGGTGGCACCAGTGCCAAGTTGGGCTGGTTTGATGGTGAAAAGTGGCTCCTGCAATCTGCCATCCAGAAGCAGGGCAGCTTACTTTTGTTTGCCAGGGAAACGGGCCGAGGTTTGTGTCTGGGGGCCTATGGCTGCGAGTGACCGGCTGGCTCCTGAAAAGCTACGATAGGCAGGATGGTGACCAGACCCATGGTGGCACCAGTGTCAAGGTGGGCTGGTTTGATAGTACCAAGTGGCTCCGGCAATCTGCCATCAAAGTTTGGCAGGCGAGTTTTGTTTTCCAGGGAAAAGCGCCGTTGTTTTTGTTTGGGGGCCTGTGGCTGGGAGTGGCCGGATGGCTAATTAGAATCCACGATACGCAGCATGGTTCCCAGACCTGAGGTGGCACCAGTGCCAAGTCGGGCTAGTTTGATGGTGCAAAGTGGCTCCTGCAATCTGCCATCCAGAAGCGGGGCAGCTTGCTTTTGTTTGCCAGGGAAACGGGCCGAGGTTTGTGTCTGGGGCCTATGGCTGGGAGTGACCGGCTGGCTCCTGAAAAGCTACGATAGGCAGGATGGTGACCAGACCCAAGGTGGCACCAGTGCCAAGTTGGGCTGGTTTGATAGTACCAAGTGGCTCCTGCAATCTGCCATCAAAAAGTTGGCAGGCGAGTTTTGTTTTCCAGGGAAAAGCGCCGTTGTTTGTGTTTGGGGGCCTGTGGCTGGGAGTGGCCGGCTGGCTCCTTAGAATCCACGATACCCAGGCTCATTCCCAGACCTGAGGTGGCACCAGTGCCAAGTCGGGCTAGTTTGATGGTGCAAAGTGGCTCCTGCATTCTGCCATCCAGAAGCGGGACAGCTTACTTTTGCTTGCCAGGGAAACGGGCCGAGCTTTGTGTCTGGGGGCCTATGGCTGGGAGTGACCGGCTGGCTCCTGAAAAGCTACGATAGGCAGGATGGTGACCAGACCCATGGTGGCACCAGTGCCAAGTTGGGCTGGTTTGATAGTACCAAGTGGCTCCTGCAATCTGCCATCAAAAATTGGCAGGCGAGTTTTGTTTTCCAGGGAAAAGCGCCGTTGTTTGTGTTTAGGGGCCTGTGGGTGGGAGTGGCCGGATGGCTAATTAGAATCCACGATACGCAGCATGGTTCCCAGACCTGAGGTGGCACCAGTGCCAAGTCGGGCTAGTTGGATGGTGAAAAGTGGCTCCTGCAATCTGCCATCCAGAAGCGGGGCAGCTTACTTTTGTTTTCCAGGGAAAAGCGCCGTTGTTTGTGTTTGGGGGCCTGTGGGTGGGAGTGGCCGGATGGCTCCTTAGAATCCACGATACGCAGGATGGTTCCCAGACCAGAGGTGGCACCAGTGCCAAGTCGGGCTGGTTTGATAGTACCAAGTGGTTCCTGCAATCTGCCATCCAGAAGCGGGGCAGCTTACTTTTGTTTGCCAGGGAAACGGTCCGAGGATTGTGTCTGGGGGCCTAAGCCTGGAAGTGACCGGCTGGCTCGTGAAAAGCTACGATAGGCAGGATGGTGACCAGACCCATGGTGGCACCAGTGCCAAGTTGGGCTGGTTTGATAGTACCAAGTGGCTCCGGCAATCTGCCATCAAAAAGTTGGCAGGCGAGTTTTGTTTTCCAGGGAAAAGCGCCGTTGTTTGTGTTTGGGGGCCTGTGGCTGGGAGTGGCCGGATGGCTCCTTAGAATCCACGATACTCAGGATGGTTCCCAGACCAGAGGTGGCACCAGTGCCAAGTTGGGCTGGTTTGATAGTACCAAGTGGCTCCTGCAATCTGCCATCAAAAAATTGGCAGGCGAATTTTGTTATCCAGGGAAAAGCGCCGTTGTTTGTGTTTGGGGGCCTGTGGCAGGGAGTTGCCGGCTGGCTCCTGAAAAGCTACGATAGGCAGGATGGTGACCAGACCCATGGTGGCACCAGTGCCAAGTTGGGCTGGTTTGATAGTACCAAGTGGCTCCGGCAATCTGCCATCAAAAAGTTGGCAGGCGAGTTTTGTTTTCCAGGGAAAAGCGCCGTTGTTTGTGTTTGGGGGCCTGTGGCTGGGAGTGGCCGGCTGGCTGCTTAGAATCTACGATACGCAGGATGGTTCCCAGACCAGAGGTGGCACCACTGCCAAGTCGGGCTGGTTTGATAGTACCAAGTGCGTCCTGCAATCTGCCATCCAGAAGCGGGACAGCTTACTTTTGTTTGTCAGGGAAACGGGCCGAGCTTTGTGTCTGTGGGCGTATGGCTGGGAGTGACCGGCTGGCTCCTGAAAAGCTACGATAGGCAGGATGGTGACCAGACCCATGGTGGCACCAGTGCCAAGTTGGGCTGGTTTGATAGTACCAAGTGGCTCCTGCAATCTGCCATCAAAAACTTGGCAGGCGAGTTTGTTATCCAGGGAAAAGCCCCGTTGTTTGTGTTTGGGGGCCTGTGGCTGGGAGTGGCCGGCTGGCTCCTTAGAATCCATGATACGCAGGATGGTTCCCAGACCAGAGGTGGCACCAGTGCCAAGTCGGGCTGGTTTGATGGTGAAAAGTGGCTCCTGCAATCTGCCATCCAGAAGCGGGGCAGCTTGCTTTTGTTTGCCAGGGAAACGGGCCGAGGTTTGTCTCTGGGGGCCTATGGCTGGGAGTGACCGGCTGGCTCCTGAAAAGCTACGATAGGCAGGATGGTGACCAGACCCATGGTGGCACCAGTGTCAAGGTGGGCTGGTTTGATAGTACCAAGTGGCTTCGGCAATCTGCCATCAAAGTTTGGCAGGCGAGTTTTGTTTTCCAGGGAAAAGCGCCGTTGTTTTTGTTTGGGGGCCTGTGGCTGGGAGTGGCCGGATGGCTAATTAGAATCCACGATACGCAGCATGGTTCCCAGACCTGAGGTGGCACCAGTGCCAAGTCGGGCTAGTTTGATGGTGCAAAGTGGCTCCTGCAATCTGCCATCCAGAAGCGGGGCAGCTTGCTTTTGTTTGCCAGGGAAACGGGCCGAGGTTTGTGTCTGGGGCCTATGGCTGGGAGTGACCGGCTGGCTCCTGAAAAGCTACGATAGGCAGGATGGTGACCAGACCCAAGGTGGCACCAGTGCCAAGTTGGGCTGGTTTGATAGTACCAAGTGGCTCCTGCAATCTGCCATCAAAAAGTTGGCAGGCGAGTTTTGTTTTCCAGGGAAAAGCGCCGTTGTTTGTGTTTGGGGGCCTGTGGCTGGGAGTGGCCGGCTGGCTCCTTAGAATCCACGATACCCAGGCTCATTCCCAGACCTGAGGTGGCACCAGTGCCAAGTCGGGCTAGTTTGATGGTGCAAAGTGGCTCCTGCATTCTGCCATCCAGAAGCGGGACAGCTTACTTTTGCTTGCCAGGGAAACGGGCCGAGCTTTGTGTCTGGGGGCCTATGGCTGGGAGTGACCGGCTGGCTCCTGAAAAGCTACGATAGGCAGGATGGTGACCAGACCCATGGTGGCACCAGTGCCAAGTTGGGCTGGTTTGATAGTACCAAGTGGCTCCTGCAATCTGCCATCAAAAATTGGCAGGCGACTTTTGTTTTCCAGGGAAAAGCGCCGTTGTTTGTGTTTAGGGGCCTGTGGGTGGGAGTGGCCGGATGGCTAATTAGAATCCACGATACGCAGCATGGTTCCCAGACCTGAGGTGGCACCAGTGCCAAGTCGGGCTAGTTGGATGGTGCAAAGTGGCTCCTGCAATCTGCCATCCAGAAGCGGGGCAGCTTACTTTTGTTTTCCAGGGAAAAGCGCCGTTGTTTGTGTTTGGGGGCCTGTGGGTGGGAGTGGCCGGATGGCTCCTTAGAATCCACGATACGCAGGATGGTTCCCAGACCAGAGGTGGCACCAGTGCCAAGTCGGGCTGGTTTGATAGTACCAAGTGGTTCCTGCAATCTGCCATCCAGAAGCGGGGCAGCTTACTTTTGTTTGCCAGGGAAACGGTCCGAGGATTGTGTCTGGGGGCCTAAGCCTGGAAGTGACCGGCTGGCTCGTGAAAAGCTACGATAGGCAGGATGGTGACCAGACCCATGGTGGCACCAGTGCCAAGTTGGGCTGGTTTGATAGTACCAAGTGGCTCCTGCAATCTGCCATCAAAAACTTGGCAGGCGAGTTTTGTTTTCCAGGGAAAAGCGCCGTTGTTTGTGTTTGGGGGCCTGTGGCTGGGAGTGGCCGGATGGCTCCTTAGAATCCACGATACTCAGGATGGTTCCCAGACCAGAGGTGGCACCAGTGCCAAGTTGGGCTGGTTTGATAGTACCAAGTGGCTCCTGCAATCTGCCATCAAAAAATTGGCAGGCGAATTTTGTTATCCAGGGAAAAGCGCCGTTGTTTGTGTTTGGGGGCCTGTGGCAGGGAGTGGCCGGATGGCTCCTTAGAATCCACGATACTCAGGATGGTTCCCAGACCAGAGGTGGCACCAGTGCCAAGTTGGGCTGGTTTGATAGTACCAAGTGGCTCCTGCAATCTGCCATCAAAAAATTGGCAGGCGAATTTTGTTATCCAGGGAAAAGCGCCGTTGTTTGTGTTTGGGGGCCTGTGGCAGGGAGTTGCCGGCTGGCTCCTGAAAAGCTACGATAGGCAGGATGGTGACCAGACCCATGGTGGCACCAGTGCCAAGTTGGGCTGGTTTGATAGTACCAAGTGGCTCCGGCAATCTGCCATCAAAAAGTTGGCAGGCGAGTTTTGTTTTCCAGGGAAAAGCGCCGTTGTTTGTGTTTGGGGGCCTGTGGCTGGGAGTGGCCGGCTGGCTGCTTAGAATCTACGATACGCAGGATGGTTCCCAGACCAGAGGTGGCACCACTGCCAAGTCGGGCTTGTTTGATAGTACCAAGTGCGTCCTGCAATCTGCCATCCAGAAGCGGGACAGCTTACTTTTGTTTGTCAGGGAAACGGGCCGAGCTTTGTGTCTCTGGGCCTATGGCTGGGAGTGACCGGCTGGCTCCTGAAAAGCTACGATAGGCAGGATGGTGACCAGACCCATGGTGGCACCAGTGCCAAGTTGGGCTGGTTTGATAGTACCAAGTGGCTCCTGCAATCTGCCATCAAAAACTTGGCAGGCGAGTTTGTTATCCAGGGAAAAGCCCCGTTGTTTGTGTTTGGGGGCCTGTGGCTGGGAGTGGCCGGCTGGCTCCTTAGAATCCATGATACGCAGGATGGTTCCCAGACCAGAGGTGCACCAGTGCCAAGTCGGGCTGGTTTGATGGTGAAAAGTGGCTCCTGCAATCTGCCATCCAGAAGCGGGACAGCTTACTTTTTTTTGTCAGGGAAACGGGCTGAGCTTTGTGTCACGGGGCCTATGGCTGGGATTGACCGTCTAGGTCCTGAAAAGCTACGATAGGCAGGATGGTGACCAGACCCATGGTGGCACCAGTGCCAAGTTGGGCTGGTTTGATAGTACCAAGTGGCTCCTGCAATCTGCCATCAAAAATTTGTCAGGCGAGTTTTGTTTTCCAGGGAAAAGCGCCGTTGTTTGTGTTTGGGGGCCTGTGGCTGGGAGTGGCCGGCTTGCTAATTGGAATCCACGATACGCAGGATGGTTCCCAGACTTGAGGTGGCACCAGTGACAAGTCGGGCCAGTTTGATGGTGCAAAGTGGCTCCTGCAATCTGCCATCCAGAAGCGGGGCAGCTTACTTTTCTTTGCCAGGGAAACGGGCCGAGGTTTTTCTCTGGGGGCCTATGGCTGGGAGTGACCGGGTGGCGCCTGAACAGCTACGATAGGCAGGATGGTGACCAGACCCAAGGTGGCACCAGTGCCAAGTTGGGCTGATTTGATAGTACCAAGTGGCTCCTGCAATCTGCCATCAAAATATTGGCAGGCGAGTTTTGTTTTCCAGGGAAAAGCGCTGTTGTTTGTGTTTGGGGGCCTGTGGCTGGGAGTGACCGGCTGGCTCCTTAGAATCCACGATACACAGGATGGTTCCCAGACCAGAGGTGGCACCAGTGCCAAGTCGGGCTGGTTTTATACTACCAAGTGGTTCATGCAATCTGCCATGCAGAAGCGGGGCAGCTTAATTTTGTTTGCCAGGGAAACGGGCCGAGCTTTGTGTCTGGGCGCCTATGGCTGGGAGTGACCTGCTAGGTACTGAAAAGCTACGATAGGCAGGATGGTGACCACATCCATGGTGGCACCAGTGCCAAGTTGGGCTGGTTTGATAGTACCAAGTGGCTCCTGCAATCCGCCATCAAAAAGTTGGCAGGCGAGTTTTGTTTTCCAGGGAAAAGCGCCGTTGTTTGTGTTTGGGTGCCTGTGGCAGGGAGTGGCCGGCTGGCTCCTTAGAATCCACGATACGCAGGATGGTTCCCAGACTTGTCGTGGCACCAGTGCCAAGTCGGGCTGGTTTGATAGTACCAAGTGCGTCCTGCAATCTGCCATCCAGAAGCGGGGCAGCTAACTTTTGTTTGCCAGGGAAACAGGCCGAGGTTTGTGTCTAAGGGCCTATGTCTGGGAGTGACCGGTTGGCTCCTGAAAAGCTACGATAGGCAGGATGGTGACCAGACCCATGGTGGCACCAGTGCCAAGTTGGGCTGGTTTGATAGTACCAAGTGGCTCCTGCAATCTGCCATCAAAAAGTTGGCAGGCGAGTTTGTTATCCAGGGAAAAGCGCCGTTGTTTGTGTTTGGGGGCCTGTGGCTGGGAGTGGCCGGCTGGCTCCTTAGAATCCACGATACGGAGGATGGTTCCCAGACCAGTGGTGGTACCAGTGCCAAGTTTTACTGGTTTGATGGAGAAAAGTGGCTCCTGCAATCTGCCATCCACATGCGGGATAACTTACTTTTGTTTGCCAGGGAAACGGGTCGAGGTTATTGTCTGGGGTCCTATGGCTGGGAGTGACCGGCTGGCTCCTGAAAAGCTACGATAGGCAGGATGGTGACCAGACCCATGGTGGCACCACTGTCAAGTTGGGCTGGTTTGATAGTACCAAGTGGCTCCGGCAATCTGCCATCAAAATTTGGCAGGCGAGTTTTGTTTTCCAGTGAATAGCGCCCTTGTTTGTGTTTGGGGGCCTATGGCAGGGACTGACCGGCTGGCTAATTAGAATCCACGATACGCAGCATGGTTCCCAGACCTGAGGTGGCACCAGTGCCAAGTCGGGCTAGTTTGATGGTGTAAAGTGGCTCCTGCAATCTGCCATCCAGAAGCGGGGCAGCTTACTTTTGTTTGCCAGGGAAACTGGCCGAGCTTTTTGTCTGGGGGCCTATGGCTGGGAGTGACCGGCTGGCTCCTGAAAAGCTACGATAGGCAGAATGGTGACCAGACCCATGGTGGCACCAGTGCCAAGTTGGGCTGGTTTGATAGTACCAAGTGGCTCCTGCAATCTGCCATCAAAAAGTTGGCAGGCGAGTTTTGTTTTCCAGGGAAAAGCGCCGTTGTTTGTGTTTGGGGGCCTGTGGCTGGGAGTGGCCGGCTGGCTCCTTAGAATCCACGATACCCAGGCTCATTCCCAGACCTGAGGTGGCACCAGTGCCAAGTCGGGCTAGTTTGATGGTGCAAAGTGGCTCCTGCAATCTGCCATCCAGAAGCGGGGTAGCTTACTTTTGTTTGCCAGGGAAACGGGCCGAGCTTTGTGTCTGGGGGCCTATGGCTGCGAGTGACCGGCTGGCTCCTGAAAAGCTACGATAGGCAGGATGGTGACCAGACCCATGGTGGCACCAGTGCCAAGTTGGGCTGGTTTGATAGTACCAAGTGGCTCCTGCAATCTGCCATCAAAAACTTGGCAGGCGAGTTTTGTTTTCCAGGGAAAAGCGCCGTTGTTTGTGTCTGGGGGCCTGTGGCTGGAGTGGCCGCCTGGTTCCTTAGACTCCACGATACGCAGGATGGTTCCCAGACCAGAGGTGGCACCAGTGCCAAGTCGGGCTAGTTTGATGGTGCAAAGTGGCTCCTGCAATCTGCCATCCAGAAGCGGGGCAGCTTACTTTTGTTTGCCAGGGAAACGGGCCGAGGTTTTTCTCTGGGGGCCTATGGCAGGGAGGGACCGGCTGGCTCCTGAAAAGCTACGATAGGCAGGATGGTGACCAGACCCATGGTGGCACCAGTGCCAAGTTGGGCTGATTTGATAGTACCAAGTGGCTCCTGCAATCTGCCATCAAAATATTGGCAGGCGAGTTTTGTTTTCCAGGGAAAAGCGCCGTTGTTTGTGTTTGGGGGCCTGTGGCTGGGAGTGACTGGCTGGCTCCTTAGAATCCACGATACGCAGGATGGTTCCCAGACCCAAGGTGGCACCAGTGCCAAGTTGGGCTGGTTTCATAGTACCAAGTTATTCCTGCAATCTGCCGTCCAGAAGCGGGGCAGCTTACTTTTGTTTGCCAGGGAAACGGGCCGAGGTTTGTGTCTGGGGGCCTATGGCTGGGAGTGACCGGCTGGCTCCTGAAAAGCTACGATAGGCAGGATGGTGACCAGACCCATGGTGGCACCACTGTCAAGTTGGGCTGGTTTGATAGTACCAAGTGGCTCCGGCAATCTGCCATCAAAATTTGCCAGGCGAGTTTTGTTTTCCAGTGAATAGCGCCCTTGTTTGTGTTTGGGGGCCTATGGCAGGGACTGACCGGCTGGCTAATTAGAATCCACGATACGCAGCATGGTTCCCAGACCTGAGGTGGCACCAGTGCCAAGTCGGGCTAGTTTGATGGTGTAAAGTGGCTCCTGCAATCTGCCATCCAGAAGCGGGGCAGCTTACTTTTGTTTGCCAGGGAAACGGGCCGAGGTTTGTGTCTGGGGGCCTATGGCTGGGAGTGACCGGCTGGCTCCTGAAAAGCTACGATAGGCAGGATGGTGACCAGACCCATGGTGGCACCAGTGCCAAGTTGGGCTGGTTTGATAGTACCAAGTGGCTCCTGCAATCTGCCATCAAAAAGTTGGCAGGCGAGTTTTGTTTTCCAGGGAAAAGCGCCGTTGTTTGTGTTTGGGGGCCTGTGGCTGGGAGTGGCCGGCTGGCTCCTTAGAATCCACGATACCCAGGCTCATTCCCAGACCTGAGGTGGCACCAGTGCCAAGTCGGGCTAGTTTGATGGTGCAAAGTGGCTCCTGCAATCTGCCATCCAGAAGCGGGGTAGCTTACTTTTGTTTGCCAGGGAAACGGGCCGAGCTTTGTGTCTGGGGGCCTATGGCTGCGAGTGACCGGCTGGCTCCTGAAAAGCTACGATAGGCAGGATGGTGACCAGACCCATGGTGGCACCAGTGCCAAGTTGGGCTGGTTTGATAGTACCAAGTGGCTCCTGCAATCTGCCATCAAAAACTTGGCAGGCGAGTTTTGTTTTCCAGGGAAAAGCGCCGTTGTTTGTGTCTGGGCGCCTGTGGCTGGAGTGGCCGTCTGGTTCCTTAGACTCCACGATACGCAGGATGGTTCCCAGACCAGAGGTGGCACCAGTGCCAAGTCGGGCTAGTTTGATGGTGCAAAGTGGCTCCTGCAATCTGCCATCCAGAAGCGGGGCAGCTTACTTTTGTTTGCCAGGGAAACGGGCCGAGGTTTTTCTCTGGGGGCCTATGGCAGGGAGGGACCGGCTGGCTCCTGAAAAGCTACGATAGGCAGGATGGTGACCAGACCCATGGTGGCACCAGTGCCAAGTTGGGCTGATTTGATAGTACCAAGTGGCTCCTGCAATCTGCCATCAAAAAGTTGGCAGGCGAGTTTTGTTTTCCAGGGAAAAGCGCCGGTGTTTGTGTTTGGGGGCCTGTGGCTGGGAGTGACCGGCTGGCTCCTTAGAATCCACGATACGCAGGATGGTTCCCAGACCCAAGGTGGCACCAGTGCCAAGTTGGGCTGGTTTCATAGTACCAAGTTATTCCTGCAATCTGCCGTCCAGAAGCGGGGCAGCTTACTTTTGTTTGCCAGGGAAACGGGCCGAGGTTTGTGTCTGGGGGCCTATGGCTGGGAGTGACCGGCTGGCTCCTGAAAAGCTACGATAGGCAGGATGGTGACCAGACCCATGGTGGCACCAGTGCCAAGTTGGGCTGGTTTGATAGTACCAAGTGGCTCCTGCAATCTGCCATCAAAAAGTTGGCAGGCGAGTTTTGTTTTCCAGGGAAAAGCGCCGTTGTTTGTGTTTGGGGGCCTGTGGCTGGGAGTGGCCGGCTGGCTCCTTAGAATCCACGATACGCAGCATGGTTCCCAGACCAGAGGTGGCACCAGTGCCAAGTAGGGCTGGTTTTATAGCACCAAGTGGTTCCTGCAATCTGCCATCCAGAAGCGGGGCAGCTTACTTTTGTTTTCCAGGGAAAAGGGCCGAGGTTTTTCTCTGAGGGCCTATGGCTGGGAGTGACCGGCTGGCGCCTGAACAGCTACGATAGGCAGGATGGTTCCAAGACCCATGGTGGCACCAGTGCCATGTTGGGCTGATTTGATAGTACCAAGTGGTTCCTGCAATCTGCCATCCAGAAGCGGGGCAGCTTACTTTTGTTTGCCAGGGAAACGGGCCGAGCTTTGTGTCTGGGGGCCTATGGCTGGGAGTGACCTGCTAGGTCCTGAAAAGCTACGATAGGCAGGATGGTGACCATATCCATGGTGGCACCAGTGCCAAGTTGGACTGGTTTGATAGTACCAAGTGGCTCCTGCAATCCGCCATCAAAATTTGGCAGGCGAGTTTTGTTTTCCAGGGAAAAGCGCCGTTGTTTGTGTTTGGGTGCCTGTGGGTGGGAGTGGCCGGATGGCTCCTTAGAATCCACGATACGCAGGATGGTTCCCAGACATGAGGTGGCACCAGTGCCAAGTCGGGCTGGTTTGATAGTACCAAGTGGTTCCTGCAATCTGCCATCCAGAAGCGGGGCAGCTTACTCGTTTGCCAGGGAAACGGGCCGAGCTTTGTGTCTGGGGGCCTATGGCTGCGAGTGACCGTCTAGGTCCTGAAAAGCTACGATAGGCAGGATGGTGACCAGACCCATGGTGGCACCAGTGCCAAGTTGGGCTGGTTTGATAGTACCAAGTGGCTCCTGCAATCTGCCATCAAAAATTTGGCAGGCGAGTTTTGATTTCCAGGGGAAAGCGCCGTTGTTTGTGTTTGGGGGCCTGTGGCTGGGAGTGGCCGGCTTTATAATTGGAATCCACGATACGCAGGATGGTTCCCAGACCTGACATGGCACCAGTGCCAAGTCGGGCTAGTTGGATGCTGCAAAGTGGCTCCTGCAATCTGCCATGCAGAAGCGGGGTGGCTTACTTTTGTTTGCCAGGGAAAATGGCCGAGGTTTTGTCTGGGGGCCTATGGCTTGGAGTGACCGGCTGGCTCCTGAAAAGCTACGATAGGCAGGATGGTGACCAGACCCATGGTGGCACCAGTGCCAAGTTGGGCTGGTTTGATAGTACCAAGTTGCTCCGGCAATCTGCCATCAAAATTTGGCAGGCGAGTTTTGTTTTCCAGGGAAAAGCGCCGCTGTTTGTGTTTGAGGGCCTGTGGCTGGGAGTGTCCGGCTGGCTCCTTAGAATCCACGATACGCAGGATGGTTCCCAGACCTGAGGTGGCACCAGTGCCAAGTCGGGCTAGTTTGATGGTGCAAAGTGGCTCCTGCAATCTGCCATCCAGAAGCGGGGTAGCTTACTTTTTTTTGCCAGGGAAACGGGCCGAGGTTTGTGTCTGGGGTCTATGGCGGGGAGTGACCGGCTGGCTCCTGAAAAGCTACGATAGGCAGGATGGTGACCAGACCCATGGTGGCACCAGTGCCAAGTTGGGCTAGTTTGATAGTACCAAGTGGCTCCTGCAATCTGCCATCAAAAAGTTGGCAGGCGAGTTTTTTTTTCCAGGGAAAAGCGAAGCTGTTTGTGTTTGGGGGCCTGTGGCTGGGAGTGGCCGGCTGGCTCCTTAGAATCCACGATACGCAGCATGGTTCCCAGACCAGAGGTGGCACAAGTGCCAAGTAGGGCTGGTTTTATAGTACCAAGTGGCTCCTGCAATCTTCCATCCAGAAGCGGGCAGCTTACTTTTGTTTGCCAGGGAAACGGGCCGAGGATTTTGTCTGGGGGCCTATGGCTTGGAGTGACCGGCTGGCTCCTGAAAAGCTACGATACGCAGGATGGTGACCAGACCCATGGTGGCACCAGTGCCAAGTTGGGCTGGTTTGATAGTACCAAGTTGCTCCTGCAATCTGCCATCAAAAAGTTGGCAGGCGAGTTTTGTTTTCCAGGGGAAAGCGCCGTTGTTTGTGTTTGGGGGCCTGTGGGTGGGAGTGGCCGGCTGGCTAATTAGAATCCACCATACGCAGCATGGTTCCCAGACCAGAGGTGGCACCAGTGCCAAGTCGGGCAGGTTTGATAATACCTAGTGGATCCTGCAATCTGCCATCCAGAAGCGGGACAGCTTACATTTGTTTGCCAGGGAAAAGGGGAGAGCTTTGTGTCTGGGGGCCTATGGCTGGGCGTGACCGTCTAGGTCCTGAAAAGCTACGATAGGCAGGATGGTGACCAGACCCATGGTGGCACCAGTGCCAAGTTGGGCTGGTTTGATAGTACCAAGTGGCTCCTGCAATCTGCCATCAAAATGTTGGCAGGCGAGTTTTGTTTTCCAGGGAAAAGCGCCGTTGTTTGTGTTTGGGGGCCTGTGGCTGGGAGTGGCCAGCTTGCTAATTGGAATCCACGATACGCCGGATGGTTCCCAGACCTGAGGTGGCACCAGTGACAAGTCGGGCCAGTTTGATGGTGCAAAGTGGCTCCTGCAATCTGCCATCCAGAAGCGGGGCAGCTTACTTTGGTTTTCCAGGGAAAAGGGCCGAGGTTTTTCTCTGAGAGCCTATGGCTGGGCGTGACCGGCTGGCGCCTGAACAGCTACGATAGGCAGGATGGTTCCAAGACCCATGGTGGCACCAGTGCCATGTTGGGCTGATTTGATAGTACCAAGTGGCTCCTGCAATCTGCCATCAAAATGTTGGCAGGCGAGTTTTGTTTTCCAGGGAAAAGCGTTGTTGTTTGTATATGTGGGCCTGTGGGTGGGAGTGGCCGGCTGGCTGCTTAGAATCCACGATACGCAGGATGGTTCCCAGACCAGAGGTGGCACCAGTGCCAAGTCGGGCTGGTTTGATAGTACCAAGTGGTTCCTGCAATCTGCCATCCAGAAGCGGGGCAGCTTACTTTTGTTTGCCAGGGAAACGGGCCGAGCTTTGTGTATGGGGGCGTATGGCTGGGAGTGACCTGCTAGGTCCTGAAAAGCTACGATAGGCAGGATGGTGACCATATCCATGGTGGCACCAGTGCCAAGTTGGACTGGTTTGATAGTACCAAGTGGCTCCTGCAATCCGCCATCAAAAAGTTGGCAGGCGAGTTTTGTTTTCCAGGGAAAAGCGCCGTTGTTTGTGTTTGGGTGCCTGTGGGTGGGAGTGGCCGGATGGCTCCTTAGAATCCACGATACGCAGGATGGTTCCCAGACCTGAGGTGGCACCAGTGCCAAGTTGGGCTGGTTTGATAGTACCAAGTGGTTCCTGCAATCTGCCATCCAGAAGCGGGGCAGCTTACTCGTTTGCCAGGGAAACGGGCCGAGCTTTGTGTCTGGGGGCCTATGGCTGCGAGTGACCGTCTAGGTCCTGAAAAGCTACGATAGGCAGGATGGTGACGAGACCCATGGTGGCACCAGTGCCAAGTTGGGCTGGTTTGATAGTACCAAGTGGCTCCTGCAATCTGCCATCAAAAATTTGGCAGGCGAGTTTTGATTTCCAGGGGAAAGCGCCGTTGTTTGTGTTTGGGGGCCTGTGGCTGGGAGTGGCCGGCTTTATAATTGGAATCCACGATACGCAGGATGGTTCCCAGACCTGACGTGGCACCAGTGCCAAGTCGGGCTAGTTGGATGCTGCAAAGTGGCTCCTGCAATCTGCCATGCAGAAGCGGGGTGGCTTACTTTTGTTTGCCAGGGAAAATGGCCGAGGTTTTGTCTGGGGGCCTATGGCTTGGAGTGACCGGCTGGCTCCTGAAAAGCTACGATAGGCAGGATGGTGACCAGACCCATGGTGGCACCAGTGCCAAGTTGGGCTGGTTTGATAGTACCAAGTTGCTCCGGCAATCTGCCATCAAAATTTGGCAGGCGAGTTTTGTTTTCCAGGGAAAAGCGCCGCTGTTTGTGTTTGAGGGCCTGTGGCTGGGAGTGTCCGGCTGGCTCCTTAGAATCCACGATACGCAGGATGGTTCCCAGACCTGAGGTGGCACCAGTGCCAAGTCGGGCTAGTTTGATGGTGCAAAGTGGCTCCTGCAATCTGCCATCCAGAAGCGGGGCAGCTTACTTTTTTTTGCCAGGGAAACGGGCCGAGGTTTGTGTCTGGGGTCTATGGCTGGGAGTGACCGGCTGGCTCCTGAAAAGCTACGATAGGCAGGATGGTGACCAGACCCATGGTGGCACCAGTGCCAAGTTGGGCTGGTTTGATAGTACCAAGTGGCTCCTGCAATCTGCCATCAAAAAGTTGGCAGGCGAGTTTTGTTTTCCAGGGAAAAGCGCCGATGTTTGTGTTTGGGGGCCTGTGGCTGGGAGTGGCCGGCTGGCTCCTTAGAATCCACGATACGCAGGATGGTTCCCAGACCTGAGGTAGCACCAGTGCCAAGTCGGGCTGGTTTGATAGTACCAAGTGCGTCCTGCAATCTGCCATCCAGAAGCGGGGCAGCTTACTTTTGTTTGCCAGGGAAACGGGCCGAGGTTTGTGTCTGGGGGCCTATGGCAGGGAGTGACCGGCTGGCTCCTGAAAAGCTACGATAGGCAGGATGGTGACCAGACCCATGGTGGCACCAGTGCCAAGTTGGGCTGGTTTGATAGTACCAAGTGGCTCCTGCAATCCGCCATCAAAAGTTGGCAGGCGAGTTTTGTTTTCCAGGGAAAAGCGCCGTTGTTTGTGTTTGGGGGCCTGTGGCTGGGAGTGGCCGGCTGGCTCCTTAGAATCCACAATACGCAGGATGGTTCCCTGACCTGAGGTGGCACAAGTGATAAGTTGGGCTGGTTTGATAGTACCAAGTGCGTCCTGCAATCTGCCATCCAGAAGCGGGGTAGCTTACTTTTGTTTGCCAGGGAAACGGGCCGAGCTTTGTGTCTGGGGGCCTATGGCTGGGAGTGACCGGCTGGCTCCTGAAAAGCTACGATAGGCATGATGGTGACCAGACCCATGGTAGCACCAGAGCCATGTTCGGCTGATTTCAAAGTACAAAGTGGCTCCTGCAATCTGCCATCAAAAGTCAGCAGGCAAGCTTTGTTTTCCAGGGAAAAGCGCCGTTGTTTGTGTCTGCGGGCCTGTGGCTGGAGTGGCCGGCTGGCTCCTTTAAACACACGATACGCCGGATGGTTCCCAGACCCAAGGTGGCACCAGTGCCAAGTTGGGCTGGTTTGATAGTACCAAGTGGCTCCTGCAATGTGCCATCAAAATGTTGGCAGGCGAGTTTTGTTTTCCAGGGAAAAGCGCCGATGTTTTTTTTTGGGGGCCTGTGGCTGGGAGTGGCCGGCTGGCTCCTTAGAATCCACGATACGCAGGATGGTTCCCAGACCAGAGGTGGCACCAGTACCAAGTCGGGCTGGTTTGATAATAACAAATGGATCCTGAAATCTGCCATCCAGAAGCGGGGCAGCTTACTTTTGTTTGCCAGGGAAACGGGCCGAGCTTTGTGTCTGGGGGCCTATGGCTGGGAGTGACCGGCTGGCTCCTGAAAAGCTGCGATAGGCAGGAAGGTGACCAGACCCATGGTGTCAGCAGTGCCAAGTTGGGCTGGTTTGATAGTACCAAGTGGCTCCTGCAATCTGCCATCAAAAAGTTGGCAGGCGAGTTTTGTTTTCCAGGGAAAAGCGCCGTTGTTTGTGTTTGGGGGCCTGTGGCTGGGAGTGGCCGTCTTGCTAATTGGAATCCACGATACGCAGGAGGGTTCCCAGACCTGAGGTGGCACCAGTGACAAGTCGGGCCAGTTTGATGGTGCAAAGTGGCTCCTGCAATCTGCCATCCAGAAGCGGGGCAGCTTACTTTTGTTTGCCAGGGAAACGGGCCGAGGTTTGTGTCTGGGTTCCTATGGCTGGGAGTGACCGGCTGGCACCTGAACAGCTACGATAGGCAGGATGGTGACCAGATCCATGGTGGCACCAGTGCCAAGTTGGGCTGATTTGATAGTACCAAGTGGCTCCTGCAATCTGCCATCAAAAATTCGGCAGGCGAGTTTTGTTTTCCAGGGAAAAGCGCCGTTGTTTGTATTTGGGGGCCTGTGGCTGGGAGTGGCCCGCTGGCTCCTTAGAATCCACGATACGCAGGATGGTTCCCAGACCTGAGGTGGCACCAGTGCCAAGTTGGGCTGGTTTGGTAGTACCAAGTGGTTCCTGCAATCTGCCATCCAGAAGCGGGGCAGCTTACTTTTGTTTGCCAGGGAAACGGGCCGAGGTTTGTGTCTGGGGGCCTATGGCTGGGAGTGACCGGCTGGCTCCTGAAAAGCTACGATAGGCAGGATGGTGACCAGACCCATGGTGGCACCAGTGCCAAGTTGGGCTGATTTGATAGTACCAAGTGGCTCCTGCAATCTGCCATCAAAATGTTGGCAGGCGAGTTTTGTTTTCCAGGGAAAAGCGCCGTTGTTTGTGTTTGGGGGCCTGTGGCTGGGAGTGGCCAGCTGGCTCCTTAGAATCCACGATACGCAGGATGGTTCCCAGACCCAAGGTGGCACCAGTGCTAAGTTGGGCTGGTTTGATAGTACCAAGTGTCTCCTGCAATCTGCCATCCAGAAGCAGGGCAGCTTACTTTTGTTTGCCAGAGAAATAGGCCTAGGTTTTTGTTTGGGGGCCTGTGGCTAGGAGTGGCCGGCTGGCTCCTAAGAATCCACGATACGCAGGATGTTTCCCAGACCCAAGGTGGCACCAGTGCCAAGTCGGGCTGGTTTGATAGTACCAAGTGGCTCCTGCAAACTCCATCAAAAAGTTGGCAGGCGTGTTTTGTTTTCCAGGGAACAGCGCCGTTGATTTTGTTTGGGGGCCTGTGGCTGGGAGTGGCCGGCTGGCTCCTTAGAATCCACGATACGCAGGATGGTTCCCAGACCCAAGGTGGCACCAGTGCCAAGTCGGGCTGGTTTGATTACACCAAGTGGCTCCTGCAATCTGCCATCCAGAAGTGAGGCAGCTAAGTTTTGTTTGCGAGAAAAAAGGGCCGTGGTTTTTGTTGGGGGCCTGTGGCTGGGAGTAGCCGGCTGGCTCCTTAAAATCCACGATAGGCAGGATGGTTCCCAGACCCAAGGTGGCACCAGTGCCAAGTCGGGCTGGTTTGATAGTACCAAGTGGCTCCTGCAATCTGCCATCCAGAAGCGGGGCAGCTGAGTTTTGTTTGCCAGAGAAAAAGGCTGTGGTTTGTGTTTGGGGGCCTGTGGCTGGCAGTGGCCGGATGGCTCCTGAAAATCCACGATACGCAGCATGGTTCCCAGACCCAAGGTGGCACCAGTGCCAAGTGGGGCTCGTTTGACAGTGTCAAGTGCCTCCTGCAATCTCCCATCCAGAAGCGGGGCAGCTGAGTTTTTTTTGCCAGGGAAACGGACCTTTGTTTTTGATTGGGCTCTGTGGCCGAGAGTGGTCGGCTGTCTCCTGACAATCCACAATACGCAGGATGGTTCCCAGACCCAAGGTGGCACCAGTGCCAAGTCGGGCTGGTTTGATAGTACCAAGTGTCTCCTGCAATCTGCCATCCAGAAGCGGGGCAGCTGAGTTTTGTTTGCCAGAGGAAAGGGCCGTGGGTTGTGTTTGGGGGCATATGGCTGGGAGTGGCCACCTGGCTCCTTAAAATGCACGATACGCCGCATGGTAACCAGACGCAAGGTGGCACCAGTGCCAAGTCAGGCTGTTTTTGTAGTACCCAGTGGCTCCTGCAATTTGCCATCCAGAAGCGGGGCAGTTGAATTTTGTTTGCTAGAGAAAAGGGCTGTGGTTTGTGTTTGGGGGCCTATGGCTGAGAGTGGCCGGCTGGCCCCTGAAAATCAACGATAGGCAGGATGGTTCCCAGATCCAAGGTGGCACCAGTGCCAAGTGAGGCTGGTTGTATGGTTCAAAGTAACTCCTGCAATCTGCCATCCAGAAGCGGGACAGCTGAGTTTTTTTTGCCAGAGAAAAGGTCCATGGTTTCTTTTTGGGGCATACGGCTGGGAATTGCCGGCTGGCTCCTTAAAATGCTCGATACACAGGATGGTTCCCAGAGCCAAGGTGGCACCACTGCCAAGTCGGGCTCTTTTTGTAGTACCAAGTGCGTCCTGCAATTTGCCATCCAGAAGAGGGGCAGTTGAGTTTTGTTTGCCAGAGAAAAGGGCCGTTGTTTGTGTTTGGGGGCCTGTGGCTGGGAGTGTTCGGCTGGTTCCTGAATATGTACGATACGCAGGATTGTTCCCAGATCCAAGGTGGCAGCAGTGCCATGTTGTGCTGGTGTGATAGTCCCAAGTGGCTCCTGCAATCTGCCATCCAGAAGTGGGGCAGCTGATTTTTGTTTGCCAGAGAAAAGGTCCGTGGTTTGTTTTTGGGGGCATATGGCTGAGAGTGGCCGGCTGGCCCCTGAAAATCCACGATACACAGGATGGTTCCCAGATCCAAGGTGGCACCTGTGCCAAGTCGGGCTGATTTGATAGTACTAAGTAGCTCCTGCAATCTGCCATCCAGAAGCGGGGCAGCTTACTTTTGTTTGCCAGGGAAACGGGCCGAGGTTTGTGTTTGGGGGCCTATGGCTGAGAGTGACCGGCTGGCTCCTGAAAAGCTACAATAGGCAGGATGGTGACCAGACCCATGGTGGCACCAGTGCCAAGTTGGGCTGGTTTGATAGTACCAAGTGGTTCCTGCAATCTGCCCTCCAGAAGCAGGGCAGCTGAGTTTTGTTTGCCAGAGAAAAGGGCCTTGGTTTGTGTTTGGGGGCATATGGCTGGGTGTGGCCAGCTGGCTCCTTAAAATGCACGATATGCAACATGGCTCCCAGACCCAAGGTGGCACAAGTGCCAAGTTGGGCTGGTTTGATAGTACCAAGTGGCTCCTGCAATCTTCCATGATCACGTGGAGAAATACTTTCTGGTTTCAGCCTCATGCTCTTTCTTCTCTCCCTCAACTTCTCTATCACCTCTCATCTGGTTCACATGCGCTGTCTTCAAGGTCCACAGGCTACTTTTCACAGAATCTTCTGGCCTGATGAAGTAAGGATGATGAATAGAACAGAGCTGGGATCTATTTTCCAGTTTGGATAAAATGCATTCTGCACACAAATCCAAGGAGAACGGGCTGCCCCGATGCCCAGAAAATCTTTCACTCCTGCTAGTGTTCTACGTCAACCGCAACTTAGTCTGAAAGAAAAGCTTTTTCTCTGAGAGCATCTGAGAGGTTTGCATGAAGCACTGATATCTGACATATGCAATTTTGAATAGGAGAGGAAAAAGAAAATGGCAAGGAGTTTTTAATTTTAGTGGTTTCAATTTTAATTTCCGTGCACTTTTTCAAAACTTGTCAGCTCAAATGCCCATCAACATCTTTTAGTCATCTGTAAGTCAGTATTCATATAAAATGTGCTTCAAATCCAAAGAATTTCAAATTTGCACTCCAAGCTTCTATGCCTAGATTTATGATTTCCTACACATATTAGATGAAAGGAAGGCCTTTTTTACTGTGGGAGTGCTGGAACACTGGAACAGGTTGCCCAGAGAAGTTGTGGGTGTCCCATCCCTGAAAGTATTCAAGGTCACCCTGGACGGGGCTTGGAGCAGCAACAAAGGAGAAGCTTGATGGTAGAGAAACAAAGTTGGACTATAGAAGAAACTCGGATTGAAGTATAGGATCAAGTTTTCTCTCAGCTCTTGGGGTAAATTCAAAGTTGTACAAAATGACATTTATCTGTGCTATTCACTACTGTAACAGAAAGTTTCATGAAAACTGTACAGAAGATAGTAAATTTTAAAAGAGATAAGAATTACAGCATAAAATCCATGGGATAGGTTACAACATGAGACACTCTCTAAGAGAAAATCTCTGTGTTTCAGCACTTCATCGGGGTAAGATTTCATGAAGTGCCAAAGAAGGCGGCAAAATATCATTCGGGACATTATTTACTGGAATTCAGCCTGGCCATTAGTAGGAACTGCCTTTGAACATATCATGTAGATATACCACACACACTTTCCCTTCACTGAAAAATTACTGTTTACAACAAATAAGCAATTGACGATCAAAATTGATTGAAAGCATCTTAAACATGTCAAGTATTTCATTGTAGATGATCTGTGATCCAAATGCTTCTTCCACCTTCGAGAGGGACAGAAGAATTCTTCCATATCATGATGGTTTAAAATTGTATCAACCAATGTTTTCTGCTGAAAAGATATCATCTATTTTTTTCTATTTTTGGAAGAAAATATTCCTAGACATACAACAGGTGAGAACTAAGTAATTTTAAAGAAACAAATGAAATGAAAATATTCTGTAAATAGAATGAAATGAAAAGCTGTGTTTTAAATAGGAGCTAAATATTAAACAGAATTTTTGTACCAGGCATTTGAATTACTGCACCAGCTCTTTTGCCCATCAAGAGAGGCATTTAGCATTTCAGTCTTTTCCAAGGTGTTCATGATCTGCTATGCTGATCTCTGTGTGTGCCTAGGTGTGTGTGGAGGGGGGGGCATATGAAGGGGAGTGTGTATGTTTGCTTTACAATTGTTGTGGCAGATTCATGCCTCAGCTCCACATTTTGTTTTAAAAAGGTCACACCGAGTGGATATGAAGTTTACTATCAACAAGAGATCGATTCCCAAATCATCCATTTGACTCTCCCTTATAAATCATGTGCTTTGTTGCATATTTTATCAAATATACTTTCAAGCCAGATGGAGGAAGGAGGATGTGGGAATCCCTCCACCATCTTGCAACTTTTATGTAAGTAGGTTTTCAAGAAAATCATCATTTCTCTTTTAAATATGTCTGGAACAGGCATGATGGTAGTGTCAACCTGTTGGAGTTTTTGTTGCTGGAAGAAGTTGTACAAAAGGATTGGTTTTTACATTGACCAGTTACTGAATCAAGCGCAGGAATACATTGGAAATTTAGCTGGGGGTTCCTTTTCCCAGCAGACTACTTCTAGAACGAGCTTGTACACTGAAGCTGACTCTTTTGCTCTCTTTTTGTTTCTTTCCTATTTTCTTGGCTTCTTTGCCACTATCTAGACAATTTTGGAACTTTGTTCCCAACTAAAATGGTTTCAATAGTCTGATTGTGATCATACATTTTTACAAGGAATTTTTAAAATCTTTCCTCGAGTCCAGAAAGTCAAGGACTTAGATCTTTTTCTTCCCTTATCAATATTGCCATGAAATTGATAAATAAAGACCAACTCTTTATTTTTGTTTTTAACCCACGTAGATAATTCCCATCCATTAATCCATTTTGTGGACCAATAGCTGCCATTCTGATGGAAGCTGTCACTTCTTAACAATAGGCATTCTGTGACTATGTTGACAGCACTTTGGGTGAAGATCCTAACTGGTCTTAGATATACATAGGGAGAAATTTGCTCAGCCAGTGTCAGTCTTAAGCATGCGTATCAGAAGATCTTTCTAGAGCTGGGAATTTTCCCATGAAAGGGATTCAGTTAGGGAAGAGACACTTGTGCCAGAGTTTTACATTCTTCTTGAACACTGCTTAAGGAACTTAGATGCCATGTCCATTTGGATCTCTGTCTGCACAGAACTTTGTCATGCCAGTGCTTTGAAATGCATCTTGAAGAGAATTCACTAGCACAGAATGAAAGAGAGTGGAAGGGGTTGGTGGGGCTAACCAGGCCCAACCCCCCTGCCTAAACCAGGATACCTAGAGCCTCTTGCCCAGGATTCTATCTGGGTGTACTTTTAATGTCTTCAAAGATCCAGGCTCCACAATCTTTCTGGGCAGTCTGTGCCGTGGTTCAGTCACCCTGACAGTAAAGAAACATTTACTGATGTTCAAAGGCAATCTCCTGTATTTCAGTGTGTGCCCACTGCCTCTTGTCTTTTCCCTCAGCATCACTGAAAAGACACTGATTCCCTCCCCTTTGCACTATTGCTTCCATATGTATGTGTGATGCCATGTAGAGGTATGTCAAAAACCTCCCTGAAGCCCAGGCAGAAAATATTCCCTTCATCTACCAGTCAAGTTGATTCATCAGAGGAGTTTAAAGTGATGTTCAGCATGAAATTCCCCTGAAAAATCATGCTAACTACATTATTTGGTCATCTGTCATGTGCCTGGCAAGGATTTCCAGGAAGAGCTGCTTCATCAACTTCCTGGGGATAAAAAAGAGGCTGGCTGGTTTGTACTATGGCGAGTCCTCTTAATTGCCTTTTTTGAAGATGGGTGTCATTTGCTAACATCCACTCTTTAGCCTCTCTTGTCGTCTACATCTTAGCAAAACGCTTTTCCACTATGTCTGGCTAGGAAAAACTGTGCCAGCACAGAAAACATCTCCCATCGTGTTCTAGAAGTTGCACGGATGTCTGCCAAGTGTTTGGCAGGAAGAAAAGAAAAGTTGTCCAAAACAGCTTCCAATCGAATGTTCCTGTGATTGGAAAAGTCAGGAGAGTGCAAAGTACTGTTTTCTATCAGTTGGCAAGGTGCGCACACAATCCCAGTGTTGTACAGCTTGCTTCTTCACCTTCCCGAAGCTGCCGCTCTCGCCTGCTGCCGGAGCCCAAGAAGCGGCTTCTTCGCGCAAAGACGATTGTGCCGCTCACAGTGCTCTCCTTAGCGCGGCTTCTGCCGAAAGACGCCCGGCAGCGGCTCTTACCTCCGGAGAGCATCCTACCTTCGTCTTTAGCTCCTCTTCTCATCTACACCTCGGCAAAAAGCTTTTCCACTATGTCTGGCTAGGAAAAACTGTGCCAGCACAGAAAACATCTCCCATCGTGTTCTAGAAGTTGCACGGATGTCTGCCAAGTGTTTGGCAGGAAGAAAAGAAAAGTTGTCCAAAACAGCTTCCAATCGAATGTTCCTGTGATTGGAAAAGTCAGGAGAGTGCAAAGGTACTGTTTTCTATCAGTTGGCAAGGTGCGCACACAATCCCAGTGTTGTACAGCTTGCTTCTTCACCTTCCCGAAGCTGCCGCTCTCGCCGGCTGCCGGAGCCCAAGAAGCGGCTTCTTCGCGCAAAGACGATTGTGCCTCTCACAGTGCTCTCCTTAGCGCGGCTTCTGCCGAAAGACGCCCGGCAGCGGCTCTTACCTCCGGAGAGCATCCTACCTTCGTCTTTAGCTCCTCTTCTCATCTACACCTCGGCAAAAAGCTTTTCCACTATGTCTGGCTAGGAAAAACTGTGCCAGTACAGAAAACATCTCCCATCGTGTTCTAGATGTAGCACGGATGTCTGCCAAGTGTTTGGCAGGAAGAAAAGAAAAGTTGTCCAAAACAGCTTCCAATCGAATGTTCCTGTGATTGGAAAAGTCAGGAGAGTGCAAAGGTACTGTTTTCTATCAGTTGGCAAGGTGCGCACACAATCCCAGTGTTGTACAGCTTGCTTCTTCACCTTCCCGAAGCTGCCGCTCTCGCCGGCTGCCGGAGCCCAAGAAGCGGCTTCTTCGCGCAAAGACGATTGTGCCGCTCACAGGGCTCTCCTTAGCGCGGCTTCTGCCGAAAGACGCCCGGCAGCGGCTCTTACCTCCGGAGAGCATCCTACCTTCGTCTTTAGCTCCTCTTCTCATCTACACCTCGGCAAAAAGCTTTTCCACTATGTCTGGCTAGGAAAAACTGTGCCAGCACAGAAAACATCTCCCATCGTGTTCTAGAAGTTGCACGGATGTCTGCCAAGTGTTTGGCAGGAAGAAAAGAAAAGTTGTCCAAAACAGCTTCCAATCGAATGTTCCTGTGATTGGAAAAGTCAGGAGAGTGCAAAGGTACTGTTTTCTATCAGTTGGCAAGGTGCGCACACAATCCCAGTGTTGTACAGCTTGCTTCTTCACCTTCCCGAAGCTGCCGCTCTCGCCGGCTGCCGGAGCCCAAGAAGCGGCTTCTTCGCGCAAAGACGATTGTGCCGCTCACAGGGCTCTCCTTAGCGCGGCTTCTGCCGAAAGACGCCCGGCAGCGGCTCTTACCTCCGGAGAGCATCCTACCTTCGTCTTTCGCGTCTTTTGTAGTCTACATCTTAGCAAAACGCTTTTCCACTATGTCTGGCTAGGAAAAACTGTGCCAGCACAGAAAACATCTCCATCGTGTTCTAGAAGTTGCACGGATGTCTGCCAAGTGTTTGGCAGGAAGAAAAGAAAAGTTGTCCAAAACAGCTTCCAATCGAATGTTCCTGTGATTGGAAAAGTCAGGAGAGTGCAAAGGTACTGTTTTCTATCAGTTGGCAAGGTGCGCACACAATCCCAGTGTTGTACAGCTTGCTTCTTCACCTTCCCGAAGCTGCCGCTCTCGCCGGCTGCCGGAGCCCAAGAAGCGGCTTCTTCGCGCAAAGACGATTGTGCCGCTCACAGGGCTCTCCTTAGCGCGGCTTCTGCCGAAAGACGCCCGGCAGCGGCTCTTACCTCCGGAGAGCATCCTACCTTCGTCTTTCGCGTCTTTTGTAGTCTACATCTTAGCAAAACGCTTTTCCACTATGTCTGGCTAGGAAAAACTGTGCCAGCACAGAAAACATCTCCCATCGTGTTCTAGAAGTTGCACGGATGTCTGCCAAGTGTTTGGCAGGAAGAAAAGAAAAGTTGTCCAAAACAGCTTCCAATCGAATGTTCCTGTGATTGGAAAAGTCAGGAGAGTGCAAAGGTACTGTTTTCTATCAGTTGGCAAGGTGCGCACACAATCCCAGTGTTGTACAGCTTGCTTCTTCACCTTCCCGAAGCTGCCGCTCTCGCCGGCTGCCGGAGCCCAAGAAGCGGCTTCTTCGCGCAAAGACGGTTGTGCCGCTCACAGGGCTCTCCTTAGCGCGGCTTCTGCCGAAAGACGCCCGGCAGCGGCTCTTACCTCCGGAGAGCATCCTACCTTCGTCTTTCGCGTCTTTTGTAGTCTACATCTTAGCAAAACGCTTTTCCACTATGTCTGGCTAGGAAAAACTGTGCCAGCACAGAAAACATCTCCCATCGTGTTCTAGAAGTTGCACGGATGTCTGCCAAGTGTTTGGCAGGAAGAAAAGAAAAGTTGTCCAAAACGCTTCCAAACAAATGTTCCTGTGATTGGAAAAGTCAGGAGAGTGCAAAGGTACTGTTTTCTATCAGTTGGCAAGGTGCGCACACAATCCCAGTGTTGTACAGCTTGATTCTTCACCTTCCCGAAGCTGCCGCTCTCGCCGGCTGCCGGAGCCCAAGAAGCGGCTTCTTCGCGCAAAGACGATTGTGCCGCTCACAGGGCTCTCCTTAGCGCGGCTTCTGCCGAAAGACGCCCGGCAGCAGCTCTTACCTCCTGAGAGTGGCAGCTTCGGGAAGGTGAAGAAGCAAGCTGTACAACACTGGGATTGTGTGCGCACCTTGCCAACTGATAGAAAACAGTACCTTTGCACTCCTGACTTTTCCAATCACATGAACATTCGATTGGAAGCTGTTTTGGACAACTTTTCTTTTCTTCCTCCCAAACACTTGGCAGACATCCGTGCAACTTCTAGAAAACAATGGGAGATGTTTTCTGTGCTGGCACGGTTTTTCCTAGCCAGACATAGTGGAAAAGCGTTTTGCTAAGATGTAGACTACAAAAGACGCGAAAGACGAAGGTAGGATGCTCTCCGGAGGTAAGAGCCGCTGCCGGGCGTCTTTCGGCAGAAGCCGCGCTAAGGAGAGCCCTGTGAGCGGCACAATCGTCTTTGCGCGAAGAAGCCGCTTCTTGGGCTCCGGCAGCCGGCGAGAGCGGCAGCTTCGGGAAGGTGAAGAAGCAAGCTGTACAACACTGGGATTGTGTGCGCACCTTGCCAACTGATAGAAAACAGTACCTTTGCACTCTCCTGACTTTTCCAATCACAGGAACATTCGATTGGAAGCTGTTTTGGACAACTTTTCTTTTCTTCCTGCCAAACACTTGGCAGACATCCGTGCAACTTCTAGAACACGATGGGAGATGTTTTCTGTGCTGGCACAGTTTTTCCTAGCCAGACATAGTGGAAAAGCTTTTTGCCGAGGTGTAGATGAGAAGAGGAGCTAAAGACGAAGGTAGGATGCTCTCCGGAGGTAAGAGCCGCTGCCGGGCGTCTTTCGGCAGAAGCCGCGCTAAGGAGAGCCCTGTGAGCGGCACAATCGTCTTTGCGCGAAGAAGCCGCTTCTTGGGCTCCGGCAGCCGGCGAGAGCGGCAGCTTCGGGAAGGTGAAGAAGCAAGCTGTACAACACTGGGATTGTGTGCGCACCTTGCCAACTGATAGAAAACAGTACCTTTGCACTCTCCTGACTTTTCCAATCACAGGAACATTCGATTGGAAGCTGTTTTGGACAACTTTTCTTTTCTTCCTGCCAAACACTTGGCAGACATCCGTGCTACTTCTAGAATACGATGGGAGATGTTTTCTGTGCTGGCACAGTTTTTCCTAGCCAGACATAGTGGAAAAGCGTTTTGCTAAGATGTAGACGACAAGAGAGGCTAAAGAGTGGATGTTAGCAAATGACACCCATCTTCAAAAAAGGCAATTAAGAGGACTCGCCATAGTACAAACCAGCCAGCCTCTTTTTTATCCCCAGGAAGTTGATGAAGCAGCTCTTCCTGGAAATCCTTGCCAGGCACATGACAGATGACCAAATAATGTAGTTAGCATGATTTTTCAGGGGAATTTCATGCTGAACATCACTTTAAACTCCTCTGATGAATCAACTTGACTGGTAGATGAAGGGAATATTATCTGCCTGGGCTTCAGGGAGGTTTTTGACATACCTCTACATGGCATCACACATACATATGGAAGCAATAGTGCAAAGGGGAGGGAATCAGTGTCTTTTCAGTGATGCTGAGGGAAAAGACAAGAGGCAGTGGGCACACACTGAAATACAGGAGATTGCCTTTGAACATCAGTAAATGTTTCTTTACTGTCAGGGTGACTGAACCACGGCACAGACTGCCCAGAAAGATTGTGGAGCCTGGATCTTTGAAGACATTAAAAGTACACCCAGATAGAATCCTGAGGCTCTAGGTATCCTGGTTTAGGCAGGGGGGTTGGGCCTGGTTAGCCCCACCAACCCCTTCCACTCTCTTTCATTCTGTGCTAGTGAATTCTCTTCAAGATGCATTTCAAAGCACTGGCATGACAAAGTTCTGTGCAGACAGAGATCCAAATGGACATGGCATCTAAGTTCCTTAAGCAGTGTTCAAGAAGAATGTAAAACTCTGGCACAAGTGTCTCTTCCCTAACTGAATCCCTTTCATGGGAAAATTCCCAGCTCTAGAAAGATCTTCTGATACGCATGCTTAAGACTGACACTGGCTGAGCAAATTTCTCCCTATGTATATCTAAGACCAGTTAGGATCTTCACCCAAAGTGCTGTCAACATAGTCACAGAATGCCTATTGTTAAGAAGTGACAGCTTCCATCAGAATGGCAGCTATTGGTCCACAAAATGGATTAATGGATGGGAATTATCTACGTGGGTTAAAAACAAAAATAAAGAGTTGGTCTTTATTTATCAATTTCATGGCAATATTGATAAGGGAAGAAAAAGATCTAAGTCCTTGACTTTCTGGACTCGAGGAAAGATTTTAAAAATTCCTTGTAAAAATGTATGATCACAATCAGACTATTGAAACCATTTTAGTTGGGAACAAAGTTCCAAAATTGTCTAGATAGTGGCAAAGAAGCCAAGAAAATAGGAAAGAAACAAAAAGAGAGCAAAAGAGTCAGCTTCAGTGTACAAGCTCGTTCTAGAAGTAGTCTACTGGGAAAAGGAACCCCCAGCTAAATTTCCAATGTATTCCTGCGCTTGATTCAGTAACTGGTCAATGTAAAAACCAATCCTTTTGTACAACTTCTTCCAGCAACAAAAACTCCAACAGGTTGACACTACCATCATGCCTGTTCCAGACATATTTAAAAGAGAAATGATGATTTTCTTGAAAACCTACTTACATAAAAGTTGCAAGATGGTGGAGGGATTCCCACATCCTCCTTCCTCCATCTGGCTTGAAAGTATATTTGATAAAATATGCAACAAAGCACATGATTTATAAGGGAGAGTCAAATGGATGATTTGGGAATCGATCTCTTGTTGATAGTAAATTTCATATCCACTCGGTGTGACCTTTTTAAAACAAAATGTGGAGCTGAGGCATGAATCTGCCACAACAATTGTAAAGCAAACATACACACTCCCCTTCATATGCCCCCCCCTCCACACACACCTAGGCACACACAGAGATCAGCATAGCAGATCATGAACACCTTGGAAAAGACTGAAATGCTAAATGCCTCTCTTGATGGGCAAAAGAGCTGGTGCAGTAATTCAAATGCCTGGTACAAAAATTCTGTTTAATATTTAGCTCCTATTTAAAACACAGCTTTTCATTTCATTCTATTTACAGAATATTTTCATTTCATTTGTTTCTTTAAAATTACTTAGTTCTCACCTGTTGTATGTCTAGGAATATTTTCTTCCAAAAATAGAAAAAAATAGATGATATCTTTTCAGCAGAAAACATTGGTTGATACAATTTTAAACCATCATGATATGGAAGAATTCTTCTGTCCCTCTCGAAGGTGGAAGAAGCATTTGGATCACAGATCATCTACAATGAAATACTTGACATGTTTAAGATGCTTTCAATCAATTTTGATTGTCAATTGCTTATTTGTTGTAAACAGTAATTTTTCAGTGAAGGGAAAGTGTGTGTGGTATATCTACATGATATGTTCAAAGGCAGTTCCTACTAATGGCCAGGCTGAATTCCAGTAAATAATGTCCCGAATGATATTTTGCCGCCTTCTTTGGCACTTCATGAAATCTTACCCCGATGAAGTGCTGAAACACAGAGATTTTCTCTTAGAGAGTGTCTCATGTTGTAACCTATTCCATGGATTTTATGCTGTAATTCTTATCTCTTTTAAAATTTACTATCTTCTGTACAGTTTTCATGAAACTTTCTGTTACAGTAGTGAATAGCACAGATAAATGTCATTTTGTACAACTTTGAATTTACCCCAAGAGCTGAGAGAAAACTTGATCCTATACTTCAATCCGAGTTTCTTCTATAGTCCAACTTTGTTTCTCTACCATCAAGCTTCTCCTTTGTTGCTGCTCCAAGCCCCGTCCAAGGTGACCTTGAATACTTTCAGGGATGGGACACCCACAACTTCTCTGGGCAACCTGTTCCAGTGTTCCAGCACTCCCACAGTAAAAAAGGCCTTCCTTTCATCTAATATGTGTAGGAAATCATAAATCTAGGCATAGAAGCTTGGAGTGCAAATTTGAAATTCTTTGGATTTGAAGCACATTTTATATGAATACTGACTTACAGATGACTAAAAGATGTTGATGGGCATTTGAGCTGACAAGTTTTGAAAAAGTGCACGGAAATTAAAATTGAAACCACTAAAATTAAAAACTCCTTGCCATTTTCTTTTTCCTCTCCTATTCAAAATTGCATATGTCAGATATCAGTGCTTCATGCAAACCTCTCAGATGCTCTCAGAGAAAAAGCTTTTCTTTCAGACTAAGTTGCGGTTGACGTAGAACACTAGCAGGAGTGAAAGATTTTCTGGGCATCGGGGCAGCCCGTTCTCCTTGGATTTGTGTGCAGAATGCATTTTATCCAAACTGGAAAATAGATCCCAGCTCTGTTCTATTCATCATCCTTACTTCATCAGGCCAGAAGATTCTGTGAAAAGTAGCCTGTGGACCTTGAAGACAGCGCATGTGAACCAGATGAGAGGTGATAGAGAAGTTGAGGGAGAGAAGAAAGAGCATGAGGCTGAAACCAGAAAGTATTTCTCCACGTGATCATGGAAGATTGCAGGAGCCACTTGGTACTATCAAACCAGCCCAACTTGGCACTGGTGCCGACATGGGTCTGGTCACCATCCTGCCTATCGTAGCTTTTCACGAGCCAGCCGGTCACTCCCAGCCATAGGCCCCCAGACAAAAACCTCGGCCCGTTTCCCTGGAAAACAAAAGTAAGCTGCCCCGCTTCTGGATGGCAGATTGTAGGACGCACTTGTTACTATCAAACCCGCCCGACTTGGCACTGGTGCCACCACTGGTCTGGGAACCATCCTGCGTATCGTGGATTCTAAAGAGCCAGCCGGCCACTCCCACCACAGGCACCCAAACACAAACAACGGCGCTTTTCCCTGGAAAACAAAACTCGCCTGCCAACTTTTTGATGGCAGATTGCAGGAGCCACTTGGTACTATCAAACCAGCCCAACTTGGCACTGCTGCCACCATGGGTCTGGTCACCATCCTGCCTATCGTAGCTTTTCAGGAGCCAGCCGCTCAGTCCCAGCCATAGGCCCCCAGACAAAAACCTCGGCCCGTTTCCCTGGCAAACAAAAGTAAGCTGCCCCGCTTCTGGATGGCAGATTGCAGGATCCACTTGGTACTATCAAACCAGCCCGACTTGGCACTGGTGCCACGACAAGTCTGGGAACCATCCTGCGTATCGTGGATTCTAAGGAGCCAGCCGGCCACTCCCACCCACAGGCCCCCAAACACAAACAACGGCGCTTTTCCCTGGAAAACAAAACTCGCCTACCAACGTTTTGATGGCAGATTGCAGGAGCCACTTGGTACTATCAAATCAGCCCAACTTGGCACTGGTGCCACCATGGGTCTGGTCACCATCCTGCCTATCGTAACTTTTCAGGAGCCAGCCGGTCACTCCCAGCCATAGGCCCCCAGACACAAAGCTCGGCCCGTTTCCCTGGCAAAGAAAATTAAGCTGCCCCGCTTCTGGATGGCAGATTGCAGGACGCACTTGGTACTATCAAACCAGCCCGACTTGGCACTGGTGCCACCTCTGGTCTGGGAACCATCCTGCGTATCGTGGATTCTAAGGAGCCAGTCGGCCACTCCCAGCCACAGGCCCCCAAACACAAACAACGGCCCGTTTCCGTGGCAAACAAAAGTAAGCTGCCCCGCTTCTGGATGGCAGATTGCAGGAGCCACTTGGTACTATCAAACCAGCCCGACTTGGCACTGGTGCCACCTCTGGTCTGGGAACCATCCTGCGTATCGTGGTTTCTAAGGAGCCAGCCGGCCACTCCCAACCACAGGCCCCCAAACACAAACAACGGCGCTTTTCCCTGGAAAACAAAACTCGCCTGCCAACTTTTTGATGGCAGATTGCAGGAGCCACTTGGTACTATCAAACCAGCCCAACTTGGCACTGGTGCCACCATGGGTCTGGTCACCATCCTGCCTATCGTAGCTTTCAGGAGCCAGCCGGTCACTGCCTGCCATAGGCCCCGAGACACAAACCTCGGCCCGTTTCCCTGACAAACAAAAGTAAGCTGCCCCGCTTCTGGATGGCAGATTGCAGGAGCCACTTGGTACTATCAAACCAGCCCGACTTGGCACTGGTGCCACCTCTGGTCTGGGAACCATCCTGCGTATCGTGGATTTTATGGAGCCAGCCGGTCAGTCCCAGCCATAGGCCCCCAAACACAAACAACGATCCGTTTCCCTGGCAAACAAAAGTAAGCTGCCCCGCTTCTGGATGGCAGATTGCAGGAACCACTTGGTAGTATCAAACCAGCCCAACTTGGCACTGGTGGCACCTCTTGTCTGGGAACCATGCTGCGTATCGTGGTTTCTAAGGAGCCAGCCGGCCACTCCCAACCATAGACCCCCAGACACAAACCTCGGCCCGTTTCCCTGGAAAACAAAAGTAAGCTACCCCGATTCTGGATGGCAGATTGCAGGAGCCACTTGGTACTATCCAATCAGCCCAACTTGGCACTGGTGCCACCATGGGTCTGGTAAACATCCTGCCTATCGTAGCTTTTCAGGAGCCAGCCGGCCACTCTCAGCCATATGCCCCCAAAAACAAACCACGGCCCTTTTCTCTGGCAAACAAAACTCAACTGCCCCTCTTCTGGATGGCAAATTTTAGGACGCACTTTGTACTACGAAAACCGCCCGACGTGGCACTGGTGCCACCTTGTGTCAGGGAACCATCCTGCATATCGAGCTTTTTAAGGAGCCAGCCGGCCACGCCCAGCCATAAACCCCCAAAAACAAACCACGGACCATTTCTCTTGGAAACAAAAATCCGCTGCCCCGCGTCTGTATGGCAGATTGCAGGAGCCACTTTGCACCATCAAACCAGCCCGACTTGGCACTGGTGCCACCTTGGGTCTGGGAACAATCCTGCATATCGTGGATTCTAAGGAGCCAGCCGGCCACTCCCAGCCACAGGCCCCCAAACACAAACAACGGCGCTTTTCCCTGGAAAACAAAACTCGCCTGCCAAATTTTGATGGCAGATTGCAGGAGCCACTTGGTACTATCAAACCAGCCCAACTTGGCACTGGTGCCACCTCTGGTCTGGGAACCATCCTGCCTATCGTAGCTTTTCAGGAGCCAGCCGGTCACTCCCAGCCATAGACCCCCAGACACAAACCTCGGCCCGTTTCCCTGGCAAACAAAAGTAAGCTGCCCCGCTTTTGGATGGCAGATTGCAGGAGCCACGTTGCACCATCAAACCAGCCCCACTTGGCACTGGTGCCACCTTGGGTCTGGGAACAAGTTGGGCTGGTTTTATAGTACCAAGTGGCTCCTGCAATCTGCCATCCAGAAGCGGGACAGCTTACTTTTGTTTCCCAGGGAAACGGGCCGAGGTATTTGTCTGGGGGCCTATGGCTGGGAGTGACCGGCTGACTACTGAAAAGCTACGATAGGCAGGATGGTTACCAGACTCATGGTGCCACCAGTGCCAAGTCGGGCTGGTTTGATAATACTAAATAGCTCCTGCAATCTGCCATCCAGACGCGGGGCAGCGGATTTTTGTTTGCTGGAGAAAAGTTCCGTGGTTTTTTTTTTGGGGGTATATGACTGGACGTGGCCGGCTGGCTCCTTAAAAAGCTCTATACACAGGATTGTTCCCTGACCCAAGGTGGCATCAGTGCCAAGTCGGGCTGTTTTCGTAGTACCAAGTGCGTCCTGCAATTTGCCATCCAGAAGCGGGGCAGCCTACTTTTGTTTGCCAGGGAAACGTGCCGAGGTATTTGTCTGGGGGCCTATGGCTGGGAGTGAGCGGCTGGCTCCTGAAAAGCTACGATAGGCAGGATGGTGACCAGACCCATGGTGGCACCAGTGCCAAGTTGGGCTGGTTTGATAGTACCAAGTGGCTCCTGCAATCTGCCATCAAGAAGTTGGCAGGCGAGTTTTGTTTTCCAGGGAAAAGCGCCGTTGTTTTAGTTTAGAGGCCTGTGGCTGGGAGTGGCCGCCTGTCCTCGTAGAATCTACGTTACGCAGCATGGTTCCCAGAGCCAAGGTGGCACCAGGGCCAAGTCGGGCTGGTTTGTAAGTACCAACTGCATCCTGCAATCTGCCATCCAAAAGCGGGGCAGCTTACTTTTGTTTGCCAGGGAAACGGGCCGAGGTTTGTGTCCGGGGGCCTATGGCTGGGAGTGACCGGCTGGCTCCTGAAAAGCTACGATAGGCAGGATGTTTACCAGACCCATGGTGGCACCAGTGCCAAGTTGGGCTGATTTGATAGTACCAAGTGGCTCCTGCAATCTGCCATCCAGAATCGGGGTAACTTACTTTTGTTTTCCAGGGAAACGGGCCGAGGTTTGTGTCTGGGGGTCTATGGCTGAGAGTGACCGGCTGGCTCCTGAAAAGCTACGATAGGCAGGATGGTTCCCAGACCAGAGGTGGCACCAGTGCCAAGTTGGGCTGGTTTGATAGTACCAAGTGGCTCCTGCAATCTGCCATCAAAAAGTTGGCAGGCGAGTTTTGTTTTCCAGGGAAAAGCGCCGTTGTTTGTGTTTGGGGGCCTGTGGCTCAGAGTGGCCGGGTGGCTGCTTAGAATCCACGTTACGCAGGATGGTTCCCAGACCCAAGGTGGCACCAGTGCCAAGTCGGGCTGGTTTGACACAACCAAGTGGCTCCTGCAATCTGCCATGCAGAAGCGGGGCAGCTTACTTTTGTTTGCCAGGGAAACGGGCCGAGGTTTGTGTCTGGGGGCCTATGGCTGGGAGTGACCGGCTGGCTCCTGAAAAGCTACGATAGGCAGGATGGTGACCAGACCCATGGTGGCACCAGTGCCAAGTTGGGCTGGTTTGATAGTACCAAGTGGCTCCTGCAATCTGCCATCAAAAAGTTGGCAGGCGAGTTTTGTTTTCCAGGGAAAAGCGCCGTTGTTTGTGTTTGGGGGCCTGTGGCTGGGAGTGGCCAGCTGGCTCCTTAGAACCCACGATACGCAGCATGGTTCCCAGACCTGAGTTGGCACCAGTGCCAAGTTGGGCTGGTTTGATGGTACCAAGTGGCTCCTGCAATCTGCCATCCAGAAGCGGGGCAGCTTACTTTTGTTTGCCAGGGAAACGGGCCGAAATATTTGTCTGGGGGCCTCTGGCTGGGGGTGGCTGGCTGGCTCCTGAAAAGCTACGATAGGCAGGATGGTGACCAGACCCATGGTGGCACCAGTGCCAAGTTGGGCTGGTTTGATAATACCAAGTGGCTCCTGCAATCTGCCATCAAAAGTTTGGCAGGCGAGTTTTGTTTTCCAGGGAAAAGCACCGTTGTGTGTGTTTTGGGGCCTGTGGCTGGGAGTGGCCAGCTGGCTCCTTAGAATCCACGATACGCAGGATGGTTCCCAGACCCCAGGTGGCATCAGTGCCAAGTCGGGCTGGTTTGTTAGTACCAAGTGGTTCCTGCAATCTGCCATCCAGAAGCGGGGCAGCTGAATTTTGTTTGCCAGAGAAAAAGGCTGTTTTTTGTGTTTCGGGGCCTGTGGCTGGCAGTGGCCGGCTGGCTCCTGAAAATCCATGATACGCAGCATGGTTCCCAGACCCATGGTGGCATCAGTGCCAAGTAGGGCTGGTTTCATAGTACCCAGTGGCTCCTGCAATCTGCCATCCAGAAGCGGGGCAGCTGAGTTTTGTTTGCCTGTGAAACGGGCCGTTGTTTTTAATTGGGGTCTGTGGCCGAGAATGTTCGGCTGGCTCCTGACAACCCACAATACGCAGGATGGTTCCCAGACCCAAGGTGGCACCAGTGCCAAGTCGGGCTGGTTTGATAGTACCAAGTGGCTCCTGCAATCTGCCATCCAGAAGCGGTGCAGTTGAGTTTTGTTTGCCAGAGAAAAGGGCCGTGGGTTGTGTTTGGGGGCATATGGCTGGGAGTGGCCGGCTGTCTCATTAAAAAGATCGATACGCAGGATGGTTCCCAGACCCAAGAGGGCACCAGTGCCAAGTCGGGCTCTTTTTATAGTACCAAGTGCGTCCTGCAATTTGCCATCCAGAAGAGGGGCAGTTGAGTTTTGTTTGCCAGAGAATAGCGCCGTTGTTTGTGTTTGGGGGCTTGTGGCTCGTAGTGGCCGACTGGCGCCTTAGAATCTGTGTTACGCAGCATGGTTCCCAGACCCAAGGTGGCACCAGTGCCAAGTTGGGCTGGTTTGATAGTACCAAGTGGCTCCTGCAATCTGCCATCCAGAAGCGGGGTAGCTTACTTTTGTTTGCCAGGGAAACGGGCCGAGGTTTGTGACTGGGGACCTATGGCTGGGAGTGACCGGCTGGCTCCTGGAAAGCTACGATAGGCAGGATGGTTACCAGACCCATGGTGGCACCAGTGCCAAGTTGGGCTGGTTTGATAGTACCAAGTGGCTCCTGCAATCTGCCATCAAAAAGTTGGCAGGCGAGTTTTGTTTTCCAGGGAAAAGCGACATTGTTTGTATTTGGGGGCCTGTGGCTGGGAGTGACCGGCTGGCTCCTTTGAACCCACGATACGCAGGATGGTTCCCAGACCCAAGGTGGCACCAGTGCCAAGTTTTGCTGGTTTGATACTACCAAGTGCGTCCTGCAATCTGCCATCCAGAAGCGGGGCAGCTTAATTTTGTTTGCCAGGGAAACGGGCCGTGGGTTTTGTTTGGGGGCATATAGCTGAGAGTGGCCGGCTGGCTCCTGAAAATCCACGCTAGGCAGCATGGTTCCCAGATGCAATGTGGCACCAGTGGCAAGTCGGGCTGGTTTGATGGTGCAAAGTGGCTCCTGCAATCTGCCATCCAGAAGCGAGGCAGCTGATTTTTGTTTGCCAGAGGAAAATTCCGTGGATTGTTTTTGGGGGCATATTGCTGGGAGTGGCCGGCTGGCTCCTTAAAATGCTCGATACGCATGATGGTTCCCAGGCCCAAGGTGTCACCACTACCAAGTCGGCCTGCGGTTTTAGTATCAAGTTCATCCTGCAATTTGCCATCCAGAAGAGGGGCAGTTGAGTTTTGTTTGCCAGAGAAACGGGCCGAGGTTTCTGTTTGGGGACATATGGCTGAGAGTGGCCGGCTGGCCCCTGAATATCCACGATACAGAGCATGGTTCCCAGATCCAAGGTGGCACCAGTGCCAAGTTGGGCTGGTTTGATAGTACCAAGTGTCTCCTGCAATCTGCCATCCAGAAGCAGGGCAGCTTACTTTTGTTTGCCAGAGAAATAGGCCTAGGTTTTTGTTTGGGGGCCTGTGGCTAGGAGTGGCCGGCTGGCTCCTTAGAATCCACGATACGCAGGATGGTTCCCAGACCCAAGGTGGCACCAGTGCCAAGTCGGGCTGGTTTGATAGTACCAAGTGGCTCCTGCAAACTCCATCAAAAAGTTGGCAGGCGTGTTTTGTTTTCCAGGGAACAGCGCCGTTGATTTTGTTTGGGGGCCTGTGGCTGGGAGTGGCCGGCTGGCTCCTTAGAATCCACGATACGCAGCATGGTTCCCAGACCCAAGGTGGCACCAGTGCCAAGTCGGGCTGGTTTGATTACACCAAGTGGCTCCTGCAATCTGCCATCCAGAAGTGAGGCAGCTAAGTTTTGTTTGCGAGAAAAAAGGGCCGTGGTTTTTGTTGGGGGCCTGTGGCTGGGAGTAGCCGGCTGGCTCCTTAAAATCCACGATAGGCAGGATGGTTCCCAGACCCAAGGTGGCACCAGTGCCAAGTCGGGCTGGTTTGATAGTACCAAGTGGCTCCTGCAATCTGCCATCCAGAAGCGGGGCAGCTGAGTTTTGTTTGCCAGAGAAAAAGGCTGTGGTTTGTGTTTGGGGGCCTGTGGCTGGCAGTGGCCGGCTGGCTCCTGAAAATCCACGATACGCAGCATGGTTCCCAGACCCAAGGTGGCACCAGTGCCAAGTGGGGCTCGTTTGACAGTGTCAAGTGCCTCCTGCAATCTCCCATCCAGAAGCGGGGCAGCTGAGTTTTTTTTGCCAGGGAAACGGACCTTTGTTTTTGATTGGGCTCTGTGGCCGAGAGTGGTTGGCTGTCTCCTGACAATCCACAATACGCTGGATGGTTCCCAGACCCAAGGTGGCACCAGTGCCAAGTCGGGCTGGTTTGATAGTACCAAGTGTCTCCTGCAATCTGCCATCCAGAAGCGGGGCAGCTGAGTTTTGTTTGCCAGAGAAAAGGGCCGTGGGTTGTGTTTGGGGGCATATGGCTGGGAGTGGCCACCTGGCTCCTTAAAATGCACGATACGCCGCATGGTAACCAGACGCAAGGTGGCACCAGTGCCAAGTCAGGCTGTTTTTGTAGTACCCAGTGGCTCCTGCAATTTGCCATCCAGAAGCGGGGCAGTTGAATTTTGTTTGCTAGAGAAAAGGGCTGTGGTTTGTGTTTGGGGGCCTATGGCTGAGAGTGGCCGGCTGGCCCCTGAAAATCAACGATAGGCAGGATGGTTCCCAGATCCAAGGTGGCACCAGTGCCAAGTAAGGCTGGTTGTATGGTTCAAAGTAACTCCTGCAATCTGCCATCCAGAAGCGGGACAGCTGAGTTTTTTTTGCCAGAGAAAAGGTCCATGGTTTCTTTTTGGGGCATACGGCTGGGAATTGCCGGCTGGCTCCTTAAAATGCTCGATACGCAGGATGGTTCCCAGAGCCAAGGTGGCACCACTGCCAAGTCGGGCTCTTTTTGTAGTACCAAGTGCGTCCTGCAATTTGCCATCCAGAAGAGGGGCAGTTGAGTTTTGTTTGCCAGAGAAAAGGGCCGTTGTTTGTGTTTGGGGGCCTGTGGCTGGGAGTGTTCGGCTGGTTCCTGAATATGTACGATACGCAGGATTGTTCCCAGATCCAAGGTGGCAGCAGTGCCATGTTGTGCTGGTGTGATAGTCCCAAGTGGCTCCTGCAATCTGCCATCCAGAAGTGGGGCAGCTGATTTTTGTTTGCCAGAGAAAAGGTCCGTGGTTTGTTTTTGGGGGCATATGGCTGAGAGTGGCCGGCTGGCCCCTGAATATCCACGATACAGAGCATGGTTCCCAGATCCAAGGTGGCACCAGTGCCAAGTTGGGCTGGTTTGATAGTACCAAGTGTCTCCTGCAATCTGCCATCCAGAAGCAGGGCAGCTTACTTTTGTTTGCCAGAGAAATAGGCCTAGGTTTTTGTTTGGGGGCCTGTGGCTAGGAGTGGCCGGCTGGCTCCTTAGAATCCACGATACGCAGGATGGTTCCCAGACCCAAGGTGGCACCAGTGCCAAGTCGGGCTGGTTTGATAGTACCAAGTGGCTCCTGCAAACTCCATCAAAAAGTTGGCAGGCGTGTTTTGTTTTCCAGGGAACAGCGCCGTTGATTTTGTTTGGGGGCCTGTGGCTGGGAGTGACCGGCTGGCTCCTTAGAATCCACGATACGCAGGATGGTTCCCAGACCCAAGGTGGCACCAGTGCCAAGTCGGGCTGGTTTGATTACACCAAGTGGCTCCTGCAATCTGCCATCCAGAAGTGAGGCAGCTAAGTTTTGTTTGCGAGAAAAAAGGGCCGTGGTTTTTGTTGGGGGCCTGTGGCTGGGAGTAGCCGGCTGGCTCCTTAAAATCCACGATAGGCAGGATGGTTCCCAGACCCAAGGTGGCACCAGTGCCAAGTCGGGCTGGTTTGATAGTACCAAGTGGCTCCTGCAATCTGCCATCCAGAAGCGGGGCAGCTGAGTTTTGTTTGCCAGAGAAAAAGGCTGTGGTTTGTGTTTGGGGGCCTGTGGCTGGCAGTGGCCGGCTGGCTCCTGAAAATCCACGATACGCAGCATGGTTCCCAGACCCAAGGTGGCACCAGTGCCAAGTGGGGCTCGTTTGACAGTGTCAAGTGCCTCCTGCAATCTCCCATCCAGAAGCGGGGCAGCTGAGTTTTTTTTGCCAGGGAAACGGACCTTTGTTTTTGATTGGGCTCTGTGGCCGAGAGTGGTTGGCTGTCTCCTGACAATCCACAATACGCAGGATGGTTCCCAGACCCAAGGTGGCACCAGTGCCAAGTCGGGCTGGTTTGATAGTACCAAGTGTCTCCTGCAATCTGCCATCCAGAAGCGGGGCAGCTGAGTTTTGTTTGCCAGAGAAAAGGGCCGTGGGTTGTGTTTGGGGGCATATGGCTGGGAGTGGCCACCTGGCTCCTTAAAATGCACGATACGCCGCATGGTAACCAGACGCAAGGTGGCACCAGTGCCAAGTCAGGCTGTTTTTGTAGTACCCAGTGGCTCCTGCAATTTGCCATCCAGAAGCGGGGCAGTTGAATTTTGTTTGCTAGAGAAAAGGGCTGTGGTTTGTGTTTGGGGGCCTATGGCTGAGAGTGGCCGGCTGGCCCCTGAAAATCAACGATAGGCAGGATGGTTCCCAGATCCAAGGTGGCACCAGTGCCAAGTAAGGCTGGTTGTATGGTTCAAAGTAACTCCTGCAATCTGCCATCCAGAAGCGGGACAGCTGAGTTTTTTTTGCCAGAGAAAAGGTCCATGGTTTCTTTTTGGGGCATACGGCTGGGAATTGCCGGCTGGCTCCTTAAAATGCTCGATACGCAGGATGGTTCCCAGAGCCAAGGTGGCACCACTGCCAAGTCGGGCTCTTTTTGTAGTACCAAGTGCGTCCTGCAATTTGCCATCCAGAAGAGGGGCAGTTGAGTTTTGTTTGCCAGAGAAAAGGGCCGTTGTTTGTGTTTGGGGGCCTGTGGCTGGGAGTGTTCGGCTGGTTCCTGAATATGTACGATACGCAGGATTGTTCCCAGATCCAAGGTGGCAGCAGTGCCATGTTGTGCTGGTGTGATAGTCCCAAGTGGCTCCTGCAATCTGCCATCCAGAAGTGGGGCAGCTGATTTTTGTTTGCCAGAGAAAAGGTCCGTGGTTTGTGTTTGGGGGCATATGGCTGAGAGTGGCCGGCTGGCCCCTGAATATCCACGATACAGAGCATGGTTCCCAGATCCAAGGTGGCACCTGTGCCAAGTCGGGCTGATTTGATAGTACTAAGTAGCTCCTGCAATCTGCCATGCAGAAGCGGGGCAGCTTACTTTTGTTTGCCAGGGAAACGGGCCGAGGTTTGTGTTTGGGGGCCTATGGCTGAGAGTGACCGGCTGGCTCCTGAAAAGCTACAATAGGCAGGATGGTGACCAGACCCATGGTGGCACCAGTGCCAAGTTGGGCTGGTTTGATAGTACCAAGTGGTTCCTGCAATCTGCCATCCAGAAGAGGGGCAGTTGAGTTTTGTTTGCCAGAGAAAAGGGCCTTGGTTTGTGTTTGGGGGCATATGGCTGGGTGTGGCCAGCTGGCTCCTTAAAATGCACGATATGCAACATGGCTCCCAGACCCAAGGTGGCACAAGTGCCAAGTTGGGCTGGTTTGATAGTACCAAGTGGCTCCTGCAATCTTCCATGATCACGTGGAGAAATACTTTCTGGTTTCAGCCTCATGCTCTTTCTTCTCTCCCTCAACTTCTCTATCACCTCTCATCTGGTTCACATGCGCTGTCTTCAAGGTCCACAGGCTACTTTTCACAGAATCTTCTGGCCTGATGAAGTAAGGATGATGAATAGAACAGAGCTGGGATCTATTTTCCAGTTTGGATAAAATGCATTCTGCACACAAATCCAAGGAGAACGGGCTGCCCCGATGCCCAGAAAATCTTTCACTCCTGCTAGTGTTCTACGTCAACCGCAACTTAGTCTGAAAGAAAAGCTTTTTCTCTGAGAGCATCTGAGAGGTTTGCATGAAGCACTGATATCTGACATATGCAATTTTGAATAGGAGAGGAAAAAGAAAATGGCAAGGAGTTTTTAATTTTAGTGGTTTCAATTTTAATTTCCGTGCACTTTTTCAAAACTTGTCAGCTCAAATGCCCATCAACATCTTTTAGTCATCTGTAAGTCAGTATTCATATAAAATGTGCTTCAAATCCAAAGAATTTCAAATTTGCACTCCAAGCTTCTATGCCTAGATTTATGATTTCCTACACATATTAGATGAAAGGAAGGCCTTTTTTACTGTGGGAGTGCTGGAACACTGGAACAGGTTGCCCAGAGAAGTTGTGGGTGTCCCATCCCTGAAAGTATTCAAGGTCACCCTGGACGGGGCTTGGAGCAGCAACAAAGGAGAAGCTTGATGGTAGAGAAACAAAGTTGGACTATAGAAGAAACTCGGATTGAAGTATAGGATCAAGTTTTCTCTCAGCTCTTGGGGTAAATTCAAAGTTGTACAAAATGACATTTATCTGTGCTATTCACTACTGTAACAGAAAGTTTCATGAAAACTGTACAGAAGATAGTAAATTTTAAAAGAGATAAGAATTACAGCATAAAATCCATGGGATAGGTTACAACATGAGACACTCTCTAAGAGAAAATCTCTGTGTTTCAGCACTTCATCGGGGTAAGATTTCATGAAGTGCCAAAGAAGGCGGCAAAATATCATTCGGGACATTATTTACTGGAATTCAGCCTGGCCATTAGTAGGAACTGCCTTTGAACATATCATGTAGATATACCACACACACTTTCCCTTCACTGAAAAATTACTGTTTACAACAAATAAGCAATTGACAATCAAAATTGATTGAAAGCATCTTAAACATGTCAAGTATTTCATTGTAGATGATCTGTGATCCAAATGCTTCTTCCACCTTCGAGAGGGACAGAAGAATTCTTCCATATCATGATGGTTTAAAATTGTATCAACCAATGTTTTCTGCTGAAAAGATATCATCTATTTTTTTCTATTTTTGGAAGAAAATATTCCTAGACATACAACAGGTGAGAACTAAGTAATTTTAAAGAAACAAATGAAATGAAAATATTCTGTAAATAGAATGAAATGAAAAGCTGTGTTTTAAATAGGAGCTAAATATTAAACAGAATTTTTGTACCAGGCATTTGAATTACTGCACCAGCTCTTTTGCCCATCAAGAGAGGCATTTAGCATTTCAGTCTTTTCCAAGGTGTTCATGATCTGCTATGCTGATCTCTGTGTGTGCCTAGGTGTGTGTGGAGGGGGGGGCATATGAAGGGGAGTGTGTATGTTTGCTTTACAATTGTTGTGGCAGATTCATGCCTCAGCTCCACATTTTGTTTTAAAAAGGTCACACCGAGTGGATATGAAGTTTACTATCAACAAGAGATCGATTCCCAAATCATCCATTTGACTCTCCCTTATAAATCATGTGCTTTGTTGCATATTTTATCAAATATACTTTCAAGCCAGATGGAGGAAGGAGGATGTGGGAATCCCTCCACCATCTTGCAACTTTTATGTAAGTAGGTTTTCAAGAAAATCATCATTTCTCTTTTAAATATGTCTGGAACAGGCATGATGGTAGTGTCAACCTGTTGGAGTTTTTGTTGCTGGAAGAAGTTGTACAAAAGGATTGGTTTTTACATTGACCAGTTACTGAATCAAGCGCAGGAATACATTGGAAATTTAGCTGGGGGTTCCTTTTCCCAGCAGACTACTTCTAGAACGAGCTTGTACACTGAAGCTGACTCTTTTGCTCTCTTTTTGTTTCTTTCCTATTTTCTTGGCTTCTTTGCCACTATCTAGACAATTTTGGAACTTTGTTCCCAACTAAAATGGTTTCAATAGTCTGATTGTGATCATACATTTTTACAAGGAATTTTTAAAATCTTTCCTCGAGTCCAGAAAGTCAAGGACTTAGATCTTTTTCTTCCCTTATCAATATTGCCATGAAATTGATAAATAAAGACCAACTCTTTATTTTTGTTTTTAACCCACGTAGATAATTCCCATCCATTAATCCATTTTGTGGACCAATAGCTGCCATTCTGATGGAAGCTGTCACTTCTTAACAATAGGCATTCTGTGACTATGTTGACAGCACTTTGGGTGAAGATCCTAACTGGTCTTAGATATACATAGGGAGAAATTTGCTCAGCCAGTGTCAGTCTTAAGCATGCGTATCAGAAGATCTTTCTAGAGCTGGGAATTTTCCCATGAAAGGGATTCAGTTAGGGAAGAGACACTTGTGCCAGAGTTTTACATTCTTCTTGAACACTGCTTAAGGAACTTAGATGCCATGTCCATTTGGATCTCTGTCTGCACAGAACTTTGTCATGCCAGTGCTTTGAAATGCATCTTGAAGAGAATTCACTAGCACAGAATGAAAGAGAGTGGAAGGGGTTGGTGGGGCTAACCAGGCCCAACCCCCCTGCCTAAACCAGGATACCTAGAGCCTCTTGCCCAGGATTCTATCTGGGTGTACTTTTAATGTCTTCAAAGATCCAGGCTCCACAATCTTTCTGGGCAGTCTGTGCCGTGGTTCAGTCACCCTGACAGTAAAGAAACATTTACTGATGTTCAAAGGCAATCTCCTGTATTTCAGTGTGTGCCCACTGCCTCTTGTCTTTTCCCTCAGCATCACTGAAAAGACACTGATTCCCTCCCCTTTGCACTATTGCTTCCATATGTATGTGTGATGCCATGTAGAGGTATGTCAAAAACCTCCCTGAAGCCCAGGCAGATAATATTCCCTTCATCTACCAGTCAAGTTGATTCATCAGAGGAGTTTAAAGTGATGTTCAGCATGAAATTCCCCTGAAAAATCATGCTAACTACATTATTTGGTCATCTGTCATGTGCCTGGCAAGGATTTCCAGGAAGAGCTGCTTCATCAACTTCCTGGGGATAAAAAAGAGGCTGGCTGGTTTGTACTATGGCGAGTCCTCTTAATTGCCTTTTTTGAAGATGGGTGTCATTTGCTAACATCCACTCTTTAGCCTCTCTTGTCGTCTACATCTTAGCAAAACGCTTTTCCACTATGTCTGGCTAGGAAAAACTGTGCCAGCACAGAAAACATCTCCCATCGTGTTCTAGAAGTTGCACGGATGTCTGCCAAGTGTTTGGCAGGAAGAAAAGTTGTCCAAAACAGCTTCCAATCGAATGTTCCTGTGATTGGAAAAGTCAGCAGAGTGCAAAGGTACTGTTTTCTATCAGTTGGCAAGGTGCGCACACAATCCCAGTGTTGTACAGCTTGCTTCTTCACCTTCCCGAAGCTGCCGCTCTCGCCGGCTGCCGGAGCCCAAGAAGCGGCTTCTTCGCGCAAAGACGATTGTGCCGCTCACAGTGCTCTCCTTAGCGCGGCTTCTGCGGAAAGACGCCCGGCAGCGGCTCTTACCTCCGGAGAGCATCCTACCTTCGTCTTTCGCGTCTTTTGTAGTCTACATCTTAGCAAAACGCTTTTCCACTATGTCTGGCTAGGAAAAACTGTGCCAGCACAGAAAACATCTCCCATCGTGTTCTAGAAGTTGCACGGATGTCTGCCAAGTGTTTGGCAGGAAGAAAAGAAAAGTTGTCCAAAACAGCTTCCAATCGAATGTTCCTGTGATTGGAAAAGTCAGGAGAGTGCAAAGGTACTGTTTTCTATCAGTTGGCAAGGTGCGCACACAATCCCAGTGTTGTACAGCTTGCTTCTTCACCTTCCCGAAGCTGCCGCTCTCGCCGGCTGCCGGAGCCCAAGAAGCGGCTTCTTCGCGCAAAGACGATTGTGCCGCTCACAGTGCTCTCCTTAGCGCGGCTTCTGCCGAAAGACGCCCGGCAGCGGCTCTTACCTCCGGAGAGCATCCTACCTTCGTCTTTCGCGTCTTTTGTAGTCTACATCTTAGCAAAACGCTTTTCCACTATGTCTGGCTAGGAAAAACTGTGCCAGCACAGAAAACATCTCCCATCGTGTTCTAGAAGTTGCACGGATGTCTGCCAAGTGTTTGGCAGGAAGAAAAGAAAAGTTGTCCAAAACAGCTTCCAATCGAATGTTCCTGTGATTGGAAAAGTCAGGAGAGTGCAAAGGTACTGTTTTCTATCAGTTGGCAAGGTGCGCACACAATCCCAGTGTTGTACAGCTTGCTTCTTCACCTTCCCGAAGCTGCCGCTCTCGCCGGCTGCCGGAGCCCAAGAAGCGGCTTCTTCGCGCAAAGACGATTGTGCCGCTCACAGTGCTCTCCTTAGCGCGGCTTCTGCCGAAAGACGCCCGGCAGCGGCTCTTACCTCCGGAGAGCATCCTACCTTCGTCTTTCGCGTCTTTTGTAGTCTACATCTTAGCAAAACGCTTTTCCACTATGTCTGGCTAGGAAAAACTGTGCCAGCACAGAAAACATCTCCCATCGTGTTCTAGAAGTTGCACGGATGTCTGCCAAGTGTTTGGCAGGAAGAAAAGAAAAGTTGTCCAAAACAGCTTCCAATCGAATGTTCCTGTGATTGGAAAAGTCAGGAGAGTGCAAAGGTACTGTTTTCTATCAGTTGGCAAGGTGCGCACACAATCCCAGTGTTGTACAGCTTGCTTCTTCACCTTCCCGAAGCTGCCGCTCTCGCCGGCTGCCGGAGCCCAAGAAGCGGCTTCTTCGCGCAAAGACGATTGTGCCGCTCACAGGGCTCTCCTTAGCGCGGCTTCTGCCGAAAGACGCCCGGCAGCGGCTCTTACCTCCGGAGAGCATCCTACCTTCGTCTTTCGCGTCTTTTGTAGTCTACATCTTAGCAAAACGCTTTTCCACTATGTCTGGCTAGGAAAAACTGTGCCAGCACAGAAAACATCTCCCATCGTGTTCTAGAAGTTGCACGGATGTCTGCCAAGTGTTTGGCAGGAAGAAAAGAAAAGTTGTCCAAAACAGCTTCCAATCGAATGTTCCTGTGATTGGAAAAGTCAGGAGAGTGCAAAGGTACTGTTTTCTATCAGTTGGCAAGGTGCGCACACAATCCCAGTGTTGTACAGCTTGCTTCTTCACCTTCCCGAAGCTGCCGCTCTCGCCGGCTGCCGGAGCCCAAGAAGCGGCTTCTTCGCGCAAAGACGATTGTGCCGCTCACAGTGCTCTCCTTAGCGCGGCTTCTGCCGAAAGACGCCCGGCAGCGGCTCTTACCTCCGGAGAGCATCCTACCTTCGTCTTTCGCGTCTTTTGTAGTCTACATCTTAGCAAAACGCTTTTCCACTATGTCTGGCTAGGAAAAACTGTGCCAGCACAGAAAACATCTCCCATCGTGTTCTAGAAGTTGCACGGATGTCTGCCAAGTGTTTGGCAGGAAGAAAAGAAAAGTTGTCCAAAACAGCTTCCAATCGAATGTTCCTGTGATTGGAAAAGTCAGGAGAGTGCAAAGGTACTGTTTTCTATCAGTTGGCAAGGTGCGCACACAATCCCAGTGTTGTACAGCTTGCTTCTTCACCTTCCCGAAGCTGCCGCTCTCGCCGGCTGCCGGAGCCCAAGAAGCGGCTTCTTCGCGCAAAGACGATTGTGCCGCTCACAGTGCTCTCCTTAGCGCGGCTTCTGCCGAAAGACGCCCGGCAGCGGCTCTTACCTCCGGAGAGCATCCTACCTTCGTCTTTCGCGTCTTTTGTAGTCTACATCTTAGCAAAACGCTTTTCCACTATGTCTGGCTAGGAAAAACTGTGCCAGCACAGAAAACATCTCCCATCGTGTTCTAGAAGTTGCACGGATGTCTGCCAAGTGTTTGGCAGGAAGAAAAGAAAAGTTGTCCAAAACAGCTTCCAATCGAATGTTCCTGTGATTGGAAAAGTCAGGAGAGTGCAAAGGTACTGTTTTCTATCAGTTGGCAAGGTGCGCACACAATCCCAGTGTTGTACAGCTTGCTTCTTCACCTTCCCGAAGCTGCCGCTCTCGCCGGCTGCCGGAGCCCAAGAAGCGCCTTCTTCGCGCAAAGACGATTGTGCCGCTCACAGTGCTCTCCTTAGCGCGGCTTCTGCCGAAAGACGCCCGGCAGCGGCTCTTACCTCCGGAGAGCATCCTACCTTCGTCTTTCGCGTCTTTTGTAGTCTACATCTTAGCAAAACGCTTTTCCACTATGTCTGGCTAGGAAAAACTGTGCCAGCACAGAAAACATCTCCCATCGTGTTCTAGAAGTTGCACGGATGTCTGCCAAGTGTTTGGCAGGAAGAAAAGAAAAGTTGTCCAAAACAGCTTCCAATCGAATGTTCCTGTGATTGGAAAAGTCAGGAGAGTGCAAAGGTACTGTTTTCTATCAGTTGGCAAGGTGCGCACACAATCCCAGTGTTGTACAGCTTGCTTCTTCACCTTCCCGAAGCTGCCGCTCTCGCCGGCTGCCGGAGCCCAAGAAGCGGCTTCTTCGCGCAAAGACGATTGTGCCGCTCACAGTGCTCTCCTTAGCGCGGCTTCTGCGGAAAGACGCCCGGCAGCGGCTCTTACCTCCGGAGAGCATCCTACCTTCGTCTTTCGCGTCTTTTGTAGTCTACATCTTAGCAAAACGCTTTTCCACTATGTCTGGCTAGGAAAAACTGTGCCAGCACAGAAAACATCTCCCATCGTGTTCTAGAAGTTGCACGGATGTCTGCCAAGTGTTTGGCAGGAAGAAAAGAAAAGTTGTCCAAAACAGCTTCCAATCGAATGTTCCTGTGATTGGAAAAGTCAGGAGAGTGCAAAGGTACTGTTTTCTATCAGTTGGCAAGGTGCGCACACAATCCCAGTGTTGTACAGCTTGCTTCTTCACCTTCCCGAAGCTGCCGCTCTCGCCGGCTGCCGGAGCCCAAGAAGCGCCTTCTTCGCGCAAAGACGATTGTGCCGCTCACAGTGCTCTCCTTAGCGCGGCTTCTGCCGAAAGACGCCCGGCAGCGGCTCTTACCTCCGGAGAGCATCCTACCTTCGTCTTTCGCGTCTTTTGTAGTCTACATCTTAGCAAAACGCTTTTCCACTATGTCTGGCTAGGAAAAACTGTGCCAGCACAGAAAACATCTCCCATCGTGTTCTAGAAGTTGCACGGATGTCTGCCAAGTGTTTGGCAGGAAGAAAAGAAAAGTTGTCCAAAACAGCTTCCAATCGAATGTTCCTGTGATTGGAAAAGTCAGGAGAGTGCAAAGGTACTGTTTTCTATCAGTTGGCAAGGTGCGCACACAATCCCAGTGTTGTACAGCTTGCTTCTTCACCTTCCCGAAGCTGCCGCTCTCGCCGGCTGCCGGAGCCCAAGAAGCGGCTTCTTCGCGCAAAGACGATTGTGCCGCTCACAGGGCTCTCCTTAGCGCGGCTTCTGCCGAAAGACGCCCGGCAGCGGCTCTTACCTCCTGAGAGTGGCAGCTTCGGGAAGGTGAAGAAGCAAGCTGTACAACACTGGGATTGTGTGCGCACCTTGCCAACTGATAGAAAACAGTACCTTTGCACTCTCCTGACTTTTCCAATCACAGGAACATTCGATTGGAAGCTGTTTTGGACAACTTTTCTTTTCTTCCTGCCAAACACTTGGCAGACATCCGTGCAACTTCTAGAAAACGATGGGAGATGTTTTCTGTGCCTGCACGGGTTTTCCTAGCCAGACATAGTGGAAAAGCGTTTTGCTAAGATGTAGACTACAAAAGACGCGAAAGACGAAGGTAGGATGCTCTCCGGAGGTAAGAGCCGCTGCCGGGCGTCTTTCGGCAGAAGCCGCGCTAAGGAGAGCCCTGTGAGCGGCACAATCGTCTTTGCGCGAAGAAGCCGCTTCTTGGGCTCCGGCAGCCGGCGAGAGCGGCAGCTTCGGGAAGGTGAAGAAGCAAGCTGTACAACACTGGGATTGTGTGCGCACCTTGCCAACTGATAGAAAACAGTACCTTTGCACTCTCCTGACTTTTCCAATCACAGGAACATTCGATTGGAAGCTGTTTTGGACAACTTTTCTTTTCTTCCTGCCAAACACTTGGCAGACATCCGTGCAACTTCTAGAACACGATGGGAGATGTTTTCTGTGCTGGCACAGTTTTTCCTAGCCAGACATAGTGGAAAAGCGTTTTGCTAAGATGTAGACTACAAAAGACGCGAAAGACGAAGGTAGGATGCTCTCCGGAGGTAAGAGCCGCTGCCGGGCGTCTTACGGCAGAAGCCGCGCTAATGAGAGCACTGTGAGCGGCACAATCGTCTTTGCGCGAAGAAGCCGCTTCTTGGGCTCCGGCAGCCGGCGAGAGCGGCAGCTTCGGGAAGGTGAAGAAGCAAGCTGTACAACACTGGGATTGTGTGCGCACCTTGCCAACTGATAGAAAACAGTACCTTTGCACTCTCCTGACTTTTCCAATCACAGGAACATTCGATTGGAAGCTGTTTTGGACAACTTTTCTTTTCTTCCTGCCAAACACTTGGCAGACATCCGTGCAACTTCTAGAACACGATGGGAGATGTTTTCTGTGCTGGCACAGTTTTTCCTAGCCAGACATAGTGGAAAAGCGTTTTGCTAAGATGTAGACTACAAAAGACGCGAAAGACGAAGGTAGGATGCTCTCCGGAGGTAAGAGCCGCTGCCGGGCGTCTTTCGGCAGAAGCCGCGCTAAGGAGAGCACTGTGAGCGGCACAATCGTCTTTGCGCGAAGAAGCCGCTTCTTGGGCTCCGGCAGCCGGCGAGAGCGGCAGCTTCGGGAAGGTGAAGAAGCAAGCTGTACAACACTGGGATTGTGTGCGCACCTTGCCAACTGATAGAAAACAGTACCTTTGCACTCTCCTGACTTTTCCAATCACAGGAACATTCGATTGGAAGCTGTTTTGGACAACTTTTCTTTTCTTCCTGCCAAACACTTGGCAGACATCCGTGCAACTTCTAGAACACGATGGGAGATGTTTTCTGTGCTGGCACAGTTTTTCCTAGCCAGACATAGTGGAAAAGCGTTTTGCTAAGATGTAGACTACAAAAGACGCGAAAGACGAAGGTAGGATGCTCTCCGGAGGTAAGAGCCGCTGCCGGGCGTCTTTCGGCAGAAGCTGCGCTAAGGAGAGCACTGTGAGCGGCACAATCGTCTTTGCGCGAAGAAGCCGCTTCTTGGGCTCCGGCAGCCGGCGAGAGCGGCAGCTTCGGGAAGGTGAAGAAGCAAGCTGTACAACACTGGGATTGTGTGCGCACCTTGCCAACTGATAGAAAACAGTACCTTTGCACTCTCCTGACTTTTCCAATCACAGGAACATTCGATTGGAAGCTGTTTTGGACAACTTTTCTTTTCTTCCTGCCAAACACTTGGCAGACATCCGTGCAACTTCTAGAACACGATGGGAGATGTTTTCTGTGCTGGCACAGTTTTTCCTAGCCAGACATAGTGGAAAAGCGTTTTGCTAAGATGTAGACTACAAAAGACGCGAAAGACGAAGGTAGGATGCTCTCCGGAGGTAAGAGCCGCTGCCGGGCGTCTTTCGGCAGAAGCCGCGCTAAGGAGAGCACTGTGAGCGGCACAATCGTCTTTGCGCGAAGAAGCCGCTTCTTGGGCTCCGGCAGCCGGCGAGAGCGGCAGCTTCGGGAAGGTGAAGAAGCAAGCTGTACAACACTGGGATTGTGTGCGCACCTTGCCAACTGATAGAAAACAGTACCTTTGCACTCTCCTGACTTTTCCAATCACAGGAACATTCGATTGGAAGCTGTTTTGGACAACTTTTCTTTTCTTCCTGCCAAACACTTGGCAGACATCCGTGCAACTTCTAGAACACGATGGGAGATGTTTTCTGTGCTGGCACAGTTTTTCCTAGCCAGACATAGTGGAGAAGCTTTTTGCCGAGGTGTAGATGAGAAGAGGAGCTAAAGACGAAGGTAGGATGCTCTCCGGAGGTAAGAGCCGCTGCCGGGCGTCTTTCGGCAGAAGCCGCGCTAAGGAGAGCCCTGTGAGCGGCACAATCGTCTTTGCGCGAAGAAGCCGCTTCTTGGGCTCCGGCAGCCGGCGAGAGCGGCAGCTTCGGGAAGGTGAAGAAGCAAGCTGTACAACACTGGGATTGTGTGCGCACCTTGCCAACTGATAGAAAACAGTACCTTTGCACTCTGCTGACTTTTCCAATCACAGGAACATTCGATTGGAAGCTGTTTTGGACAACTTTTCTTTTCTTCCTGCCAAACACTTGGCAGACATCCGTGCAACTTCTAGAACACGATGGGAGATGTTTTCTGTGCTGGCACAGTTTTTCCTAGCCAGACATAGTGGAAAAGCGTTTTGCTAAGATGTAGACGACAAGAGAGGCTAAAGAGTGGATGTTAGCAAATGACACCCATCTTCAAAAAAGGCAATTAAGAGGACTCGCCATAGTACAAACCAGCCAGCCTCTTTTTTATCCCCAGGAAGTTGATGAAGCAGCTCTTCCTGGAAATCCTTGCCAGGCACATGACAGATGACCAAATAATGTAGTTAGCATGATTTTTCAGGGGAATTTCATGCTGAACATCACTTTAAACTCCTCTGATGAATCAACTTGACTGGTAGATGAAGGGAATATTATCTGCCTGGGCTTCAGGGAGGTTTTTGACATACCTCTACATGGCATCACACATACATATGGAAGCAATAGTGCAAAGGGGAGGGAATCAGTGTCTTTTCAGTGATGCTGAGGGAAAAGACAAGAGGCAGTGGGCACACACTGAAATACAGGAGATTGCCTTTGAACATCAGTAAATGTTTCTTTACTGTCAGGGTGACTGAACCACGGCACAGACTGCCCAGAAAGATTGTGGAGCCTGGATCTTTGAAGACATTAAAAGTACACCCAGATAGAATCCTGGGCAAGAGGCTCTAGGTATCCTGGTTTAGGCAGGGGGGTTGGGCCTGGTTAGCCCCACCAACCCCTTCCACTCTCTTTCATTCTGTGCTAGTGAATTCTCTTCAAGATGCATTTCAAAGCACTGGCATGACAAAGTTCTGTGCAGACAGAGATCCAAATGGACATGGCATCTAAGTTCCTTAAGCAGTGTTCAAGAAGAATGTAAAACTCTGGCACAAGTGTCTCTTCCCTAACTGAATCCCTTTCATGGGAAAATTCCCAGCTCTAGAAAGATCTTCTGATACGCATGCTTAAGACTGACACTGGCTGAGCAAATTTCTCCCTATGTATATCTAAGACCAGTTAGGATCTTCACCCAAAGTGCTGTCAACATAGTCACAGAATGCCTATTGTTAAGAAGTGACAGCTTCCATCAGAATGGCAGCTATTGGTCCACAAAATGGATTAATGGATGGGAATTATCTACGTGGGTTAAAAACAAAAATAAAGAGTTGGTCTTTATTTATCAATTTCATGGCAATATTGATAAGGGAAGAAAAAGATCTAAGTCCTTGACTTTCTGGACTCGAGGAAAGATTTTAAAAATTCCTTGTAAAAATGTATGATCACAATCAGACTATTGAAACCATTTTAGTTGGGAACAAAGTTCCAAAATTGTCTAGATAGTGGCAAAGAAGCCAAGAAAATAGGAAAGAAACAAAAAGAGAGCAAAAGAGTCAGCTTCAGTGTACAAGCTCGTTCTAGAAGTAGTCTGCTGGGAAAAGGAACCCCCAGCTAAATTTCCAATGTATTCCTGCGCTTGATTCAGTAACTGGTCAATGTAAAAACCAATCCTTTTGTACAACTTCTTCCAGCAACAAAAACTCCAACAGGTTGACACTACCATCATGCCTGTTCCAGACATATTTAAAAGAGAAATGATGATTTTCTTGAAAACCTACTTACATAAAAGTTGCAAGATGGTGGAGGGATTCCCACATCCTCCTTCCTCCATCTGGCTTGAAAGTATATTTGATAAAATATGCAACAAAGCACATGATTTATAAGGGAGAGTCAAATGGATGATTTGGGAATCGATCTCTTGTTGATAGTAAACTTCATATCCACTCGGTGTGACCTTTTTAAAACAAAATGTGGAGCTGAGGCATGAATCTGCCACAACAATTGTAAAGCAAACATACACACTCCCCTTCATATGCCCCCCCCTCCACACACACCTAGGCACACACAGAGATCAGCATAGCAGATCATGAACACCTTGGAAAAGACTGAAATGCTAAATGCCTCTCTTGATGGGCAAAAGAGCTGGTGCAGTAATTCAAATGCCTGGTACAAAAATTCTGTTTAATATTTAGCTCCTATTTAAAACACAGCTTTTCATTTCATTCTATTTACAGAATATTTTCATTTCATTTGTTTCTTTAAAATTACTTAGTTCTCACCTGTTGTATGTCTAGGAATATTTTCTTCCAAAAATAGAAAAAAATAGATGATATCTTTTCAGCAGAAAACATTGGTTGATACAATTTTAAACCATCATGATATGGAAGAATTCTTCTGTCCCTCTCGAAGGTGGAAGAAGCATTTGGATCACAGATCATCTACAATGAAATACTTGACATGTTTAAGATGCTTTCAATCAATTTTGATCGTCAATTGCTTATTTGTTGTAAACAGTAATTTTTCAGTGAAGGGAAAGCGTGTGTGGTATATCTACATGATATGTTCAAAGGCAGTTCCTACTAATGGCCAGGCTGAATTCCAGTAAATAATGTCCCGAATGATATTTTGCCGCCTTCTTTGGCACTTCATGAAATCTTACCCTGATGAAGTGCTGAAACACAGAGATTTTCTCTTAGAGAGTGTCTCATGTTGTAACCTATCCCATGGATTTTATGCTGTAATTCTTATCTCTTTTAAAATTTACTATCTTCTGTACAGTTTTCATGAAACTTTCTGTTACAGTAGTGAATAGCACAGATAAATGTCATTTTGTACAACTTTGAATTTACCCCAAGAGCTGAGAGAAAACTTGATCCTATACTTCAATCCGAGTTTCTTCTATAGTCCAACTTTGTTTCTCTACCATCAAGCTTCTCCTTTGTTGCTGCTCCAAGCCCCGTCCAAGGTGACCTTGAATACTTTCAGGGATGGGACACCCACAACTTCTCTGGGCAACCTGTTCCAGTGTTCCAGCACTCCCACAGTAAAAAAGGCCTTCCTTTCATCTAATATGTGTAGGAAATCATAAATCTAGGCATAGAAGCTTGGAGTGCAAATTTGAAATTCTTTGGATTTGAAGCACATTTTATATGAATACTGACTTACAGATGACTAAAAGATGTTGATGGGCATTTGAGCTGACAAGTTTTGAAAAAGTGCACGGAAATTAAAATTGAAACCACTAAAATTAAAAACTCCTTGCCATTTTCTTTTTCCTCTCCTATTCAAAATTGCATATGTCAGATATCAGTGCTTCATGCAAACCTCTCAGATGCTCTCAGAGAAAAAGCTTTTCTTTCAGACTAAGTTGCGGTTGACGTAGAACACTAGCAGGAGTGAAAGATTTTCTGGGCATCGGGGCAGCCCGTTCTCCTTGGATTTGTGTGCAGAATGCATTTTATCCAAACTGGAAAATAGATCCCAGCTCTGTTCTATTCATCATCCTTACTTCATCAGGCCAGAAGATTCTGTGAAAAGTAGCCTGTGGACCTTGAAGACAGCGCATGTGAACCAGATGAGAGGTGATAGAGAAGTTGAGGGAGAGAAGAAAGAGCATGAGGCTGAAACCAGAAAGTATTTCTCCACGTGATCATGGAAGATTGCAGGAGCCACTTGGTACAATCAAACCAGCCCAACTTGGCACTTGTGCCACCTTGGGTCTGGGAGCCATGTTGCATATCGTGCATTTTAAGGAGCCAGCTGGCCACACCCAGCCATATGCCCCCAAACACAAACCAAGGCCCTTTTCTCTGGCAAACAAAACTCAACTGCCCCTCTTCTGGATGGCAGATTGCAGGAACCACTTGGTACTATCAAACCAGCCCAACTTGGCACTGGTGCCACCATGGGTCTGGTCACCATCCTGCCTATTGTAGCTTTTCAGGAGCCAGCCGGTCACTCTCAGCCATAGGCCCCCAAACACAAACCTCGGCCCGTTTCCCTGGCAAACAAAAGTAAGCTGCCCCGCTTCTGCATGGCAGATTGCAGGAGCTACTTAGTACTATCAAATCAGCCCGACTTGGCACAGGTGCCACCTTGGATCTGGGAACCATGCTCTGTATCGTGGATATTCAGGGGCCAGCCGGCCACTCTCAGCCATATGCCCCCAAACACAAACCACGGACCTTTTCTCTGGCAAACAAAAATCAGCTGCCCCACTTCTGGATGGCAGATTGCAGGAGCCACTTGGGACTATCACACCAGCACAACATGGCACTGCTGCCACCTTGGATCTGGGAACAATCCTGCGTATCGTACATATTCAGGAACCAGCCGAACACTCCCAGCCACAGGCCCCCAAACACAAACAACGGCCCTTTTCTCTGGCAAACAAAACTCAACTGCCCCTCTTCTGGATGGCAAATTGCAGGACGCACTTGGTACTACAAAAAGAGCCCGACTTGGCAGTGGTGCCACCTTGGCTCTGGGAACCATCCTGCGTATCGAGCATTTTAAGGAGCCAGCCGGCAATTCCCAGCCGTATGCCCCAAAAAGAAACCATGGACCTTTTCTCTGGCAAAAAAAACTCAGCTGTCCCGCTTCTGGATGGCAGATTGCAGGAGTTACTTTGAACCATACAACCAGCCTTACTTGGCACTGGTGCCACCTTGGATCTGGGAACCATCCTGCCTATCGTTGATTTTCAGGGGCCAGCCGGCCACTCTCAGCCATAGGCCCCCAAACACAAACCACAGCCCTTTTCTCTAGCAAACAAAATTCAACTGCCCCGCTTCTGGATGGCAAATTGCAGGAGCCACTGGGTACTACAAAAACAGCCTGACTTGGCACTGGTGCCACCTTGCGTCTGGTTACCATGCGGCGTATCGTGCATTTTAAGGAGCCAGGTGGCCACTCCCAGCCATATGCCCCCAAACACAACCCACGGCCCTTTTCTCTGGCAAACAAAACTCAGCTGCCCCGCTTCTGGATGGCAGATTGCAGGAGACACTTGGTACTATCAAACCAGCCCGACTTGGCACTGGTGCCACCTTGGGTCTGGGAACCATCCTGCGTATTGTGGATTGTCAGGAGACAGCCAACCACTCTCGGCCACAGAGCCCAATCAAAAACAAAGGTCCGTTTCCCTGGCAAAAAAAACTCAGCTGCCCCGCTTCTGGATGGGAGATTGCAGGAGGCACTTGACACTGTCAAACGAGCCCCACTTGGCACTGGTGCCACCTTGGGTCTGGGAACCATGCTGCGTATCGTGGATTTTCAGGAGCCAGCCGGCCACTGCCAGCCACAGGCCCCCAAACACAAACCACAGCCTTTTTCTCTGGCAAACAAAACTCAGCTGCCCCGCTTCTGGATGGCAGATTGCAGGAGCCACTTGGTACTATCAAACCAGCCCGACTTGGCACTGGTGCCACCTTGGGTCTGGGAACCATCCTGCCTATCGTGGATTTTAAGGAGCCAGCCGGCTACTCCCAGCCACAGGCCCCCAACAAAAACCACGGCCCTTTTTTCTCGCAAACAAAACTTAGCTGCCTCACTTCTGGATGGCAGATTGCAGGAGCCACTTGGTGTAATCAAACCAGCCCCACTTGGCACTGGTGCCACCTTGGGTCTGGGAACCATCCTGCGTATCGTGGATTCTAAGGAGCCAGCCGGCCACTCCCAGCCACAGGCCCCCAAACAAAATCAACGGCGCTGTTCCCTGGAAAACAAAACACGCCTGCCAACTTTTTGATGGAGTTTGCAGGAGCCACTTGGTACTATCAAACCAGCCCGACTTGGCACTGGTGCCACCTTGGGTCTGGGAACCATCCTGCGTATCGTGGATTCTAAGGAGCCAGCCGGCCACTCCTAGCCACAGGCCCCCAAACAAAAACCTAGGCCTATTTCTCTGGCAAACAAAAGTAAGCTGCCCTGCTTCTGGATGGCAGATTGCAGGAGACACTTGGTACTATCAAACCAGCCCAACTTGGCACTGGTGCCACCTTGGATCTGGGAACCATGCTCTGTATCGTGGATATTCAGGGGCCAGCCGGCCACTCTCAGCCATATGCCCCCAAAAACAAACCACGGACCTTTTCTCTGGCAAACAAAAATCAGCTGCCCCACTTCTGGATGGCAGATTGCAGGAGCCACTTGGGACTATCACACCAGCACAACATGGCACTGCTGCCACCTTGGATCTGGGAACAATCCTGCGTATCGTACATATTCAGGAACCAGCCGAACACTCCCAGCCACAGGCCCCCAAACACAAACAACGGCCCTTTTCTCTGGCAAACAAAACTCAACTGCCCCTCTTCTGGATGGCAAATTGCAGGACGCACTTGGTACTACAAAAAGAGCCCGACTTGGCAGTGGTGCCACCTTGGCTCTGGGAACCATCCTGCGTATCGAGCATTTTAAGGAGCCAGCCGGCAATTCCCAGCCGTATGCCCCAAAAAGAAACCATGGACCTTTTCTCTGGCAAAAAAAACTCAGCTGTCCCGCTTCTGGATGGCAGATTGCAGGAGTTACTTTGAACCATACAACCAGCCTTACTTGGCACTGGTGCCACCTTGGATCTGGGAACCATCCTGCCTATCGTTGATTTTCAGGGGCCAGCCGGCCACTCTCAGCCATAGGCCCCCAAACACAAACCACAGCCCTTTTCTCTAGCAAACAAAATTCAACTGCCCCGCTTCTGGATGGCAAATTGCAGGAGCCACTGGGTACTACAAAAACAGCCTGACTTGGCACTGGTGCCACCTTGCGTCTGGTTACCATGCGGCGTATCGTGCATTTTAAGGAGCCAGGTGGCCACTCCCAGCCATATGCCCCCAAACACAACCCACGGCCCTTTTCTCTGGCAAACAAAACTCAGCTGCCCCGCTTCTGGATGGCAGATTGCAGGAGACACTTGGTACTATCAAACCAGCCCGACTTGGCACTGGTGCCACCTTGGGTCTGGGAACCATCCTGCGTATTGTGGATTGTCAGGAGACAGCCAACCACTCTCGGCCACAGAGCCCAATCAAAAACAAAGGTCCGTTTCCCTGGCAAAAAAAACTCAGCTGCCCCGCTTCTGGATGGGAGATTGCAGGAGGCACTTGACACTGTCAAACGAGCCCCACTTGGCACTGGTGCCACCTTGGGTCTGGGAACCATGCTGCGTATCGTGGATTTTCAGGAGCCAGCCGGCCACTGCCAGCCACAGGCCCCCAAACACAAACCACAGCCTTTTTCTCTGGCAAACAAAACTCAGCTGCCCCGCTTCTGGATGGCAGATTGCAGGAGCCACTTGGTACTATCAAACCAGCCCGACTTGGCACTGGTGCCACCTTGGGTCTGGGAACCATCCTGCCTATCGTGGATTTTAAGGAGCCAGCCGGCTACTCCCAGCCACAGGCCCCCAACAAAAACCACGGCCCTTTTTTCTCGCAAACAAAACTTAGCTGCCTCACTTCTGGATGGCAGATTGCAGGAGCCACTTGGTGTAATCAAACCAGCCCGACTTGGCACTGGTGCCACCTTGGGTCTGGGAACCATCCTGCGTATCGTGGATTCTAAGGAGCCAGCCGGCCACTCCCAGCCACAGGCCCCCAAACAAAATCAACGGCGCTGTTCCCTGGAAAACAAAACACGCCTGCCAACTTTTTGATGGAGTTTGCAGGAGCCACTTGGTACTATCAAACCAGCCCAACTTGGCACTGGTGCCACCTTGGGTCTGGGAACCATCCTGCGTATCGTGGATTCTAAGGAGCCAGCCGGCCACTCCTAGCCACAGGCCCCCAAACAAAAACCTAGGCCTATTTCTCTGGCAAACAAAAGTAAGCTGCCCTGCTTCTGGATGGCAGATTGCAGGAGACACTTGGTACTATCAAACCAGCCCAACTTGGCACTGGTGCCACCTTGGATCTGGGAACCATGCTCTGTATCGTGGATATTCAGGGGCCAGCCGGCCACTCTCAGCCATATGTCCCCAAACAGAAACCTCGGCCCGTTTCTCTGGCAAACAAAACTCAACTGCCCCTCTTCTGGATGGCAAATTGCAGGATGAACTTGATACTAAAACCGCAGGCCGACTTGGTAGTGGTGACACCTTGGGCCTGGGAACCATCATGCGTATCGAGCATTTTAAGGAGCCAGCCGGCCACTCCCAGCAATATGCCCCCAAAAACAATCCACGGAATTTTCCTCTGGCAAACAAAAATCAGCTGCCTCGCTTCTGGATGGCAGATTGCAGGAGCCACTTTGCACCATCAAACCAGCCCGACTTGGCACTGGTGCCACATTGCATCTGGGAACCATGCTGCCTAGCGTGGATTTTCAGGAGCCAGCCGGCCACTCTCAGCTATATGCCCCCAAACAAAACCCACGGCCCGTTTCCCTGGCAAACAAAATTAAGCTGCCCCGCTTCTGGATGGCAGATTGCAGGACGCACTTGGTAGTATCAAACCAGCAAAACTTGGCACTGGTGCCACCTTGGGTCTGGGAACCATCCTGCGTATCGTGGGTTCAAAGGAGCCAGCCGGTCACTCCCAGCCACAGGCCCCCAAATACAAACAATGTCGCTTTTCCCTGGAAAACAAAACTCGCCTGCCAACTTTTTGATGGCAGATTGCAGGAGCCACTTGGTACTATCAAACCAGCCCAACTTGGCACTGGTGCCACCATGGGTCTGGTAACCATCCTGCCTATTGTAGCTTTCCAGGAGCCAGCCGGTCACTCCCAGCCATAGGTCCCCAGTCACAAACCTCGGCCCGTTTCCCTGGCAAACAAAAGTAAGCTACCCCGCTTCTGGATGGCAGATTGCAGGAGCCACTTGGTACTATCAAACCAGCCCAACTTGGCACTGGTGCCACCTTGGGTCTGGGAACCATGCTGCGTAACACAGATTCTAAGGCGCCAGTCGGCCACTACGAGCCACAAGCCCCCAAACACAAACAACGGCGCTATTCTCTGGCAAACAAAACTCAACTGCCCCTCTTCTGGATGGCAAATTGCAGGACGCACTTGGTACTATAAAAACAGCCCGACTTGGCACTGGTGCCCCCTTGGGTCTGGGAACCATCCTGCGTATCGATCTTTTTAATGAGACAGCCGGCCACTCCCTGCCACAGGCCCCCAAACAAAAAGAACGGCGCTTTTCCCTGGAAAACAAAATTCGCCTGCCAGCATTTTGATGGCAGATTGCAGGAGCCACTTGGTACTATCAAATCATCCCAACTTGGCACTGGTGCCACTATGGGTCTGGGAACCATCCTGCCTATTGTAGCATTTCAGGAGCCAGCCGGTCACTCCCAGCCATAGGCCCCCAGACACAAAGCTCTGCCCGTTTCCCTGGCAAACAAAATTAAGCTGCCCCGATTCTGGATGGCAGATTGCAGGAGCCACTTGGTTGTGTCAAACCAGCCCGACTTGGCACTGGTGCCACCTTGGGTCTGGGAACCATCCTGCGTAACGTGGATTCTAAGCAGCCACCCGGCCACTCTGAGCCACAGGCCCCCAAACACAAACAACGGCGCTTTTCCCTGGAAAACAAAACTCGCCTGCCAACTTTTTGATGGCAGATTGCAGGAGCCACTTGGTACTATCAAATCAGCCCAACTTGGCACTGGTGCCACCTCTGGTCTGGGAACCATCCTGCCTATCGTAGCTTTTCAGGAGCCAGCCGGTCACTCCCTGCCGTAGGCCCCCAGACACAAACCTCGGCCCGTTTCCCTGGCAAACAAAAGTAAGCTGCCCCGCTTTTGGATGGCAGATTGCAGGATGCAGTTGGTACTTACAAACCAGCCCGACTTGGCCCTGGTGCCACCTTGGCTCTGGGAACCATGCTGCGTAACGTAGATTCTAAGAGGACAGGCGGCCACTCCCAGCCACAGGCCTCTAAACAAAAACAACGGCGCTTTTCCCTGGAAAATAAAACTCGCCTGCCAACTTCTTGATGGCAGATTGCAGGAGCCACTTGGTACTATCAAACCAGCCCAACTTGGCACTGGTGCCACCATGGGTCTGGTCACCATCCTGCCTATCGTAGCTTTTCAGGAGCCAGCCGCTCACTCCCAGCCATAGGCCCCCAGACAAATACCTCGGCACGTTTCCCTGGCAAACAAAAGTAGGCTGCCCCGCTTCTGGATGGCAAATTGCAGGACGCACTTGGTACTACGAAAACAGCCCGACTTGGCACTGATGCCACCTTGGGTCAGGGAACAATCCTGTGTATAGAGCTTTTTAAGGAGCCAGCCGGCCACGTCCAGTCATATACCCCCAAAAAAAAAACCACGGAACTTTTCTCCAGCAAACAAAAATCCGCTGCCCCGCGTCTGGATGGCAGATTGCAGGAGCTATTTAGTATTATCAAACCAGCCCGACTTGGCACTGGTGGCACCATGAGTCTGGTAACCATCCTGCCTATCGTAGCTTTTCAGTAGTCAGCCGGTCACTCCCAGCCATAGGCCCCCAGACAAATACCTGGGCCCGTTTCCCTGGGAAACAAAAGTAAGCTGTCCCGCTTCTGGATGGCAGATTGCAGGAGCCACTTGGTACTATCAAACCAGCCCAACTTGTTCCCAGACCCAAGGTGGCACCAGTGCCAAGTGGGGCTGGTTTGATGGTGCAACGTGGCTCCTGCAATCTGCCATCCAAAAGCGGGGCAGCTTACTTTTGTTTGCCAGGGAAACGGGCCGAGGTTTGTGTCTGGGGGTCTATGGCTGGGAGTGACCGGCTGGCTCCTGAAAAGCTACGATAGGCAGCATGGTTCCCAGACCAGAGGTGGCACCAGTGCCAAGTTGGGCTGGTTTGATAGTACCAAGTGGCTCCTGCAATGTGCCATCAAAAACTTGGCAGGCGAGTTTTGTTTTCCAGGGAAAAGCGCCGTAGTTTTTGTTTGGGGGCCTGTGGCTCAGAGTGGCCGGGTGGCTGCTTAGAATCCACGATACGCAGGATGGTTCCCAGACCCAAGGTGGCACCAGTGCCAAGTCGGGCTGGTTTGACACAACCAAGTGGCTCCTGCAATCTGCCATCCAGAATCGGGGCAGCTTAATTTTGTTTGCCAGGGAAACGGTCCGAGGTTTGTGTCTGGGGGCCTATGGCTGGGAGTGACCGGCTGGCTCCTGAAATGCTACAATAGGCAGGATGGTTCCCAGACCCATAGTGGCACCAGTGCCAAGTTGGGATGATTTGATAGTACCAAGTGGCTCCTGCAATCTGCCATCAAAATTTGGCAGGCGAATTTTGTTTTCCAGGGAAAAGCGCCGTTGTTTGTGTTTGGGGGCCTGTGGCTGGGAGTGGCCGGCTGGCTCCTTAGAATCCACGATATGCAGGATTGTTCCCAGACCCAAGGTGGCACCAGTGCCAAGTCGGGCTGGTTTGATGGTGCAAAGTGGCTCGTGCAATATGCCATACAGACGCGGTGCAGCGGATTTTTGTTTCCAAGAGAAATGGTCCGTGGTTTGTTTTTGGGGGTTTATGGCTGGGCGTGGCCGGCTGGCTCCTTAAAAAGCTCGATATGCAGGATGGTTCCCTGACACAAGGTGGCACCAGTGCCACGTCGGGCGGTTTTCGTAGTACAAAGTGCGTCCTAAAATTTGCCATCCAGAAGAGGGGCAGTTGAGTTTTGTTTGCCAGAGAAAAGGGCCGTGGTTTGTTTTTGGGGGCATATGGCTGAGAGTGGCCGGCTGGCTCCTGAAAAGCTACGATAGGCAGGATGTTTGCCAGACCCATGGTGGCACCAGTGCCAAGTTGGGCTGATTTGATAGTACCAAGTGGCTCCTGCAATCTGCCATCCAGAATCGGGGTAGCTTACTTTTGTTTTCCAGGGAAACGGGCCGAGGTTTGTGTCTGGGGGTCTATGGTTGGGAGTGGCCGGCTGGCTCCTTAGAAACCACGATACGCAGCATGGTTCCCAGACAAGAGGTGTCACCAGTGCCAAGTTGGGCTGGTTTGATACTACCAAGTGGTTCCTGCAATTTGCCATCCAGAAGCGGGGCAGCTTACTTTTGTTTGCCAGGGAAACGGATCGTTGTTTGTGTTTGGGGGCCTATGGCTGGGACTGACCGGCTGGCTCCATAAAATCCACGATACGCAGGATGGTTCCCAGACCAGAGGTGGCACCAGTGCCAAGTCGGGCTGGTTTGATAGTACAAAGTGGCTCCTGCAATCTGCCATCCAGAAGCGGGGCAGCTTACTTTTGTTTGCCAGGGAAACGGGCCGAGGTTTGTGTCTCGGGGCCTATGGCAGGCAGTGACCGGCTGGCTCCTGAAAGCTACGATAGGCAGGATGGTGACCAGACCCATGGTGGCACCAGTGCCAAGTTGGGCTGGTTTGATAGTACCAAGTGGCTCCTGCAATCTGCCATCAAAAAGTTGGCAGGCCAGTTTTGTTTTCCAGGGAAAAGCGCCGTTGTTTGTGTTTGGGGGCCTGTGGCTGGGAGTGGCCGGCTGGCTCCTTAGAAACCACGATACGCAGGATGGTTCCCAGACCAGAGGTGGCACCAGTGCCAAGTCGGGCTGGTTTGATAGTACCAAGTGGCTCCTGCAATCTGCCATCCAGAAGCGGGGCAGCTTACTTTTGTTTCCCACGGAAACGGGCCGTTGTTTGTGTTTGGGGGCCTGTGGCTGGGAGTGGCCGGCTGGCTCCTTAGAATCCACGATACGCAGGATGGTTCCCAGACCAGAGGTGGCACCAGTGCCAAGTCGGGCTGGTTTGATAGTACCAAGTGGCTCCTGCAATCTGCCATCCAGAAGCGGGGCAGCTTAATTTTCTTTGCCAGGGAAACGGGCCGAGCTTTGTGTCTGGGGGCCTATGGCTGGGAGTGACCGGCTGGCTCCTGAAAAGTTACGATAGGCAGGATGGTGACCAGACCCATGGTGGCACCAGTGCCAAGTTGGGCTGATTTGATAGTACCAAGTGGCTCCTGCAATCTGCCATCAAAACGTTGGTAGGCGAGTTTTGTTTTCCAGGGAAAAGCGCCGTTGTTTGTGTTTGGGGGCCTGTGGCTGTGAGTGGCCGGCTGGCTCCTTAGAATCCACGATACGCAGGATGGTTCCCAGACTTGTCGTGGCACCAGTGCCAAGTCCGGCTGGTTTGATAGTACCAAGTGGATCCTGCAATCTGCCATCCAGAAACGGGGCAGCTTACTTTTGTTTGCCAGGGAAACGGGCCGAGGTTTTTGTCTGGGGGCCTATGGCTGGGAGTGACCGGCTGGCTCCTGAAAAGCTACGATAGGCAGGATGGTGACCAGACCCATGGTGGCAGCAGTGCCAAGTTGGGCTGGTTTGATAGTACCAAGTGGCTCCTGCAATCTGCCATCAAAAAGTTGGCAGGCGAGTTTTGTTTTCCAGGGAAAAGCGCCGTTGTTTGTGTTTGGGTGCCTGTGGTGGGAGTGGCCGGCTGGCTCTTTAGAATCCACGATACGCAGGATGGTTCCCAGACCAGTGGTGGCACCAGTGCCAAGTCGGGCGGGTTTGATAGTAACAAGTGCGTCCTACAATCTGCCATCCAGAAGCGGGGCAGCTTACTTTTGTTTTCCAGGGAAACGGGCCGAGGATTTGTCTGGGGGCCTATGGCTGGGAGTGACCGGCTGGCTCGTGAAAAGCTACGATAGGCAGGATGGTGACCAGACCCATGGCGGCACCAGTGCCAAGTTGGGCTGGTTTGATAGTACCAAGTGGCTCCTGCAATCTGCCATCAAAAAGTTGGCAGGCGAGTTTTGTTTTCCAGGGAAAAGCGCCGTTGTTTGTGTTTGGGGGCCTGTGGCTGGGAGTGGCCGGCTGGCTCCTTAGAATCCACGATACGCAGGATGGTTCCCAGACCAGAGGTGGCACCAGTGCCAAGTCGGGCTGGTTTGATAGTACCAAGTGGCTCCTGCAATCTGCCATCCAGAAGCGGGGCAGCTTACTTTTGTTTGCCAGGGAAACGGGCCGAGCTTTGTGTCTGGGGGCCTATGGCTGGGAGTGACCGGCTGGCTCCTGAAAAGCTACGATAGGCAGGATGGTGACCAGACCCATGGTGGCACCAGTGCCAAGTGTGGCTGGTTTGATAGTACCAAGTGGCTCCTGCAATCTGCCATCAAAAATTGGCAGGGAAGTTTTCTTTACCAGGGAAAAGCGCCGTTGTTTTTGTTTGGGGGCCTATGGCTGGGAGTGCCCGGCTGGCTCCTTAGAATCCACGATACGCAGGATGGTTCCTAGACTTGACGTGGCACCAGTGCCAAGTTGGGCTGGTTTGATAGTACCAAGTGCGTCCTGCAATCTGCCATCCAGAAGTGGGGTAGCTTACTTTTGTTTGCCAGGGAAACGGGCCGAGGTTTGTGTCTCGGGGCATATGGCTGGGAGTGACCGGCTGGCTCCTGAAAAGCTACGATAGGCAGGATGGTGACCAGACCCATGGTGGCACCAGTGCCAAGTTGGGCTGGTTTGATAGTACCAAGTGGCTCCTGCAATCTGCCATCAAAAGTTGGCAGGCGAGTTTGTTATCCAGGGAAAAGCGCCGTTGTTTGTGCCTCGGGCCCTATCGCCTGGAGTGGACGGATGGCTAATTAGAATCCACCATACACAGGATGGTTCCCAGACCAGTGGTGGCACCAGTGCCAAGTTGGGCTGGTTTGATAGTACCAAGTGGTTCCTGCAATCTGCCATCCAGAAGCGGGGCAGCTTACTTTTGTGTGCCAGGGAAACGGTCCGAGGATTGTGTCTGGGGGCCTAAGCCTGGAAGTGACCGGCTGGCTCGTGAAAAGCTACGATAGGCAGGATGGTGACCAGACCCATGACGGCACCAGTGCCAAGTTGGGCTGGTTTGATAGTACCAAGTGGCTCCTGCAATCTGCCATCAAAAACTTGGCAGGCGAGTTTTGTTTTCCAGGGAAAAGCGCCGTTGTTTGTGTTTGGGGGCCTGTGGCTGGGAGTGGCCGGCTGGCTCCTTAGAATCCACGATACTCAGCATGGTTCCCAGACCAAAGGTGGCACCAGTGCCAAGTTGGGCTGGTTTGATAGTACCAAGTGGTTCCTGCAATCTGCCATCCAGAAGCGGGGCAGCTTACTTTTGTTGGCCAGGGAAACGGGCCGAGGTTTGTGTCTGGGGGCCTATGGCAGGGAGTGACCGGCTGGCTCCTGAAAAGCTACGATAGGCAGGATGGTGACCAGACCCATGGTGGCACCAGTGGCAAGTTGGGCTGATTTGATTGTACCAAGTGGCTCCTGCAATCTGCCATCAAAAAGTTGGCAGGCGAATTTTGTTTTCCAGGGAAAAGCGCCGTTGTTTGTGTTTGGGGGCCTGTGGCAGGGAGTGGCCGGCTGGCTCCTGAAAAGCTACGATAGGCAGGATGGTGACGAGACCCATGGTGGCACCAGTGCCAAGTTGGGCTGGTTTGATAGTACCAAGTGGCTCCGGCAATCTGCCATCAAAAAGTTGGCAGACGAGTTTTGTTTTCAAGGGAAAAGCGCCGTTGTTTGTGTTTGGGGGCCTGTGGCTGGGAGTGGCCGGCTGGCTGCTTAGAATCTACCATACGCAGGATGGTTCCCAGACCAGAGGTGGCACCAGTGCCAAGTCGGGCTGGTTTGATAGTACCAAGTGCGTCCTCCAATCTGCCATCCAGAAGCGGGACAGCTTACTTTTGTTTGTCAGGTAAACGGGCCGAGCTTTGTGTCTGTGGGCCTACGGCTGGGAGTGACCGGCTGGCTCCTGAAAAGCTACGATAGGCAGGATGGTGACCAGACCCATGGTGGCACCAGTGCCAAGTTGGGCTGGTTTGATAGTACCAAGTGGCTCCTGCAATCTGCCATCAAAAATTTGGCAGGCAAGTTTTGTTTTCCAGGGAAAAGTGCCGTTGTTTTGTTTGGGGGCCTATGGCTGGGAGTGGCCGGCTGGCTCCTTAGAATCCACGATACCCAGGATGGTTCCCAGACCTGAGGTGGCACCAGTGCCAAGTCGGGCTGGTTTGATAGTACCAAGTGCGTCCTGCAATCTGCCATCCAGAAGCGGGGTAGCTTACTTTTGTTTGCCAGGGAAACGGGCCGAGGTTTGTGTCTGGGGGCCTATGGCTGGGAGTGACCGGCTGGCTCCTGAAAAGCTACGATAGGCAGGATGGTTCCCAGACCCAAGGTGGCACCAGTGCCAAGTTGGGCTGGTTTGATAGTACCAAGTGGCTCCTGCAATCTCCCATCAAAAACTTGGCAGGCGAGTTTGTTATCCAGGGAAAAGCGCCGTTGTTTTTGTTTGGGGGCCTGTGGCTGTGAGTGGCCGGCTGGCTCCTTAGAATCCACGATACGCAGGATGGTTCCCAGACCAGAGGTGGCACCAGTGCCAAGTCGGGCTGGTTTGATGGTGAAAAGTGGCTCCTGCAATCTGCCATCCAGAAGCGGGGCAGCTTACTTTTGTTTGCCAGGGAAACGGGCCGAGGTTTGTGTCTGGGGGTTTATGGCTGGGAGTGACCGGCTGGCTCCTGAAAAGCTACGATAGGCAGGATGGTGACCAGACCCATGGTGGCACCAGTGTCAAGGTGGGCTGGTTTGATAGTACCAAGTGGCTCTGGCAGTCTGCCATCAAAATTTGGCCGGCGAGTTTTGTTTTCCAGGGAAAAGCGCCGTTGTTTTTGTTTGGGGGCCTGTGGGTGGGAGTGGCCGGATGGCTAATTAGAATCCACGATACGCAGCATGGTTCCCAGACCTGAGGTGGCACCAGTGCCAAGTCGGGCTAGTTTGATGGTGCAAAGTGGCTCCTGCAATCTGCCATCCAGAAGCGGGGCAGCTTGCTTTTGTTTGCCAGGGAAACGGGCCGAGGTTTGTGTCTGGGGGCCTATGGCTGGGAGTGACCGGCTGGCTCCTGAAAAGCTACGATAGGCAGGATGGTGACCAGACCCAAGGTGGCACCAGTGCCAAGTTGGGCTGGTTTGATAGTACCAAGTGGCTCCTGCAATCTGCCATCAAAAAGTTGGCAGGCGAGCTTTGTTTTCCAGGGAAAAGCGCCGTTGTTTGTGTTTGGGGGCCTGTGGCTGGGAGTGGCCGGCTGGTTGCTTAGAATCCACGATACGCAGGATGGTTCCCAGACGTGAGGCGGCGCCAGTGCCAAGTCGGGCTGGTTTGATACTACCAAGTGCGTCCTGCAATCTGCCATCCAGAAGCGGGACAGCTTACTTTTGCTTGCCAGGGAAACGGTCCGAGCTTTGTGTCTGGGCGCCTATGGCTGGGAGTGACCGGCTGGCTCCTGAAAAGCTACGATAGGCAGGATGGTGACCAGACCCATGGTGGCACCAGTGCCAAGTTGGGCTGGTTTGATAGTACCAAGTGGCTCCTGCAATCTGCCATCAAAAATTGGCAGGCGAGTTTTGTTTTCCAGGGAAAAGCGCCGTTGTTTGTGTTTAGGGGCCTGTGGGTGGGAGTGGCCGGATGGCTAATTAGAATCCACGATACGCAGCATGGTTCCCAGACCTGAGGTGGCACCAGTGCCAAGTCGGGCTAGTTGGATGGTGCAAAGTGGCTCCTGCAATCTGCCATCCAGAAGCGGGGCAGCTTACTTTTGTTTTCCAGGGAAACGGGCCGAGGTTTGTGTCTGGGGGCCTATGGCTGGGAGTGACCGGCTGGCTCCTGAAAAGCTACGATAGGCAGGATGGTGACCAGACCCATGGTGGCACCAGTGCCAAGTTGGGCTGATTTGATAGTACCAAGTGGCTCCTGCAATCTGCCATCAAAAAGTCGGCAGGCGAGTTTTGTTTTCCAGGGAAAAGCGCCGTTGTTTGTGACTTGGGGCCTGTGGCTGGGAGTGACCGGCTGGCTCCTTAGAATCCACGATACGCAGGATGGTTCCCAGACCCAAGGTGGCACCAGTGCCAAGTTGGGCTGGTTTGATAGCACCAAGTGCGTCCTGCAATCTGCCATCCAGAAGCGGGGCAGCTTACTTTTGTTTGCCAAGGAAACGGGCCGAGCTTTGTGTCTGGGGGCCTATGGCTGGGAGTGACCGGCTGGCTCCTGAAAAGCTACGATAGGCAGGATGGTGACCAGACCCATGGTGGCACCAGTGCCAAGTAGGGCTGGTTTGATAGTACCAAGTGGCTCCGGCAATCTGCCATCAAAAAGTTGGCAGGCAAGTTTTGTTTTCCAGGGAAAAGCGCCGTTGTTTTTTTTGGGGGGCCAATGGCTGGGAGTGGCCGGCTGGCTCCTTAGAATCCACGATACGCAGGATGGTTCCCAGACCTGAGGTGGCACCAGTGCCAAGTCGGGCTGGTTTGATAGTACCAAGTGCGTCCTGCAATCTGCCATCCAGAAGCGGGGTAGCTTACTTTTTTTTGCCAGGGAAACGGGCCGAGGTTTGTGTCTGGGGGCCTATGGCTGGGAGTGACCGGCTGGCTCCTGAAAAGCTACGATAGGCAGGATGGTGACCAGACCCATGGTGGCACCAGTGCCAAGTTGGGCTGGTTTGATAGTACCAAGTGGCTCCTGCAATCTGCCATCAAAAAGTTGGCAGACGAGTTTTGTTTTCCAGGGAAAAGCGCCGTTGTTTGTGTTTGGGGGCCTGTGGCTGGGAGTGGCCGGCTGGCTCCTTAGAATCCACGATACGCAGGATGGTTCCCAGACCAGAGGTGGCACCAGTGCCAAGTCGGGCTGGTTTGATGGTGAAAAGTGGCTCCTGCAATCTGCCAACCACAAGCGGGATAACTTGATTTTGTTTGCCAGGGAAACGGGCCGAGCTTTGTGTCTGGGGGCGTATGGCTGGGAGTGACCGGCTGGCTCCTGAAAAGCTACGATAGGCAGGATGGTGACCAGAACCATGGTGGCACCAGTGCCAAGTTGGGCTGGTTTGATAGTACCAAGCGGCTCCGGCAATCTGCCATCAAAATTTGGCAGGCGAGTTTTGTTTTCCAGGGAAAAGCGCCGTTGTTTGTGTTTGGGGGCCTGTGGGTGGGAGTGGCCGGATGGCTAATTAGAATCCACGATACGCAGCATGGTTCCCAGACCTGAGGTGGCACCAGTGCCAAGTCGGGCTAGTTTGATGGTGCAAACTGGCTCCTGCAATCTGCCATCCACAAGCGGGGCAGCTTACTTTTTTTTGCCAGGGAAACAGGCCGAGCTTTGTGTCTGGGGGCCTATGGCTGGGAGTGACCGGCTGGCTCCTGAAAAAGCTACGATAGGCAGGATGGTGACCAGACCCATGGTGGCACCAGTGCCAAGTTGGGCTGGTTTGATAGTACCAAGTGGCTCCTGCAATCTGCCATCAAAAAGTTGGCAGACGAGTTTTGTTTTCCAGGGAAAAGCGCCGTTGTTTGTGTTTGGGGGCCTGTGGCTGGGAGTGGCCGGCTGGCTCCTTAGAATCCACGATACGCAGGATGGTTCCCAGACCAGAGGTGGCACCAGTGCCAAGTCGGGCTGGTTTGATGGTGAAAAGTGGCTCCTGCAATCTGCCAGCCACAAGCGGGATAACTTGATTTTGTTTGCCAGGGAAACGGGCCGAGGTTTGTGTCTGGGGGCGTATGGCTGGCAGTGACCGGCTGGCTCCTGAAAAGCTACGATAGGCAGGATGGTGACCAGACCCATGGTGGCACCAGTGCCAAGTTGGGCTGGTTTGATAGTACCAAGTGGCTCCGGCAATCTGCCATCAAAATTTGGCAGGCGAGTTTTGTTTTCCAGGGAAAAGCGCCGTTGTTTGTGTTTGGGGGCCTGTGGGTGGGAGTGGCCGGATGGCTAATTAGAATCCACGATACGCAGCATGGTTCCCAGACCTGAGGTGGCGCCAGTGCCAAGTCGGCCTGGGGTGATACTACCAAGTGCGTCCTGCAATCTGCCATCCAGAAGCGGGGCAGCTTACTTTTGTTTGCCAGGGAAACGGGCCGAGCTTTGTGTCTGGGGGCCTATGGCTGGGAGTGACCGGCTGGCTCCTGAAAAGCTACGATAGGCCGGATGGTGACCAGACCCATGGTGGCACCAGAGCCAAGTTGGGCTGATTTGATAGTACCAAGTGGCTCCTGCAATCTGCCATCAAAAAGTTGGCAGGCGAGTTTTGTTTTCCAGGGAAAAGCGCCGTTGTTTGTGTCTGGGGGCCTGTGGCTGGGAGTGATCGGCTGGCTCCTTAGAATCCACGATACGCAGGATGGTTCCCAGACCTGAGGTGGCATCAGTGCCAAGTTGGGCTGGTTTCATAGTACCAAGTGCGTCCTGCAATCTGCCATCCAGAAGCGGGGCAGCTTACTTTTGTTTGCCAGGGAAACGGGCCGAGGTTTTTCTCTGGGGGCCTATGGCAGGGAGGGACCGGCTGGCTCCTGAAAAGCTACGATAGGCAGGATGGTGACCAGACCCATGGTGGCACCAGTGCCAAGTTGGGCTGATTTGATAGTAGCAAGTGGCTCCTGCAATCTGCCATCAAAATGTTGGCAGGCGAGTTTTGTTTTCCAGGGAGTAGCCCTGTGGTTTTTGTTTGGGGGCCTGTGGCTGGGAGTGACCGGCTGGCTCCTTAGAATCCACGATACGCAGGATGGTTCCCAGACCCAAGGTGGCACCAGTGCCAAGTTTGGCTGGTTTGATACTACCAAGTGCGTCCTGCAATCTGCCATCCAGAAGCGGGGCAGCTTACTTTTGTTTGCCAGGGAAACGGGTCGAGCTTTGTGTCTGGGGGCCTATGGCTGGGAGTGACCGGCTAGGTCCTGAAAAGCTAAGATAGGCAGGATGGTGACCAGACCCATGGTGGCACAGTGCCAAGTTGGGCTGGTTTGATAGTAACAAGTGGCTCCTGCAATCTGCCATCAAAAATTTGGCAGGCGAGTTTTGTTTTCCAGGGAAAAGCGCCGTTGTTTGTGTTTGGGGGCCTGTGGCTAGGAGTGGCCGGCTGGCTGCTTAGAATCCACGATACGCAGGATGGTTCCCAGACCAGAGGTGGCACCAGTGCCAAGTCGGGCTGGTTTGATACTACCTAGTGGATCCTGCAATCTGCCATCCAGAAGCGGGACAGCTTACTTTTTTTTGTCAGGGAAACGGGCTGAGCTTTGTGTCACGGGGCCTATGGCTGGGAGTGACCGTCTAGGTCCTGAAAAGCTACGATAGGCAGGATGGTGACCAGACCCATGGTGGCACCAGTGCCAAGTTGGGCTGGTTTGATAGTACCAAGTGGCTCCTGCAATCTGCCATCAAAAAGTTGGCAGGCGAGTTTTGTTTTCCAGGGAAAAGCGCCGTTGTTTGTGTTTGGGGGCCTGTGGGTGGGAGTGGCCGGCTTGCTAATTGGAATCCACGATACGCAGGATGGTTCCCAGACTTGAGGTGGCACCAGTGACAAGTCGGGCCAGTTTGATGGTGCAAAGTGGCTCCTGCAATCTGCCATCCAGAAGCGGGGTAGCTTACTTTTCTTTGCCAGGGAAACGGGCCGAGGATTTTCTCTGGGGGCCTATGGCTGGGAGTGACCGGGTGGCGCCTGAACAGCTACGATAGGCAGGATGGTGACCAGACCCATGGTGGCACCAGTGCCAAGTTGGGCTGGTTTGATAGTACCAAGTGGCTCCTGCAATCTGCCATCAAAATGTTGGCAGGCGAGTTTTGTTTTCCAGGGAAAAGCGCCGTTGTTTGTGTTTGGGGGACTGTGGCTGGGAGTGACCGGCTGGCTCCTTAGAATCCACGATACGCAGGATGGTTCCCAGACCAGAGGTGGCACCAGTGCCAAGTCGGGCTGGTTTTATAGTACCAAGTGGTTCATGCAATCTGCCATCCAGAAGCGGGGCAGCTTAATTTTGTTTGCCAGGGAAACGGGCCGAGCTTTGTGTCTGGGCGCCTATGGCTGGGAGTGACCTGCTAGGTACTGAAAAGCTACGATAGGCAGGATGGTGACCACATCCATGGTGGCACCAGTGCCAAGTTGGGCTGGTTTGATAGTACCAAGTGGCTCCTGCAATCCGCCATCAAAAAGTTGGCAGGCGAGTTTTGTTTTCCAGGGAAAAGCGCCGTTGTTTGTGTTTGGGTGCCTGTGGCAGGGAGTGGCCGGCTGGCTCCTTAGAATCCACGATACGCAGGATGGTTCCCAGACCCAAGGTGGCACCAGTGCCAAGTTGGGCTGGTTTGATACTACCAAGTGCGTCCTGCAATCTGCCATCCAGAAGCGGGGTAGCTTACTTTTTTTTGCCAGGGAAACGGGCCGAGGTTTTTGTCTCGGGGCCTGTGGCTGGGGGTGACCGGCTGGCTCCTGAAAAGCTACGATAGGCAGGATGGTGACCAGACCCATGGTGGCACCAGTGCCAAGTTGGGCTGATTTGATAGTACCAAGTGGCTCCTGCAATCTGCCATCAAAATGTTGGCAGGCGAGTTTTGTTTTCCAGGGAAAAGCGCCCTTGTTTGTGTTTGGGGGCCTGTGGCTGGGAGTGGCCGGCTGGCTAATTAGAATCAACGATACGCAGGATGGTTCCCAGACCAGAGGTGGCACCAGTGACAAGTCGGGCTGGTTTGATACTACCAAGCGCGTCCTGCAATCTGCCATCCAGAAGCGGGGCAGCTTACTTTTGTTTGCCAGGGAAACGGGCCGAGGTTTGTGTCTGGGGGCCTATGGCTGGGAGTGACCGGCTGGCTCCTGAAAAGCTACGATAGGCAGGATGGTGACCAGACCCATGGTGGCACCAGTGCCAAGTTGGGCTGATTTGATAGTAGCAAGTGGCTCCTGCAATCTGCCATCAAAATGTTGGCAGGCGAGTTTTGTTTTCCAGGGAAAAGCGCCGTTGTTTGTGTTTGGGGGCCTGTGGCTGGGAGTGACCGGCTGGCTCCTTAGAATCCACGATACGCAGGATGGTTCCCAGACCCAAGGTGGCACCAGTGCCAAGTTGGGCTGGTTTGATAGTACCAAGTTATTCCTGCAATCTGCCATCCAGAAGCGGGGCAGCTTACTTTTGTTTGCCAGGGAAACGGGCCGAGGTTTGTGTCTGGGGGCCTATGGCTGGGAGTGAGCGGCTGGCTCCTGAAAAGCTACGATAGGCAGGATGGTGACCAGACCCATGGTGGCAGCAGTGCCAAGTAGGGCTGGTTTGATAGTACCAAGTGGCTCCTGCAATCTGCCATCAAAAAGTTGGCAGGCGAGTTTTGTTTTCCAGGGAAAAGCGCCGTTGTTTGTGTTTGGGGGCCTGTGGCTGGGAGTGGGCGGCTGGCTCCTTAGAATCCACGATACGCAGCATGGTTCCCAGACCAGAGGTGGCACCAGTGCCAAGTCGGGCAGGTTTGATAATACCGAGTGGATCCTGCAATCTGCCATCCAGAAGCGGGACAGCTTACTTTTGTTTGCCAGGGAAACGGGCAGAGCTTTGTGTCTGGGGGCCTATGGCTGGGAGTGACCGTCTAGGTCCTGAAAAGCTACGATAGGCAGGATGGTGACCAGACCCATGGTGGCACCAGTGCCAAGTTGGGCTGGTTTGATAGTACCAAGTGGCTCCTGCAATCTGCCATCAAAAAGTTGGCAGGCGAGTTTTGTTTTCCAGGGAAAAGCGCCGTTGTTTGTGTTTGGGGGCCTGTGGCTGGGAGTGGCCGGCTGGCTCCTTAGAATCCACGATACGCAGGATGGTTCCCAGACCTGACGTTGCACCAGTGCCAAGTCGGGCTGGTTTGATACTACCAAGTGCGTCCTGCAATCTGCCATCCAGAAGCGGGGCAGCTTACTTTTGTTTGCCAGGGAAACGGGCCGAGGTTTGTGTCTGGGGGCCTATGGCTGGGAGTGACCGGCTGGCTCCTGAAAAGCTACGATAGGCAGGATGGTGACCAGACCCATGGTGGCACCAGTGCCAAGTTGGGCTGATTTGATAGTAGCAAGTGGCTCCTGCAATCTGCCATCAAAAGTTTGGCAGGCGAGTTTTGTTTTCCAGGGAAAAGCGCCGTTGTTTGTGTTTGGGGGACTGTGGGTGGGAGTGACCGGCTGGCTCCTTAGAACCCACGATACGCCGGATGGTTCCCTGACCCAAGGTGGCACCAGTGCCAAGTTGGGCTGGTTTGATAGTACCAAGTTATTCCTGCAATCTGCCGTCCAGAAGCGGGGCAGCTTACTTTTGTTTGCCAGGGAAACGGGCCGAGGTTTGTGTCTGGGGGCCTATGGCTGGGAGTGACCGGCTGGCTCCTGAAAAGCTACGATAGGCAGGATGGTGACCAGACCCATGGTGGCACCAGTGCCAAGTTGGGCTGGTTTGATAGTACCAAGTGGCTCCTGCAATCTGCCATCAAAATTTGGCAGACGAGTTTTGTTTTCCAGGGAAAAGCGCCGTTGTTTGTGTTTGGGGGCCTGTGGGTGGGAGTGGCCGGCTGGCTCCTTAGAATCCACGATACGCAGGATGGTTCCCAGACCTGACGTTGCACCAGTGCCAAGTCGGGCTGGTTTGATAGTACCAAGTGCGTCCTGCAATCTGCCATCCAGAAGCGGGGCAGTTAACTTTTGTTTGCCAGGGAAACGGGCCGAGGTTTGTGTCTGGGGGCCTATGGCTGGGAGTGACCGGCTGGCTCCTGAAAAGCTACGATAGGCAGGATGGTGACCAGACCCATGGTGGCACCAGTGCCAAGTTGGGCTGGTTCGATAGTACCAAGTGGCTCCTGCAATCTGCCATCAAAAAGTTGGCAGGCGAGTTTTGTTTTCCAGGGAAAAGCGCCGTTGTTTGTGTCTGGGGGCCTGTGGCTGGAGTGGCCGTCTGGTTCCTTAGACTCCACGATACCCAGGATGGTTCCCAGACCTGAGGTGGCACCAGTGCCAAGTCGGGCTAGTTTGATGGTGCAAAGTGGCTCCTGCAATCTGCCATCCAGAAGCGGGGCAGCTTACTTTTGTTTGCCAGGGAAACGGGCCGAGGTTTTTCTCTGGGGGCCTATGGCAGGGAGGGACCGGCTGGCTCCTGAAAAGCTACGATAGGCAGGATGGTGACCAGACCCATGGTGGCACCAGTGCCAAGTTGGGCTGATTTGATAGTAGCAAGTGGCTCCTGCAATCTGCCATCAAAAGTTTGGCAGGCGAGTTTTGTTTTCCAGGGAAAAGCGCCGTTGTTTGTGTTTGGGGGCCTGTGGCTGGGAGTGACCGGCTGGCTCCTTAGAACCCACGATACGCCGGATGGTTCCCTGACCCAAGGTGGCACCAGTGCCAAGTTGGGCTGGTTTGATAGTACCAAGTTATTCCTGCAATCTGCCGTCCAGAAGCGGGGCAGCTTACTTTTGTTTGCCAGGGAAACGGGCCGAGGTTTGTGTCTGGGGGCCTATGGCTGGGAGTGACCGGCTGGCTCCTGAAAAGCTACGATAGGCAGGATGGTGACCAGACCCATGGTGGCAGCAGTGCCAAGTTGGGCTGGTTTGATAGTACCAAGTGGCTCCTGCAATCTGCCATCAAAAAGTTGGCAGGCGAGTTTTGTTTTCCAGGGAAAAGCGCCGTTGTTTGTGTTTGGGGGCCTGTGGGTGGGAGTGGCCGGCTGGCTCCTTAGAATCCACGATACGCAGGATGGTTCCCAGACCTGACGTTGCACCAGTGCCAAGTCGGGCTGGTTTGATACTACCAAGTGCGTCCTGCAATCTGCCATCCAGATGCGGGGCAGTTAACTTTTGTTTGCCAGGGAAACGGGCCGAGGTTTGTGTCTGGGGGCCTATGGCTGGGAGTGACCGGCTGGCTCCTGAAAAGCTACGATAGGCAGGATGGTGACCAGACCCATGGTGGCACCACTGCCAAGTTGGGCTGGTTCGATAGTACCAAGTGGCTCCTGCAATCTGCCATCAAAATGTTGGCAGGCGAGTTTTGTTTTCCAGGGAAAAGCGCCGTTGTTTGTGTTTGGGGGTCTGTGGCTGGGAGTGGCCAGCTTGCTAATATGAATCCACGATACGCAGCATGGTTCCCAGACCTGAGGGGGCACCAGTGACAAGTCGGGCCAGTTTGATGGTGAAAGTGGCTCCTGCAATCTGCCATCCAGAAGCGGGGCAACTTACTTTTGTTTTCCAGGGAAAAGGGCCGAGGTTTTTCTCTGGGGGCCTATGGCTGGGAGTGACCGTCTGGCGCCTGAACAGCTACGATAGGCAGGATGGTGACCAGACCCATGGTGGCACCAGTGCCAAGTTGGGCTGGTTTGATAGTACCAAGTGGCTCCTGCAATCTGCCATCAAAAAGTTGGCAGGCCAGTTTTGTTATCCAGGGAAAAGCGCCGTTGTTTTTGTTTGGGGGCCTGTGGCTGGGAGTGGCCGGCTGGCTCCTTAGAATCCACGATACGCAGCATGGTTCCCAGACCAGAGGTGGCACCAGTGCCAAGTTGGGCTGGTTTGATACTACCAAGTGCGTCCTGCAATCTGCCATCCAGAAGCGGGGTAGCTTACTTTTGTTTGCCAGGGAAATGGGCCGAGGTTTTTGTCTGGGGGCCTATGGCAGGGAGTGACCGGCTGGCTCCTGAAAAACTACGATAGCCAGGATGGTGACCAGACCCATGGTGGCACCAGTGCCAAGTTGGGCTGGTTTGATAGTACCAAGTGGCTCCTGCAATCTGCCATCAAAAAGTTGGCAGGCGAGTTTTGTTTTCCAGGGAAAAGCGCCGTTGTTTGTGTCTGCGGGCCTGTGCTGGCTCCTTAGAATCCACGATACGCAGCATGGTTCCCAGACCCAAGGTGGCACCAGTGCCAAGTTGGGCTGGTTTGATAGTACCAAGTGGTTCCTGCAATCTGCCTTCAAAAAGTTGGTAGGCGAGTTTTTTTTCCAGGGAAAATCGCCGTTGTTTTTGTTTGGGGGCCTGTGGCTGGGAGTGGCCGGCTGGCTCCTTAGAATCCACGATACCCAGGATGGTTCCCAGACCAGAGGTGGCACCAGTACCAAGTCGGGCTGGTTTGATAATAACAAGTGGATCCTGCAATCTGCCATCCAGAAGCGGGGCAGCTTACTTTTGTTTGCCAGGGAAACGGGCCGAGCTTTGTGTCTGGGGGCCTATGGCTGGGAGTGACCGGCTGGCTCCTGAAAAGCTACGATAGGCAGGATGGTGACCAGACCCATGGTGGCACCAGTGCCAAGTTGGGCTGGTTTGATAGTACCAAGTGGCTCCTGCAATCTGCCATCAAAAAGTTGGCAGGCGAGTTTTGTTTTCCAGGGAAAAGCGCCGTTGCTTGTGTTTGGGGGCCTGTGGCTGGGAGTGGCCGGCTGGCTCCTTAGAATCCACGATACGCAGCATGGTTCCCAGACCAGAGGTGGCACCAGTGCCAAGTCGGGCAGGTTTGATAATACCGAGTGGATCCTGCAATCTGCCATCCAGAAGCGGGACAGCTTACTTTTGTTTGCCAGGGAAACGGGCAGAGCTTTGTGTCTGGGGGCCTATGGCTGGGAGTGACCGTCTAGGTCCTGAAAAGCTACGATAGGCAGGATGGTGACCAGACCCATGGTGGCACCAGTGCCAAGTTGGGCTGGTTTGATAGTACCAAGTGGCTCCTGCAATCTGCCATCAAAAAGTTGGCAGGCGAGTTTTGTTTTCCAGGGAAAAGCGCCGTTGTTTGTGTTTGGGGGCCTGTGGCTGGGAGTGGCCGGCTGGCTCCTTAGAATCCACGATACGCAGGATGGTTCCCAGACCTGACGTTGCACCAGTGCCAAGTCGGGCTGGTTTGATACTACCAAGTGCGTCCTGCAATCTGCCATCCAGAAGCGGGGCAGCTTACTTTTGTTTGCCAGGGAAACGGGCCGAGGTTTGTGTCTGGGGGCCTATGGCTGGGAGTGACCGGCTGGCTCCTGAAAAGCTACGATAGGCAGGATGGTGACCAGACCCATGGTGGCACCAGTGCCAAGTTGGGCTGGTTCGATAGTACCAAGTGGCTCCTGCAATCTGCCATCAAAATTTGGCAGGCGAGTTTTGTTTTCCAGGGAAAAGCGCCGTTGTTTGTGTTTGGGGGCCTGTGGGTGGGAGTGGCCGGCTGGCTCCTTAGAATCCACGATACCCAGGATGGTTCCCAGACCTGAGGTGGCACCAGTGCCAAGTCGGGCTAGTTTGATGGTGCAAAGTGGCTCCTGCAATCTGCCATCCAGAAGCGGGGTAGCTTACTATTGTTTGCCAGGGAAACGGGCCGAGCTTTGTGTCTGGGGGCCTATGGCTGCGAGTGACCGGCTGGCTCCTGAAAAGCTACGATAGGCAGGATGGTGACCAGACCCATGGTGGCACCAGTGCCAAGTTGGGCTGGTTTGATAGTACCAAGTTGCTCCTGCAATCTGCCATCAAAAACTTGGCAGGCAAGTTTTGTTTTCCAGGGAAAAGCGCCGTTGTTTGTGTCTGGGGGCCTGTGGCTGGAGTGGCCGTCTGGTTCCTTAGACTCCACGATACCCAGGATGGTTCCCAGACCTGAGGTGGCACCAGTGCCAAGTCGGGCTAGTTTGATGGTGCAAAGTGGCTCCTGCAATCTGCCATCCAGAAGCGGGGCAGCTTACTTTTGTTTGCCAGGGAAACGGGCCGAGGTTTTTCTCTGGGGGCCTATGGCAGGGAGGGACCGGCTGGCTCCTGAAAAGCTACGATAGGCAGGATGGTGACCAGACCCATGGTGGCACCAGTGCCAAGTTGGGCTGATTTGATAGTAGCAAGTGGCTCCTGCAATCTGCCATCAAAAGTTTGGCAGGCGAGTTTTGTTTTCCAGGGAAAAGCGCCGTTGTTTGTGTTTGGGGGACTGTGGGTGGGAGTGACCGGCTGGCTCCTTAGAACCCACGATACGCCGGATGGTTCCCTGACCCAAGGTGGCACCAGTGCCAAGTTGGGCTGGTTTGATAGTACCAAGTTATTCCTGCAATCTGCCGTCCAGAAGCGGGGCAGCTTACTTTTGTTTGCCAGGGAAACGGGCCGAGGTTTGTGTCTGGGGGCCTATGGCTGGGAGTGACCGGCTGGCTCCTGAAAAGCTACGATAGGCAGGATGGTGACCAGACCCATGGTGGCACCAGTGCCAAGTTGGGCTGGTTTGATAGTACCAAGTGGCTCCTGCAATCTGCCATCAAAAGTTGGCAGACGAGTTTTGTTTTCCAGGGAAAAGCGCCGTTGTTTGTGTTTGGGGGCCTGTGGGTGGGAGTGGCCGGCTGGCTCCTTAGAATCCACGATATGCAGGATGGTTCCCAGACCTGACGTTGCACCAGTGCCAAGTCGGGCTGGTTTGATAGTACCAAGTGCGTCCTGCAATCTGCCATCCAGAAGCGGGGCAGTTAACTTTTGTTTGCCAGGGAAACGGGCCGAGGTTTGTGTCTGGGGGCCTATGGGTGGGAGTGACCGGCTGGCTCCTGAAAAGCTACGATAGGCAGGATGGTGACCAGACCCATGGTGGCACCAGTGCCAAGTTGGGCTGGTTCGATAGTACCAAGTGGCTCCTGCAATCTGCCATCAAAATGTTGGCAGGCGAGTTTTGTTTTCCAGGGAAAAGCGCCGTTGTTTGTGTTTGGGGGTCTGTGGCTGGGAGTGGCCAGCTTGCTAATATGAATCCACGATACGCAGCATGGTTCCCAGACCTGAGGTGGCACCAGTGCCAAGTCGGGCTAGTTTGATGGTGCAAAGTGGCTCCTGCAATCTGCCATCCAGAAGCGGGGTAGCTTACTATTGTTTGCCAGGGAAACGGGCCGAGCTTTGTGTCTGGGGGCCTATGGCTGCGAGTGACCGGCTGGCTCCTGAAAAGCTACGATAGGCAGGATGGTGACCAGACCCATGGTGGCACCAGTGCCAAGTTGGGCTGGTTTGATAGTACCAAGTTGCTCCTGCAATCTGCCATCAAAAACTTGGCAGGCGAGTTTTGTTTTCCAGGGAAAAGCGCCGTTGTTTGTGTCTGGGGGCCTGTGGCTGGAGTGGCCGTCTGGTTCCTTAGACTCCACGATACCCAGGATGGTTCCCAGACCTGAGGTGGCACCAGTGCCAAGTCGGGCTAGTTTGATGGTGCAAAGTGGCTCCTGCAATCTGCCATCCAGAAGCGGGGCAGCTTACTTTTGTTTGCCAGGGAAACGGGCCGAGGTTTTTCTCTGGGGGCCTATGGCAGGGAGGGACCGGCTGGCTCCTGAAAAGCTACGATAGGCAGGATGGTGACCAGACACATGGTGGCACCAGTGCCAAGTTGGGCTGATTTGATAGTAGCAAGTGGCTCCTGCAATCTGCCATCAAAAGTTTGGCAGGCGAGTTTTGTTTTCCAGGGAAAAGCGCCGTTGTTTGTGTTTGGGGGCCTGTGGCTGGGAGTGACCGGCTGGCTCCTTAGAACCCACGATACGCCGGATGGTTCCCTGACCCAAGGTGGCACCAGTGCCAAGTTGGGCTGGTTTGATAGTACCAAGTTATTCCTGCAATCTGCCGTCCAGAAGCGGGGCAGCTTACTTTTGTTTGCCAGGGAAACGGGCCGAGGTTTGTGTCTGGGGGCCTATGGCTGGGAGTGACCGGCTGGCTCCTGAAAAGCTACGATAGGCAGGATGGTGACCAGACCCATGGTGGCAGCAGTGCCAAGTTGGGCTGGTTTGATAGTACCAAGTGGCTCCTGCAATCTGCCATCAAAAAGTTGGCAGGCGAGTTTTGTTTTCCAGGGAAAAGCGCCGTTGTTTGTGTTTGGGGGCCTGTGGGTGGGAGTGGCCGGCTGGCTCCTTAGAATCCACGATACGCAGGATGGTTCCCAGACCTGACGTTGCACCAGTGCCAAGTCGGGCTGGTTTGATAGTACCAAGTGCGTCCTGCAATCTGCCATCCAGAAGCGGGGCAGTTAACTTTTGTTTGCCAGGGAAACGGGCCGAGGTTTGTGTCTGGGGGCCTATGGCTGGGAGTGACCGGCTGGCTCCTGAAAAGCTACGATAGGCAGGATGGTGACCAGACCCATGGTGGCACCACTGCCAAGTTGGGCTGGTTCGATAGTACCAAGTGGCTCCTGCAATCTGCCATCAAAATGTTGGCAGGCGAGTTTTGTTTTCCAGGGAAAAGCGCCGTTGTTTGTGTTTGGGGGTCTGTGGCTGGGAGTGGCCAGCTTGCTAATTGGAATCCACGATACGCAGCATGGTTCCCAGACCTGAGGGGGCACCAGTGACAAGTCGGGCCAGTTTGATGGTGAAAGTGGCTCCTGCAATCTGCCATCCAGAAGCGGGGCAACTTACTTTTGTTTTCCAGGGAAAAGGGCCGAGGTTTTTCTCTGGGGGCCTATGGCTGGGAGTGACCGTCTGGCGCCTGAACAGCTACGATAGGCAGGATGGTGACCAGACCCATGGTGGCACCAGTGCCAAGTTGGGCTGGTTTGATAGTACCAAGTGGCTCCTGCAATCTGCCATCAAAAAGTTGGCAGGCCAGTTTTGTTATCCAGGGAAAAGCGCCGTTGTTTTTGTTTGGGGGCCTGTGGCTGGGAGTGGCCGGCTGGCTCCTTAGAATCCACGATACGCAGCATGGTTCCCAGACCAGAGGTGGCACCAGTGCCAAGTTGGGCTGGTTTGATAGTACCAAGTGCGTCCTGCAATCTGCCATCCAGAAGCGGGGTAGCTTACTTTTGTTTGCCAGGGAAATGGGCCGAGGTTTTTGTCTGGGGGCCTATGGCAGGGAGTGACCGGCTGGCTCCTGAAAAACTACGATAGCCAGGATGGTGACCAGACCCATGGTGGCACCAGTGCCAAGTTGGGCTGGTTTGATAGTACCAAGTGGCTCCTGCAATCTGCCATCAAAAAGTTGGCAGGCGAGTTTTGTTTTCCAGGGAAAAGCGCCGTTGTTTGTGTCTGCGGGCCTGTGCTGGCTCCTTAGAATCCACGATACGCAGCATGGTTCCCAGACCCAAGGTGGCACCAGTGCCAAGTTGGGCTGGTTTGATAGTACCAAGTGGTTCCTGCAATCTGCCATCAAAAAGTTGGTAGGCGAGTTTTTTTTCCAGGGAAAATCGCCGTTGTTTTTGTTTGGGGGCCTGTGGCTGGGAGTGGCCGGCTGGCTCCTTAGAATCCACGATACCCAGGATGGTTCCCAGACCAGAGGTGGCACCAGTACCAAGTCGGGCTGGTTTGATAATAACAAGTGGATCCTGCAATCTGCCATCCAGAAGCGGGGCAGCTTACTTTTGTTTGCCAGGGAAACGGGCCGAGCTTTGTGTCTGGGGGCCTATGGCTGGGAGTGACCGGCTGGCTCCTGAAAAGCTACGATAGGCAGGATGGTGACCAGACCCAAGGTGGCACCAGTGCCAAGTTGGGCTGGTTTGATAGTACCAAGTGGCTCCTGCAATCTGCCATCAAAAAGTTGGCAGGCGAGTTTTGTTTTCCAGGGAAAAGCGCCGTTGCTTGTGTTTGGGGGCCTGTGGCTGGGAGTGGCCGGCTGGCTCCTTAGAATCCACGATACGCAGCATGGTTCCCAGACCAGAGGTGGCACCAGTGCCAAGTCGGGCAGGTTTGATAATACCGAGTGGATCCTGCAATCTGCCATCCAGAAGCGGGACAGCTTACTTTTGTTTGCCAGGGAAACGGGCAGAGCTTTGTGTCTGGGGGCCTATGGCTGGGAGTGACCGTCTAGGTCCTGAAAAGCTACGATAGGCAGGATGGTGACCAGACCCATGGTGGCACCAGTGCCAAGTTGGGCTGGTTTGATAGTACCAAGTGGCTCCTGCAATCTGCCATCAAAAAGTTGGCAGGCGAGTTTTGTTTTCCAGGGAAAAGCGCCGTTGTTTGTGTTTGGGGGCCTGTGGCTGGGAGTGGCCGGCTGGCTCCTTAGAATCCACGATACGCAGGATGGTTCCCAGACCTGACGTTGCACCAGTGCCAAGTCGGGCTGGTTTGATACTACCAAGTGCGTCCTGCAATCTGCCATCCAGAAGCGGGGCAGCTTACTTTTGTTTGCCAGGGAAACGGGCCGAGGTTTGTGTCTGGGGGCCTATGGCTGGGAGTGACCGGCTGGCTCCTGAAAAGCTACGATAGGCAGGATGGTGACCAGACCCATGGTGGCACCAGTGCCAAGTTGGGCTGGTTCGATAGTACCAAGTGGCTCCTGCAATCTGCCATCAAAATTTGGCAGGCGAGTTTTGTTTTCCAGGGAAAAGCGCCGTTGTTTGTGTTTGGGGGCCTGTGGGTGGGAGTGGCTGGCTGGCTCCTTAGAATCCACGATACCCAGGATGGTTCCCAGACCTGAGGTGGCACCAGTGCCAAGTCGGGCTAGTTTGATGGTGCAAAGTGGCTCCTGCAATCTGCCATCCAGAAGCGGGGTAGCTTACTATTGTTTGCCAGGGAAACGGGCCGAGCTTTGTGTCTGGGGGCCTATGGCTGCGAGTGACCGGCTGGCTCCTGAAAAGCTACGATAGGCAGGATGGTGACCAGACCCATGGTGGCACCAGTGCCAAGTTGGGCTGGTTTGATAGTACCAAGTTGCTCCTGCAATCTGCCATCAAAAACTTGGCAGGCGAGTTTTGTTTTCCAGGGAAAAGCGCCGTTGTTTGTGTCTGGGGGCCTGTGGCTGGAGTGGCCGTCTGGTTCCTTAGACTCCACGATACCCAGGATGGTTCCCAGACCTGAGGTGGCACCAGTGCCAAGTCGGGCTAGTTTGATGGTGCAAAGTGGCTCCTGCAATCTGCCATCCAGAAGCGGGGCAGCTTACTTTTGTTTGCCAGGGAAACGGGCCGAGGTTTTTCTCTGGGGGCCTATGGCAGGGAGGGACCGGCTGGCTCCTGAAAAGCTACGATAGGCAGGATGGTGACCAGACCCATGGTGGCACCAGTGCCAAGTTGGGCTGATTTGATAGTAGCAAGTGGCTCCTGCAATCTGCCATCAAAAGTTTGGCAGGCGAGTTTTGTTTTCCAGGGAAAAGCGCCGTTGTTTGTGTTTGGGGGACTGTGGGTGGGAGTGACCGGCTGGCTCCTTAGAACCCACGATACGCCGGATGGTTCCCTGACCCAAGGTGGCACCAGTGCCAAGTTGGGCTGGTTTGATAGTACCAAGTTATTCCTGCAATCTGCCGTCCAGAAGCGGGGCAGCTTACTTTTGTTTGCCAGGGAAACGGGCCGAGGTTTGTGTCTGGGGGCCTATGGCTGGGAGTGACCGGCTGGCTCCTGAAAAGCTACGATAGGCAGGATGGTGACCAGACCCATGGTGGCACCAGTGCCAAGTTGGGCTGGTTTGATAGTACCAAGTGGCTCCTGCAATCTGCCATCAAAAGTTGGCAGACGAGTTTTGTTTTCCAGGGAAAAGCGCCGTTGTTTGTGTTTGGGGGCCTGTGGGTGGGAGTGGCCGGCTGGCTCCTTAGAATCCACGATACGCAGGATGGTTCCCAGACCTGACGTTGCACCAGTGCCAAGTCGGGCTGGTTTGATACTACCAAGTGCGTCCTGCAATCTGCCATCCAGATGCGGGGCAGTTAACTTTTGTTTGCCAGGGAAACGGGCCGAGGTTTGTGTCTGGGGGCCTATGGCTGGGAGTGACCGGCTGGCTCCTGAAAAGCTACGATAGGCAGGATGGTGACCAGACCCATGGTGGCACCACTGCCAAGTTGGGCTGGTTCGATAGTACCAAGTGGCTCCTGCAATCTGCCATCAAAATGTTGGCAGGCGAGTTTTGTTTTCCAGGGAAAAGCGCCGTTGTTTGTGTTTGGGGGTCTGTGGCTGGGAGTGGCCAGCTTGCTAATATGAATCCACGATACGCAGCATGGTTCCCAGACCTGAGGTGGCACCAGTGCCAAGTCGGGCTAGTTTGATGGTGCAAAGTGGCTCCTGCAATCTGCCATCCAGAAGCGGGGTAGCTTACTATTGTTTGCCAGGGAAACGGGCCGAGCTTTGTGTCTGGGGGCCTATGGCTGCGAGTGACCGGCTGGCTCCTGAAAAGCTACGATAGGCAGGATGGTGACCAGACCCATGGTGGCACCAGTGCCAAGTTGGGCTGGTTTGATAGTACCAAGTTGCTCCTGCAATCTGCCATCAAAACGTTGGTAGGCGAGTTTTGTTTTCCAGGGAAAAGCGCCGTTGTTTGTGTCTGGGGGCCTGTGGCTGGAGTGGCCGTCTGGTTCCTTAGACTCCACGATACCCAGGATGGTTCCCAGACCTGAGGTGGCACCAGTGCCAAGTCGGGCTAGTTTGATGGTGCAAAGTGGCTCCTGCAATCTGCCATCCAGAAGCGGGGCAGCTTACTTTTGTTTGCCAGGGAAACGGGCCGAGGTTTTTCTCTGGGGGCCTATGGCAGGGAGGGACCGGCTGGCTCCTGAAAAGCTACGATAGGCAGGATGGTGACCAGACCCATGGTGGCACCAGTGCCAAGTTGGGCTGATTTGATAGTAGCAAGTGGCTCCTGCAATCTGCCATCAAAAGTTTGGCAGGCGAGTTTTGTTTTCCAGGGAAAAGCGCCGTTGTTTGTGTTTGGGGGCCTGTGGCTGGGAGTGACCGGCTGGCTCCTTAGAACCCACGATACGCCGGATGGTTCCCTGACCCAAGGTGGCACCAGTGCCAAGTTGGGCTGGTTTGATAGTACCAAGTTATTCCTGCAATCTGCCGTCCAGAAGCGGGGCAGCTTACTTTTGTTTGCCAGGGAAACGGGCCGAGGTTTGTGTCTGGGGGCCTATGGCTGGGAGTGACCGGCTGGCTCCTGAAAAGCTACGATAGGCAGGATGGTGACCAGACCCATGGTGGCACCAGTGCCAAGTTGGGCTGGTTTGATAGTACCAAGTGGCTCCTGCAATCTGCCATCAAAAAGTTGGCAGGCGAGTTTTGTTTTCCAGGGAAAAGCGCCGTTGTTTGTGTTTGGGGGCCTGTGGGTGGGAGTGGCCGGCTGGCTCCTTAGAATCCACGATACGCAGGATGGTTCCCAGACCCAAGGTGGCACCAGTGCCAAGTTGGGCTGGTTTGATACTACCAAGTGCGTCCTGCAATCTGCCATCCAGAAGCGGGGTAGCTTACTTTTGTTTGCCAGGGAAATGGGCCGAGGTTTTTGTCTGGGGGCCTATGGCAGGGAGTGACCGGCTGGCTCCTGAAAAGCTACGATAGGCAGGATGGTGACCAGACCCATGGTGGCACCAGTGCCAAGTTGGGCTGGTTTGATAGTACCAAGTGGCTCCTGCAATCTGCCATCAAAAAGTTGGCAGGCGAGTTTTGTTTTCCAGGGAAAAGCGCCGTTGTTTGTGTCTGCGGGCCTGTGCTGGCTCCTTAGAATCCACGATACGCAGCATGGTTCCCAGACCCAAGGTGGCACCAGTGCCAAGTTGGGCTGGTTTGATAGTACCAAGTGGTTCCTGCAATCTGCCATCAAAAAGTTGGTAGGCGAGTTTTTTTTCCAGGGAAAATCGCCGTTGTTTTTGTTTGGGGGCCTGTGGCTGGGAGTGGCCGGCTGGCTCCTTAGAATCCACGATACCCAGGATGGTTCCCAGACCAGAGGTGGCACCAGTACCAAGTCGGGCTGGTTTGATAATAACAAGTGGATCCTGCAATCTGCCATCCAGAAGCGGGGCAGCTTACTTTTGTTTGCCAGGGAAACGGGCCGAGCTTTGTGTCTGGGGGCCTATGGCTGGGAGTGACCGGCTGGCTCCTGAAAAGCTACGATAGGCAGGATGGTGACCAGACCCAAGGTGGCACCAGTGCCAAGTTGGGCTGGTTTGATAGTACCAAGTGGCTCCTGCAATCTGCCATCAAAAAGTTGGCAGGCGAGTTTTGTTTTCCAGGGAAAAGCGCCGTTGCTTGTGTTTGGGGGCCTGTGGCTGGGAGTGGCCGGCTGGCTCCTTAGAATCCACGATACGCAGCATGGTTCCCAGACCAGAGGTGGCACCAGTGCCAAGTCGGGCAGGTTTGATAATACCGAGTGGATCCTGCAATCTGCCATCCAGAAGCGGGACAGCTTACTTTTGTTTGCCAGGGAAACGGGCAGAGCTTTGTGTCTGGGGGCCTATGGCTGGGAGTGACCGTCTAGGTCCTGAAAAGCTACGATAGGCAGGATGGTGACCAGACCCATGGTGGCACCAGTGCCAAGTTGGGCTGGTTTGATAGTACCAAGTGGCTCCTGCAATCTGCCATCAAAAAGTTGGCAGGCGAGTTTTGTTTTCCAGGGAAAAGCGCCGTTGTTTGTGTTTGGGGGCCTGTGGCTGGGAGTGGCCGGCTGGCTCCTTAGAATCCACGATACGCAGGATGGTTCCCAGACCTGACGTTGCACCAGTGCCAAGTCGGGCTGGTTTGATACTACCAAGTGCGTCCTGCAATCTGCCATCCAGAAGCGGGGCAGCTTACTTTTGTTTGCCAGGGAAACGGGCCGAGGTTTGTGTCTGGGGGCCTATGGCTGGGAGTGACCGGCTGGCTCCTGAAAAGCTACGATAGGCAGGATGGTGACCAGACCCATGGTGGCACCAGTGCCAAGTTGGGCTGGTTTGATAGTACCAAGTGGCTCCTGCAATCTGCCATCAAAAAGTTGGCAGGCGAGTTTTGTTTTCCAGGGAAAAGCGCCGTTGTTTGTGTCTGCGGGCCTGTGCTGGCTCCTTAGAATCCACGATACGCAGCATGGTTCCCAGACCCAAGGTGGCACCAGTGCCAAGTTGGGCTGGTTTGATAGTACCAAGTGGTTCCTGCAATCTGCCATCAAAAAGTTGGTAGGCGAGTTTTTTTTCCAGGGAAAATCGCCGTTGTTTTTGTTTGGGGGCCTGTGGCTGGGAGTGGCCGGCTGGCTCCTTAGAATCCACGATACCCAGGATGGTTCCCAGACCAGAGGTGGCACCAGTACCAAGTCGGGCTGGTTTGATAATAACAAGTGGATCCTGCAATCTGCCATCCAGAAGCGGGGCAGCTTACTTTTGTTTGCCAGGGAAACGGGCCGAGCTTTGTGTCTGGGGGCCTATGGCTGGGAGTGACCGGCTGGCTCCTGAAAAGCTACGATAGGCAGGATGGTGACCAGACCCAAGGTGGCACCAGTGCCAAGTTGGGCTGGTTTGATAGTACCAAGTGGCTCCTGCAATCTGCCATCAAAAAGTTGGCAGGCGAGTTTTGTTTTCCAGGGAAAAGCGCCGTTGCTTGTGTTTGGGGGCCTGTGGCTGGGAGTGGCCGGCTGGCTCCTTAGAATCCACGATACGCAGCATGGTTCCCAGACCAGAGGTGGCACCAGTGCCAAGTCGGGCAGGTTTGATAATACCGAGTGGATCCTGCAATCTGCCATCCAGAAGCGGGACAGCTTACTTTTGTTTGCCAGGGAAACGGGCAGAGCTTTGTGTCTGGGGGCCTATGGCTGGGAGTGACCGTCTAGGTCCTGAAAAGCTACGATAGGCAGGATGGTGACCAGACCCATGGTGGCACCAGTGCCAAGTTGGGCTGGTTTGATAGTACCAAGTGGCTCCTGCAATCTGCCATCAAAAAGTTGGCAGGCGAGTTTTGTTTTCCAGGGAAAAGCGCCGTTGTTTGTGTTTGGGGGCCTGTGGCTGGGAGTGGCCGGCTGGCTCCTTAGAATCCACGATACGCAGGATGGTTCCCAGACCTGACGTTGCACCAGTGCCAAGTCGGGCTGGTTTGATACTACCAAGTGCGTCCTGCAATCTGCCATCCAGAAGCGGGGCAGCTTACTTTTGTTTGCCAGGGAAACGGGCCGAGGTTTGTGTCTGGGGGCCTATGGCTGGGAGTGACCGGCTGGCTCCTGAAAAGCTACGATAGGCAGGATGGTGACCAGACCCATGGTGGCACCAGTGCCAAGTTGGGCTGGTTCGATAGTACCAAGTGGCTCCTGCAATCTGCCATCAAAATTTGGCAGGCGAGTTTTGTTTTCCAGGGAAAAGCGCCGTTGTTTGTGTTTGGGGGCCTGTGGGTGGGAGTGGCTGGCTGGCTCCTTAGAATCCACGATACCCAGGATGGTTCCCAGACCTGAGGTGGCACCAGTGCCAAGTCGGGCTAGTTTGATGGTGCAAAGTGGCTCCTGCAATCTGCCATCCAGAAGCGGGGTAGCTTACTATTGTTTGCCAGGGAAACGGGCCGAGCTTTGTGTCTGGGGGCCTATGGCTGCGAGTGACCGGCTGGCTCCTGAAAAGCTACGATAGGCAGGATGGTGACCAGACCCATGGTGGCACCAGTGCCAAGTTGGGCTGGTTTGATAGTACCAAGTTGCTCCTGCAATCTGCCATCAAAAACTTGGCAGGCGAGTTTTGTTTTCCAGGGAAAAGCGCCGTTGTTTGTGTCTGGGGGCCTGTGGCTGGAGTGGCCGTCTGGTTCCTTAGACTCCACGATACCCAGGATGGTTCCCAGACCTGAGGTGGCACCAGTGCCAAGTCGGGCTAGTTTTATGGTGCAAAGTGGCTCCTGCAATCTGCCATCCAGAAGCGGGGCAGCTTACTTTTGTTTGCCAGGGAAACGGGCCGAGGTTTTTCTCTGGGGGCCTATGGCAGGGAGGGACCGGCTGGCTCCTGAAAAGCTACGATAGGCAGGATGGTGACCAGACCCATGGTGGCACCAGTGCCAAGTTGGGCTGATTTGATAGTAGCAAGTGGCTCCTGCAATCTGCCATCAAAAGTTTGGCAGGCGAGTTTTGTTTTCCAGGGAAAAGCGCCGTTGTTTGTGTTTGGGGGACTGTGGGTGGGAGTGACCGGCTGGCTCCTTAGAACCCACGATACGCCGGATGGTTCCCTGACCCAAGGTGGCACCAGTGCCAAGTTGGGCTGGTTTGATAGTACCAAGTTATTCCTGCAATCTGCCGTCCAGAAGCGGGGCAGCTTACTTTTGTTTGCCAGGGAAACGGGCCGAGGTTTGTGTCTGGGGGCCTATGGCTGGGAGTGACCGGCTGGCTCCTGAAAAGCTACGATAGGCAGGATGGTGACCAGACCCATGGTGGCACCAGTGCCAAGTTGGGCTGGTTTGATAGTACCAAGTGGCTCCTGCAATCTGCCATCAAAAGTTGGCAGACGAGTTTTGTTTTCCAGGGAAAAGCGCCGTTGTTTGTGTTTGGGGGCCTGTGGGTGGGAGTGGCCGGCTGGCTCCTTAGAATCCACGATACGCAGGATGGTTCCCAGACCTGACGTTGCACCAGTGCCAAGTCGGGCTGGTTTGATACTACCAAGTGCGTCCTGCAATCTGCCATCCAGAAGCGGGGCAGTTAACTTTTGTTTGCCAGGGAAACGGGCCGAGGTTTGTGTCTGGGGGCCTATGGCTGGGAGTGACCGGCTGGCTCCTGAAAAGCTACGATAGGCAGGATGGTGACCAGACCCATGGTGGCACCACTGCCAAGTTGGGCTGGTTCGATAGTACCAAGTGGCTCCTGCAATCTGCCATCAAAATGTTGGCAGGCGAGTTTTGTTTTCCAGGGAAAAGCGCCGTTGTTTGTGTTTGGGGGTCTGTGGCTGGGAGTGGCCAGCTTGCTAATATGAATCCACGATACGCAGGATGGTTCCCAGACCTGAGGTGGCACCAGTGCCAAGTCGGGCTAGTTTGATGGTGCAAAGTGGCTCCTGCAATCTGCCATCCAGAAGCGGGGTAGCTTACTATTGTTTGCCAGGGAAACGGGCCGAGATTTGTGTCTGGGGGCCTATGGCTGCGAGTGACCGGCTGGCTCCTGAAAAGCTACGATAGGCAGGATGGTGACCAGACCCATGGTGGCACCAGTGCCAAGTTGGGCTGGTTTGATAGTACCAAGTTGCTCCTGCAATCTGCCATCAAAACGTTGGTAGGCGAGTTTTGTTTTCCAGGGAAAAGCGCCGTTGTTTGTGTCTGGGGGCCTGTGGCTGGAGTGGCCGTCTGGTTCCTTAGACTCCACGATACCCAGGATGGTTCCCAGACCTGAGGTGGCACCAGTGCCAAGTCGGGCTAGTTTGATGGTGCAAAGTGGCTCCTGCAATCTGCCATCCAGAAGCGGGGCAGCTTACTTTTGTTTGCCAGGGAAACGGGCCGAGGTTTTTCTCTGGGGGCCTATGGCAGGGAGGGACCGGCTGGCTCCTGAAAAGCTACGATAGGCAGGATGGTGACCAGACCCATGGTGGCACCAGTGCCAAGTTGGGCTGATTTGATAGTAGCAAGTGGCTCCTGCAATCTGCCATCAAAAGTTTGGCAGGCGAGTTTTGTTTTCCAGGGAAAAGCGCCGTTGTTTGTGTTTGGGGGCCTGTGGCTGGGAGTGACCGGCTGGCTCCTTAGAACCCACGATACGCCGGATGGTTCCCTGACCCAAGGTGGCACCAGTGCCAAGTTGGGCTGGTTTGATAGTACCAAGTTATTCCTGCAATCTGCCGTCCAGAAGCGGGGCAGCTTACTTTTGTTTGCCAGGGAAACGGGCCGAGGTTTGTGTCTGGGGGCCTATGGCTGGGAGTGACCGGCTGGCTCCTGAAAAGCTACGATAGGCAGGATGGTGACCAGACCCATGGTGGCACCAGTGCCAAGTTGGGCTGGTTTGATAGTACCAAGTGGCTCCTGCAATCTGCCATCAAAAAGTTGGCAGGCGAGTTTTGTTTTCCAGGGAAAAGCGCCGTTGTTTGTGTTTGGGGGCCTGTGGGTGGGAGTGGCCGGCTGGCTCCTTAGAATCCACGATACGCAGGATGGTTCCCAGACCTGACGTTGCACCAGTGCCAAGTCGGGCTGGTTTGATAGTACCAAGTGCGTCCTGCAATCTGCCATCCAGAAGCGGGGCAGTTAACTTTTGTTTGCCAGGGAAACGGGCCGAGGTTTGTGTCTGGGGGCCTATGGCTGGGAGTGACCGGCTGGCTCCTGAAAAGCTACGATAGGCAGGATGGTGACCAGACCCATGGTGGCACCACTGCCAAGTTGGGCTGGTTCGATAGTACCAAGTGGCTCCTGCAATCTGCCATCAAAATGTTGGCAGGCGAGTTTTGTTTTCCAGGGAAAAGCGCCGTTGTTTGTGTTTGGGGGTCTGTGGCTGGGAGTGGCCAGCTTGCTAATTGGAATCCACGATACGCAGCATGGTTCCCAGACCTGAGGGGGCACCAGTGACAAGTCGGGCCAGTTTGATGGTGAAAGTGGCTCCTGCAATCTGCCATCCAGAAGCGGGGCAACTTACTTTTGTTTTCCAGGGAAAAGGGCCGAGGTTTTTCTCTGGGGGCCTATGGCTGGGAGTGACCGTCTGGCGCCTGAACAGCTACGATAGGCAGGATGGTGACCAGACCCATGGTGGCACCAGTGCCAAGTTGGGCTGGTTTGATAGTACCAAGTGGCTCCTGCAATCTGCCATCAAAAAGTTGGCAGGCCAGTTTTGTTATCCAGGGAAAAGCGCCGTTGTTTTTGTTTGGGGGCCTGTGGCTGGGAGTGGCCGGCTGGCTCCTTAGAATCCACGATACGCAGCATGGTTCCCAGACCAGAGGTGGCACCAGTGCCAAGTTGGGCTGGTTTGATACTACCAAGTGCGTCCTGCAATCTGCCATCCAGAAGCGGGGTAGCTTACTTTTGTTTGCCAGGGAAATGGGCCGAGGTTTTTGTCTGGGGGCCTATGGCAGGGAGTGACCGGCTGGCTCCTGAAAAGCTACGATAGGCAGGATGGTGACCAGACCCATGGTGGCACCAGTGCCAAGTTGGGCTGGTTTGATAGTACCAAGTGGCTCCTGCAATCTGCCATCAAAAAGTTGGCAGGCGAGTTTTGTTTTCCAGGGAAAAGCGCCGTTGTTTGTGTCTGCGGGCCTGTGCTGGCTCCTTAGAATCCACGATACGCAGCATGGTTCCCAGACCCAAGGTGGCACCAGTGCCAAGTTGGGCTGGTTTGATAGTACCAAGTGGTTCCTGCAATCTGCCATCAAAAAGTTGGTAGGCGAGTTTTTTTTCCAGGGAAAATCGCCGTTGTTTTTGTTTGGGGGCCTGTGGCTGGGAGTGGCCGGCTGGCTCCTTAGAATCCACGATACCCAGGATGGTTCCCAGACCAGAGGTGGCACCAGTACCAAGTCGGGCTGGTTTGATAATAACAAGTGGATCCTGCAATCTGCCATCCAGAAGCGGGGCAGCTTACTTTTGTTTGCCAGGGAAACGGGCCGAGCTTTGTGTCTGGGGGCCTATGGCTGGGAGTGACCGGCTGGCTCCTGAAAAGCTACGATAGGCAGGATGGTGACCAGACCCATGGTGGCACCAGTGCCAAGTTGGGCTGATTTGATAGTAGCAAGTGGCTCCTGCAATCTGCCATCAAAAAGTTGGCAGGCGAGTTTTGTTTTCCAGGGAAAAGCGCCGTTGTGTGTGTTTTGGGGCCTGTGGCTGGGAGTGGCCAGCTGGCTCCTTAGAATCCACGATACGCAGGATGGTTCCCAGACCCAAGGTGGCACCAGTGCCAAGTCGGGCTGGTTTGTTAGTACCAAGTGGTTCCTGCAATCTGCCATCCAGAAGCGGGGCAGCTGAATTTTGTTTGCCAGAGAAAAAGGCTGTTGTTTGTGTTTCGGGGCCTGTGGCTGGCAGTGGACGGCTGGCTCCTGAAAATCCATGATACGCAGCATGGTTCCCAGACCCAAGGTGGCACCAGTGCCAAGTAGGGCTGGTTTCATAGTACCCAGTGGCTCCTGCAATATGCCATCCAGAAGAGGGGCAGTTGAGTTTTGTTTTCCAGAGAAAAGGGCCGTGGTTTGTGTTTGGGGCCTATGGCTGAGAGTGACCGGCTGGCTACTGAAAAGCTACGATAGGCAGGATGGTGACCAGACCCATGGTGGCACCAGTGCCAAGTCGGGCTGGTTTGATAATACTAAATAGCTCCTGCAATCTGCCATCCAGACGCGGGGCAGCGGATTTTTGCTTGCTGGAGAAAAGTTCCGTGGGTTTATTTTGGGGGTATATGGCTGGACGTGGCCGGCTGACTCCTTAAAAACATCGATACGCAGGATGGTTCCCTGACCCAAGGTGGCATCACTGCCAAGTCGGGCTGTTTTCGTAGTACCAAGTGCGTCCTGCAATTTGCCATCCAGAAGAGGGGCAGTTGAGTTTTGTTTACCAGAGAAAAGGGCCGTGGCTTGTGTTTGGGGGCATATGGCTGAGAGTGGCCGGCTGGCGCCTGAAAATCCACGATAGGCAGGATGGTTCCCAGAGCCAAGGTGGCACCAGTGCCATGTTGGCCTGGTTTGATAGTACCATGTGGCTCCTGCAATCTGCCATCCAGAAGCGGGGCAGCTTACTTTTGTTTGCCAGGGAAACGGGCCGAGGTATTTGTCTGGGGGCCTATGGCTGGGAGTGACCGGCTGGCTCCTGAAAAGCTACGATAGGCAGGATGGTGACCAGACCCATGGTGGCACCAGTGCCAAGCTGGGCTGGTTTGATAGTACCAAGTGGCTCCTGCAATCTGCCATCAAAAAGTTGACAGGCGAGTTTTGTTTTCCAGGGTAACGCGCCGTTGTTTTGTTTAGAGACTTGTGGCTGGGAGTGTCCGCCTGTCCTCTTAGAATCTACGTTACGCAGCATGGTTCCCAGAGCCAAGGTGGCACCAGTGCCAAGTTGGGCTGGTTTGATAGTAGCAAGTGGTTCCTGCAATCTGCCATCCAGAAGAGGGGCAGCTTACTTTTGTTTGCCAGGGAAACGGGCCGAGGTATTTCTCTGGGGGCCTATGGCAGGGAGTGACCGGCCGGCTCCTGAAAAGCTAAGATAGGCAGGATGTTTACCAGACCCATGAGGGCACAAGTGCCAAGTTGGGCTAATTTGATACTACCAAGTGGCTCCTGCAATCTGCCATCCAGAATTGGGGGTGCTTACTTTTGTTTTCCAAGGAAACGGGCCGAGGTTTGTGTCTGGGGGTTTATGGCTGGGAGTGACCGGCTGGCTCCTGAAAAGCTACGATAGGCAGGATGGTGACCAGACCCAAGGTGGCACCAGTGCCAAGTTGGGATGGTTTGATAGTACCAAGTGGCTCCTGCAATCTGCCATCAAAAAGCTTGCAGGCGAGTTTTGTTTTCCAGGGAAAAGCGCCGTTGTTTGTGTTTGGGCGCCTGTGGCACGGAGTGGCCGGGTGGCTGCTTAGAATCCACGATACGCAGGCTGGTTCCCAGACCAGAGGTGGCACCAGTGCCAAGTCGGGCTGTTTTGACACTACCAAGTGGCTCCTGAAATCTGCCATCCAGAATCGGGGCAGCTTAATTTTTTTTGCCAGGGAAACGGTCCGAGGTTTGTGTCTGGGGGCCTATGGCTGGGAGTGACCGGCTGGCTCCTGAAATGCTACAATAGGCAGGATGGTTCCCAGACCCATAGTGGCACCAGTTCCAAGTTGGGATGGTTTGATAGTACCAAGTGGCTCCTGCAATCTGCCATCAAAAAGCTTGCAGGCGAGTTTTGTTTTCCAGGGAAAAGCGCCGTTGTTTGTATTTGGGGGCCTGTGGCTGGGAGTGGCCGCCTGGCGCCTTAAAATCTACGTTACGCAGCATGGTTCCCAGACCCAAAGTGGCACCAGTGTCAAGTCGGGCTGGTTTTATAGTACCAAGTGGTTCATGCAATCTGCCATCCAGAAGCGGGGCAGCTTAATTTTGTTTGCCAGGGAAACGGGCCGAGCTTTGTGTCTGGGCGCCTATGGCTGGGAGTGACCTGCTAGGTACTGAAAAGCTACGATAGGCAGGATGGTGACCACATCCATGGTGGCACCAGTGCCAAGTTGGGCTGGTTTGATAGTACCAAGTGGCTCCTGCAATCCGCCATCAAAAAGTTGGCAGGCGAGTTTTGTTTTCCAGGGAAAAGCGCCGTTGTTTGTGTTTGGGTGCCTGTGGCAGGGAGTGGCCGGCTGGCTCCTTAGAATCCACGATACGCAGGATGGTTCCCAGACCCAAGGTGGCACCAGTGCCAAGTTGGGCTGGTTTGATACTACCAAGTGCGTCCTGCAATCTGCCATCCAGAAGCGGGGTAGCTTACTTTTTTTTGCCAGGGAAACGGGCCGAGGTTTTTGTCTCGGGGCCTGTGGCTGGGGGTGACCGGCTGGCTCCTGAAAAGCTACGATAGGCAGGATGGTGACCAGACCCATGGTGGCACCAGTGCCAAGTTGGGCTGATTTGATAGTACCAAGTGGCTCCTGCAATCTGCCATCAAAAATTTGGCAGGCGAGTTTTGTTTTCCAGGGAAAAGCGCCGTTGTTTGTGTTTGGGGGCCTGTGGCTGGGAGTGGCCGGCTGGCTAATTAGAATCAACGATACGCAGGATGGTTCCCAGACCAGAGGTGGCACCAGTGACAAGTCGGGCTGGTTTGATACTACCAAGCGCGTCCTGCAATGTGCCATCCAGAAGCGGGGCAGCTTACTTTTGTTTGCCAGGGAAACGGGCCGAGGTTTGTGTCTGGGGGCCTATGGCTGGGAGTGACCGGCTGGCTCCTGAAAAGCTACGATAGGCAGGATGGTGACCAGACCCATGGTGGCACCAGTGCCAAGTTGGGCTGATTTGATAGTAGCAAGTGGCTCCTGCAATCTGCCATCAAAATGTTGGCAGGCGAGTTTTGTTTTCCAGGGAAAAGCGCCTTTGATTGTGTTTGGGGGCCTGTGGCTGGGAGTGACCGGCTGGCTCCTTAGAATCCACGATACGCCGGATGGTTCCCAGACCCAAGGTGGCACCAGTGCCAAGTTGGGCTGGTTTGATAGTACCAAGTTATTCCTGCAATCTGCCATCCAGAAGCGGGGCAGCTTAATTTTCTTTGCCAGGGAAACGGGCCGAGGTTTGTGTCTGGGGGCCTATGGCTGGGAGTGACCGGCTGGCTCCTGAAAAGCTACGATAGGCAGGATGGTGACCAGACCCATGGTGGCACCAGTGCCAAGTTGGGCTGGTTTGATAGTACCAAGTGGCTCCTGCAATCTGCCATCAAAAAGTTGGCAGGCGAGTTTTGTTTTCCAGGGAAAAGCGCCGTTGTTTGTGTTTGGGGGCCTGTGGCTGGGAGTGGCCGGCTGGCTCCTTAGAATCCACGATACGCAGCATGGTTCCCAGACCAGAGGTGGCACCAGTACCAAGTCGGGCAGGTTTGATAATACCGAGTGGATCCTGCAATCTGCCATCCAGAAGCGGGACAGCTTACTTTTGTTTGCCAGGGAAACGGGCAGAGCTTTGTGTCTGGGGGCCTATGGCTGGGAGTGACCTGCTAGGTACTGAAAAGCTACGATAGGCAGGATGGTGACCAGACCCATGGTGGCACCAGTGCCAAGTTGGGCTGGTTTGATAGTACCAAGTGGCTCCTGCAATCTGCCATCAAAAAGTTGGCAGGCGAGTTTTGTTTTCCAGGGAAAAGCGCCGTTGTTTGTGTTTGGGGGCCTGTGGCTGGGAGTGGCCGGCTGGCTCCTTAGAATCCACGATACGCAGGATGGTTCCCAGACCTGACGTTGCACCAGTGCCAAGTCGGGCTGGTTTGATACTACCAAGTGCGTCCTGCAATCTGCCATCCAGAAGCGGGGCAGCTTACTTTTGTTTGCCAGGGAAACGGGCCGAGGTTTGTGTCTGGGGGCCTATGGCTGGGAGTGACCGGCTGGCTCCTGAAAAGCTACGATAGGCAGGATGGTGACCAGACCCATGGTGGCACCAGTGCCAAGTTGGGCTGGTTCGATAGTACCAAGTGGCTCCTGCAATCTGCCATCAAAATTTGGCAGGCGAGTTTTGTTTTCCAGGGAAAAGCGCCATTGTTTGTGTTTGGGGGCCTGTGGGTGGGAGTGGCTGGCTGGCTCCTTAGAATCCACGATACCCAGGATGGTTCCCAGACCTGAGGTGGCACCAGTGCCAAGTCGGGCTAGTTTGATGGTGCAAAGTGGCTCCTGCAATCTGCCATCCAGAAGCGGGGTAGCTTACTATTGTTTGCCAGGGAAACGGGCCGAGCTTTGTGTCTGGGGGCCTATGGCTGCGAGTGACCGGCTGGCTCCTGAAAAGCTACGATAGGCAGGATGGTGACCAGACCCATGGTGGCACCAGTGCCAAGTTGGGCTGGTTTGATAGTACCAAGTTGCTCCTGCAATCTGCCATCAAAAACTTGGCAGGCGAGTTTTGTTTTCCAGGGAAAAGCGCCGTTGTTTGTGTCTGGGGGCCTGTGGCTGGAGTGGCCGTCTGGTTCCTTAGACTCCACGATACCCAGGATGGTTCCCAGACCTGAGGTGGCACCAGTGCCAAGTCGGGCTAGTTTGATGGTGCAAAGTGGCTCCTGCAATCTGCCATCCAGAAGCGGGGCAGCTTACTTTTGTTTGCCAGGGAAACGGGCCGAGGTTTTTCTCTGGGGGCCTATGGCAGGGAGGGACCGGCTGGCTCCTGAAAAGCTACGATAGGCAGGATGGTGACCAGACCCATGGTGGCACCAGTGCCAAGTTGGGCTGATTTGATAGTAGCAAGTGGCTCCTGCAATCTGCCATCAAAAGTTTGGCAGGCGAGTTTTGTTTTCCAGGGAAAAGCGCCGTTGTTTGTGTTTGGGGGCCTGTGGCTGGGAGTGACCGGCTGGCTCCTTAGAACCCACGATACGCCGGATGGTTCCCTGACCCAAGGTGGCACCAGTGCCAAGTTGGGCTGGTTTGATAGTACCAAGTGCGTCCTGCAATCTGCCATCAAAAAGTTGTCAGGCGAGTTTTGTTTTCCAGGGTAACGCGCCGTTGTTTTTTTTAGAGACTTGTGGCTGGGAGTGTCCGCCTGTCCTCTTAGAATCTACGTTACGCAGCATGGTTCCCAGAGCCAAGGTGGCACCAGTGCCAAGTTGGGCTGGTTTGATAGTAGCAAGTGGTTCCTGCAATCTGCCATCCAGAAGAGGGGCAGCTTACTTTTGTTTGCCAGGGAAACGGGCCGAGGTATTTCTCTGGGGGCCTATGGCAGGGAGTGACCGGCCGGCTCCTGAAAAGCTAAGATAGGCAGGATGTTTACCAGACCCATGAGGGCACAAGTGCCAAGTTGGGCTAATTTTATACTACCAAGTGGCTCCTGCAATCTGCCATCCAGAATTGGGGGTGCTTACTTTTGTTTTCCAAGGAAACGGGCCGAGGTTTGTGTCTGGGGGTTTATGGCTGGGAGTGACCGGCTGGCTCCTGAAAAGCTACGATAGGCAGGATGGTGACCAGACCCAAGGTGGCACCAGTGCCAAGTTGGGCTTGTTTGATAGTACCAAGTGGCTCCTGCAATCTGCCATCAAAAAGTTGGCAGGCGAGTTTTGTTTTCCAGGGAAAAGCGCCGTTGTTTGTGTTTGGGCGCCTGTGGCACGGAGTGGCCGGGTGGCTGCTTAGAATCCACGATACGCAGGCTGGTTCCCAGACCAGAGGTGGCACCAGTGCCAAGTCGGGCTGTTTTGACACTACCAAGTGGCTCCTGAAATCTGCCATCCAGAATCGGGGCAGCTTAATTTTGTTTGCCAGGGAAACGGTCCGAGGTTTGTGTCTGGGGGCCTATGGCTGGGAGTGACCGGCTGGCTCCTGAAATGCTACAATAGGCAGGATGGTTCCCAGACCCATAGTGGCACCAGTTCCAAGTTGGGATGGTTTGATAGTACCAAGTGGCTCCTGCAATCTGCCATCAAAAAGCTTGCAGGCGAGTTTTGTTTTCCAGGGAAAAGCGCCGTTGTTTGTATTTGGGGGCCTGTGGCTGGGAGTGGCCGCCTGGCGCCTTAGAATCTACGTTACGCAGCATGGTTCCCAGACCCAAAGTGGCACCAGTGTCAAGTCGGGCTGGTTTTATAGTACCAAGTGGTTCATGCAATCTGCCATCCAGAAGCGGGGCAGCTTAATTTTGTTTGCCAGGGAAACGGGCCGAGCTTTGTGTCTGGGCGCCTATGGCTGGGAGTGACCTGCTAGGTACTGAAAAGCTACGATAGGCAGGATGGTGACCACATCCATGGTGGCACCAGTGCCAAGTTGGGCTGGTTTGATAGTACCAAGTGGCTCCTGCAATCCGCCATCAAAAAGTTGGCAGGCGAGTTTTGTTTTCCAGGGAAAAGCGCCGTTGTTTGTGTTTGGGTGCCTGTGGCAGGGAGTGGCCGGCTGGCTCCTTAGAATCCACGATACGCAGGATGGTTCCCAGACCCAAGGTGGCACCAGTGCCAAGTTGGGCTGGTTTGATACTACCAAGTGCGTCCTGCAATCTGCCATCCAGAAGCGGGGTAGCTTACTTTTTTTTGCCAGGGAAACGGGCCGAGGTTTTTGTCTCGGGGCCTATGGCTGGGAGTGACCGGCTGGCTCCTGAAAAGCTACGATAGGCAGGATGGTGACCAGACCCATGGTGGCACCAGTGCCAAGTTGGGCTGATTTGATAGTACCAAGTGGCTCCTGCAATCTGCCATCAAAAATTTGGCAGGCGAGTTTTGTTTTCCAGGGAAAAGCGCCCTTGTTTGTGTTTGGGGGCCTGTGGCTGGGAGTGGCCGGCTGGCTAATTAGAATCAACGATACGCAGGATGGTTCCCAGACCAGAGGTGGCACCAGTGACAAGTCGGGCTGGTTTGATACTACCAAGCGCGTCCTGCAATGTGCCATCCAGAAGCGGGGCAGCTTACTTTTGTTTGCCAGGGAAACGGGCCGAGGTTTGTGTCTGGGGGCCTATGGCTGGGAGTGACCGGCTGGCTCCTGAAAAGCTACGATAGGCAGGATGGTGACCAGACCCATGGTGGCACCAGTGCCAAGTTGGGCTGATTTGATAGTAGCAAGTGGCTCCTGCAATCTGCCATCAAAATGTTGGCAGGCGAGTTTTGTTTTCCAGGGAAAAGCGCCTTTGATTGTGTTTGGGGGCCTGTGGCTGGGAGTGACCGGCTGGCTCCTTAGAATCCACGATACGCCGGATGGTTCCCAGACCCAAGGTGGCACCAGTGCCAAGTTGGGCTGGTTTGATAGTACCAAGTTATTCCTGCAATCTGCCATCCAGAAGCGGGGCAGCTTAATTTTCTTTGCCAGGGAAACGGGCCGAGGTTTGTGTCTGGGGGCCTATGGCTGGGAGTGACCGGCTGGCTCCTGAAAAGCTACGATAGGCAGGATGGTGACCAGACCCATGGTGGCAGCAGTGCCAAGTTGGGCTGGTTTGATAGTACCAAGTGGCTCCTGCAATCTGCCATCAAAAAGTTGGCAGGCGAGTTTTGTTTTCCAGGGAAAAGCGCCGTTGTTTGTGTTTGGGGGCCTGTGGCTGGGAGTGGCCGGCTAGCTCCTTAGAATCCACGATACGCAGCATGGTTCCCAGACCAGAGGTGGCACCAGTACCAAGTCGGGCAGGTTTGATAATACCGAGTGGATCCTGCAATCTGCCATCCAGAAGCGGGACAGCTTACTTTTGTTTGCCAGGGAAACGGGCAGAGCTTTGTGTCTGGGGGCCTATGGCTGGGAGTGACCTGCTAGGTACTGAAAAGCTACGATAGGCAGGATGGTGACCAGACCCATGGTGGCACCAGTGCCAAGTTGGGCTGGTTTGATAGTACCAAGTGGCTCCTGCAATCTGCCATCAAAAAGTTGGCAGGCGAGTTTTGTTTTCCAGGGAAAAGCGCCGTTGTTTGTGTTTGGGGGCCTGTGGCTGGGAGTGGCCGGCTGGCTCCTTAGAATCCACGATACGCAGGATGGTTCCCAGACCTGACGTTGCACCAGTGCCAAGTCGGGCTGGTTTGATACTACCAAGTGCGTCCTGCAATCTGCCATCCAGAAGCGGGGCAGCTTACTTTTGTTTGCCAGGGAAACGGGCCGAGGTTTGTGTCTGGGGGCCTATGGCTGGGAGTGACCGGCTGGCTCCTGAAAAGCTACGATAGGCAGGATGGTGACCAGACCCATGGTGGCACCAGTGCCAAGTTGGGCTGGTTCGATAGTACCAAGTGGCTCCTGCAATCTGCCATCAAAATTTGGCAGGCGAGTTTTGTTTTCCAGGGAAAAGCGCCATTGTTTGTGTTTGGGGGCCTGTGGGTGGGAGTGGCTGACTGGCTCCTTAGAATCCACGATACCCAGGATGGTTCCCAGACCTGAGGTGGCACCAGTGCCAAGTCGGGCTAGTTTGATGGTGCAAAGTGGCTCCTGCAATCTGCCATCCAGAAGCGGGGTAGCTTACTATTGTTTGCCAGGGAAACGGGCCGAGCTTTGTGTCTGGGGGCCTATGGCTGCGAGTGACCGGCTGGCTCCTGAAAAGCTACGATAGGCAGGATGGTGACCAGACCCATGGTGGCACCAGTGCCAAGTTGGGCTGGTTTGATAGTACCAAGTTGCTCCTGCAATCTGCCATCAAAAACTTGGCAGGCGAGTTTTGTTTTCCAGGGAAAAGCGCCGTTGTTTGTGTCTGGGGGCCTGTGGCTGGAGTGGCCGTCTGGTTCCTTAGACTCCACGATACCCAGGATGGTTCCCAGACCTGAGGTGGCACCAGTGCCAAGTCGGGCTAGTTTGATGGTGCAAAGTGGCTCCTGCAATCTGCCATCCAGAAGCGGGGCAGCTTACTTTTGTTTGCCAGGGAAACGGGCCGAGGTTTTCTCTGGGGGCCTATGGCAGGGAGGGACCGGCTGGCTCCTGAAAAGCTACGATAGGCAGGATGGTGACCAGACCCATGGTGGCACCAGTGCCAAGTTGGGCTGATTTGATAGTAGCAAGTGGCTCCTGCAATCTGCCATCAAAAGTTTGGCAGGCGAGTTTTGTTTTCCAGGGAAAAGCGCCGTTGTTTGTGTTTGGGGGCCTGTGGCTGGGAGTGACCGGCTGGCTCCTTAGAACCCACGATACGCCGGATGGTTCCCTGACCCAAGGTGGCACCAGTGCCAAGTTGGGCTGGTTTGATAGTACCAAGTTATTCCTGCAATCTGCCGTCCAGAAGCGGGGCAGCTTACTTTTGTTTGCCAGGGAAACGGGCCGAGGTTTGTGTCTGGGGGCCTATGGCTGGGAGTGACCGGCTGGCTCCTGAAAAGCTACGATAGGCAGGATGGTGACCAGACCCATGGTGGCACCAGTGCCAAGTTGGGCTGGTTTGATAGTACCAAGTGGCTCCTGCAATCTGCCATCAAAAAGTTGGCAGGCGAGTTTTGTTTTCCAGGGAAAAGCGCCGTTGTTTGTGTTTGGGGGCCTGTGGGTGGGAGTGGCCGGCTGGCTCCTTAGAATCCACGATACGCAGGATGGTTCCCAGACCTGACGTTGCACCAGTGCCAAGTCGGGCTGGTTTGATACTACCAAGTGCGTCCTGCAATCTGCCATCCAGAAGCGGGGCAGTTAACTTTTGTTTGCCAGGGAAACGGGCCGAGGTTTGTGTCTGGGGGCCTATGGCTGGGAGTGACCGGCTGGCTCCTGAAAAGCTACGATAGGCAGGATGGTGACCAGACCCATGGTGGCACCACTGCCAAGTTGGGCTGGTTCGATAGTACCAAGTGGCTCCTGCAATCTGCCATCAAAATGTTGGCAGGCGAGTTTTGTTTTCCAGGGAAAAGCGCCATTGTTTGTGTTTGGGGGTCTGTGGCTGGGAGTGGCCAGCTTGCTAATTGGAATCCACGATACGCAGCATGGTTCCCAGACCTGAGGTGGCACCAGTGCCAAGTCGGGCTAGTTTGATGGTGCAAAGTGGCTCCTGCAATCTGCCATCCAGAAGCGGGGTAGCTTACTATTGTTTGCCAGGGAAACGGGCCGAGCTTTGTGTCTGGGGGCCTATGGCTGCGAGTGACCGGCTGGCTCCTGAAAAGCTACGATAGGCAGGATGGTGACCAGACCCATGGTGGCACCAGTGCCAAGTTGGGCTGGTTTGATAGTACCAAGTTGCTCCTGCAATCTGCCATCAAAAACTTGGCAGGCGAGTTTTGTTTTCCAGGGAAAAGCGCCGTTGTTTGTGTCTGGGGGCCTGTGGCTGGAGTGGCCGTCTGGTTCCTTAGACTCCACGATACCCAGGATGGTTCCCAGACCTGAGGTGGCACCAGTGCCAAGTCGGGCTAGTTTGATGGTGCAAAGTGGCTCCTGCAATCTGCCATCCAGAAGCGGGGCAGCTTACTTTTGTTTGCCAGGGAAACGGGCCGAGGTTTTTCTCTGGGGGCCTATGGCAGGGAGGGACCGGCTGGCTCCTGAAAAGCTACGATAGGCAGGATGGTGACCAGACCCATGGTGGCACCAGTGCCAAGTTGGGCTGATTTGATAGTAGCAAGTGGCTCCTGCAATCTGCCATCAAAAGTTTGGCAGGCGAGTTTTGTTTTCCAGGGAAAAGCGCCGTTGTTTGTGTTTGGGGGCCTGTGGCTGGGAGTGACCGGCTGGCTCCTTAGAACCCACGATACGCCGGATGGTTCCCTGACCCAAGGTGGCACCAGTGCCAAGTTGGGCTGGTTTGATAGTACCAAGTTATTCCTGCAATCTGCCGTCCAGAAGCGGGGCAGCTTACTTTTGTTTGCCAGGGAAACGGGCCGAGGTTTGTGTCTGGGGGCCTATGGCTGGGAGTGACCGGCTGGCTCCTGAAAAGCTACGATAGGCAGGATGGTGACCAGACCCATGGTGGCACCAGTGCCAAGTTGGGCTGGTTTGATAGTACCAAGTGGCTCCTGCAATCTGCCATCAAAAAGTTGGCAGGCGAGTTTTGTTTTCCAGGGAAAAGCGCCGTTGTTTGTGTTTGGGGGCCTGTGGGTGGGAGTGGCCGGCTGGCTCCTTAGAATCCACGATACGCAGGATGGTTCCCAGACCTGACGTTGCACCAGTGCCAAGTCGGGCTGGTTTGATACTACCAAGTACGTCCTGCAATCTGCCATCCAGAAGCGGGGCAGTTAACTTTTGTTTGCCAGGGAAACGGGCCGAGGTTTGTGTCTGGGGGCCTATGGCTGGGAGTGACCGGCTGGCTCCTGAAAAGCTACGATAGGCAGGATGGTGACCAGACCCATGGTGGCACCACTGCCAAGTTGGGCTGGTTCGATAGTACCAAGTGGCTCCTGCAATCTGCCATCAAAATGTTGGCAGGCGAGTTTTGTTTTCCAGGGAAAAGCGCCGTTGTTTGTGTTTGGGGGTCTGTGGCTGGGAGTGGCCAGCTTGCTAATTGGAATCCACGATACGCAGCATGGTTCCCAGACCTGAGGGGGCACCAGTGACAAGTCGGGCCAGTTTGATGGTGAAAGTGGCTCCTGCAATCTGCCATCCAGAAGCGGGGCAACTTACTTTTGTTTTCCAGGGAAAAGGGCCGAGGTTTTTCTCTGGGGGCCTATGGCTGGGAGTGACCGTCTGGCGCCTGAACAGCTACGATAGGCAGGATGGTGACCAGACCCATGGTGGCACCAGTGCCAAGTTGGGCTGGTTTGATAGTACCAAGTGGCTCCTGCAATCTGCCATCAAAAAGTTGGCAGGCCAGTTTTGTTATCCAGGGAAAAGCGCCGTTGTTTTTGTTTGGGGGCCTGTGGCTGGGAGTGGCCGGCTGGCTCCTTAGAATCCACGATACGCAGCATGGTTCCCAGACCAGAGGTGGCACCAGTGCCAAGTTGGGCTGGTTTGATAGTACCAAGTGCGTCCTGCAATCTGCCATCCAGAAGCGGGGTAGCTTACTTTTGTTTGCCAGGGAAATGGGCCGAGGTTTTTGTCTGGGGGCCTATGGCAGGGAGTGACCGGCTGGCTCCTGAAAAACTACGATAGCCAGGATGGTGACCAGACCCATGGTGGCACCAGTGCCAAGTTGGGCTGGTTTGATAGTACCAAGTGGCTCCTGCAATCTGCCATCAAAAAGTTGGCAGGCGAGTTTTGTTTTCCAGGGAAAAGCGCCGTTGTTTGTGTCTGCGGGCCTGTGCTGGCTCCTTAGAATCCACGATACGCAGCATGGTTCCCAGACCCAAGGTGGCACCAGTGCCAAGTTGGGCTGGTTTGATAGTACCAAGTGGTTCCTGCAATCTGCCATCAAAAAGTTGGTAGGCGAGTTTTTTTTCCAGGGAAAATCGCCGTTGTTTTTGTTTGGGGGCCTGTGGCTGGGAGTGGCCGGCTGGCTCCTTAGAATCCACGATACCCAGGATGGTTCCCAGACCAGAGGTGGCACCAGTACCAAGTCGGGCTGGTTTGATAATAACAAGTGGATCCTGCAATCTGCCATCCAGAAGCGGGGCAGCTTACTTTTGTTTGCCAGGGAAACGGGCCGAGCTTTGTGTCTGGGGGCCTATGGCTGGGAGTGACCGGCTGGCTCCTGAAAAGCTACGATAGGCAGGATGGTGACCAGACCCATGGTGGCACCAGTGCCAAGTTGGGCTGGTTTGATAGTACCAAGTGGCTCCTGCAATCTGCCATCAAAAAGTTGGCAGGCGAGTTTTGTTTTCCAGGGAAAAGCGCCTTTGATTGTGTTTTGGGGCCTGTGGCTGGGAGTGGCCAACTGGCTCCTTAGAATCCACGATACGCAGGATGGTTCCCAGACCCAAGGTGGCACCAGTGCCAAGTCGGGCTGGTTTGTTAGTACCAAGTGGTTCCTGCAATCTGCCATCCAGAAGCGGGGCAGCTGAATTTTGTTTGCCAGAGAAAAAGGCTGTTGTTTGTGTTTCGGGGCCTGTGGCTGGCAGTGGATGGCTGGCTCCTGAAAATCCATGATACGCAGCATGGTTCCCAGACCCAAGGTGGCACCAGTGCCAAGTAGGGCTGGTTTCATAGTACCCAGTGGCTCCTGCAATATGCCATCCAGAAGAGGGGCAGTTGAGTTTTGTTTTCCAGAGAAAAGGGTCGTGGTTTGTGTTTGGGGCCTATGGCTGAGAGTGACCGGCTGGCTACTGAAAAGCTACGATAGGCAGGATGGTGACCAGACCCATGGTGGCACCAGTGCCAAGTCGGGCTGGTTTGATAATACTAAATAGCTCCTGCAATCTGCCATCCAGACGCGGGGCAGCGGATTTTTGCTTGCTGGAGAAAAGTTCCGTGGGTTTTTTTTGGGGGTATATGGCTGGACGTGGCCGGCTGACTCCTTAAAAACATCGATACGCAGGATGGTTCCCTGACCCAAGGTGGCATCACTGCCAAGTCGGGCTGTTTTCGTAGTACCAAGTGCGTCCTGCAATTTGCCATCCAGAAGAGGGGCAGTTGAGTTTTGTTTACCAGAGAAAAGGGCCATGGCTTGTGTTTGGGGGCATATGGCTGAGAGTGGCCGGCTGGCGCCTGAAAATCCACGATAGGCAGGATGGTTCCCAGAGCCAAGGTGGCACCAGTGCCATGTTGGCCTGGTTTGATAGTACCATGTGGCTCCTGCAATCTGCCATCCAGAAGCGGGGCAGCTTACTTTTGTTTGCCAGGGAAACGGGCCGAGGTATTTGTCTGGGGGCCTATGGCTGGGAGTGACCGCCTGGCTCCTGAAAAGCTACGATAGGCAGGATGGTGACCAGACCCATGGTGGCACCAGTGCCAAGCTGGGCTGGTTTGATAGTACCAAGTGGCTCCTGCAATCTGCCATCAAAAAGTTGACAGGCGAGTTTTGTTTTCCAGGGTAACGCGCCGTTGTTTTTGTTTAGAGACTTGTGGCTGGGAGTGTCCGCCTGTCCTCTTAGAATCTACGTTACGCAGCATGGTTCCCAGAGCCAAGGTGGCACCAGTGCCAAGTTGGGCTGGTTTGATAGTAGCAAGTGGTTCCTGCAATCTGCCATCCAGAAGAGGGGCAGCTTACTTTTGTTTGCCAGGGAAACGGGCCGAGGTATTTCTCTGGGGGCCTATGGCAGGGAGTGACCGGCCGGCTCCTGAAAAGCTAAGATAGGCAGGATGTTTACCAGACCCATGAGGGCACAAGTGCCAAGTTGGGCTAATTTTATACTACCAAGTGGCTCCTGCAATCTGCCATCCAGAATTGGGGGTGCTTACTTTTGTTTTCCAAGGAAACGGGCCGAGGTTTGTGTCTGGGGGTTTATGGCTGGGAGTGACCGGCTGGCTCCTGAAAAGCTACGATAGGCAGGATGGTGACCAGACCCAAGGTGGCACCAGTGCCAAGTTGGGCTTGTTTGATAGTACCAAGTGGCTCCTGCAATCTGCCATCAAAAAGTTGGCAGGCGAGTTTTGTTTTCCAGGGAAAAGCGCCGTTGTTTGTGTTTGGGCGCCTGTGGCACGGAGTGGCCGGGTGGCTGCTTAGAATCCACGATACGCAGGCTGGTTCCCAGACCAGAGGTGGCACCAGTGCCAAGTCGGGCTGTTTTGACACTACCAAGTGGCTCCTGAAATCTGCCATCCAGAATCGGGGCAGCTTAATTTTGTTTGCCAGGGAAACGGTCCGAGGTTTGTGTCTGGGGGCCTATGGCTGGGAGTGACCGGCTGGCTCCTGAAATGCTACAATAGGCAGGATGGTTCCCAGACCCATAGTGGCACCAGTTCCAAGTTGGGATGGTTTGATAGTACCAAGTGGCTCCTGCAATCTGCCATCAAAAAGCTTGCAGGCGAGTTTTGTTTTCCAGGGAAAAGCGCCGTTGTTTGTATTTGGGGGCCTGTGGCTGGGAGTGGCCGCCTGGCGCCTTAGAATCTACGTTACGCAGCATGGTTCCCAGACCCAAAGTGGCACCAGTGTCAAGTTGGGCTGGTTTGATAGTACCAAGTGGCTCCTGCAATCTGCCATCCAGAAGCGGGGTAGCTTACTTTTGTTTGCCAGGGAAACGGGCAGAGCTTTCTGTCTGGGGGCCTATGGTTGGGAGTAACCGGCTGGCTCCTGAAAAGCTACGATAGGCAGGATGGTTCCCAGATCCAAGATGGCACCAGTGCCAAGTCGGGGTGGTTTGATGGTGCAAAGTGGCTCCTGCAATCTGCCATCCTGACGCGGGGCAGCGGATTTTTGTTTCCAAGAGAAATGGTCCGTGGTTTGTTTATGGGGGTATATGGCTGGGCGTGGCCTGCTGGCTCCTTAAAAAGCTACGATAGGCAGGATGGTTCCCTGACCCAAGGTGGCACCAGTGCCAAGTCGGGCGGTTTTCGTAGTACAAAGTGCGTCCTAAAATTTGCCATCCAGAAGAGGGGCAGTTGAGTTTTGTTTACCAGAGAAAAGGGCCGTGGTTTGTGTTTGGGGGCATATGGCTGATAGTGGCCGTCTGGCCCCTGAAAATCCACGATAGGCAGGATGGTTCCCAGACCTGAGGTGGCACCAGTGCCAGGTCGGGCTGGTTTGATAGTACTAAATAGCACCTGCAATCTGCCATGCAGAAGCGGGGCAGCTTACTTTTGTTTGCCAGGGAAACGGGCCGAGGTTTGTGTCTGGGGGCCTATGGCTGGGAGTGACCGCCTGGCTCCTGAAAAGCTACGATAGGCAGGATGGTGACCAGACCCATGGTGGCACCAGTGCCAAGTTGGGCTGGTTTGATAGTACCAAGTGGCTCCTGCAATCTGCCATCCAAAAGTTGGCAGGCGAGTTTTGTTTTCCAGGGAAAAGCGCCGTTGTTTGTGTCTGGGGGACTGTGGGTGGGAGTGGCCGGCTGGCTCCTTAGAACACACGATACGCAGGATGGTTCCCAGACCCAAGGTGGCATCAGTGCCACGTCGGGCTGGTTTGATGGTGCCAAGTGGTTCCTGCAATCTGCCATCCTGAAGCGGGGTAGCTTACCTTTGTGTGCCAGGGAAACGGGCCGAGGTTTATGACTGGGGGCCTAGGGCTAGGAGTGACCGGCTGGCTCCTGAAAAGCTACGATAGGCAGGATGGTGACCAGACCCATGGTGGCACCAGTGCCAAGTTGGGCTGGTTTGATAGTACCAAGTGGCTCCTGCAATCTGCCATCAAAAAGTTGGCAGGCGAGTTTTGTTTTCCAGGGAAAAGCGCCGTTGTTTGTGTTTGGGGGACTGTGGGTGGGAGTGGCCGGCTGGCTCCTTAGAACACACGATACGCAGGATGGTTCCCAGACCCAAGGTGGCACCAGTGCCAAGTCGGGCTGGTTTGATAGCACCAAGTGGCTCCTGCAATCTGCCATCCAGAAGCGGGGCAGCTTACTTTTGTTTGCCAGGGAAACGGACCGAGGTTTTTTTCTGGGGGCCTATGGCTGGGAGTGACCGGCTGGCTCCTGAAAAGCTACGATAGGCAGGATGGTGACCAGACCCATGGTGGCACCAGTGCCAAGTTGGGCTGGTTTGATACTACCAAGTGGCTCCTGCACTCTGCCATCAAAAACTTGGCAGGCGAGTTTTGTTTTCCAGGGAAAAGCGCCGTTGTTTGTGTTTGGGGGCCTGTGGCTGGGAGTGGCCGGCTGGCTCCTTAGAATCCACGATACGCAGCATGGTTCCCAGACCAGAGGTGGCACCAGTGCCAAGTCGGGCTGGTTTGATGGTGCAAAGTGGCTCCTGCAATCTGCCATCCAGAAGTGCGGTAGCTTACTTTTGTGTGCCAGGGAAACAGGCCGAGGTTTGTGTCTGGGGGCCTATGGCTGGGAGTGACCGGCTGGCTCCTGAAAAGCTACGATAGGCAGGATGGTGACCAGACCCATGGTGGCACCAGTGCCAAGTCGGGCTGGTTTGATAATACTAAATAGCTCCTGCAATCTGCCATCCAGACGCGGGGCAGCGGATTTTTGCTTGCTGGAGAAAAGTTCCGTGGGTTTTTTTTGGGGGTATATGGCTGGACGTGGCCGGCTGACTCCTTAAAAACATCGATACGCAGGATGGTTCCCTGACCCAAGGTGGCATCACTGCCAAGTCGGGCTGTTTTCGTAGTACCAAGTGCGTCCTGCAATTTGCCATCCAGAAGAGGGGCAGTTGAGTTTTGTTTACCAGAGAAAAGGGCCGTGGCTTGTGTTTGGGGGCATATGGCTGAGAGTGGCCGGCTGGCGCCTGAAAATCCACGATAGGCAGGATGGTTCCCAGAGCCAAGGTGGCACCAGTGCCATGTTGGCCTGGTTTGATAGTACCATGTGGCTCCTGCAATCTGCCATCCAGAAGCGGGGCAGCTTACTTTTGTTTGCCAGGGAAACGGGCCGAGGTATTTGTCTGGGGGCCTATGGCTGGGAGTGACCGCCTGGCTCCTGAAAAGCTACGATAGGCAGGATGGTGACCAGACCCATGGTGGCACCAGTGCCAAGCTGGGCTGGTTTGATAGTACCAAGTGGCTCCTGCAATCTGCCATCAAAAACTTGGCAGGCGAGTTTTGTTTTCCAGGGTAACGCGCCGTTGTTTTTGTTTAGAGACCTGTGGCTGGGAGTGTCCGCCTGTCCTCTTAGAATCTACGTTACGCAGCATGGTTCCCAGAGCCAAGGTGGCACCAGTGCCAAGTTGGGCTGGCTTGATAGTAGCAAGTGGTTCCTGCAATCTGCCATCCAGAAGAGGGGCAGCTTACTTTTGTTTGCCAGGGAAACGGGCCGAGGTATTTCTCTGGGGGCCTATGGCAGGGAGTGACCGGCCGGCTCCTGAAAAGCTAAGATAGGCAGGATGTTTACCAGACCCATGATGGCACAAGTGCCAAGTTGGGCTAATTTGATACTACCAAGTGGCTCCTGCAATCTGCCATCCAGAATTGGGGGTGCTTACTTTTGTTTTCCAAGGAAACGGGCCGAGGTTTGTGTCTGGGGGTTTATGGCTGGGAGTGACCGGCTGGCTCCTGAAAAGCTACGATAGGCAGGATGGTGACCAGACCCATGGTGGCACCAGTGCCAAGTTGGGCTGGTTTGATAGTACCAAGTGGCTCCTGCAATCTGCCATCAAAAAGTTGGCAGGCGAGTTTTGTTTTCCAGGGAAAAGCGCCGTTGTTTGTGTTTGGGGGCCTGTGGGTGGGAGTGGCCGGCTGGCTCCTTAGAATCCACGATACGCAGGATGGTTCCCAGACCTGACGTTGCACCAGTGCCAAGTCGGGCTGGTTTTATAGTACCAAGTGCGTCCTGCAATCTGCCATCCAGAAGCGGGGCAGTTAACTTTTGTTTGCCAGGGAAACGGGCCGAGGTTTGTGTCTGGGGGCCTATGGCTGGGAGTGACCGGCTGGCTCCTGAAAAGCTACGATAGGCAGGATGGTGACCAGACCCATGGTGGCACCACTGCCAAGTTGGGCTGGTTCGATAGTACCAAGTGGCTCCTGCAATCTGCCATCAAAATGTTGGCAGGCGAGTTTTGTTTTCCAGGGAAAAGCGCCGTTGTTTGTGTTTGGGGGTCTGTGGCTGGGAGTGGCCAGCTTGCTAATTGGAATCCACGATACGCAGCATGGTTCCCAGACCTGAGGTGGCACCAGTGCCACGTCTGGCTAGTTTGATGGTGCAAAGTGGCTCCTGCAATCTGCCATCCAGAAGCGGGGTAGCTTACTATTGTTTGCCAGGGAAACGGGCCGAGCTTTGTGTCTGGGGGCCTATGGCTGCGAGTGACCGGCTGGCTCCTGAAAAGCTACGATAGGCAGGATGGTGACCAGACCCATGGTGGCACCAGTGCCAAGTTGGGCTGGTTTGATAGTACCAAGTTGCTCCTGCAATCTGCCATCAAAAACTTGGCAGGCGAGTTTTGTTTTCCAGGGAAAAGCGCCGTTGTTTGTGTCTGGGGGCCTGTGGCTGGAGTGGCCGTCTGGTTCCTTAGACTCCACGATACCCAGGATGGTTCCCAGACCTGAGGTGGCACCAGTGCCAAGTCGGGCTAGTTTGATGGTGCAAAGTGGCTCCTGCAATCTGCCATCCAGAAGCGGGGCAGCTTACTTTTGTTTGCCAGGGAAACGGGCCGAGGTTTTTCTCTGGGGGCCTATGGCAGGGAGGGACCGGCTGGCTCCTGAAAAGCTACGATAGGCAGGATGGTGACCAGACCCATGGTGGCACCAGTGCCAAGTTGGGCTGATTTGATAGTAGCAAGTGGCTCCTGCAATCTGCCATCAAAAGTTTGGCAGGCGAGTTTTGTTTTCCAGGGAAAAGCGCCGTTGTTTGTGTTTGGGGGCCTGTGGCTGGGAGTGACCGGCTGGCTCCTTAGAACCCACGATACGCCGGATGGTTCCCTGACCCAAGGTGGCACCAGTGCCAAGTTGGGCTGGTTTGATAGTACCAAGTTATTCCTGCAATCTGCCGTCCAGAAGCGGGGCAGCTTACTTTTGTTTGCCAGGGAAACGGGCCGAGGTTTGTGTCTGGGGGCCTATGGCTGGGAGTGACCGGCTGGCTCCTGAAAAGCTACGATAGGCAGGATGGTGACCAGACCCATGGTGGCACCAGTGCCAAGTTGGGCTGGTTTGATAGTACCAAGTGGCTCCTGCAATCTGCCATCAAAAAGTTGGCAGGCGAGTTTTGTTTTCCAGGGAAAAGCGCCGTTGTTTGTGTTTGGGGGCCTGTGGGTGGGAGTGGCCGGCTGGCTCCTTAGAATCCACGATACGCAGGATGGTTCCCAGACCTGACGTTGCACCAGTGCCAAGTCGGGCTGGTTTGATACTACCAAGTGCGTCCTGCAATCTGCCATCCAGAAGCGGGGCAGTTAACTTTTGTTTGCCAGGGAAACGGGCCGAGGTTTGTGTCTGGGGGCCTATGGCTGGGAGTGACCGGCTGGCTCCTGAAAAGCTACGATAGGCAGGATGGTGACCAGACCCATGGTGGCACCACTGCCAAGTTGGGCTGGTTCGATAGTACCAAGTGGCTCCTGCAATCTGCCATCAAAATGTTGGCAGGCGAGTTTTGTTTTCCAGGGAAAAGCGCCGTTGTTTGTGTTTGGGGGTCTGTGGCTGGGAGTGGCCAGCTTGCTAATTGGAATCCACGATACGCAGCATGGTTCCCAGACCTGAGGGGGCACCAGTGACAAGTCGGGCCAGTTTGATGGTGAAAGTGGCTCCTGCAATCTGCCATCCAGAAGCGGGGCAACTTACTTTTGTTTTCCAGGGAAAAGGGCCGAGGTTTTTCTCTGGGGGCCTATGGCTGGGAGTGACCGTCTGGCGCCTGAACAGCTACGATAGGCAGGATGGTGACCAGACCCATGGTGGCACCAGTGCCAAGTTGGGCTGGTTTGATAGTACCAAGTGGCTCCTGCAATCTGCCATCAAAAAGTTGGCAGGCCAGTTTTGTTATCCAGGGAAAAGCGCCGTTGTTTTTGTTTGGGGGCCTGTGGCTGGGAGTGGCCGGCTGGCTCCTTAGAATCCACGATACGCAGCATGGTTCCCAGACCAGAGGTGGCACCAGTGCCAAGTTGGGCTGGTTTGATAGTACCAAGTGCGTCCTGCAATCTGCCATCCAGAAGCGGGGTAGCTTACTTTTGTTTGCCAGGGAAATGGGCCGAGGTTTTTGTCTGGGGGCCTATGGCAGGGAGTGACCGGCTGGCTCCTGAAAAACTACGATAGCCAGGATGGTGACCAGACCCATGGTGGCACCAGTGCCAAGTTGGGCTGGTTTGATAGTACCAAGTGGCTCCTGCAATCTGCCATCAAAAAGTTGGCAGGCGAGTTTTGTTTTCCAGGGAAAAGCGCCGTTGTGTGTGTTTTGGGGCCTGTGGCTGGGAGTGGCCAGCTGGCTCCTTAGAATCCACGATACGCAGGATGGTTCCCAGACCCAAGGTGGCACCAGTGCCAAGTCGGGCTGGTTTGTTAGTACCAAGTGGTTCCTGCAATCTGCCATCCAGAAGCGGGGCAGCTGAATTTTGTTTGCCAGAGAAAAAGGCTGTTGTTTGTGTTTCGGGGCCTGTGGCTGGCAGTGGACGGCTGGCTCCTGAAAATCCATGATACGCAGCATGGTTCCCAGACCCAAGGTGGCACCAGTGCCAAGTAGGGCTGGTTTCATAGTACCCAGTGGCTCCTGCAATATGCCATCCAGAAGAGGGGCAGTTGAGTTTTGTTTTCCAGAGAAAAGGGCCGTGGTTTGTGTTTGGGGCCTATGGCTGAGAGTGACCGGCTGGCTACTGAAAAGCTACGATAGGCAGGATGGTGACCAGACCCATGGTGGCACCAGTGCCAAGTCGGGCTGGTTTGATAATACTAAATAGCTCCTGCAATCTGCCATCCAGACGCGGGGCAGCGGATTTTTGCTTGCTGGAGAAAAGTTCCGTGGGTTTTTTTTGGGGGTATATGGCTGGACGTGGCCGGCTGACTCCTTAAAAACATCGATACGCAGGATGGTTCCCTGACCCAAGGTGGCATCACTGCCAAGTCGGGCTGTTTTCGTAGTACCAAGTGCGTCCTGCAATTTGCCATCCAGAAGAGGGGCAGTTGAGTTTTGTTTACCAGAGAAAAGGGCCGTGGCTTGTGTTTGGGGGCATATGGCTGAGAGTGGCCGGCTGGCGCCTGAAAATCCACGATAGGCAGGATGGTTCCCAGAGCCAAGGTGGCACCAGTGCCATGTTGGCCTGGTTTTGATAGTACCATGTGGCTCCTGCAATCTGCCATCCAGAAGCGGGGCAGCTTACTTTTGTTTGCCAGGGAAACGGGCCGAGGTATTTGTCTGGGGGCCTATGGCTGGGAGTGACCGCCTGGCTCCTGAAAAGCTACGATAGGCAGGATGGTGACCAGACCCATGGTGGCACCAGTGCCAAGCTGGGCTGGTTTGATAGTACCAAGTGGCTCCTGCAATCTGCCATCAAAAAGTTGACAGGCGAGTTTTGTTTTCCAGGGTAACGCGCCGTTGTTTTTGTTTAGAGACTTGTGGCTGGGAGTGTCCGCCTGTCCTCTTAGAATCTACGTTACGCAGCATGGTTCCCAGAGCCAAGGTGGCACCAGTGCCAAGTTGGGCTGGTTTGATAGTAGCAAGTGGTTCCTGCAATCTGCCATCCAGAAGAGGGGCAGCTTACTTTTGTTTGCCAGGGAAACGGGCCGAGGTATTTCTCTGGGGGCCTATGGCAGGGAGTGACCGGCCGGCTCCTGAAAAGCTAAGATAGGCAGGATGTTTACCAGACCCATGAGGGCACAAGTGCCAAGTTGGGCTAATTTTATACTACCAAGTGGCTCCTGCAATCTGCCATCCAGAATTGGGGGTGCTTACTTTTGTTTTCCAAGGAAACGGGCCGAGGTTTGTGTCTGGGGGTTTATGGCTGGGAGTGACCGGCTGGCTCCTGAAAAGCTACGATAGGCAGGATGGTGACCAGACCCAAGGTGGCACCAGTGCCAAGTTGGGCTTGTTTGATAGTACCAAGTGGCTCCTGCAATCTGCCATCAAAAACTTGGCAGGCGAATTTTGTTTTCCAGGGTAACGCGCCGTTGTTTTTGTTTAGAGACCTGTGGCTGGGAGTGTCCGCCTGTCCTCTTAGAATCTACGTTACGCAGCATGGTTCCCAGAGCCAAGGTGGCACCAGTGCCAAGTTGGGCTGGCTTGATAGTAGCAAGTGGTTCCTGCAATCTGCCATCCAGAAGAGGGGCAGCTTACTTTTGTTTGCCAGGGAAACGGGCCGAGGTATTTCTCTGGGGGCCTATGGCAGGGAGTGACCGGCCGGCTCCTGAAAAGCTAAGATAGGCAGGATGTTTACCAGACCCATGATGGCACAAGTGCCAAGTTGGGCTAATTTGATACTACCAAGTGGCTCCTGCAATCTGCCATCCAGAATTGGGGGTGCTTACTTTTGTTTTCCAAGGAAACGGGCCGAGGTTTGTGTCTGGGGGTTTATGGCTGGGAGTGACCGGCTGGCTCCTGAAAAGCTACGATAGGCAGGATGGTGACCAGACCCATGGTGGCACCAGTGCCAAGTTGGGCTGGTTTGATAGTACCAAGTGGCTCCTGCAATCTGCCATCAAAAAGTTGGCAGGCGAGTTTTGTTTTCCAGGGAAAAGCGCCGTTGTTTGTGTTTGGGGGCCTGTGGGTGGGAGTGGCCGGCTGGCTCCTTAGAATCCACGATACGCAGGATGGTTCCCAGACCTGACGTTGCACCAGTGCCAAGTCGGGCTGGTTTGATAGTACCAAGTGCGTCCTGCAATCTGCCATCCAGAAGCGGGGCAGTTAACTTTTGTTTGCCAGGGAAACGGGCCGAGGTTTGTGTCTGGGGGCCTATGGCTGGGAGTGACCGGCTGGCTCCTGAAAAGCTACGATAGGCAGGATGGTGACCAGACCCATGGTGGCACCACTGCCAAGTTGGGCTGGTTCGATAGTACCAAGTGGCTCCTGCAATCTGCCATCAAAATGTTGGCAGGCGAGTTTTGTTTTCCAGGGAAAAGCGCCGTTGTTTGTGTTTGGGGGTCTGTGGCTGGGAGTGGCCAGCTTGCTAATTGGAATCCACGATACGCAGCATGGTTCCCAGACCTGAGGTGGCACCAGTGCCACGTCTGGCTAGTTTGATGGTGCAAAGTGGCTCCTGCAATCTGCCATCCAGAAGCGGGGTAGCTTACTATTGTTTGCCAGGGAAACGGGCCGAGCTTTGTGTCTGGGGGCCTATGGCTGCGAGTGACCGGCTGGCTCCTGAAAAGCTACGATAGGCAGGATGGTGACCAGACCCATGGTGGCACCAGTGCCAAGTTGGGCTGGTTTGATAGTACCAAGTTGCTCCTGCAATCTGCCATCAAAAACTTGGCAGGCGAGTTTTGTTTTCCAGGGAAAAGCGCCGTTGTTTGTGTCTGGGGGCCTGTGGCTGGAGTGGCCGTCTGGTTCCTTAGACTCCACGATACCCAGGATGGTTCCCAGACCTGAGGTGGCACCAGTGCCAAGTCGGGCTAGTTTGATGGTGCAAAGTGGCTCCTGCAATCTGCCATCCAGAAGCGGGGCAGCTTACTTTTGTTTGCCAGGGAAACGGGCCGAGGTTTTTCTCTGGGGGCCTATGGCAGGGAGGGACCGGCTGGCTCCTGAAAAGCTACGATAGGCAGGATGGTGACCAGACCCATGGTGGCACCAGTGCCAAGTTGGGCTGATTTGATAGTAGCAAGTGGCTCCTGCAATCTGCCATCAAAAGTTTGGCAGGCGAGTTTTGTTTTCCAGGGAAAAGCGCCGTTGTTTGTGTTTGGGGGCCTGTGGCTGGGAGTGACCGGCTGGCTCCTTAGAACCCACGATACGCCGGATGGTTCCCTGACCCAAGGTGGCACCAGTGCCAAGTTGGGCTGGTTTGATAGTACCAAGTTATTCCTGCAATCTGCCGTCCAGAAGCGGGGCAGCTTACTTTTGTTTGCCAGGGAAACGGGCCGAGGTTTGTGTCTGGGGGCCTATGGCTGGGAGTGACCGGCTGGCTCCTGAAAAGCTACGATAGGCAGGATGGTGACCAGACCCATGGTGGCACCAGTGCCAAGTTGGGCTGGTTTGATAGTACCAAGTGGCTCCTGCAATCTGCCATCAAAAAGTTGGCAGGCGAGTTTTGTTTTCCAGGGAAAAGCGCCGTTGTTTGTGTTTGGGGGCCTGTGGGTGGGAGTGGCCGGCTGGCTCCTTAGAATCCACGATACGCAGGATGGTTCCCAGACCTGACGTTGCACCAGTGCCAAGTCGGGCTGGTTTGATACTACCAAGTGCGTCCTGCAATCTGCCATCCAGAAGCGGGGCAGTTAACTTTTGTTTGCCAGGGAAACGGGCCGAGGTTTGTGTCTGGGGGCCTATGGCTGGGAGTGACCGGCTGGCTCCTGAAAAGCTACGATAGGCAGGATGGTGACCAGACCCATGGTGGCACCACTGCCAAGTTGGGCTGGTTCGATAGTACCAAGTGGCTCCTGCAATCTGCCATCAAAATGTTGGCAGGCGAGTTTTGTTTTCCAGGGAAAAGCGCCGTTGTTTGTGTTTGGGGGTCTGTGGCTGGGAGTGGCCAGCTTGCTAATTGGAATCCACGATACGCAGCATGGTTCCCAGACCTGAGGGGGCACCAGTGACAAGTCGGGCCAGTTTGATGGTGAAAGTGGCTCCTGCAATCTGCCATCCAGAAGCGGGGCAACTTACTTTTGTTTTCCAGGGAAAAGGGCCGAGGTTTTTCTCTGGGGGCCTATGGCTGGGAGTGACCGTCTGGCGCCTGAACAGCTACGATAGGCAGGATGGTGACCAGACCCATGGTGGCACCAGTGCCAAGTTGGGCTGGTTTGATAGTACCAAGTGGCTCCTGCAATCTGCCATCAAAAAGTTGGCAGGCCAGTTTTGTTATCCAGGGAAAAGCGCCGTTGTTTTTGTTTGGGGGCCTGTGGCTGGGAGTGGCCGGCTGGCTCCTTAGAATCCACGATACGCAGCATGGTTCCCAGACCAGAGGTGGCACCAGTGCCAAGTTGGGCTGGTTTGATAGTACCAAGTGCGTCCTGCAATCTGCCATCCAGAAGCGGGGTAGCTTACTTTTGTTTGCCAGGGAAATGGGCCGAGGTTTTTGTCTGGGGGCCTATGGCAGGGAGTGACCGGCTGGCTCCTGAAAAACTACGATAGCCAGGATGGTGACCAGACCCATGGTGGCACCAGTGCCAAGTTGGGCTGGTTTGATAGTACCAAGTGGCTCCTGCAATCTGCCATCAAAAAGTTGGCAGGCGAGTTTTGTTTTCCAGGGAAAAGCGCCGTTGTGTGTGTTTTGGGGCCTGTGGCTGGGAGTGGCCAGCTGGCTCCTTAGAATCCACGATACGCAGGATGGTTCCCAGACCCAAGGTGGCACCAGTGCCAAGTCGGGCTGGTTTGTTAGTACCAAGTGGTTCCTGCAATCTGCCATCCAGAAGCGGGGCAGCTGAATTTTGTTTGCCAGAGAAAAAGGCTGTTGTTTGTGTTTCGGGGCCTGTGGCTGGCAGTGGACGGCTGGCTCCTGAAAATCCATGATACGCAGCATGGTTCCCAGACCCAAGGTGGCACCAGTGCCAAGTAGGGCTGGTTTCATAGTACCCAGTGGCTCCTGCAATATGCCATCCAGAAGAGGGGCAGTTGAGTTTTGTTTTCCAGAGAAAAGGGCCGTGGTTTGTGTTTGGGGCCTATGGCTGAGAGTGACCGGCTGGCTACTGAAAAGCTACGATAGGCAGGATGGTGACCAGACCCATGGTGGCACCAGTGCCAAGTCGGGCTGGTTTGATAATACTAAATAGCTCCTGCAATCTGCCATCCAGACGCGGGGCAGCGGATTTTTGCTTGCTGGAGAAAAGTTCCGTGGGTTTTTTTTGGGGGTATATGGCTGGACGTGGCCGGCTGACTCCTTAAAAACATCGATACGCAGGATGGTTCCCTGACCCAAGGTGGCATCACTGCCAAGTCGGGCTGTTTTCGTAGTACCAAGTGCGTCCTGCAATTTGCCATCCAGAAGAGGGGCAGTTGAGTTTTGTTTACCAGAGAAAAGGGCCGTGGCTTGTGTTTGGGGGCATATGGCTGAGAGTGGCAGGCTGGCGCCTGAAAATCCACGATAGGCAGGATGGTTCCCAGAGCCAAGGTGGCACCAGTGCCATGTTGGCCTGGTTTTGATAGTACCATGTGGCTCCTGCAATCTGCCATCCAGAAGCGGGGCAGCTTACTTTTGTTTGCCAGGGAAACGGGCCGAGGTATTTGTCTGGGGGCCTATGGCTGGGAGTGACCGCCTGGCTCCTGAAAAGCTACGATAGGCAGGATGGTGACCAGACCCATGGTGGCACCAGTGCCAAGCTGGGCTGGTTTGATAGTACCAAGTGGCTCCTGCAATCTGCCATCAAAAAGTTGACAGGCGAGTTTTGTTTTCCAGGGTAACGCGCCGTTGTTTTTGTTTAGAGACTTGTGGCTGGGAGTGTCCGCCTGTCCTCTTAGAATCTACGTTACGCAGCATGGTTCCCAGAGCCAAGGTGGCACCAGTGCCAAGTTGGGCTGGTTTGATAGTAGCAAGTGGTTCCTGCAATCTGCCATCCAGAAGAGGGGCAGCTTACTTTTGTTTGCCAGGGAAACGGGCCGAGGTATTTCTCTGGGGGCCTATGGCAGGGAGTGACCGGCCGGCTCCTGAAAAGCTAAGATAGGCAGGATGTTTACCAGACCCATGAGGGCACAAGTGCCAAGTTGGGCTAATTTTATACTACCAAGTGGCTCCTGCAATCTGCCATCCAGAATTGGGGGTGCTTACTTTTGTTTTCCAAGGAAACGGGCCGAGGTTTGTGTCTGGGGGTTTATGGCTGGGAGTGACCGGCTGGCTCCTGAAAAGCTACGATAGGCAGGATGGTGACCAGACCCAAGGTGGCACCAGTGCCAAGTTGGGCTTGTTTGATAGTACCAAGTGGCTCCTGCAATCTGCCATCAAAAAGTTGGCAGGCGAGTTTTGTTTTCCAGGGAAAAGCGCCGTTGTTTGTGTTTGGGCGCCTGTGGCACGGAGTGGCCGGGTGGCTGCTTAGAATCCACGATATGCAGGCTGGTTCCCAGACCAGAGGTGGCACCAGTGCCAAGTCGGGCTGTTTTGACACTACCAAGTGGCTCCTGAAATCTGCCATCCAGAATCGGGGCAGCTTAATTTTGTTTGCCAGGGAAACGGTCCGAGGTTTGTGTCTGGGGGCCTATGGCTGGGAGTGACCGGCTGGCTCCTGAAATGCTACAATAGGCAGGATGGTTCCCAGACCCATAGTGGCACCAGTTCCAAGTTGGGATGGTTTGATAGTACCAAGTGGCTCCTGCAATCTGCCATCAAAAAGCTTGCAGGCGAGTTTTGTTTTCCAGGGAAAAGCGCCGTTGTTTGTATTTGGGGGCCTGTGGCTGGGAGTGGCCGCCTGGCGCCTTAGAATCTACGTTACGCAGCATGGTTCCCAGACCCAAAGTGGCACCAGTGTCAAGTTGGGCTGGTTTGATAGTACCAAGTGGCTCCTGCAATCTGCCATCCAGAAGCGGGGTAGCTTACTTTTGTTTGCCAGGGAAACGGGCAGAGCTTTCTGTCTGGGGGCCTATGGTTGGGAGTAACCGGCTGGCTCCTGAAAAGCTACGATAGGCAGGATGGTTCCCAGATCCAAGATGGCACCAGTGCCAAGTCGGGGTGGTTTGATGGTGGAAAGTGGCTCCTGCAATCTGCCATCCTGACGCGGGGCAGCGGATTTTTGTTTCCAAGAGAAATGGTCCGTGGTTTGTTTATGGGGGTATATGGCTGGGCGTGGCCTGCTGGCTCCTTAAAAAGCTACGATAGGCAGGATGGTTCCCTGACCCAAGGTGGCACCAGTGCCAAGTCGGGCGGTTTTCGTAGTACAAAGTGCGTCCTAAAATTTGCCATCCAGAAGAGGGGCAGTTGAGTTTTGTTTACCAGAGAAAAGGGCCGTGGTTTGTTTTTGGGGGCATATGGCTGATAGTGGCCGTCTGGCCCCTGAAAATCCACGATAGGCAGGATGGTTCCCAGACCTGAGGTGGCACCAGTGCCAGGTCGGGCTGGTTTGATAGTACTAAATAGCACCTGCAATCTGCCATGCAGAAGCGGGGCAGCTTACTTTTGTTTGCCAGGGAAACGGGCCGAGGTTTGTGTCTGGGGGCCTATGGCTGGGAGTGACCGCCTGGCTCCTGAAAAGCTACGATAGGCAGGATGGTGACCAGACCCATGGTGGCACCAGTGCCAAGTTGGGCTGGTTTGATAGTACCAAGTGGCTCCTGCAATCTGCCATCAAAAAGTTGGCAGGCGAGTTTTGTTTTCCAGGGAAAAGCGCCGTTGTTTGTGTCTGGGGGACTGTGGGTGGGAGTGGCCGGCTGGCTCCTTAGAACACACGATACGCAGGATGGTTCCCAGACCCAAGGTGGCATCAGTGCCACGTCGGGCTGGTTTGATGGTGCCAAGTGGTTCCTGCAATCTGCCATCCTGAAGCGGGGTAGCTTACCTTTGTGTGCCAGGGAAACGGGCCGAGGTTTATGACTGGGGGCCTAGGGCTAGGAGTGACCGGCTGGCTCCTGAAAAGCTACGATAGGCAGGATGGTGACCAGACCCATGGTGGCACCAGTGCCAAGTTGGGCTGGTTTGATAGTACCAAGTGGCTCCTGCAATCTGCCATCAAAAAGTTGGCAGGCGAGTTTTGTTTTCCAGGGAAAAGCGCCGTTGTTTGTGTTTGGGGGACTGTGGGTGGGAGTGGCCGGCTGGCTTCTTAGAACACACGATACGCAGGATGGTTCCCTGACCCAAGGTGGCACCAGTGCCAAGTCGGGCTGGTTTGATAGCACCAAGTGGCTCCTGCAATCTGCCATCCAGAAGCGGGGCAGCTTACTTTTGTTTGCCAGGGAAACGGACCGAGGTTTTTTTCTGGGGGCCTATGGCTGGGAGTGACCGGCTGCCTCCTGAAAAGCTACGATAGGCAGGATGGTGACCAGACCCATGGTGGCACCAGTGCCAAGTTGGGCTGGTTTGATACTACCAAGTGGCTCCTGCACTCTGCCATCAAAATGTTGGCAGGCGAGTTTTGTTTTCCAGGGAAAAGCGCCGTTGTTTGTGTTTGGGGGCCTGTGGCTGGGAGTGGCCGGCTGGCTCCTTAGAATCCACGATACGCAGCATGGTTCCCAGACCAGAGGTGGCACCAGTGCCAAGTCGGGCTGGTTTGATGGTGCAAAGTGGCTCCTGCAATCTGCCATCCAGAAGTGCGGTAGTTTACTTTTGTGTGCCAGGGAAACAGGCCGAGGTTTGTGTCTGGGGGCCTATGGCTGGGAGTGACCGGCTGGCTCCTGAAAAGCTACGATAGGCAGGATGGTGACCAGACCCATGGTGGCACCAGTGCCAAGTCGGGCTGGTTTGATAATACTAAATAGCTCCTGCAATCTGCCATCCAGACGCGGGGCAGCGGATTTTTGCTTGCTGGAGAAAAGTTCCGTGGGTTTTTTTTGGGGGTATATGGCTGGACGTGGCCGGCTGACTCCTTAAAAACATCGATACGCAGGATGGTTCCCTGACCCAAGGTGGCATCACTGCCAAGTCGGGCTGTTTTCGTAGTACCAAGTGCGTCCTGCAATTTGCCATCCAGAAGAGGGGCAGTTGAGTTTTGTTTACCAGAGAAAAGGGCCGTGGTTTGTTTTTGGGGCATATGGCTGAGAGTGGCCGGCTGGCGCCTGAAAATCCACGATAGGCAGGATGGTTCCCAGAGCCAAGGTGGCACCAGTGCCATGTTGGCCTGGTTTGATAGTACCATGTGGCTCCTGCAATCTGCCATCCAGAAGCGGGGCAGCTTACTTTTGTTTGCCAGGGAAACGGGCCGAGGTATTTGTCTGGGGGCCTATGGCTGGGAGTGACCGCCTGGCTCCTGAAAAGCTACGATAGGCAGGATGGTGACCAGACCCATGGTGGCACCAGTGCCAAGCTGGGCTGGTTTGATAGTACCAAGTGGCTCCTGCAATCTGCCATCAAAAACTTGGCAGGCGAGTTTTGTTTTCCAGGGTAACGCGCCGTTGTTTTTGTTTAGAGACCTGTGGCTGGGAGTGTCCGCCTGTCCTCTTAGAATCTACGTTACGCAGCATGGTTCCCAGAGCCAAGGTGGCACCAGTGCCAAGTTGGGCTGGCTTGATAGTAGCAAGTGGTTCCTGCAATCTGCCATCCAGAAGAGGGGCAGCTTACTTTTGTTTGCCAGGGAAACGGGCCGAGGTATTTCTCTGGGGGCCTATGGCAGGGAGTGACCGGCCGGCTCCTGAAAAGCTAAGATAGGCAGGATGTTTACCAGACCCATGATGGCACAAGTGCCAAGTTGGGCTAATTTGATACTACCAAGTGGCTCCTGCAATCTGCCATCCAGAATTGGGGGTGCTTACTTTTGTTTTCCAAGGAAACGGGCCGAGGTTTGTGTCTGGGGGTTTATGGCTGGGAGTGACCGGCTGGCTCCTGAAAAGCTACGATAGGCAGGATGGTGACCAGACCCATGGTGGCACCAGTGCCAAGTTGGGCTGGTTTGATAGTACCAAGTGGCTCCTGCAATCTGCCATCAAAAAGTTGGCAGGCGAGTTTTGTTTTCCAGGGAAAAGCGCCGTTGTTTGTGTTTGGGCGCCTGTGGCACGGAGTGGCCGGGTGGCTGCTTAGAATCCACGATACGCAGGATGGTTCCCAGACCAGAGGTGGCACCAGTGCCAAGTCGGGCTGTTTTGACACTACCAAGTGGCTCCTGAAATCTGCCATCCAGAATCGGGGCAGCTTAATTTTGTTTGCCAGGGAAACGGTCCGAGGTTTGTGTCTGGGGGCCTATGGCTGGGAGTGACCGGCTGGCTCCTGAAATGCTACAATAGGCAGGATGGTTCCCAGACCCATAGTGGCACCAGTGCCAAGTTGGGATGGTTTGATAGTACCAAGTGGCTCCTGCAATCTGCCATCAAAAAGCTTGCAGGCGAGTTTTGTTTTCCAGGGAAAAGCGCCGTTGTTTGTATTTGGGGGCCTGTGGCTGGGAGTGGCCGCCTGGCGCCTTAGAATCTACGTTACGCAGCATGGTTCCCAGACCCAAAGTGGCACCAGTGTCAAGTTGGGCTGGTTTGATAGTACCAAGTGGCTCCTGCAATCTGCCATCCAGAAGCGGGGTAGCTTACTTTTGTTTGCCAGGGAAACGGGCAGAGCTTTCTGTCTGGGGGCCTATGGTTGGGAGTAACCGGCTGGCTCCTGAAAAGCTACGATAGGCAGGATGGTTCCCAGATCCAAGATGGCACCAGTGCCAAGTCGGGGTGGTTTGATGGTGCAAAGTGGCTCCTGCAATCTGCCATCCTGACGCGAGGCAGCGGATTTTTGTTTCCAAGAGAAATGGTCCGTGGTTTGTTTTTGGGGGTATATGGCTGGGCGTGGCCTGCTGGCTCCTTAAAAAGCTACGATAGGCAGGATGGTTCCCTGACCCAAGGTGGCACCAGTGCCAAGTCGGGCGGTTTTCGTAGTACAAAGTGCGTCCTAAAATTTGCCATCCAGAAGAGGGGCAGTTGAGTTTTGTTTACCAGAGAACAGGGCCGTGGTTTGTTTTTGGGGGCATATGGCTGATAGTGGCCGTCTGGCCCCTGAAAATCCACGATAGGCAGGATGGTTCCCAGACCTGAGGTGGCACCAGTGCCAGGTCGGGCTGGTTTGATAGTACTAAATAGCACCTGCAATCTGCCATGCAGAAGCGGGGCAGCTTACTTTTGTTTGCCAGGGAAACGGGCCGAGGTTTGTGTCTGGGGGCCTATGGCTGGGAGTGACCGGCTGGCTCCTGAAAAGCTACGATAGGCAGGATGGTGACCAGACCCATGGTGGCACCAGTGCCAAGTTGGGCTGGTTTGATAGTACCAAGTGGCTCCTGCAATCTGCCATCCAAAAGTTGGCAGGCGAGTTTTGTTTTCCAGGGAAAAGCGCCGTTGTTTGTGTTTGGGAGACTGTGGGTGGGAGTGGCCGGCTGGCTGCTTAGAACACACGATACGCAGGATGGTTCCCAGACCCAAGGTGGCACCAGTGCCACGTCGGGCTGGTTTGATGGTGCCAAGTGGTTCCTGCAATCTGCCATCCAGAAGCGGGGAAGCTTACTTTTGTTTGCCAGGGAAACGGACCGAGGTTTTTTTCTAGGGGCCTATGGCTGGGAGTGACCGGCTGGCTCCTGAAAAGCTACGATAGGCAGGATGGTGACCAGACCCATGGTGGCACCAGTGCCAAGTTGGGCTGGTTTGATAGTACCAAGTGGCTCCTGCACTCTGCCATCAAAATGTTGGCAGGCGAGTTTTGTTTTCCAGGGAAAAGCGCCGTTGTTTGTGTTTGGGGGCCTGTGGCTGGGAGTGGCCGGCTGGCTCCTTAGAATCCACGATACGCAGCATGGTTCCCAGACCAGAGGTGGCACCAGTGCCAAGTCGGGCTGGTTTGATGGTGCAAAGTGGCTCCTGCAATCTGCCATCCAGAAGTGCGGTAGCTTACTTTTGTGTGCCAGGGAAACAGGCCGAGGTTTGTGTCTGGGGGCCTATGGCTGGGAGTGACCGGCTGGCTCCTGAAAAGCTACGATAGGCAGGATGGTGACCAGACCCATGGTGGCACCAGTGCCAAGTTGGGCTGGTTTGATAGTACCAAGTGGCTCCTGCAATCTGCCATCAAAAAGTTGGCAGGCGAGTTTTGTTTTCCAGGGAAAAGCGCCGTTGTTTGTGTTTGGGGGACTGTGGGTGGGAGTGGACGGCTGGCTCCTGAAAATCCATGATACGCAGCATGGTTCCCAGACCCAAGGTGGCACCAGTGCCAAGTAGGGCTGGTTTCATAGTACCCAGTGGCTCCTGCAATATGCCATCCAGAAGAGGGGCAGTTGAGTTTTGTTTTCCAGAGAAAAGGGCCGTGGTTTGTGTTTGGGGCCTATGGCTGAGAGTGACCGGCTGGCTACTGAAAAGCTACGATAGGCAGGATGGTGACCAGACCCATGGTGGCACCAGTGCCAAGTCGGGCTGGTTTGATAATACTAAATAGCTCCTGCAATCTGCCATCCAGACGCGGGGCAGCGGATTTTTGCTTGCTGGAGAAAAGTTCCGTGGGTTTTTTTTGGGGGTATATGGCTGGACGTGGCCGGCTGACTCCTTAAAAACATCGATACGCAGGATGGTTCCCTGACCCAAGGTGGCATCACTGCCAAGTCGGGCTGTTTTCGTAGTACCAAGTGCGTCCTGCAATTTGCCATCCAGAAGAGGGGCAGTTGAGTTTTGTTTACCAGAGAAAAGGGCCGTGGCTTGTGTTTGGGGGCATATGGCTGAGAGTGGCCAGCTGGCGCCTGAAAATCCACGATAGGCAGGATGGTTCCCAGAGCCAAGGTGGCACCAGTGCCATGTTGGGCTGGTTTGATAGTACCATGTGGCTCCTGCAATCTGCCATCCAGAAGCGGGGCAGCTTACTTTTGTTTGCCAGGGAAACGGGCCGAGGTTTTTGTCTGGGGGCCTATGGCTGGGAGTGACCGGCTGGCTCCTGAAAAGCTACGATAGGCAGGATGGTGACCAGACCCATGGTGGCACCAGTGCCAAGCTGGGCTGGTTTGATAGTACCAAGTGGCTCCTGCAATCTGCCATCAAAAACTTGGCAGGCGAGTTTTGTTTTCCAGGGTAACGCGCCGTTGTTTTTGTTTAGAGACCTGTGGCTGGGAGTGTCCGCCTGTCCTCTTAGAATCTACGTTACGCAGCATGGTTCCCAGAGCCAAGGTGGCACCAGTGCCAAGTTGGGCTGGCTTGATAGTAGCAAGTGGTTCCTGCAATCTGCCATCCAGAAGAGGGGCAGCTTACTTTTGTTTGCCAGGGAAACGGGCCGAGGTATTTCTCTGGGGGCCTATGGCAGGGAGTGACCGGCCGGCTCCTGAAAAGCTAAGATAGGCAGGATGTTTACCAGACCCATGATGGCACAAGTGCCAAGTTGGGCTAATTTGATACTACCAAGTGGCTCCTGCAATCTGCCATCCAGAATTGGGGGTGCTTACTTTTGTTTTCCAAGGAAACGGGCCGAGGTTTGTGTCTGGGGGTTTATGGCTGGGAGTGACCGGCTGGCTCCTGAAAAGCTACGATAGGCAGGATGGTGACCAGACCCATGGTGGCACCAGTGCCAAGTTGGGCTGGTTTGATAGTACCAAGTGGCTCCTGCAATCTGCCATCAAAAAGTTGGCAGGCGAGTTTTGTTTTCCAGGGAAAAGCGCCGTTGTTTGTGTTTGGGCGCCTGTGGCACGGAGTGGCCGGGTGGCTGCTTAGAATCCACGATAAGCAGGATGGTTCCCAGACCAGAGGTGGCACCAGTGCCAAGTCGGGCTGTTTTGACACTACCAAGTGGCTCCTGAAATCTGCCATCCAGAATCGGGGCAGCTTAATTTTGTTTGCCAGGGAAACGGTCCGAGGTTTGTGTCTGGGGGCCTATGGCTGGGAGTGACCGGCTGGCTCCTGAAATGCTACAATAGGCAGGATGGTTCCCAGACCCATAGTGGCACCAGTGCCAAGTTGGGATGGTTTGATAGTACCAAGTGGCTCCTGCAATCTGCCATCAAAAAGCTTGCAGGCGAGTTTTGTTTTCCAGGGAAAAGCGCCGTTGTTTGTATTTGGGGGCCTGTGGCTGGGAGTGGCCGCCTGGCGCCTTAGAATCTACGTTACGCAGCATGGTTCCCAGACCCAAAGTGGCACCAGTGTCAAGTTGGGCTGGTTTGATAGTACCAAGTGGCTCCTGCAATCTGCCATCCAGAAGCGGGGTAGCTTACTTTTGTTTGCCAGGGAAACGGGCAGAGCTTTCTGTCTGGGGGCCTATGGTTGGGAGTAACCGGCTGGCTCCTGAAAAGCTACGATAGGCAGGATGGTTCCCAGATCCAAGATGGCACCAGTGCCAAGTCGGGGTGGTTTGATGGTGCAAAGTGGCTCCTGCAATCTGCCATCCTGACGCGGGGCAGCGGATTTTTGTTTCCAAGAGAAATGGTCCGTGGTTTGTTTTTGGGGGTATATGGCTGGGCGTGGCCTGCTGGCTCCTTAAAAAGCTACGATAGGCAGGATGGTTCCCTGACCCAAGGTGGCACCAGTGCCAAGTCGGGCGGTTTTCGTAGTACAAAGTGCGTCCTAAAATTTGCCATCCAGAAGAGGGGCAGTTGAGTTTTGTTTACCAGAGAACAGGGCCGTGGTTTGTTTTTGGGGGCATATGGCTGATAGTGGCCGTCTGGCCCCTGAAAATCCACGATAGGCAGGATGGTTCCCAGACCTGAGGTGGCACCAGTGCCAGGTCGGGCTGGTTTGATAGTACTAAATAGCACCTGCAATCTGCCATGCAGAAGCGGGGCAGCTTACTTTTGTTTGCCAGGGAAACGGGCCGAGGTTTGTGTCTGGGGGCCTATGGCTGGGAGTGACCGCCTGGCTCCTGAAAAGCTACGATAGGCAGGATGGTGACCAGACCCATGGTGGCACCAGTGCCAAGTTGGGCTGGTTTGATAGTACCAAGTGGCTCCTGCAATCTGCCATCAAAAAGTTGGCAGGCGAGTTTTGTTTTCCAGGGAAAAGCGCCGTTGTTTGTGTTTGGGGGACTGTGGGTGGGAGTGACCGGCTGGCTCCTTAGAATCCACGATACGCAGCATGGTTCCCAGACCAGAGGTGGCACCAGTGCCAAGTCGGGCTGGTCTGATGGTGCAAAGTGGCTCCTGCAATCTGCCATCCAGAAGTGCGGTAGCTTACTTTTGTGTGCCAGGGAAACAGGCCGAGGTTTGTGTCTGGGGGCCTATGGCTGGGAGTGACCGGCTGGCTCCTGAAAAGCTACGATAGGCAGGATGGTGACCAGACCCATGGTGGCACCAGTGCCAAGTTGGGCTGGTTTGATAGTACCAAGTGGCTCCTGCAATCTGCCATCAAAATGTTGGCAGGCGAGTTTTGTTTTCCAGGGAAAAGCGCCGTTGTGTGTGTTTTGGGGCCTGTGGCTGGGAGTGGCCAGCTGGCTCCTTAGAATCCACGATACGCAGGATGGTTCCCAGACCCATGGTGGCACCAGTGCCAAGTCGGGCTGGTTTGTTAGTACCAAGTGGTTCCTGCAGTCTGCCATCCAGAAGAGGGTCAGTTGAGTTTTGTTTTCCAGAGAAAAGGTCCGTGGTTTGTGTTTGGGGCCTGTGGCTGGCAGTGGACGGCTGGCTCCTGAAAATCCATGATACGCAGCATGGTTCCCAGACCCAAGGTGGCACCAGTGCCAAGTAGGGCTGGTTTCATAGTACCCAGTGGCTCCTGCAATCTGCCATCCAGAAGAGGGTCAGTTGAGTTTTGTTTTCCAGAGAAAATGTCCGTGGTTTGTGTTTGGGGCCTATGGCTGAGAGTGACCGGCTGGCTCCTGAAAATCCACGATAGGAAGGATGGTTCCCAGATCCAAGTTGGCACCAGTGCCATGTTGTGCTGGTGTGATAGTCCCAAGTGGCTCCTGCAATCTGCCATCCAGAAGTGGGGCAGCTGAATTTTGTTTGCCAGAGAAAAAGGCTGTGGTTTTTGTTTGGGGGCCTATGGCTGGGAGTGGCCGGCTGGCCCCTGAAAATCCATGATACGCAGCATGGTTCCCAGACCCAAGGTGGCACCAGTGCCAAGTCGGGCTGGTTTCACAGTGTCAAGTGCCTCCTGCAATCTCCCATCCAGAAGCGGGGCAGCTGAGTTTTGTTTGCCTGTGAAACGGGCCGTTGTTTTTGATTGGGGTCTGTGGCCGAGAGTGTTCAGCTGGCTCCTGACAATCCACAATACGCAGGATGGTTCCCAGACCCAAGGTGGCACCAGTGCCAAGTTGGGCTGGTTTGATAGTACCAAGTGGCTCCTGCAATCTGCCATCAAAAAGTTGGCAGGCGAGTTTTGTTTTCCAGGGAAAAGCGCCGTTGTTTGTGTCTGCGGGCCTGTGCTGGCTCCTTAGAATCCACGATACGCAGCATGGTTCCCAGACCCAAGGTGGCACCAGTGCCAAGTTGGGCTGGTTTGATAGTACCAAGTGGTTCCTGCAATCTGCCATCAAAAAGTTGGTAGGCGAGTTTTTTTTCCAGGGAAAATCGCCGTTGTTTTTGTTTGGGGGCCTGTGGCTGGGAGTGGCCGGCTGGCTCCTTAGAATCCACGATACCCAGGATGGTTCCCAGACCAGAGGTGGCACCAGTACCAAGTCGGGCTGGTTTGATAATAACAAGTGGATCCTGCAATCTGCCATCCAGAAGCGGGGCAGCTTACTTTTGTTTGCCAGGGAAACGGGCCGAGCTTTGTGTCTGGGGGCCTATGGCTGGGAGTGACCGGCTGGCTCCTGAAAAGCTACGATAGGCAGGATGGTGACCAGACCCATGGTGGCACCAGTGCCAAGTTGGGCTGGTTTGATAGTACCAAGTGGCTCCTGCAATCTGCCATCAAAAAGTTGGCAGGCGAGTTTTGTTTTCCAAGGAAAAGCGCCGTTGTGTGCGTTTTGGGGCCTATGGCTGGGAGTGACCGGCTGGCTCCTGAAAAGCTACGATAGGCAGGATGGTGACCAGACCCATGGTGGCACCAGTGCCAAGTTGGGCTGGTTTGATAGTACCAAGTGGCTCCTGCACTCTGCCATCAAAATGTTGGCAGGCGAGTTTTGTTTTCCAGGGAAAAGCGCCGTTGTTTGTGTTTGGGGGCCTGTGGCTGGGAGTGGCCGGCTGGCTCCTTAGAATCCACGATACGCAGCATGGTTCCCAGACCAGAGGTGGCACCAGTGCCAAGTCGGGCTGGTTTGATGGTGCAAAGTGGCTCCTGCAATCTGCCATCCAGAAGTGCGGTAGTTTACTTTTGTGTGCCAGGGAAACAGGCCGAGGTTTGTGTCTGGGGGCCTATGGCTGGGAGTGACCGGCTGGCTCCTGAAAAGCTACGATAGGCAGGATGGTGACCAGACCCATGGTGGCACCAGTGCCAAGTCGGGCTGGTTTGATAATACTAAATAGCTCCTGCAATCTGCCATCCAGACGCGGGGCAGCGGATTTTTGCTTGCTGGAGAAAAGTTCCGTGGGTTTTTTTTGGGGGTATATGGCTGGACGTGGCCGGCTGACTCCTTAAAAACATCGATACGCAGGATGGTTCCCTGACCCAAGGTGGCATCACTGCCAAGTCGGGCTGTTTTCGTAGTACCAAGTGCGTCCTGCAATTTGCCATCCAGAAGAGGGGCAGTTGAGTTTTGTTTACCAGAGAAAAGGGCCGTGGCTTGTGTTTGGGGGCATATGGCTGAGAGTGGCCGGCTGGCGCCTGAAAATCCACGATAGGCAGGATGGTTCCCAGAGCCAAGGTGGCACCAGTGCCATGTTGGCCTGGTTTGATAGTACCATGTGGCTCCTGCAATCTGCCATCCAGAAGCGGGGCAGCTTACTTTTGTTTGCCAGGGAAACGGGCCGAGGTTTTTGTCTGGGGGCCTATGGCTGGGAGTGACCGCCTGGCTCCTGAAAAGCTACGATAGGCAGGATGGTGACCAGACCCATGGTGGCACCAGTGCCAAGCTGGGCTGGTTTGATAGTACCAAGTGGCTCCTGCAATCTGCCATCAAAAAGTTGACAGGCGAGTTTTGTTTTCCAGGGTAACGCGCCGTTGTTTTTGTTTAGAGACTTGTGGCTGGGAGTGTCCGCCTGTCCTCTTAGAATCTACGTTACGCAGCATGGTTCCCAGAGCCAAGGTGGCACCAGTGCCAAGTTGGGCTGGTTTGATAGTAGCAAGTGGTTCCTGCAATCTGCCATCCAGAAGAGGGGCAGCTTACTTTTGTTTGCCAGGGAAACGGGCCGAGGTATTTCTCTGGGGGCCTATGGCAGGGAGTGACCGGCCGGCTCCTGAAAAGCTAAGATAGGCAGGATGTTTACCAGACCCATGAGGGCACAAGTGCCAAGTTGGGCTAATTTGATACTACCAAGTGGCTCCTGCAATCTGCCATCCAGAATTGAGGGTGCTTACTTTTGTTTTCCAAGGAAACGGGCCGAGGTTTGTGTCTGGGGGTTTATGGCTGGGAGTGACCGGCTGGCTCCTGCAAAGCTACGATAGGCAGGATGGTGACCAGACCCAAGGTGGCACCAGTGCCAAGTTGGGCTTGTTTGATAGTACCAAGTGGCTCCTGCAATCTGCCATCAAAAAGTTGGCAGGCGAGTTTTGTTTTCCAGGGAAAAGCGCCGTTGTTTGTGTTTGGGGGCCTGTGGCTGGGAGTGGCCGGCTGGCTCCTTAGAATCCACGATACGCAGGCTGGTTCCCAGACCAGAGGTGGCACCAGTGCCAAGTCGGGCTGTTTTGACACTACCAAGTGGCTCCTGAAATCTGCCATCCAGAATCGGGGCAGCTTAATTTTGTTTGCCAGGGAAACGGTCCGAGGTTTGTGTCTGGGGGCCTATGGCTGGGAGTGACCGGCTGGCTCCTGAAATGCTACAATAGGCAGGATGGTTCCCAGACCCATAGTGGCACCAGTTCCAAGTTGGGATGGTTTGATAGTACCAAGTGGCTCCTGCAATCTGCCATCAAAAAGCTTGCAGGCGAGTTTTGTTTTCCAGGGAAAAGCGCCGTTGTTTGTATTTGGGGGCCTGTGGCTGGGAGTGGCCGCCTGGCGCCTTAGAATCTACGTTACGCAGCATGGTTCCCAGACCCAAAGTGGCACCAGTGTCAAGTTGGGCTGGTTTGATATTACCAAGTGGCTCCTGCAATCTGCCATCCAGAAGCGGGGTAGCTTACTTTTGTTTGCCAGGGAAACGGGCAGAGCTTTCTGTCTGGGGGCCTATGGTTGGGAGTAACCGGCTGGCTCCTGAAAAGCTACGATAGGCAGGATGGTTCCCAGATCCAAGATGGCACCAGTGCCAAGTCGGGGTGGTTTGATGGTGCAAAGTGGCTCCTGCAATCTGCCATCCTGACGCGGGGCAGCGGATTTTTGTTTCCAAGAGAAATGGTCCGTGGTTTGTTTATGGGGGTATATGGCTGGGCGTGGCCTGCTGGCTCCTTAAAAAGCTACGATAGGCAGGATGGTTCCCTGACCCAAGGTGGCACCAGTGCCAAGTCGGGCGGTTTTCGTAGTACAAAGTGCGTCCTAAAATTTGCCATCCAGAAGAGGGGCAGTTGAGTTTTGTTTACCAGAGAAAAGGGCCGTGGTTTGTTTTTGGGGGCATATGGCTGATAGTGGCCGTCTGGCCCCTGAAAATCCACTATAGGCAGGATGGTTCCCAGACCTGAGGTGGCACCAGTGCCAGGTCGGGCTGGTTTGATAGTACTAAATAGCACCTGCAATCTGCCATGCAGAAGCGGGGCAGCTTACTTTTTTTTGCCAGGGAAACGGGCCGAGGTTTGTGTCTGGGGGCCTATGGCTGGGAGTGACCACCTGGCTCCTGAAAAGCTACGATAGGCAGGATGGTGACCAGACCCATGGTGGCACCAGTGCCAAGTTGGGCTGGTTTGATAGTACCAAGTGGCTCCTGCAATCTGCCATCAAAAAGTTGGCAGGCCAGTTTTGTTTTCCAGGGAAAAGCGCCATTGTTTGTGTCTGGGGGACTGTGGGTGGGAGTGGCCGGCTGGCTCCTTAGAACACACGATACGCAGGATGGTTCCCAGACCCAAGGTGGCATCAGTGCCACGTCGGGCTGGTTTGATGGTGCCAAGTGGTTCCTGCAATCTGCCATCCTGAAGCGGGGTAGCTTACTTTTATTTGCCAGGGAAACGGACCGAGGTTTTTTTCTAGGGGCCTATGGCTGGGAGTGACCGGCTGGCTCCTGAAAAGCTACGATAGGCAGGATGGTGACCAGACCCATGGTGGCACCAGTGCCAAGTTGGGCTGGTTTGATAGTACCAAGTGGCTCCTGCACTCTGCCATCAAAATGTTGGCAGGCGAGTTTTGTTTTCCAGGGAAAAGCGCCGTTGTTTGTGTTTGGGGGCCTGTGGCTGGGAGTGGCCGGCTGGCTCCTTAGAATCCACGATACGCAGCATGGTTCCCAGACCAGAGGTGGCACCAGTGCCAAGTCGGGCTGGTTTGATGGTGCAAAGTGGCTCCTGCAATCTGCCATCCAGAAGTGCGGTAGCTTACTTTTGTGTGCCAGGGAAACAGGCCGAGGTTTGTGTCTGGGGGCCTATGGCTGGGAGTGACCGGCTGGCTCCTGAAAAGCTACGATAGGCAGGATGGTGACCAGACCCATGGTGGCACCAGTGCCAAGTTGGGCTGGTTTGATAGTACCAAGTGGCTCCTGCAATCTGCCATCAAAAAGTTGGCAGGCGAGTTTTGTTTTCCAGGGAAAAGCGCCGTTGTTTGTGTTTGGGGGACTGTGGGTGGGAGTGGACGGCTGGCTCCTGAAAATCCATGATACGCAGCATGGTTCCCAGACCCCAGGTGGCACCAGTGCCAAGTAGGGCTGGTTTCATAGTACCCAGTGGCTCCTGCAATATGCCATCCAGAAGAGGGGCAGTTGAGTTTTTTTTTCCAGAGAAAAGGGCCGTGGTTTTTGTTTGGGGCCTATGGCTGAGGGTGACCGGCTGGCTACTGAAAAGCTACGATAGGCAGGATGGTGACCAGACCCATGGTGGCACCAGTGCCAAGTCGGGCTGGTTTGATAATACTAAATAGCTCCTGCAATCTGCCATCCAGACGCGGGGCAGCGGATTTTTGCTTGCTGGAGAAAAGTTCCGTGGGTTTTTTTTGGGGGTATATGGCTGGACGTGGCCGGCTGACTCCTTAAAAACATCGATACGCAGGATGGTTCCCTGACCCAAGGTGGCATCACTGCCAAGTCGGGCTGTTTTCGTAGTACCAAGTGCGTCCTGCAATTTGCCATCCAGAAGAGGGGCAGTTGAGTTTTGTTTACCAGAGAAAAGGGCCGTGGCTTGTGTTTGGGGGCATATGGCTGAGAGTGGCCAGCTGGCGCCTGAAAATCCACGATAGGCAGGATGGTTCCCAGAGCCAAGGTGGCACCAGTGCCATGTTGGGCTGGTTTCATAGTACCATGTGGCTCCTGCAATCTGCCATCCAGAAGCGGGGCAGCTTACTTTTGTTTGCCAGGGAAACGGGCCGAGGTATTTGTCAGGGGGCCTATGGCTGGGAGTGACCGGCTGGCTCCTGAAAAGCTACGATAGGCAGGATGGTGACCAGACCCATGGTGGCACCAGTGCCAAGCTGGGCTGGTTTGATAGTACCAAGTGGCTCCTGCAATCTGCCATCAAAAACTTGGCAGGCGAGTTTTGTTTTCCAGGGTAACGCGCCGTTGTTTTTGTTTAGAGACCTGTGGCTGGGAGTGTCCGCCTGTCCTCTTAGAATCTACGTTACGCAGCATGGTTCCCAGAGCCAAGGTGGCACCAGTGCCAAGTTTGGCTGGTTTGATAGTAGAAAGTGGTTCCTGCAATCTGCCATCCAGAAGAGGGGCAGCTTACTTTTGTTTGCCAGGGAAACGGGCCGAGGTATTTCTCTGGGGGCCTATGGCAGGGAGTGACCGGCCGGCTCCTGAAAAGCTAAGATAGGCAGGATGTTTACCAGACCCATGATGGCACAAGTGCCAAGTTGGGCTAATTTGATACTACCAAGTGGCTCCTGCAATCTGCCATCCAGAATTGGGGGTGCTTACTTTTGTTTTCCAAGGAAACGGGCCGAGGTTTGTGTCTGGGGGTTTATGGCTGGGAGTGACCGGCTGGCTCCTGAAAAGCTACGATAGGCAGGATGGTGACCAGACCCATGGTGGCAGCAGTGCCAAGTTGGGCTGGTTTGATAGTACCAAGTGGCTCCTGCAATCTGCCATCAAAAAGTTGGCAGGCGAGTTTTGTTTTCCAGGGAAAAGCGCCGTTGTTTGTGTTTGGGCGCCTGCGGCACGGAGTGGCCGGGTGGCTGCTTAGAATCCACGATACGCAGGATGGTTCCCAGACCAGAGGTGGCACCAGTGCCAAGTCGGGCTGTTTTGACACTACCAAGTGGCTCCTGAAATCTGCCATCCAGAATCGGGGCAGCTTAATTTTGTTTGCCAGGGAAACGGTCCGAGGTTTGTGTCTGGGGGCCTATGGCTGGGAGTGACCGGCTGGCTCCTGAAATGCTACAATAGGCAGGATGGTTCCCAGACCCATAGTGGCACCAGTGCCAAGTTGGGATGGTTTGATAGTACCAAGTGGCTCCTGCAATCTGCCATCAAAAAGCTTGCAGGCGAGTTTTGTTTTCCAGGGAAAAGCGCCGTTGTTTGTATTTGGGGGCCTGTGGCTGGGAGTGGCCGCCTGGCGCCTTAGAATCTACGTTACGCAGCATGGTTCCCAGACCCAAAGTGGCACCAGTGTCAAGTTGGGCTGGTTTGATAGTACCAAGTGGCTCCTGCAATCTGCCATCCAGAAGCGGGGTAGCTTACTTTTGTTTGCCAGGGAAACGGGCAGAGCTTTCTGTCTGGGGGCCTATGGTTGGGAGTAACCGGCTGGCTCCTGAAAAGCTACGATAGGCAGGATGGTTCCCAGATCCAAGATGGCACCAGTGCCAAGTCGGGGTGGTTTGATGGTGCAAAGTGGCTCCTGCAATCTGCCATCCTGATGCGGGGCAGCGGATTTTTGTTTCCAAGAGAAATGGTCCGTGGTTTGTTTTTGGGGGTATATGGCTGGGCGTGGCCTGCTGGCTCCTTAAAAAGCTATGATAGGCAGGATGGTTCCCTGACCCAAGGTGGCACCAGTGCCAAGTCGGGCGGTTTTCGTAGTACAAAGTGCGTCCTAAAATTTGCCATCCAGAAGAGGGGCAGTTGAGTTTTGTTTACCAGAGAACAGGGCCGTGGTTTGTTTTTGGGGGCATATGGCTGATAGTGGCCGTCTGGCCCCTGAAAATCCACGATAGGCAGGATGGTTCCCAGACCTGAGGTGGCACCAGTGCCAGGTCGGGCTGGTTTGATAGTACTAAATAGCACCTGCAATCTGCCATGCAGAAGCGGGGCAGCTTACTTTTGTTTGCCAGGGAAACGGGCCGAGGTTTGTGTCTGGGGGCCTATGGCTGGGAGTGACCGCCTGGCTCCTGAAAAGCTACGATAGGCAGGATGGTGACCAGACCCATGGTGGCACCAGTGCCAAGTTGGGCTGGTTTGATAGTACCAAGTGGCTCCTGCAATCTGCCATCAAAAAGTTGGCAGGCGAGTTTTGTTTTCCAGGGAAAAGCGCCGTTGTTTGTGTTTGGGGTACTGTGGGTGGGAGTGGCCGGCTGGCTCCTTAGAACACACGATACGCAGGATGGTTCCCAGACCCAAGGTGGCACCAGTGCCACGTCGGGCTGGTTTGATGGTGCCAAGTGGTTCCTGCAATCTGCCATCCTGAAGCGGGTTAGCTTACCTTTGTGTGCCAGGGAAACGGGCCGAGGTTTATGACTGGGGGCCTAGGGCTAGGAGTGACCGGCTGGCTCCTGAAAAGCTACGATAGGCAGGATGGTGACCAGACCCATGGTGGCACCAGTGCCAAGTTGGGCTGGTTTGATAGTACCAAGTGGCTCCTGCAATCTGCCATCAAAAAGTTGGCAGGCGAGTTTTGTTTTCCAGGGAAAAGCGCCGTTGTTTGTGTTTGGGCGCCTGTGGCACGGAGTGGCCGGGTGGCTGCTTAGAATCCACGATACGCAGGATGGTTCCCAGACCAGAGGTGGCACCAGTGCCAAGTCGGGCTGTTTTGACACTACCAAGTGGCTCCTGAAATCTGCCATCCAGAATCGGGGCAGCTTAATTTTGTTTGCCAGGGAAACGGTCCGAGGTTTGTGTCTGGGGGCCTATGGCTGGGAGTGACCGGCTGGCTCCTGAAATGCTACAATAGGCAGGATGGTTCCCAGACCCATAGTGGCACCAGTGCCAAGTTGGGATGGTTTGATAGTACCAAGTGGCTCCTGCAATCTGCCATCAAAAAGCTTGCAGGCGAGTTTTGTTTTCCAGGGAAAAGCGCCGTTGTTTGTATTTGGGGGCCTGTGGCTGGGAGTGGCCGCCTGGCGCCTTAGAATCTACGTTACGCAGCATGGTTCCCAGACCCAAAGTGGCACCAGTGTCAAGTTGGGCTGGTTTGATAGTACCAAGTGGCTCCTGCAATCTGCCATCCAGAAGCGGGGTAGCTTACTTTTGTTTGCCAGGGAAACGGGCAGAGCTTTCTGTCTGGGGGCCTATGGTTGGGAGTAACCGGCTGGCTCCTGAAAAGCTACGATAGGCAGGATGGTTCCCAGATCCAAGATGGCACCAGTGCCAAGTCGGGGTGGTTTGATGGTGCAAAGTGGCTCCTGCAATCTGCCATCCTGATGCGGGGCAGCGGATTTTTGTTTCCAAGAGAAATGGTCCGTGGTTTGTTTTTGGGGGTATATGGCTGGGCGTGGCCTGCTGGCTCCTTAAAAAGCTATGATAGGCAGGATGGTTCCCTGACCCAAGGTGGCACCAGTGCCAAGTCGGGCGGTTTTCGTAGTACAAAGTGCGTCCTAAAATTTGCCATCCAGAAGAGGGGCAGTTGAGTTTTGTTTACCAGAGAACAGGGCCGTGGTTTGTTTTTGGGGGCATATGGCTGATAGTGGCCGTCTGGCCCCTGAAAATCCACGATAGGCAGGATGGTTCCCAGACCTGAGGTGGCACCAGTGCCAGGTCGGGCTGGTTTGATAGTACTAAATAGCACCTGCAATCTGCCATGCAGAAGCGGGGCAGCTTACTTTTGTTTGCCAGGGAAACGGGCCGAGGTTTGTGTCTGGGGGCCTATGGCTGGGAGTGACCGCCTGGCTCCTGAAAAGCTACGATAGGCAGGATGGTGACCAGACCCATGGTGGCACCAGTGCCAAGTTGGGCTGGTTTGATAGTACCAAGTGGCTCCTGCAATCTGCCATCAAAAAGTTGGCAGGCGAGTTTTGTTTTCCAGGGAAAAGCGCCGTTGTTTGTGTTTGGGGTACTGTGGGTGGGAGTGGCCGGCTGGCTCCTTAGAACACACGATACGCAGGATGGTTCCCAGACCCAAGGTGGCACCAGTGCCACGTCGGGCTGGTTTGATGGTGCCAAGTGGTTCCTGCAATCTGCCATCCTGAAGCGGGTTAGCTTACCTTTGTGTGCCAGGGAAACGGGCCGAGGTTTATGACTGGGGGCCTAGGGCTAGGAGTGACCGGCTGGCTCCTGAAAAGCTACGATAGGCAGGATGGTGACCAGACCCATGGTGGCACCAGTGCCAAGTTGGGCTGGTTTGATAGTACCAAGTGGCTCCTGTAATCTGCCATCAAAAAGTTGGCAGGCCAGTTTTTTTTTGCCAGGGAAAAGCGCCGTTGTTTGTGTTTGGGGGACTGTGGGTGGGAGTGGCCGGCTGGCTCCTTAGAACACACGATACGCAGGATGGTTCCCAGACCCAAGGTGGCACTAGTGCCAAGTCGGGCTGGTTTGATAGCACCAAGTGGCTCCTGCAATCTGCCATCCAGAAGCGGGGAAGCTTACTTTTGTTTGCCAGGGAAACGGACCGAGGTTTTTTTCTGGGGGCCTATGGCTGGGAGTGACCGGCTGGCTCCTTAGAATCCACGATACGCAGCATGGTTCCCAGACCAGAGGTGGCACCAGTGCCAAGTCGGGCTGGTTTGATGGTGCAAAGTGGCTCCTGCAATCTGCCATCCAGAAGTGCGGTAGCTTACTTTTGTGTGCCAGGGAAACAGGCCGAGGTTTGTGTCTGGGGGCCTATGGCTGGGAGTGACCGGCTGGCTCCTGAAAAGCTACGATAGGCAGGATGGTGACCAGACCCATGGTGGCACCAGTGCCAAGTTGGGCTGGTTTGAGAGTACCAAGTGGCTCCTGCAATCTGCCATCAAAATGTTGGCAGGCGAGTTTTGTTTTCCAGGGAAAAGAGCCGTTGTGTGTGTTTTGGGGCCTGTGGCTGGGAGTGGCCAGCTGGCTCCTTAGAATCCACGATACGCAGGATGGTTCCCAGACCCAAGGTGGCACCAGTGCCAAGTCGGGCTGGTTTGTTAGTACCAAGTGGTTCCTGCAGTCTGCCATCCAGAAGAGGGTCAGTTGAGTTTTGTTTTCCAGAGAAAAGGTCCGTGGTTTGTGTTTGGGGCCTGTGGCTGGCACTGGACGGCTGGCTCCTGAAAATCCATGATACGCAGCATGGTTCCCAGACCCAAGGTGGCACCAGTGCCAAGTAGGGCTGGTTTCATAGTACCCAGTGGCTCCTGCAATCTGCCATCCAGAAGAGGGTCAGTTGAGTTTTGTTTTCCAGAGAAAAGGTCCGTGGTTTGTGTTTGGGGCCTATGGCTGAGAGTGACCGGCTGGCCCCTGAAAATCCACGATAGGAAGGATGGTTCCCAGATCCAAGGTGGCACCAGTGCCATGTTGTGCTGGTGTGATAGTCCCAAGTGGCTCCTGCAATCTGCCATCCAGAAGTGGGGCAGCTGAATTTTGTTTGCCAGAGAAAAAGGCTGTGGTTTTTGTTTGGGGGCCTATGGCTGGGAGTGGCCGGCTGGCCCCTGAAAATCCATGATACGCAGCATGGTTCCCAGACCCAAGGTGGCACCAGTGCCAAGTCGGGCTGGTTTCACAGTGTCAAGTGCCTCCTGCAATCTCCCATCCAGAAGCGGGGCAGCTGAGTTTTGTTTGCCTGTGAAACGGGCCGTTGTTTTTGATTGGGGTCTGTGGCCGAGAGTGTTCAGCTGGCTCCTGACAATCCACAATACGCAGGATGGTTCCCAGACCCAAGGTGGCACCAGTGCCAAGTCGTGCTGGTTTGATAGTACCAAGTGGCTCCTGCAATCTGCCATCAAAAAGTTGGCAGGCGAGTTTTGTTTTCCAGGGAAAAGCGCCGTTGTTTTTGTCTGCGGGCCTGTGCTGGCTCCTTAGAATCCACGATACGCAGCATGGTTCCCAGACCCAAGGTGGCACCAGTGCCAAGTTGGGCTGGTTTGATAGTACCAAGTGGTTCCTGCAATCTGCCATCAAAAAGTTGGTAGGCGAGTTTTTTTTCCAGGGAAAATCGCCGTTGTTTTTGTTTGGGGGCCTGTGGCTGGGAGTGGCTGGCTGGCTCCTTAGAATCCACGATACCCAGGATGGTTCCCAGACCAGAGGTGGCACCAGTACCAAGTCGGGCTGGTTTGATAATAACAAGTGGATCCTGCAATCTGCCATCCAGAAGCGGGGCAGCTTACTTTTGTTTGCCAGGGAAACGGGCCGAGCTTTGTGTCTGGGGGCCTATGGCTGGGAGTGACCGGCTGGCTCCTGAAAAGCTACGATAGGCAGGATGGTGACCAGACCCATGGTGGCACCAGTGCCAAGCTGGGCTGGTTTGATAGTACCAAGTGGCTCCTGCAATCTGCCATCAAAAAGTTGGCAGGCGAGTTTTGTTTTCCAGGGAAAAGCGCCGTTGTGTGTGTTTTGGGGCCTGTGGCTGGGAGTGGCCAGCTGGCTCCTTAGAATCCACGATACGCAGGATGGTTCCCAGACCCAAGGTGGCACCAGTGCCAAGTCGGGCTGGTTTGTTAGTACCAAGTGGTTCCTGCAATCTGCCATCCAGAAGCGGGGCAGCTGAATTTTGTTTGCCAGAGAAAAAGGCTGTTGTTTGTGTTTCGGGGCCTGTGGCTGGCAGTGGACGGCTGGCTCCTGAAAATCCATGATACGCAGCATGGTTCCCAGACCCAAGGTGGCACCAGTGCCAAATAGGGCTGGTTTCATAGTACCCAGTGGCTCCTGCAATATGCCATCCAGAAGAGGGGCAGTTGAGTTTTGTTTTCCAGAGAAAAGGGCCGTGGTTTGTGTTTGGGGCCTATGGCTGAGAGTGACCGGCTGGCTACTGAAAAGCTACGATAGGCAGGATGGTGACCAGACCCATGGTGGCACCAGTGCCAAGTCGGGCTGGTTTGATAATACTAAATAGCTCCTGCAATCTGCCATCCAGACGCGGGGCAGCGGATTTTTGCTTGCTGGAGAAAAGTTCCGTGGGTTTTTTTTGGGGGTATATGGCTGGACGTGGCCGGCTGACTCCTTAAAAACATCGATACGCAGGATGGTTCCCTGACCCAAGGTGGCACAAGTGCCAAGTTGGGCTGGTTTGATAGTACCAAGTGGCTCCTGCAATCTTCCATGATCACGTGGAGAAATACTTTCTGGTTTCAGCCTCATGCTCTTTCTTCTCTCCCTCAACTTCTCTATCACCTCTCATCTGGTTCACATGCGCTGTCTTCAAGGTCCACAGGCTACTTTTCACAGAATCTTCTGGCCTGATGAAGTAAGGATGATGAATAGAACAGAGCTGGGATCTATTTTCCAGTTTGGATAAAATGCATTCTGCACACAAATCCAAGGAGAACGGGCTGCCCCGATGCCCAGAAAATCTTTCACTCCTGCTAGTGTTCTACGTCAACCGCAACTTAGTCTGAAAGAAAAGCTTTTTCTCTGAGAGCATCTGAGAGGTTTGCATGAAGCACTGATATCTGACATATGCAATTTTGAATAGGAGAGGAAAAAGAAAATGGCAAGGAGTTTTTAATTTTAGTGGTTTCAATTTTAATTTCCGTGCACTTTTTCAAAACTTGTCAGCTCAAATGCCCATCAACATCTTTTAGTCATCTGTAAGTCAGTATTCATATAAAATGTGCTTCAAATCCAAAGAATTTCAAATTTGCACTCCAAGCTTCTATGCCTAGATTTATGATTTCCTACACATATTAGATGAAAGGAAGGCCTTTTTTACTGTGGGAGTGCTGGAACACTGGAACAGGTTGCCCAGAGAAGTTGTGGGTGTCCCATCCCTGAAAGTATTCAAGGTCACCTTGGACGGGGCTTGGAGCAGCAACAAAGGAGAAGCTTGATGGTAGAGAAACAAAGTTGGACTATAGAAGAAACTCGGATTGAAGTATAGGATCAAGTTTTCTCTCAGCTCTTGGGGTAAATTCAAAGTTGTACAAAATGACATTTATCTGTGCTATTCACTACTGTAACAGAAAGTTTCATGAAAACTGTACAGAAGATAGTAAATTTTAAAAGAGATAAGAATTACAGCATAAAATCCATGGGATAGGTTACAACATGAGACACTCTCTAAGAGAAAATCTCTGTGTTTCAGCACTTCATCGGGGTAAGATTTCATGAAGTGCCAAAGAAGGCGGCAAAATATCATTCGGGACATTATTTACTGGAATTCAGCCTGGCCATTAGTAGGAACTGCCTTTGAACATATCATGTAGATATACCACACACACTTTCCCTTCACTGAAAAATTACTGTTTACAACAAATAAGCAATTGACGATCAAAATTGATTGAAAGCATCTTAAACATGTCAAGTATTTCATTGTAGATGATCTGTGATCCAAATGCTTCTTCCACCTTCGAGAGGGACAGAAGAATTCTTCCATATCATGATGGTTTAAAATTGTATCAACCAATGTTTTCTGCTGAAAAGATATCATCTATTTTTTTCTATTTTTGGAAGAAAATATTCCTAGACATACAACAGGTGAGAACTAAGTAATTTTAAAGAAACAAATGAAATGAAAATATTCTGTAAATAGAATGAAATGAAAAGCTGTGTTTTAAATAGGAGCTAAATATTAAACAGAATTTTTGTACCAGGCATTTGAATTACTGCACCAGCTCTTTTGCCCATCAAGAGAGGCATTTAGCATTTCAGTCTTTTCCAAGGTGTTCATGATCTGCTATGCTGATCTCTGTGTGTGCCTAGGTGTGTGTGGAGGGGGGGGCATATGAAGGGGAGTGTGTATGTTTGCTTTACAATTGTTGTGGCAGATTCATGCCTCAGCTCCACATTTTGTTTTAAAAAGGTCACACCGAGTGGATATGAAGTTTACTATCAACAAGAGATCGATTCCCAAATCATCCATTTGACTCTCCCTTATAAATCATGTGCTTTGTTGCATATTTTATCAAATATACTTTCAAGCCAGATGGAGGAAGGAGGATGTGGGAATCCCTCCACCATCTTGCAACTTTTATGTAAGTAGGTTTTCAAGAAAATCATCATTTCTCTTTTAGATATGTCTGGAACAGGCATGATGGTAGTGTCAACCTGTTGGAGTTTTTGTTGCTGGAAGAAGTTGTACAAAAGGATTGGTTTTTACATTGACCAGTTACTGAATCAAGCGCAGGAATACATTGGAAATTTAGCTGGGGGTTCCTTTTCCCAGCAGACTACTTCTAGAACGAGCTTGTACACTGAAGCTGACTCTTTTGCTCTCTTTTTGTTTCTTTCCTATTTTCTTGGCTTCTTTGCCACTATCTAGACAATTTTGGAACTTTGTTCCCAACTAAAATGGTTTCAATAGTCTGATTGTGATCATACATTTTTACAAGGAATTTTTAAAATCTTTCCTCGAGTCCAGAAAGTCAAGGACTTAGATCTTTTTCTTCCCTTATCAATATTGCCATGAAATTGATAAATAAAGACCAACTCTTTATTTTTGTTTTTAACCCACGTAGATAATTCCCATCCATTAATCCATTTTGTGGACCAATAGCTGCCATTCTGATGGAAGCTGTCACTTCTTAACAATAGGCATTCTGTGACTATGTTGACAGCACTTTGGGTGAAGATCCTAACTGGTCTTAGATATACATAGGGAGAAATTTGCTCAGCCAGTGTCAGTCTTAAGCATGCGTATCAGAAGATCTTTCTAGAGCTGGGAATTTTCCCATGAAAGGGATTCAGTTAGGGAAGAGACACTTGTGCCAGAGTTTTACATTCTTCTTGAACACTGCTTAAGGAACTTAGATGCCATGTCCATTTGGATCTCTGTCTGCACAGAACTTTGTCATGCCAGTGCTTTGAAATGCATCTTGAAGAGAATTCACTAGCACAGAATGAAAGAGAGTGGAAGGGGTTGGTGGGGCTAACCAGGCCCAACCCCCCTGCCTAAACCAGGATACCTAGAGCCTCTTGCCCAGGATTCTATCTGGGTGTACTTTTAATGTCTTCAAAGATCCAGGCTCCACAATCTTTCTGGGCAGTCTGTGCCGTGGTTCAGTCACCCTGACAGTAAAGAAACATTTACTGATGTTCAAAGGCAATCTCCTGTATTTCAGTGTGTGCCCACTGCCTCTTGTCTTTTCCCTCAGCATCACTGAAAAGACACTGATTCCCTCCCCTTTGCACTATTGCTTCCATATGTATGTGTGATGCCATGTAGAGGTATGTCAAAAACCTCCCTGAAGCCCAGGCAGATAATATTCCCTTCATCTACCAGTCAAGTTGATTCATCAGAGGAGTTTAAAGTGATGTTCAGCATGAAAATCCCCTGAAAAATCATGCTAACTACATTATTTGGTCATCTGTCATGTGCCTGGCAAGGATTTCCAGGAAGAGCTGCTTCATCAACTTCCTGGGGATAAAAAAGAGGCTGGCTGGTTTGTACTATGGCGAGTCCTCTTAATTGCCTTTTTTGAAGATGGGTGTCATTTGCTAACATCCACTCTTTAGCCTCTCTTGTCGTCTACATCTTAGCAAAACGCTTTTCCACTATGTCTGGCTAGGAAAAACTGTGCCAGCACAGAAAACATCTCCCATCGTGTTCTAGAAGTTGCACGGATGTCTGCCAAGTGTTTGGCAGGAAGAAAAGAAAAGTTGTCCAAAACAGCTTCCAATCGAATGTTCCTGTGATTGGAAAAGTCAGGAGAGTGCAAAGGTACTGTTTTCTATCAGTTGGCAAGGTGCGCACACAATCCCAGTGTTGTACAGCTTGCTTCTTCACCTTCCCGAAGCTGCCGCTCTCGCCGGCTGCCGGAGCCCAAGAAGCGGCTTCTTCGCGCAAAGACGATTGTGCCGCTCACAGGGCTCTCCTTAGCGCGGCTTCTGCCGAAAGACGCCCGGCAGCGGCTCTTACCTCCGGAGAGCATCCTACCTTCGTCTTTAGCTCCTCTTCTCATCTACACCTCGGCAAAAAGCTTCTCCACTATGTCTGGCTAGGAAAAACTGTGCCAGCACAGAAAACATCTCCCATCGTGTTCTAGAAGTTGCACGGATGTCTGCCAAGTGTTTGGCAGGAAGAAAAGAAAAGTTGTCCAAAACAGCTTCCAATCGAATGTTCCTGTGATTGGAAAAGTCAGCAGAGTGCAAAGGTACTGTTTTCTATCAGTTGGCAAGGTGCGCACACAATCCCAGTGTTGTACAGCTTGCTTCTTCACCTTCCCGAAGCTGCCGCTCTCGCCGGCTGCCGGAGCCCAAGAAGCGGCTTCTTCGCGCAAAGACGATTGTGCCGCTCACAGTGCTCTCCTTAGCGCGGCTTCTGCCGAAAGACGCCCGGCAGCGGCTCTTACCTCCGGCGAGCATCCTACCTTCGTCTTTCGCGTCTTTTGTAGTCTACATCTTAGCAAAACGCTTTTCCACTATGTCTGGCTAGGAAAAACTGTGCCAGCACAGAAAACATCTCCCATCGTGTTCTAGAAGTTGCACGGATGTCTGCCAAGTGTTTGGCAGGAAGAAAAGAAAAGTTGTCCAAAACAGCTTCCAATCGAATGTTCCTGTGATTGGAAAAGTCAGCAGAGTGCAAAGGTACTGTTTTCTATCAGTTGGCAAGGTGCGCACACAATCCCAGTGTTGTACAGCTTGCTTCTTCACCTTCCCGAAGCTGCCGCTCTCGCCGGCTGCCGGAGCCCAAGAAGCGGCTTCTTCGCGCAAAGACGATTGTGCCGCTCACAGGGCTCTCCTTAGCGCGGCTTCTGCCGAAAGACGCCCGGCAGCGGCTCTTACCTCCGGAGAGCATCCTACCTTCGTCTTTCGCGTCTTTTGTAGTCTACATCTTAGCAAAACGCTTTTCCACTATGTCTGGCTAGGAAAAACTGTGCCAGCACAGAAAACATCTCCCATCGTGTTCTAGAAGTTGCACGGATGTCTGCCAAGTGTTTGGCAGGAAGAAAAGAAAAGTTGTCCAAAACAGCTTCCAATCGAATGTTCCTGTGATTGGAAAAGTCAGGAGAGTGCAAAGGTACTGTTTTCTATCAGTTGGCAAGGTGCGCACACAATCCCAGTGTTGTACAGCTTGCTTCTTCACCTTCCCGAAGCTGCCGCTCTCGCCGGCTGCCGGAGCCCAAGAAGCGGCTTCTTCGCGCAAAGACGATTGTGCCGCTCACAGTGCTCTCCTTAGCGCGGCTTCTGCCGAAAGACGCCCGGCAGCGGCTCTTACCTCCGGAGAGCATCCTACCTTCGTCTTTCGCGTCTTTTGTAGTCTACATCTTAGCAAAACGCTTTTCCACTATGTCTGGCTAGGAAAAACTGTGCCAGCACAGAAAACATCTCCCATCGTGTTCTAGAAGTTGCACGGATGTCTGCCAAGTGTTTGGCAGGAAGAAAAGAAAAGTTGTCCAAAACAGCTTCCAATCGAATGTTCCTGTGATTGGAAAAGTCAGGAGAGTGCAAAGGTACTGTTTTCTATCAGTTGGCAAGGTGCGCACACAATCCCAGTGTTGTACAGCTTGCTTCTTCACCTTCCCGAAGCTGCCGCTCTCGCCGGCTGCCGGAGCCCAAGAAGCGGCTTCTTCGCGCAAAGACGATTGTGCCGCTCACAGTGCTCTCCTTAGCGCGGCTTCTGCCGAAAGACGCCCGGCAGCGGCTCTTACCTCCGGCGAGCATCCTACCTTCGTCTTTCGCGTCTTTTGTAGTCTACATCTTAGCAAAACGCTTTTCCACTATGTCTGGCTAGGAAAAACTGTGCCAGCACAGAAAACATCTCCCATCGTGTTCTAGAAGTTGCACGGATGTCTGCCAAGTGTTTGGGAGGAAGAAAAGAAAAGTTGTCCAAAACAGCTTCCAATCGAATGTTCCTGTGATTGGAAAAGTCAGGAGAGTGCAAAGGTACTGTTTTCTATCAGTTGGCAAGGTGCGCACACAATCCCAGTGTTGTACAGCTTGCTTCTTCACCTTCCCGAAGCTGCCGCTCTCGCCGGCTGCCGGAGCCCAAGAAGCGGCTTCTTCGCGCAAAGACGATTGTGCCGCTCACAGTGCTCTCCTTAGCGCGGCTTCTGCGGAAAGACGCCCGGCAGCGGCTCTTACCTCCGGAGAGCATCCTACCTTCGTCTTTCGCGTCTTTTGTAGTCTACATCTTAGCAAAACGCTTTTCCACTATGTCTGGCTAGGAAAAACTGTGCCAGCACAGAAAACATCTCCCATCGTGTTCTAGAAGTTGCACGGATGTCTGCCAAGTGTTTGGCAGGAAGAAAAGAAAAGTTGTCCAAAACAGCTTCCAATCGAATGTTCCTGTGATTGGAAAAGTCAGGAGAGTGCAAAGGTACTGTTTTCTATCAGTTGGCAAGGTGCGCACACAATCCCAGTGTTGTACAGCTTGCTTCTTCACCTTCCCGAAGCTGCCGCTCTCGCCGGCTGCCGGAGCCCAAGAAGCGGCTTCTTCGCGCAAAGACGATTGTGCCGCTCACAGTGCTCTCCTTAGCGCGGCTTCTGCCGAAAGACGCCCGGCAGCGGCTCTTACCTCCGGAGAGCATCCTACCTTCGTCTTTCGCGTCTTTTGTAGTCTACATCTTAGCAAAACGCTTTTCCACTATGTCTGGCTAGGAAAAGCCGTGCCCGCAGAGAAAACATCTCCCATCGTTTTCTAGAAGTTGCACGGATGTCTGCCAAGTGTTTGGGAGGAAGAAAAGAAAAGTTGTCCAAAACAGCTTCCAATCGAATGTTCCTGTGATTGGAAAAGTCAGGAGAGTGCAAAGGTACTGTTTTCTATCAGTTGGCAAGGTGCGCACACAATCCCAGTGTTGTACAGCTTGCTTCTTCACCTTCCCGAAGCTGCCACTCTCAGGAGGTAAGAGCCGCTGCCGGGCGTCTTTCGGCAGAAGCCGCGCTAAGGAGAGCACTGTGAGCGGCACAATCGTCTTTGCGCGAAGAAGCCGCTTCTTGGGCTCCGGCAGCCGGCGAGAGCGGCAGCTTCGGGAAGGTGAAGAAGCAAGCTGTACAACACTGGGATTGTGTGCGCACCTTGCCAACTGATAGAAAACAGTACCTTTGCACTCTGCTGACTTTTCCAATCACAGGAACATTCGATTGGAAGCTGTTTTGGACAACTTTTCTTTTCTTCCTGCCAAACACTTGGCAGACATCCGTGCAACTTCTAGAACACGATGGGAGATGTTTTCTGTGCTGGCACAGTTTTTCCTAGCCAGACATAGTGGAAAAGCGTTTTGCTAAGATGTAGACTACAAAAGACGCGAAAGACGAAGGTAGGATGCTCTCCGGAGGTAAGAGCCGCTGCCGGGCGTCTTTCGGCAGAAGCCGCGCTAAGGAGAGCACTGTGAGCGGCACAATCGTCTTTGCGCGAAGAAGCCGCTTCTTGGGCTCCGGCAGCCGGCGAGAGCGGCAGCTTCGGGAAGGTGAAGAAGCAAGCTGTACAACACTGGGATTGTGTGCGCACCTTGCCAACTGATAGAAAACAGTACCTTTGCACTCTCCTGACTTTTCCAATCACAGGAACATTCGATTGGAAGCTGTTTTGGACAACTTTTCTTTTCTTCCTGCCAAACACTTGGCAGACATCCGTGCAACTTCTAGAACACGATGGGAGATGTTTTCTGTGCTGGCACAGTTTTTCCTAGCCAGACATAGTGGAAAAGCGTTTTGCTAAGATGTAGACTACAAAAGACGCGAAAGACGAAGGTAGGATGCTCTCCGGAGGTAAGAGCCGCTGCCGGGCGTCTTTCGGCAGAAGCCGCGCTAAGGAGAGCACTGTGAGCGGCACAATCGTCTTTGCGCGAAGAAGCCGCTTCTTGGGCTCCGGCAGCCGGCGAGAGCGGCAGCTTCGGGAAGGTGAAGAAGCAAGCTGTACAACACTGGGATTGTGTGCGCACCTTGCCAACTGATAGAAAACAGTACCTTTGCACTCTGCTGACTTTTCCAATCACAGGAACATTCGATTGGAAGCTGTTTTGGACAACTTTTCTTTTCTTCCTGCCAAACACTTGGCAGACATCCGTGCAACTTCTAGAACACGATGGGAGATGTTTTCTGTGCTGGCACAGTTTTTCCTAGCCAGACATAGTGGAAAAGCGTTTTGCTAAGATGTAGACTACAAAAGACGCGAAAGACGAAGGTAGGATGCTCGCCGGAGGTAAGAGCCGCTGCCGGGCGTCTTTCGGCAGAAGCCGCGCTAAGGAGAGCACTGTGAGCGGCACAATCGTCTTTGCGCGAAGAAGCCGCTTCTTGGGCTCCGGCAGCCGGCGAGAGCGGCAGCTTCGGGAAGGTGAAGAAGCAAGCTGTACAACACTGGGATTGTGTGCGCACCTTGCCAACTGATAGAAAACAGTACCTTTGCACTCTGCTGACTTTTCCAATCACAGGAACATTCGATTGGAAGCTGTTTTGGACAACTTTTCTTTTCTTCCTGCCAAACACTTGGCAGACATCCGTGCAACTTCTAGAACACGATGGGAGATGTTTTCTGTGCTGGCACAGTTTTTCCTAGCCAGACATAGTGGAAAAGCGTTTTGCTAAGATGTAGACTACAAAAGACGAGAAAGACGAAGGTAGGATGCTCTCCGGAGGTAAGAGCCGCTGCCGGGCGTCTTTCGGCAGAAGCCGCGCTAAGGAGAGCCCTGTGAGCGGCACAATCGTCTTTGCGCGAAGAAGCCGCTTCTTGGGCTCCGGCAGCCGGCGAGAGCGGCAGCTTCGGGAAGGTGAAGAAGCAAGCTGTACAACACTGGGATTGTGTGCGCACCTTGCCAACTGATAGAAAACAGTACCTTTGCACTCTGCTGACTTTTCCAATCACAGGAACATTCGATTGGAAGCTGTTTTGGACAACTTTTCTTTTCTTCCTGCCAAACACTTGGCAGACATCCGTGCAACTTCTAGAACACGATGGGAGATGTTTTCTGTGCTGGCACAGTTTTTCCTAGCCAGACATAGTGGAAAAGCGTTTTGCTAAGATGTAGACTACAAAAGACGAGAAAGACGAAGGTAGGATGCTCTCCGGAGGTAAGAGCCGCTGCCGGGCGTCTTTCGGCAGAAGCCGCGCTAAGGAGAGCACTGTGAGCGGCACAATCGTCTTTGCGCGAAGAAGCCGCTTCTTGGGCTCCGGCAGCCGGCGAGAGCGGCAGCTTCGGGAAGGTGAAGAAGCAAGCTGTACAACACTGGGATTGTGTGCGCACCTTGCCAACTGATAGAAAACAGTACCTTTGCACTCTCCTGACTTTTCCAATCACAGGAACATTCGATTGGAAGCTGTTTTGGACAACTTTTCTTTTCTTCCTGCCAAACACTTGGCAGACATCCGTGCAACTTCTAGAACACGATGGGAGATGTTTTCTGTGCTGGCACAGTTTTTCCTAGCCAGACATAGTGGAAAAGCGTTTTGCTAAGATGTAGACTACGAAAGACGCGAAAGACGAAGGTAGGATGCTCTCCGGAGGTAAGAGCCGCTGCCGGGCGTCTTTCGGCAGAAGCCGCGCTAAGGAGAGCACTGTGAGCGGCACAATCGTCTTTGCGCGAAGAAGCCGCTTCTTGGGCTCCGGCAGCCGGCGAGAGCGGCAGCTTCGGGAAGGTGAAGAAGCAAGCTGTACAACACTGGGATTGTGTGCGCACCTTGCCAACTGATAGAAAACAGTACCTTTGCACTCTCCTGACTTTTCCAATCACAGGAACATTCGATTGGAAGCTGTTTTGGACAACTTTTCTTTTCTTCCTGCCAAACACTTGGCAGACATCCGTGCAACTTCTAGAACACGATGGGAGATGTTTTCTGTGCTGGCACAGTTTTTCCTAGCCAGACATAGTGGAGAAGCTTTTTGCCGAGGTGTAGATGAGAAGAGGAGCTAAAGACGAAGGTAGGATGCTCTCCGGAGGTAAGAGCCGCTGCCGGGCGTCTTTCGGCAGAAGCCGCGCTAAGGAGAGCACTGTGAGCGGCACAATCGTCTTTGCGCGAAGAAGCCGCTTCTTGGGCTCCGGCAGCCGGCGAGAGCGGCAGCTTCGGGAAGGTGAAGAAGCAAGCTGTACAACACTGGGATTGTGTGCGCACCTTGCCAACTGATAGAAAACAGTACCTTTGCACTCTGCTGACTTTTCCAATCACAGGAACATTCGATTGGAAGCTGTTTTGGACAACTTTTCTTTTCTTCCTGCCAAACACTTGGCAGACATCCGTGCAACTTCTAGAACACGATGGGAGATGTTTTCTGTGCTGGCACAGTTTTTCCTAGCCAGACATAGTGGAAAAGCGTTTTGCTAAGATGTAGACGACAAGAGAGGCTAAAGAGTGGATGTTAGCAAATGACACCCATCTTCAAAAAAGGCAATTAAGAGGACTCGCCATAGTACAAACCAGCCAGCCTCTTTTTTATCCCCAGGAAGTTGATGAAGCAGCTCTTCCTGGAAATCCTTGCCAGGCACATGACAGATGACCAAATAATGTAGTTAGCATGATTTTTCAGGGGAATTTCATGCTGAACATCACTTTAAACTCCTCTGATGAATCAACTTGACTGGTAGATGAAGGGAATATTATCTGCCTGGGCTTCAGGGAGGTTTTTGACATACCTCTACATGGCATCACACATACATATGGAAGCAATAGTGCAAAGGGGAGGGAATCAGTGTCTTTTCAGTGATGCTGAGGGAAAAGACAAGCGGCAGTGGGCACACACTGAAATACAGGAGATTGCCTTTGAACATCAGTAAATGTTTCTTTACTGTCAGGGTGACTGAACCACGGCACAGACTGCCCAGAAAGATTGTGGAGCCTGGATCTTTGAAGACATTAAAAGTACACCCAGATAGAATCCTGGGCAAGAGGCTCTAGGTATCCTGGTTTAGGCAGGGGGGTTGGGCCTGGTTAGCCCCACCAACCCCTTCCACTCTCTTTCATTCTGTGCTAGTGAATTCTCTTCAAGATGCATTTCAAAGCACTGGCATGACAAAGTTCTGTGCAGACAGAGATCCAAATGGACATGGCATCTAAGTTCCTTAAGCAGTGTTCAAGAAGAATGTAAAACTCTTGCACAAGTGTCTCTTCCCTAACTGAATCCCTTTCATGGGAAAATTCCCAGCTCTAGAAAGATCTTCTGATACGCATGCTTAAGACTGACACTGGCTGAGCAAATTTCTCCCTATGTATATCTAAGACCAGTTAGGATCTTCACCCAAAGTGCTGTCAACATAGTCACAGAATGCCTATTGTTAAGAAGTGACAGCTTCCATCAGAATGGCAGCTATTGGTCCACAAAATGGATTAATGGATGGGAATTATCTACGTGGGTTAAAAACAAAAATAAAGAGTTGGTCTTTATTTATCAATTTCATGGCAATATTGATAAGGGAAGAAAAAGATCTAAGTCCTTGACTTTCTGGACTCGAGGAAAGATTTTAAAAATTCCTTGTAAAAATGTATGATCACAATCAGACTATTGAAACCATTTTAGTTGGGAACAAAGTTCCAAAATTGTCTAGATAGTGGCAAAGAAGCCAAGAAAATAGGAAAGAAACAAAAAGAGAGCAAAAGAGTCAGCTTCAGTGTACAAGCTCGTTCTAGAAGTAGTCTGCTGGGAAAAGGAACCCCCAGCTAAATTTCCAATGTATTCCTGCGCTTGATTCAGTAACTGGTCAATGTAAAAACCAATCCTTTTGTACAACTTCTTCCAGCAACAAAAACTCCAACAGGTTGACACTACCATCATGCCTGTTCCAGACATATTTAAAAGAGAAATGATGATTTTCTTGAAAACCTACTTACATAAAAGTTGCAAGATGGTGGAGGGATTCCCACATCCTCCTTCCTCCATCTGGCTTGAAAGTATATTTGATAAAATATGCAACAAAGCACATGATTTATAAGGGAGAGTCAAATGGATGATTTGGGAATCGATCTCTTGTTGATAGTAAACTTCATATCCACTCGGTGTGACCTTTTTAAAACAAAATGTGGAGCTGAGGCATGAATCTGCCACAACAATTGTAAAGCAAACATACACACTCCCCTTCATATGCCCCCCCCTCCACACACACCTAGGCACACACAGAGATCAGCATAGCAGATCATGAACACCTTGGAAAAGACTGAAATGCTAAATGCCTCTCTTGATGGGCAAAAGAGCTGGTGCAGTAATTCAAATGCCTGGTACAAAAATTCTGTTTAATATTTAGCTCCTATTTAAAACACAGCTTTTCATTTCATTCTATTTACAGAATATTTTCATTTCATTTGTTTCTTTAAAATTACTTAGTTCTCACCTGTTGTATGTCTAGGAATATTTTCTTCCAAAAATAGAAAAAAATAGATGATATCTTTTCAGCAGAAAACATTGGTTGATACAATTTTAAACCATCATGATATGGAAGAATTCTTCTGTCCCTCTCGAAGGTGGAAGAAGCATTTGGATCACAGATCATCTACAATGAAATACTTGACATGTTTAAGATGCTTTCAATCAATTTTGATCGTCAATTGCTTATTTGTTGTAAACAGTAATTTTTCAGTGAAGGGAAAGCGTGTGTGGTATATCTACATGATATGTTCAAAGGCAGTTCCTACTAATGGCCAGGCTGAATTCCAGTAAATAATGTCCCGAATGATATTTTGCCGCCTTCTTTGGCACTTCATGAAATCTTACCCCGATGAAGTGCTGAAACACAGAGATTTTCTCTTAGAGAGTGTCTCATGTTGTAACCTATCCCATGGATTTTATGCTGTAATTCTTATCTCTTTTAAAATTTACTATCTTCTGTACAGTTTTCATGAAACTTTCTGTTACAGTAGTGAATAGCACAGATAAATGTCATTTTGTACAACTTTGAATTTACCCCAAGAGCTGAGAGAAAACTTGATCCTATACTTCAATCCGAGTTTCTTCTATAGTCCAACTTTGTTTCTCTACCATCAAGCTTCTCCTTTGTTGCTGCTCCAAGCCCCGTCCAAGGTGACCTTGAATACTTTCAGGGATGGGACACCCACAACTTCTCTGGGCAACCTGTTCCAGTGTTCCAGCACTCCCACAGTAAAAAAGGCCTTCCTTTCATCTAATATGTGTAGGAAATCATAAATCTAGGCATAGAAGCTTGGAGTGCAAATTTGAAATTCTTTGGATTTGAAGCACATTTTATATGAATACTGACTTACAGATGACTAAAAGATGTTGATGGGCATTTGAGCTGACAAGTTTTGAAAAAGTGCACGGAAATTAAAATTGAAACCACTAAAATTAAAAACTCCTTGCCATTTTCTTTTTCCTCTCCTATTCAAAATTGCATATGTCAGATATCAGTGCTTCATGCAAACCTCTCAGATGCTCTCAGAGAAAAAGCTTTTCTTTCAGACTAAGTTGCGGTTGACGTAGAACACTAGCAGGAGTGAAAGATTTTCTGGGCATCGGGGCAGCCCGTTCTCCTTGGATTTGTGTGCAGAATGCATTTTATCCAAACTGGAAAATAGATCCCAGCTCTGTTCTATTCATCATTCTTACTTCATCAGGCCAGAAGATTCTGTGAAAAGTAGCCTGTGGACCTTGAAGACAGCGCATGTGAACCAGATGAGAGGTGATAGAGAAGTTGAGGGAGAGAAGAAAGAGCATGAGGCTGAAACCAGAAAGTATTTCTCCACGTGATCATGGAAGATTGCAGGAGCCACTTGGTACTATCAAACCAGCCCAACTTGGCACTGGTGCCACCTTGGGTCTGGGAGCCATGTTGCATATCGTGCATTTTAAGGAGCCAGCTGGCCACACCCAGCCATATGCCCCCAAACACAAACCAAGGCCCTTTTCTCTGGCAAACAAAACTCAGCTGCCCTGCTTCTGGATGGCAGATTGCAGGAACCACTTGGTACTATCAAACCAGCCCAACTTGGCACTGGTGCCACCATGGGTCTGGTCACCATCCTGCCTATTGTAGCTTTTCAGGAGCCAGCCGGTCACTCTCAGCCATAGGCCCCCAGACACAAACCTCGGCCCGTTTCCCTGGCACACAAAAGTAAGCTACCGCACTTCTGGATGGCAGATTGCAGGAGCCACTTTGCACCATCAAACCAGACCGACTTGGCACTGGTGCCACCTCTGGTCTGGGAACCATGCTGCGTATCGTGGATTCTAATTAGCCAGGCGGCCACTCCCAGCCACAGGCCCCCAAACACAAACAACGGCGCTTTTCCCTGGAAAACAAAACTCGCCTGCCAACTTTTTGATGGCAGAGTGCAGGAGACACTTGGTACTATCAAACCAGCCCAACTTGGCACTGGTGCCACCATGGGTCTGGTCACCATCCTGCCTATTGTAGCTTTTCAGGAGCCAGCCGGTCACTCTCAGCCATAGGCCCCCAAACACAAACCTCGGACCGTTTCCCTGGCAAACAAAAGTAAGCTGCCCCGCTTCTGGATGGCAGATTGCAGGAGCCACTTGGTACAATCAAACCATCCCGACTTGGCACTGGTGCCACCTTGGATCTGGGAACCATCCTGTGTATCGTGGATTTTCAGGGGCCAGCCGGCCACTCTCAGCCATATGCCCCCAAAAACAAACCACGGACCTTTTCTCTGGCAAACAAAAATCAGCTGCCCCACTTCTGGATGGCAGATTGCAGGAGCCACTTGGGACTATCACACCAGCACAACATGGCACTGCTGCCACCTTGGATCTGGGAACAATCCTGCGTATCGTACATATTCAGGAACCAGCCGAACACTCCCAGCCACAGGCCCCCAAACACAAACAACGGCCCATTTCCCTGGCAAACAAAACTCAGCTGCCCCGCTTCTGGATGGCAGTTTGCAGGAGCCACTTGGGACTATCAAACCAGCCTGACTTGGTAATGGTACCACCTTGGATCTGGGAACCATCCGGCGTATCGTGGATTTTCAGGGGCCAGCCGGTCATTCCCAGCCATATGCCCCCAAACACAAACCTCGGCCCTTTTCTCTGGCAAACAAAACTCAACTGCCCCTCTTCTGGATGGCAAATTGCAGGACGCACTTGGTACTACAAAAAGAGCCCGACTTGGCAGTGGTGCCACCTTGGCTCTGGGAACCATCCTGCGTATCGAGCATTTTAAGGAGCCAGCTGGCAATTCCCAGCCGTATGCCCCAAAAAGAAACCATGGACCTTTTCTCTGGCAAAAAAAACTCAGCTGTCCCGCTTCTGGATGGCAGATTGCAGGAGTCACTTTGAACCATACAACCAGCCTTACTTGGCACTGGTGCCACCTTGGATCTGGGAACCATCCTGCCTATCGTTGATTTTCAGGGGCCAGCCGGCCACTCTCAGCCATAGGCCCCCAAACACAAACCACAGCCCTTTTCTCTAGCAAACAAAATTCAACTGCCCCGCTTCTGGATGGCAAATTGCAGGAGCCACTGGGTACTACAAAAACAGCCTGACTTGGCACTGGTGCCACCTTGCGTCTGGTTACCATGCGGCGCATCGTGCATTTTAAGGAGCCAGGTGGCCACTCCCAGCCATATGCCCCCAAACACAACCCACGGCCCTTTTCTCTGGCAAACAAAACTCAGCTGCCCCACTTCTGGATGGCAGATTGCAGGAGACACTTGGTACTATCAAACCAGCCCGACTTGGCACTGGTGCCACCTTGGGTCTGGGAACCATCCTGCGTATTGTGGATTGTCAGGAGACAGCCGACCACTCTCGGCCACAGAGCCCAATCAAAAACAAAGGTCCGTTTCCCTGGCAAAAAAAACTCAGCTGCCCCGCTTCTGGATGGGAGATTGCAGGAGGCACTTGACACTGTCAAACGAGCCCCACTTGGCACTGGTGCCGCCTTGGGTCTGGGAACCATGCTGCGTATCGTGGATTTTCAGGAGCCAGCCGGCCACTGCCAGCCACAGGCCCCCAAACACAAACCACAGCCTTTTCCTCTGGCAAACAAAACTCAGCTGCCCCGCTTCTGGATGGCAGATTGCAGGAGCCACTTGGTACTATCAAACCAGCCCGACTTGGCACTGGTGCCACCTTGGGTCTGGTCACCATCCTGCCTATCGTAGCTTTTCAGGAGCCAGCCGGTCACTCCCAGCCATAGGCCCCCAGACACAAATCTCGGCCCGTTTCCCTGGCAAAAACAAGTAAGCTGCCCCGCTTCTGGATGGCAGATTGCAGGAACCACTTGGTACTATCAAACCAGCCCAACTTGGCACTGGTGCCACCTTGGATCTGGGAACCATCCTGCGTATCGAGCTTCTTAAGGAGCCAGCCGGCCTCTCCCAGCCATATGCCCCCAAAAACAAACCACGGAACTTTACTCTGGCAAACAAAGATCCGCTGCCCCGTCTCAGGATGGCAGATTGCAGGAGCCACTTGGCACTATCAAACGAGCCCGACTTGGCCCTGGTGCCACCTTGAGTCTGGGAACCATCCTGCGTATTGTGGATTGTCAGGAGCCAGTCGACCATTCTCGGCCACAGACCCCAATCAAAAACAACGGCCGGTTCAGAGGCAAAAGAACTCAGCTGCCCCGTTTCTGGATGGGAGACTGCATGAGGCACTTGACACTGTCAAACCAGCCCCACTTGGCACTGGTGCCATCTTGGGTCTGGGAACCATGCTGCGTATCATGGATTTTCAGGAGCCAGCTGGCCACTGCCAGCCACAGGCCCCCAAACACAAACCTCGGCCCGTTTCCCTGGCAAACAAAAGTAAGCTACCCCGCTTCTGGATGGCAGATTGCAGGAACCACTTGGTACTATCAAACCAGCCCGACTTGGCACTGGTGCCATCTTGGGTCTGGGAACCATCCTGCGTATCATGGATTCTAAGGAGCCAGCCGGCCACTCCCAGCCACAGGCCCGCAAACACAAACAACGGCGCTTTTCCCTGGAAAACAAAACTCGCCTGCCAAATTTTTGATGGCAGATTGCAGGAGCCACTTGGTACTATCAAATCAGCCCAACTTGGCACTGGTGCCACCATGGGTCTGGTCACCATCCTGCCTATCGTAGCTTTTCAGGAGCCAGCCGGTCACTCCCAGCCATAGGCCTCCAGACAAAAACCTCGGCCCGTTTCCCTGGCAAAAAAAAGTAAGCTACCCCGCTACTGGATGGCAGATTGCAGGAGCCACTTTGCACCATCAAACTAGCCCGACTTGGCACTGGTGCCACCTCTGGTCTGGGAACAATGCTGCGTATCGTGGATTCTAAGGAGCCAGCCGGCCACTCCCACCCACAGGCCCCCAAACACAAACAACGGCGCTTTTCCCTGGAAAACAAAACTCGCCTGCCAACTTTTTGATGGCAGATTTCAGGAGCTACTTGGTACTATCAAATCAGCCACACTTGGCACTGGTACCACCTCTGGTCGGGTCACCATCCTGCCTATCGTAGCTTTTCAGGAGCCAGCCGGTCACTCCCAGCCATAGGCCCCCAGACAAAAACCTCGGCCCGTTTCCCTGGCAAACAAAAGTAAGCTGCCCCGTTTCTGGATGGCAGATTGCAGGACGCACTTGGTACTATCAAACCAGCCCAACTTGGAAATGGTGCCACCTTGGGTCTGGGAACCATCCTGCGTATCGTGGATTCTAAGGAGCCAGCGGGCCACTCCCAGCCACAGGCCCCCAAATACAAACAACGGCGCTTTTCCCTGGAAAACAAAACTCGCCTGCCAAATTTTTGATGGCAGATTGCAGGAGCCACTTTGTACTTTGAAATCAGCCGAACATGGCTCTGGTGCCACCATGGGTCTGGTCACCATCCTGCCTATCGTAGCTTTTCAGGAGCCAGCCGGTCACTCCCAGCCCTAGGCCCCCAGACACAAAGCTCGGCCCGTTTCCCTGGCAAACAAAAGTAAGCTGCCCCGCTTCTGGATGGCAGATTGCAGGACGCAATTGGTACTATCAAACCAGCCCAACTTGGCACTGGTGCCACCTCAGGTCTGGGAACCATCCTCCGTATCGTGGATTCTAAGGAGCCAGCCGGCCACTCCCACCCACAGGCCCCCAAACACAAACAACGGCGCTTTTCCCTGGAAAACAAAACTCGCCTGCCAACATTTTGATGGCAGATTGCCGGAGCCACTTGGTACTATCAAACCAGCCCAACTTGGCACTGGTGCCACCATGGGTCTGGTCACCATCCTGCCTATCGTAGCTTTTCAGGAGCCAGCCGGTCACTCCCAGCCATAGACCCCAGACACAAAGCTCGGCCCGTTTCCCTGGCAAACAAAAGTAAGCTGCCCCGCTTCTGGATGGCAGATTGCAGGACCCACTTTGCACCATCAAACTAGCCCGACTTGGCCCTGGTGCCACCTCAGGTCTGGGAACCATCCTGCGTATCGTGGATTCTAAGGAGCCAGCCGGCCACTCCCAGCCACAGGCCCTCAAACACAAACAACGGCGCTTTTCCCTGGAAAACAAAACTCGCCTGCCAAATTTTGATGGCAGATTGCCGGAGCCACTTGGTACTATCAAACCAGCCCAACTTGGCACTGGTGCCACCATGGGTCTGGTCACCATCCTGCCTATCGTAGCTTTTCAGGACCTAGCAGGTCACTCCCAGCCATAGGCCCCCAGACACAAACCTCGGCCCGTTTCCGTCACAAACAAAACTAAGCGGCGCCGCTTGTGGATGGCAGATTGCAGGACGCACTTGGTACTATCAAACCACCCCGACTTGGCACTGGTGCCACCTCTGGTCTGGGAACCATCCTGCGTATCGTGGATTCAAAGGAGCCAGCCGGCCACTCCCAGCCACAGGCCCTCAAACACAAACAACGGCGCTTTTCCCTGGAAAACAAAACTCGCCTGCCAACTTTTTGATGGCAGATTGCAGGAGCCACTTGGTACTATCAAACCAGCCCAACTTGGCACTGGTGCCACCTTGGGTCTGGGAACCATCCGGCGTATCGTGTGTTTAAAGGAGCCAGCCGGCCACTCCAGCCACAGGCCCGCAGACACAAACAACGGCGCTTTTCCCTGGAAAACAAAACTTGCCTGCTGACTTTTGATGGCAGATTGCAGGAGCCACTTTGTACTTTGAAATCAGCCGAACATGGCTCTGGTGCCACCATGGGTCTGGTCACCATCCTGCCTATCGTAGCTTTTCAGGAGCCAGCCGGTCACTCCCAGCCATAGGCCCCCAGACACAAAGCTCGGCCCGTTTCCCTGGCAAACAAAAGTAAGCTGCCCCGCTTCTGGATGGCAGATTGCAGGACGCACTTGGTACTATCAAACCAGCCCAACTTGGCACTGGTGCCACCATGGGTCTGGTCACCATCCTGCCTATCGTAGCTTTTCAGGAGCCAGCCGGTCACTCCCAGCCATAGGCCCACAGACACAAATCTCGGCCCGTTTCCCTGGCAAAAAAAAGTAAGCTACCCCGCTTCTGGATGGCAGATTGCAGGAGCCACTTGGTACTATCAAACCAGCCCAACTTGGCACTGGTGCCACCATGGGTCTGGTCACCATCCTGCCTATCGTGTGTTGAAAGGAGCCAGCCGGTCACTCCCAGCCACAGGCCTCCAAACAAAAACAGCGGCGCTTTTCCCTTGAAAACAAAACTGAACTGCCCTTCTTCTGGATGGAAAATTGCAGGACGCACTTGGTACTACAAAAACAGCCAAACTTGGCAATGGTGCCACCTTGGATCTGGGAACCATCCTGCGTATCGAGCTTCTTAAGGAGCCAGCCGGCCACTCCCAGCCATATGCCCCCAAAAACAAACCACGGAACTTTACTCTGGCAAACAAAGATCCGCTGCCCCGCGTCAGGATGGCAGATTGCAGGAGCCACTTGGTACTATCAAACGAGCCCGACTTGGCCCTGGTGCCACCTTGAGTCTCGGAACCATCCTGCGTATTGTGGATTGTCAGGAGCCAGTCGACCATTCTCGGCCACAGACCCCAATCAAAAACAACGGCCGGTTCAGAGGCAAAAGAACTCAGCTGCCCCGTTTCTGGATGGGAGACTGCATGAGGCACTTGACACTGTCAAACCAGCCCCACTTGGCACTGGTGCCATCTTGGGTCTGGGAACCATGCTGCGTATCATGGATTTTCAGGAGCCAGCTGGCCACTGCCAGCCACAGGCCCCCAAACACAAACCTCGGCCCGTTTCCCTGGCAAACAAAAGTAAGCTACCCCGCTTCTGGATGGCAGATTGCAGGAACCACTTGGTACTATCAAACCAGCCCGACTTGGCACTGGTGCCATCTTGGGTCTGGGAACCATCCTGCGTATGGTGGATTCTAAGGAGCCAGCCGGCCACTCCCTGCCACAGGCCCGCAAACACAAACAACGGCGCTTTTCCCTGGAAAACAAAACTCGCCTGCCAACTTTTTGATGGCAGATTGCAGGAGCCACTTGGTACTATCAAATCAGCCCAACTTGGCACTGGTGCCACCATGGGTCTGGTCACCATCCTGCCTATCATAGCTTTTCAGGAGCCAGCCGGTCACTCCCAGCCATAGGCCTCCAGACAAAAACCTCGGCCAGTTTCCCTGGCAAAAAAAAGTAAGCTACCCCGCTACTGGATGGCAGATTGCAGGAGCCACTTTGCACCATCAAACTAGCCCGACTTGGCACTGGTGCCACCTCTGGTCTGGGAACAATGCTGCGTATCGTGGATTCTAAGGAGCCAGCCGGCCACTCCCAGCCACAGGCCCCCAAACACAAACAACGGCGCTTTTCCCTGGAAAACAAAACTCGCCTGCCAACTTTTTGATGGCAGATTGCAGGAACCACTTGGTACTATCAAACCAGCCCAACTTGGCACTGGTGCCACCTTGGGTCTGGGAACCATCCGGCGTATCGTGTGTTTAAAGGAGCCAGCCGGCCACTCCAGCCACAGGCCCGCAGACAAAAACAACGGCGCTTTTCCCTGGAAAACAAAACTTGCCTGCTGACTTTTGATGGCAGATTGCAGGAGCCACTTTGTACTTTGAAATCAGCCCAACTTGGCTCTGGTGCCACCATGGGTCTGGTCACCATCCTGCCTATCGTAGCTTTTCAGGAGCCAGCCGGTCACTCCCAGCCCTAGGCCCCCAGACACAAAGCTCGGCCCGTTTCCCTGGCAAACAAAAGTAAGCTGCCCCGCTTCTGGATGGCAGATTGCAGGACGCACTTGGTACTATCAAACCAGCCCAACTTGGCACTGGTGCCACCTCTGGTCTGGGAACCATCCTGCGTATCGTGTATTCTAAGGAGCCAGCCGGCCACTCCCAGCCACAGGTCCCCAAACACAAACAACGGCGCTTTTCCCTGGAAAACAAAACTCGCCTGCCAACATTTTGATGGCAGATTGCCGGAGCCACTTGGTACTATCAAACCAGCCCAACTTGGCACTGGTGCCACCATGGGTCTGGTCACCATCCTGCCTATCGTCGCTTTTCAGGAGCCAGCCGGTCACTCCCAGCCATAGACCCCAGACACAAATCTCGGCCCGTTTCCCTGGCAAAAAAAAGTAAGCTGCCCCGCTTCTGGATGGCAGATTGCAGGAGCCACTTTGCACCATCAAACTAGCCCGACTTGGCACTGGTGCCACCTCAGGTCTGGGAACCATCCTGCGTATCATGGATTCTAAGGAGCCAGCCGGCCACTCCCAGCCACAGGCCCTCAAACACAAACAACGGCGCTTTTCCCTGGAAAACAAAACTCGCCTGCCAAATTTTGATGGCAGATTGCCGGAGCCACTTGGTACTATCAAACCAGCCCAACTTGGCACTGGTGCCACCATGGGTCTGGTCACCATCCTGCCTATGGTAGCGTTTCAGGACCTAGCCGGTCACTCCCAGCCATAGGCCCCCAGACACAAACCTCGGCCCGTTTCCGTGGCAAACAAAACTAAGCGGCGCCGCTTGTGGATGGCAGATTGCAGGACGCACTTGGTACTATCAAACCAGCCTGACTTGGCACTGGTGCCACCTCTGGTCTGGGAAACATCCTGCGTATCGTGGATTCTAAGGAGCCAGCCGGCCACTCCCAGCCACAGGCCCTCAAACACAAACAACGGCGCTTTTCCCTGGAAAACAAAACTCGCCTGCCAACTTTTTGATGGCACATTGCAGGAACCGCTTGGTACTATCAAACCAGCCCAACTTGGCACTGGTGCCACCTTGGGTCTGGGAACCATCCGGCGTATCGTGTGTTTAAAGGAGCCAGCCGGCCACTCCAGCCACAGGCCCGCAGACACAAACAACGGCGCTTTTCCCTGGAAAACAAAACTTGCCTGCTGACTTTTGATGGCAGATTGCAGGAGCCACTTTGTACTTTGAAATCAGCCGAACATGGCTCTGGTGCCACCATGGGTCTGGTCACCATCCTGCCTATCGTAGCTTTTCAGGAGCCAGCCGGTCACTCCCAGCCATAGGCCCCCAGACACAAATCTCGGCTCGTTTCCCTGGCAAACAAAAGTAAGCTGCCCCGCTTCTGGATGGCAGATTGCAGGACGCACTTGGTACTATCAAACCAGCCCGACTTGTCACTGGTGCCACCTCTGGTCTGGGAACCATCCTGCGTATCGTTGATTCTAAGGAGCCAGCCGGCCACTCCCAGCCACAGGCCCCCAAACACAAACAACGGCGCTTTTCCCTGGAAAACAAAACTCGCCAGCCAACTTTTTGATGGCAGATTGCAGGAGCCACTTGGTACTATCAAACCAGCCCAACTTGGCACTGGTGCCACCATGGGTCTGGTCACCATCCTGCCTATCGTAGCTTTTCAGGAGCCAGCCGGTCTCTCCCAGCCATAGGCCCCCAGACACAAAGCTCGGCCCGTTTCCCTGGCAAACAAAAGTAAGCTGCCCCGCTTCTGGATGGCAGATTGCAGGAGCCACTTGGTACTATCAAACCAGCCCGACTTGGCACTGGTGCCACCTCTGGTCTGGGAACCATCCTGCGTATCGTGGATTCTAAGGAGCCAGCCGGCCACTCCCAGCCACAGGCCCCCAAACACAAACAACGGCGCTTTTCCCTGGAAAACAAAACTCGCCTGCCAACATTTTGATGGCAGATTGCCGGAGCCACTTGGTACTATCAAACCAGCCCAACTTGGCACTGGTGCCACCATGGGTCTGGTCACCATCCTGCCTATCGTAGCTTTTCAGGAGCCAGCCGGTCACTCCCAGCCATAGACCCCAGACACAAAGCTCTGCCCGTTTCCCTGGCAAACAAAAGTAAGCTGCCCCGCTTCTGGATGGCAGATTGCAGGAGCCACTTTTCACCATCAAACTAGCCCGACTTGGCACTGGTGCCGCCATGGGTCTGGGAACCATCCTGGGTATCGTGGATTCTAAGGAGCCAGCCGGCCACTCCCAGCCACAGGCCCTCAAACACAAACAACGGCGCTTTTCCCTGGAAAACAAAACTCGCCTGCCAAATTTTGATGGCAGATTGCCGGAGCCACTTGGTACTATCAAACGAGCCCAACTTGGCACGGGTGCCACCATGGGTCTGGTCACCATCCTGCCTATCGTAGATTTTCAGGACCTAGCCGGTCCCTCCCAGCCATAGGCCCCCAGACACAAACCTCGGCCCGTTTCCGTGGCAAACAAAACTAAGCGGCGCCGCTTGTGGATGGCAGATTGCAGGACGCACTTGGTACTATCAAACCAGCCCGACTTGGCACTGGTGCCACCTCTGGTCTGGGAACCATCCTGCGTATCGTGGATTCTAAGGAGCCAGCCGGCCACTGCCAGCCACAGGCCCTCAAACACAAACAACGGCGCTTTTCCCTGGAAAACAAAACTCGCCTGCCAACTTTTTGATGGCAGATTGCAGGAGCCACTTGGTACTATCAAACCAGCCCAACTTGGCACTGGTGCCACCATGGGTCTGGTCACCATCCTGCCTATCGTAGCTTTTCAGGAGCCAGCCGGTCACTCCCAGCCATAGGCCCCCAGACAAAAACCTCGGCCATTTTACCTGGCAAACAAAAGTAAGCTACCCCGCTTCTGCATGGCAGATTGCAGGAGCCACTTTGCAGCATCCAACTAGCCCGACTTGGCACTGGTGCCACGTCAGATCTGGGAACCATCCTGCGTATCGTGGATTCCAATTATAAAGCCGGCCACTCCCAGCCACAGGCCCCCAAACACAAACAACGGCGCTTTCCCCTGGAAATCAAAACTCGCCTGCCAAATTTTTGATGGCAGATTGCAGGAGCCACTTGGTACTATCAAACCAGCCCAACTTGGCACTGGTGCCACCATGGGTCTGGTCACCATCCTGCCTATCGTAGCTTTTCAGGACCTAGCCGGTCACTCGCAGCCATAGGCCCCCAGACACAAACCTCGGCCCGTTTCCCTGGCAAACAAGAGTAAGCTGCCCCGCTTCTGGATGGCAGATTGCAGGAACCACTTGGTACTATCAAACCAGCCCAACTTGGCACTGGTGCCACCTTGGGTCTGGGAACCATCCTGCGTATCGTGGATTCTAAGGAGCCATCCGGCCACTCCCAGCCACAGGCCCCCAAACACAAACAACGGCGCTTTTCCCTGGAAAACAAAACTCGCCTGCCAACATTTTGATGGCAGATTGCAGGAGCCACTTGGTACTATCAAACCAGCCCAACTTGGCACTGGTGCCACCATGGGTCTGGTCACCATCCTGCCTATCGTAGCTTTTCAGGACCTAGACGGTCACTCCCAGCCATAGGCCCCCAGACACAAAGCTCTGCCCGTTTCCCTGGCAAACAAAAGTAAGCTGTCCCGCTTCTGGATGGCAGATTGCAGGATCCAATAGGTATTATCAAACCTGCCCGACTTGGCACTGGTGCCACCTCTGGTCTGGGAACCATGCTGCCTATCCTGGATTCTAATTCGCCAGCCGGCCACTCCCAGCCACAGGCCCCCAAACACGAACAACGGCGCTTTTCCCTGGAAAACAAAACTCGCCTGCCAACATTTTGATGGCAGATTGCAGGAGCCACTTGGTACTATCAAACCAGCCCAACTTGGCACTGGTGCCACCATGGATATGGTCACCATCCTGCCTATCGTAGCTTTTCAGGAGCCAGCCGGTCACTCCAAGCCATAGGCCCCCAGACAAAAACCTCGGCCCGTTTCCCTGGCAAACAAAAGTAAGCTGCCCCGCTTCTGGATGGAATATTGCAGGAACCACTTGGTACTATATAACCAGCCCTACTTGGCACTGGTGCCACCTCTGGTCTGGGAACCATCCTGCGTATCGTGGATTCTAAGGAGCCAGCCGGCCACTCCCAGCCACAGGCCCCCAAACAAAAACAACGGCGCTTTTGCCTGGATAACAAAACTCGCCTGCCAACTTTTTGATGGCAGATTGCCGGAGCCACTTGGTACTATCAAACCAGCCCAACTTGGCACTGGTGCCGCCATGGGTCTGGTCACCATCCTGCCTATCGTAGCTTTTCAGGAGCCAGCCGGTCACTCCCAGCCATAGGCCCCCAGACACAAACCTCGGTCCGTTTCCCTGGCAAACAAAAGTAAGCTGCCCCGCTTCTGGACGGCAGATTGCAGGAATAATTTGGTACTATCAAACCAGCCCAACTTGGCACTGGTGCCACCTTGGGTCTGGGAACCATCCGGCGTATCGTGGTTTCTAAGGATCCAGCCGGTCACTCCCAGCCACAGGCCCCCAAACACAAACAACGGCGCTTTTCCCTGGAAAACAAAACTCGCCTGCCAACATTTTGATGGCAGATTGCAGGAGCCACTTGGTACTATCAAATCAGCCCAACTTGGCACTGGTGCCACCATGGGTCTGGTCACCATCCTGCCTATCGTAGCTTTTCAGGAGCCAGCCGGTCCCTCCCTGCCATAGGCCCCAGAGAAAAACCTCGGCCCGTTTCCCTGGCAAACAAAAGTAAGCTGCCCCGCTTCTGGATGGCAGATTGCAGGAGCCACTTTGCACCATCAAACTAGCCCGACTTGGCACTGGTGCCACCTCAGGTCTGGGAACCATCCTGCGTATCGTGGAGTCTAAGGAACCAGACGGCCACTCCAGCCACAGGCCCCCAGACACAAACAACGGCGCTTTTCCCTGGAAAACAAAACTCGCCTGCCAAGTTTTTGATGGCAGATTGCAGGAGCCACTTGGTACTATCAAACCAGCCCAACTTGGCACTGGTGCCACCATGGGTCTGGTCACCATCCTGCCTATCGTAGCTTTTCAGGAGCCAGCCGGTCACTCGCAGCCATAGGCCCCCAGACACAAAGCTCGGCCCGTTTCCCTGGCAAACAAAAGTAAGCTACCCTGCTTCTGGATGGCAGATTGCAGGAGCCACTTTGCACCATCAAACTAGCCCGACTTGGCACTGGTGCCACCTCAGGTCTGGGAACCATCCTGGGTATCGTGGATTCTAAGGAGCCAGCCGGCCACTCCCACCCACAGGCCCCCAAACACAAACAATGGCGCTTTTCCCTGGAAAACAAAACTCGCCTGCCAACTTTTTGATGGCAGATTGCAGGAGCCACTTGGTACTATCAAACCAGCCCAACTTGGCACTGGTGCCACCATGGGTCTGGTCACCATCCTGCCTATCGTAGCTTTTCAGGAGCCAGCCGGTCACTCCCAGCCATAGGCCCCCAGACACAAACCTCGGCCCGTTTCCCTGGCAAACAAAAGTAAGCTGCCCCGCTTCTGGATGGCAGATTGCAGTACGCACTTGGTAGTATCAAACCAGCCCGAATTGGCACTGGTGCCACCTCAATTCTGGGAACCATCCTGCGTATCGTGGATTCTAAGGAGCCAGCCGGCCACTCCCAGGCCACAGGCCCCCAAACACAAACAACGGCGCTTTTCCCTGGAAAACAAAACTCGCCTGCCAACGTTTTGATGACAGATTGCAGGAGCCACTTGGTACTATCAAACCAGCCCAACTTGGCACTGGTGCCACCATGGGTCTGGTCACCATCCTGCCTATCGTAGCTTTTCAGGAGCCAGCCGGTCACTCCCAGCCATAGGCCCCCAGACACAAACCTCGGCCCGTTTCCCTGGCAAACAAAAGTAAGCTGCCCCGCTTCTGGATGGCAGATTGCAGTACGCACTTGGTACTATCAAACCAGCCCGACTTGGCACTGGTGCCACCTCTGGTCTGGGAACCATCCTGCGTATGGTGGATTCTAAGGAGCCAGCCGGCCACTCCCAGCCACAGGCCCCCAAACACAAACAACGGCGCTTTTCCCTGGAAAACAAAACTCGCCTGCCAACTTTTTGATGGCAGATTGCAGGAGCCACTTGGTACTATCAAACCAGCCCAACTTGGCACTGGTGCCACCATGGGTCTGGTCACCATCCTGCCTATCGTAGCTTTTCAGGAGCCAGCCGGTCACTCCCAGCCATAGGCCCCCAGACACAAAGCTCGGCCCGTTTCCCTGGCAAACAAAAGTAAGCTGCCCCGCTTCTGGATGGCAGATTGCAGGAGCCACTTTGCACCATCAAACTAGCCCGACTTGGCACTGGTGCCACCTCAGGTCTGGGAACCATGCTGCGTATCGTGGATTCTAATTAGCCAGCCGGTCACTCCCTGCCATAGGCCCCCAAACACAAACAAGGGCACTATTCACTCGAAAACAAAACTCGCCTGCCAAATTTTGATGGCAGATTGCCGGAGCCACTTGGTACTATCAAACCAGCCCAACTTGACAGTGGTGCCACCATGGGTCTGGTCACCATCCTGCCTATCGTAGCTTTTCAGGAGCCAGCCGGTCACTCCCAGCCATAGACCCCCAGACAAAAACCTCGGCCCGTTTCCCTGGCAAACAAAAGTAAGTTATCCCGCATGTGGATGGCAGATTGCAGGAGCCACTTTTCACCATCAAACCAGCAAAACTTGGCACTGGTGCCACCACTGGTCTGGGAACCATCCTCCGTATCGTGGATTCTAGTGAGCCACCCGGCCACTCCCAGCCACAGGCCCCCAAACACAAACAACGGCGCTTTTCCCTGGATAACAAACTCGCCTGCCAACTTTTTGATGGCAGATTGCAGGAGTCACTTGGTACTATCAAACCAGCCCAACTTGGCACTGGTGCCAACATGGGTCTGGTCACCATCCTGCCTATCGTAGCTTTTCAGGAGCCAACCGGTCACTCCCAACCATAGGCCCTGAGACACAAACCTCGGCCCGTTTCCCTGGCAAACAAAAGTAAGCTGCCCCGCTTCTGGATGGCAGATTGCAGGACGCACTTGGTACTATCAAACCAGCCCAACTTGGCACTGGTGCCACCTCTGGTCTGGGAACCATGCTGCGTATCGTGGATTCTAAGCAGCCAGCCGGCCACTCCCAGCCACAGGCCCCAAAACAGAAACAACGGCGCTTTTCCCTGGAAAACAAAACTCGCCTGCCAACTTTTTGATGGCAGATTGCAGGAGCCACTTGGTACTATCAAATCAGCCCAACTTGGCACTGGTGCCACCATGGGTCTTGGAACCATCCTGCCCATCAGAGCTGTTCAGGCGCCAGCCGGTCACTCCCAGCCCTAAGTCCCCAGAGAAAAACCTCGGCCCTTTTCCCTGGAAAACCAAAGTAAGCTGCCCCGCTTCTGGATGGCAGATTGCAGGAGCCACTTTGCACCATCAAACTGGCCCGACTTGTCACTGGTGCCACCTCAGGTCTGGGAACCATGCTGTGTATCGTGGATTCCAATTAGCAAGCTGGCCACTCCCAGCCACAGGCCCCCAAACACAAACAACGGCGCTTTTCCCTGGAAAACAAAACTCGCCTGCCAACATTTTGATGGCAGATTGCAGGAGCCACTTGGTACTATCAAACCAGCCCAACTTGGCACTGGTGCCAACATGGGTCTGGTCACCATCCTGCCTATCGTAGCTTTTCAGGACCTAGACGGTCACTCCCAGCCATAGGCCCCCAGACACAAAGCTCTGCCCGTTTCCCTGGCAAACAAAAGTAAGCTGCCCCGCTTCTGGATGGAAGATTGCAGGAACCACTTGGTACTGTAAAACCAGCCCTACTTGGCACTGGTGCCACCTCTGGTCTGGGAACCATCCTGCGTATCGTGGATTCTAAGGAGCCAGCCGGCCACTCCCAGCCACAGGCCCCCAAACACAAACAACGGCGCTTTTCCCTGGAAAACAAAACTCGCCTGCCAACTTTTTGATGGCAGATTGCAGGAGCCACTTGGTACTATCAAACCAGCCCAACTTGGCACTGGTGCCACCATGGGTCTGGTCACCATCCTGCCTATCGTAGCTTTTCAGGAGCCAGCCGGTCACTCCCAGCCATAGGCCCCCAGACACAAACCTCGGCCCGTTTCCCTGGCAAACAAAAGTAAGCTGCCCCGCTTCTGGACGGCAGATTGCAGGAATAACTTGGTACTATCAAACCAGCCCAACTTGGCACTGCTGCCACCTTGGGTCTGGGAAACATCCGGCGTATCGTGGTTTCAAAGGAGCCAGCCGGTCACTCCCACCCACAGGCCCCCAAACACAAACAACGGCGCTTTTCCCTGGAAAACAAAACTCGCCTGCCAACTTTTTGATGGCAGATTGCAGGAGCCACTTGGTACTATCAAATCAGCCCAACTTGGCACTGGTGCCACCATGGGTCTGGTCACCATCCTGCCTATTGTAGCTTTTCAGGAGCCAGCCTGTCCCTCCTTGCCATAGGCCCCCAGAGAAAATCCTCGGCCCGTTTCCCTGGCAAACACAAGTAAGCTGCCCCGCTTCTGGATGGCAGATTGCAGGAGCCACATTGCACCATCAAACTAGCCCGACTTGGCACTGGTGCCACCTCAGGTCTGGGAACCATCCTGCGTATCGTGGAGTCTAAGGAACCAGACGGCCACTCCAGCCACAGGCCCCCAGACACAAACAACGGCGCTTTTCCCTGGAAAACAAAACTCGCCTGCCAAGTTTTTGATGGCAGATTGCAGGAGCCACTTGGTACTATCAAACCAGCCCAACTTGGCACTGGTGCCACCATGGGTCTGGTCACCATCCTGCCTATCGTAGCTTTTCAGGAGCCAGCCGGTCACTCGCAGCCATAGGCCCCCAGACACAAAGCTCGGCCCGTTTCCCTGGCAAACAAAAGTAAGCTACCCCGCTACTGGATGGCAGATTTCAGGAGCCACTTTGCACCATCAAACTAGCCCGACTTGGCACTGGTGCCACCTCTGGTCTGGGAACCATCCTGGGTATCGTGGATTCTAAGGAGCCAGCCGGCCACACCCAGCCATATGCCCCCAAACACAAACCAAGGCCCTTTTCTCTGGCAAACAAAACTCAGCTGCCCTGCTTCTGGATGGCAGATTGCAGGAGCCACTTGGTACTATCAAACCAGCCCAACTTGGCACTGGTGCCACCATGGGTCTGGTCACCATCCTGCCTATCGTAGCTTTTCAGGAGCCAGCCGGTCACTCCCAGCCATAGGCCCCCAGACACAAACCTCGGCCCGTTTCCCTGGCAAACAAAAGTAAGCTGCCCCGCTTCTGGATGGCAGATTGCAGTACGCACTTGGTACTATCAAACCAGCCCGACTTGGCACTGGTGCCACCTCTGGTCTGGGAACCATCCTGCGTATCGTGGATTCTAAGGAGCCAGCCGGCCACTCCCAGCCACAGGCCCCCAAACACAAACAACGGCGCTTTTCCCTGGAAAACAAAACTCGCCTGCCAAATTTTGATGGCAGATTGCAGGAGCCACTTGGTACTATCAAACCAGCCCAACTTGGCACTGGTGCCACCATGGGTCTGGTCACCATCCTGCCTATCGTAGCTTTTCAGGAGCCAGCCGGTCACTCCCAGCCATAGGCCCCCAGACACAAACCTCGGCCCGTTTCCCTGGCAAACAAAAGTAAGCTGCCCCGCTTCTGGATGGCAGATTGCAGGAGCCACTTTGCACCATCAAACTAGCCCGACTTGGCACTGGTGCCACCTCAGGTCTGGGAACCATGCTGCGTATCGTGGATTCTAATTAGCCAGCCGGTCACTCCCTGCCATAGGCCCCCAAACACAAACAAGGGCGCTATTCACTCGAAAACAAAACTCGCCTGCCAAATTTTGATGGCAGATTGCCGGAGCCACTTGGTACTATCAAACCAGCCCAACTTGACAGTGGTGCCACCATGGGTCTGGTCACCATCCTGCCTATCGTAGCTTTTCAGGAGCCAGCCGGTCACTCCCAGCCATAGGCCCCCAGACAAAAACCTCGGCCCGTTTCCCTGGCAAACAAAAGTAAGTTATCCCGCATGTGGATGGCAGATTGCAGGAGCCACTTTTCACCATCAAACCAGCAAAACTTGGCACTGGTGCCACCACTGGTCTGGGAACCATCCTCCGTATCGTGGATTCTAAGGAGCCAGCCGGCCACTCCCACCCACAGGCCCCCAAACACAAACAACGGCGCTTTTCCCTGGAAAACAAAACTCGCCTGCCAAATTTTGAGGGCAGATTGCAGGAGCCACTTGGTACTATCAAACCAGCCCAACTTGGCACTGGTGCCACCTTGGGTCTGGTCACCATCCTGCCTATCGTAGCTTTTCAGGAGCCAGCCGGTCACTCCCAGCCATAGGCCCCCAGACACAAACCTCGGCCCGTTTCCCTGGCAAACAAAAGTAAGCTACCCCGCTTCTGGATGGCAGATTGCAGGACGCACTTGGTACTATCAACCCAGCCCGACTTGTCACTGGTGTCACCTCTGGTCTGGGAACCATCCTCCGTATCGTGGATTCTAATTAGCCAGCCGGCCACTCCCAGCCACAGGCCCCCAAACACAAACAACGGCGCTTTTCCCTGGAAAACAAAACTCGCCTGCCAAATTTTTGATGGCAGATTGCAGGAGCCACTTGGTACTATCAAACCAGCCCAACTTGGCACTGGTGCCACCATGGGTCTGGTCACCATCCTGCCTATCGTAGCTTTTCAGGAGCCAGCCGGTCACCCCCAGCCATATACCCCGAGACAAAAACCTCGGCCCGTTTCCCTGCCAAAAAAAAGTAAGCTACCCCGCTTCTGGATGGCAGATTGCAGGACGCACTTGGTAGTATCAAACCAGCCCAACTTGGCACTGGTGCCACCTTGGGTCTGGGAACCATCCTGCGTATCGTGGATTCTAAGGAGCCAGCCGGCCACTCCCTGCCACAGGCACCCAAACACAAACAACGGCGCTTTTCCCTGGAAAACAAAACTCGCCTGCCAACTTTTTGATGGCGGATTGCAGGAGCCACTTGGTACTATCAAACCAGCCCAACTTGGCACTGGTGCCACCATGGATGTGGTCACCATCCTGCCTATCGTAGCTTTTCAGTACCTAGCAGGTCACTCCCAGCCATAGGCGCCCAGACACAAAGCTCGGCCCGTTTCCCTGGCAAACAAAATTAAGCTGCCCCGCTTCTGGATGGCAGATTGCATGAACCACTTGGTACTATAAAACCAGCCCGACATGGCACTGGTGCCACCTCTGGTCTGGGAACCATCCTGCGTATCGTGGATTCTAAGGAGCCAGCCGGCCACTCCCAGCCACAGGCCCCCAAACACAAACAACAGCGCTTTTCCCTGGAAAACAAAACTCGCCTGCCAACTTTTTGATGGCAGATTGCAGGAGCCACTTGGTACTATCCAATCAGCCCAACTTGGCACTGGTGCCACCATGGGTCTGGTCACCATCCTGCCTATCGTAGCTGTTCAGGCGCCACCCGGTCACTCCCAGCCATAGGCCCCCAGACACAAACCTCGGCCCGTTTCCCTGGCAAACAAAAGTAAGCTGCCCCGCTTCTGGATGGCAGAGTGCAGGAGGCACTTTGCACCATCAAACTGGCCCGACTTGTCACTGGTGCCACCTCAGGTCTGGGAACCATCCTGCGTATCGTGGATTCCAATTAGCAAGCCGGCCACTCCCACCCACAGGCCCCCAAACACAAACAACGGCGCTTTTCCCTGGAAAACAAAACTCGCCTGCCAAATTTTTGATGGCAGATTGCAGGAGCCACTTGGTACTATCAAACCAGCCCAACTTGGCACTGGTGCCACCATGGGTCTGGTCACCATCCTGCCTATCGTAGCTTTTCAGGACCTAGACGGTCACTCCCAGCCATAGGCCCCGTGACACAAACCTCGGCCCGTTTCCCTGACAAAAAAAAGTAAGCTGTCCCGCTTCTGGATGGCAGATTGCAGGACGCACTTGGTAGTATCAAACCAGCCCGACTTGGCACTGGCGCCACCTCACGTCTGGGAACCATCCTGCGTATCGTGGATTCTAAGCAGCCAGCCGGCCACTCCCAGCCACAGGCCCCCAAACACAAACAACGGCGCTTTTCCCTGGAAAACAAAACTCGCCTGCCAAATTTTTGATGGCAGATTGCAGGAGCCACTTGGTACTATCGAACCAGCCCAACTTGGCACTGGTGCCACCATGGGTCTGGTCACCATCCTGCCTATCGTAGCTTTTCAGGAGCCAGCCGGTCACTCCCAGCCATAGGCCCCCAGACACAAACCTCGGCCCGTTTCCCTGGCAAACAAAAGCAAGCTGCCCCGCTTCTGGATGGCAGATTGCAGGAGCCACTTTGCACCATCAAACTAGCCCGACTTGGCACTGGTGCCACCTCAGGTCTGGGAACCATGCTGCGTATCGTGGATTCTAATTAGCCATCCGGCAACTCCCAGCCACAGGCCCCCAAACACAAACAACGGCGCTTTTCCCTGGAAAACAAAACTCGCCTGCCAAATTTTGATGGCAGATTGCTGGAGCCACTTGGTACTATCAAACCAGCCCAACTTGACACTGGTGCCACCATGGGTCTGGTCACCATCCTGCCTATCGTAGCTTTTCAGGAGCCAGCCGGTCACTCCCAGCCATAGGCCCCCAGACAAAAACCTCGGCCCGTTTCCCTGGAAAAAAAAAGTAAGCTGCCCCGCTTCTGGATGGCAGATTGCAGGAGCCACTTTTCACCATCAAACCAGCCCGACTTGGCACTGGTTCCACCTCTGGTCTGGGAACCATCCTGCGTATCATGGATTCTAAGGAGCCAGCCGGCCACTCCCACCCACAGGCCCCCAAACACAAACAACGGCGCTTTTCCCTGGATAACAAACTCGCCTGCCAAGTTTTTGATGGCAGATTGCAGGAGCCACTTGGTACTATCAAACCAGCCCAACTTGGCACTGGTGCCACCATGGGTCTGGTCACCATCCTGCCTATCGTAGCTTTTCAGGAGGCAGCCGGTCACTCCCAGCCATAGGCCCCCAGACACAAACCTCGGCCCGTTTCCCTGGCAAACAATAGTAAGCTACCCCGCTTCTGGATGGCAGATTGCAGTACGCACTTGGTACTATCAAACCAGCCCAACTTGGCACTGGTGCCACCTCAGGTCTGGGAACCATCCTGCGTATCGTGGATTCTAAGGAGCCAGCCGGCCACTCCCAGCCATAGGCCCCCAAACAAAAACAACGGCACTTTTCCCTGGAAAACAAAACTTGCCTGCCAACTTTTTGATGGCAGATTGCAGGAGCCACTTGGTACTATCAAACCAGCCCAACTTGGCACTGGTGCCACCATGGGTCTGGTCACCATCCTGCCTATCGTAGCTTTTCAGGAGCCAGCCGGTCACTCCCAGCCGTAGGCCCACAGACACAAAGCTCGGCCCGTTTCCCTGACAAACAAAAGTAAGCTGTCCCGCTTCTGGATGGCAGATTGCAGGACGCACTTGGTAATATCAAACCAGCCCGACTTGGCACTGGTGCCACCTCTGGTCTGGGAACCATCCTGCGTATCGTAGATTCTAAGCAGCCAGCCGGCCACTCCCAGCCACAGGCCCCCAAACACAAACAACGGCGCTTTTCCCTGGAAAACAAAACTCGTCTGCCAACTTTTTGATGGCAGATTGCCGGAGCCACTTGGTACTATCAAACCAGCCCAAATTGGCACTGGTGCCACCATGGGTCTGGTCACCATCCTCCCTATCGTAGCTTTTCAGGAGCCAGCCGGCCACTCCCTGCCACAGGCCCCCAAACACAAACAACGGCGCTTTTCCCTGGAAAACAAAATTCGCCTGCCAATTTTTTGATGGCAGATTGCAGGAGCCACTTGGTACTATCAAATCAGCCCAACTTGGCACTGGTGCCACCATGGGTCTGGTCACCATCCTGCCTATCGTAGCTTTTCAGGAGCCAGCCGGTCACTCCCAGCCATAGGCCCCCAGACACAAACCTCGGCCCGTTTCCCTGGCAAACAAAAGTAAGCTGCCCCGCTTCTGGATGGCAGATTGCAGGAACCACTTGGTACTATCAAACCAGACGAACTTGGCACTGGTGCCACCTCTGGTCTGGGAACAATGCTGAGTATCGTGGATTCTAAGGAGCCCGCCGGCCACTCCCAGCCACAGGCCCCCAAACACAAACAACGGCGCTTTTCCCTGGAAAAAAAAACTCGCCTGCCAACTTTTTGATGGCAGATTGCAGGAGCCACTTGGTACTATCAAACCAGCCCAACTTGGCACTGGTGCCGTCATGGGTCTGGTCACCATCCTGCCTATCGTAGCTTTTCACGAGCCAGCCGGTCACTTCCAGGCTTAGGCCCCCAGACACTATCCTCGGACCGTTTCCCTGGCAAACAAAAGTAAGCTGCCCCGCTTCTGGATGGCAGATTGCAGGAACCACTTGGTACTATCAAACCAGCCCAACTTGGCACTAGTGCCACCATGGGTCTGGGAACCATCCTGTGTATCGTGGATTCTAATTAGCCATCCGTCCACTCCAGGCCATAGGGCCCCAGGCACAAACAACGGCGCTTTTCCCTGGATAACAAACTCGCCTGCCAACTTTTTGATGGCAGATTGCAGGAGCCACTTGGTACTATCAAACCAGCCCAACTTGGCACTGGTGCCACCATGGGTCTGGTCACCATCCTGCCTATCGTAGCTTTTCAGGAGCCAGCCGGTCACTACCAGCCATAGGCCCCAGACACAAACCTCGGCCCGTTTCCCTGGCAAACAAAAGTAAGCTACCCCACTTCTGGATGGCAGTGTGCAGGACGCACTTGGTACTATCAAACCAGCCCAACTTGGCACTGGTGCCACGTCAAGTCTAAGAACCATCCTGCGTATCGTGGATTCTAAGGAGCCAGCCGGCCACTCCCAGCCATAGGCCCCCAAACAAAAACAACGGCGCTTTTCCCTGGTAAACAAAACTTGCCTGCCAACTCTTTGATGGCAGATTGCAGGAGCCACTTGGTACTATCAAACCAGCCCAACTTGGCACTGGTGCCACCATGGGTCTGGTCACTATCCTGCCTATCGTAGCTTTTCAGGAGCCAGCCGGTCACTCCCAGCCATAGGCCCCCAGACACAAAACTCGGCCCGTTTCCCTGGCAAACAAAAGTAAGCTGCCCCGCTTCTGGATGGCAGATTGCAGGAGGCACTTGGTACTATCAAACCAGCCCGACTTGGCACTGGTGCCACCTCTGGTCTGGGAACCATGCTGCGTATCGTGGATTCTAAGGAGCCAGCCGGCCACTCCCAGCCACAGGCCCCCAAACACAAACAACGGCGCTTTTCCCTGGAAAACAAAACTCGCCTGCCAAATTTTTGATGGCAGATTGCAGGAGCCACTTGGTACTATCAAACCAGCCCAACTTGGCACTGGTGCCGTCATGGGTCTTGTCACCATCCTGCCTATCGTAGCTTTTCACGACCCAGCCGGTCACTCCCAGCCATAGGCCCCCAGACAAAAACCTCGGCCCGTTTCCCTGGAAAAAAAAAGTAAGCTGCCCCGCTTCTGGATGGCAGATTTTAGGACGCACTTGTTACTATCAAACCCGCCCAACTTGGCACTGGTGCCACCACTGGTCTGGGAACCATCCTGCGTATCGTGGATTCTAAGGAGCCAGCCGGCCACTCCCAGCCACAGGCACCCAAACACAAACAACGGCGCTTTTCCCTGGAAAACAAAACTCGCCTGCCAACATTTTGATGGCAGATTGCAGGAGCCACTTGGTACTATCAAACCAGCCCAACTTGGCACTGGTGCCACCATGGGTCTGGTCACCATCCTGCCTATCGTAGCTTTTCAGGAGCCAGCCGGTCACTCCCAGCCATAGGCCCCCAGACACAATCCTCGGACCGTTTCCCTGGCAAACAAAAGTAAGCTGCCCCGCTTCTGGATGGCAGATTGCAGGATTCACTTGGTACTATCAAACCAGCCCGACTTGGCACTGGTGCCACGTCAAGTCTGGGAACCATCCTGCGTATCATGGATTCTAAGGAGCCAGCCGGCCACTCCCTGCCACAGGCCCCCAAACAGAAACAACGGCGCTTTTCCCTGGAAAACAAAACTCGCCTGCCAACTTTTTGATGGCAGATTGCAGGAGCCACTTGGTACTATCAAACCAGCCCAACTTGGCACTGGTGCCACCTTGGGTCTGGTCACCATCCTGCCTATCGTAGCTTTTCAGGAGCCAGCCGGTCACTCCCAGCCATAGGCCCCCAGACACAAAGCTCGGCCCTTTTCCCTGGCAAACAAAAGTAAGCTGCCCCGCTTCTGGATGGCAGATTGCAGGAGCCACTTTGCACCATCAAACTATCCCGACTAGGCACTGGTGCCACCTTGGGTCTGGGAACCATCCTGCGTATCGTGGATTCTAAGGAGCCAGCCGGCCACTCTCAGCCACAGGCCCCTAAACACAACAACGGCGCTTTTCCCTGGAAAACAAAACTCGCCTGCCAAATTTTGATGGCAGATTGCAGGAGCCACTTGGTACTATCAAACCAGCCCAACTTGGGACTGGTGCCACCATGGGTCTGGTCACCATCCTGCCTATCGTAGCTTTTCAGGAGCCAGCCGGTCACTCGCAGCCATAGGCCCCCAGACAAAAACCTCGGCCCGTTTCCCTGGCAAACAAAAGTAAGCTGCCCTGCTTCTGGATGGCAGATTGCAGGATGCACTTGGTACTATCAAACCAGCAAAACTTGGCACTGGTGCCACCTTGGGTCTGGATACCATGGTGCGTATCGTGGATTCTAAGGAGCCAGCCGGCCACTCCCAGCCACAGGCCCCCAAACACAAACAACGGCGCTTTTCCCTGGAAAACAAAACTCGCCTACCAACGTTTTGATGGCAGATTGCAGGAGCCACTTGGTACTATCAAACCAGCCCAACTTGGCACTGGTGCCACCATGGGTCTGGTCACCATCCTGCCTATCGTAACTTTTCAGGAGCCAGCCGGTCACTCCCAGCCATAGGCCCCCAGACACAAAGCTCGGCCCGTTTCCCTGGCAAAGAAAAGTAAGCTGCCCCGCTTCTGGATGGCAGATTGCAGGAGCCACTTGGTACTATCAAACCAGCCCGACTTGGCACTGGTGCCACCTCTGGTCTGGGAACCATCCTGCGTATCGTGGATTCTAAGGAGCCAGTCGGCCACTCCCAGCCACAGGCCCCCAAACACAAACAACGGCCCGTTTCCGTGGCAAACAAAAGTAAGCTGCCCCGCTTGTGGATGGCAGATTGCAGGAACCACTTGGTAGTATCAAACCAGCCCAACTTGGCACTGGTGGCACCTCTTGTCTGGGAACCATGCTGCGTATCGTGGTTTCTAAGGAGCCAGCCGGCCACTCCCAACCACAGGCCCCCAAAGACAAACAACGGGGCTTTTCCCTGAAAAACAAAACTCGCCTGCCAATATTTTGATGGCAGATTGCAGGAGCCACTTGGTACTATCGAACCAGCCCAACTTGGCACTTGTGCCACCATGGGTCTGGTCACCATCCTGCCTATCGTAGCTTTTCAGGAGCCAGCCGGTCACTCCCTGCCATAGGCCCCGAGACACAAACCTCGGCCCGTTTCCCTGGCAAACAAAAGTAAGCTGCCCCGCTTCTGGATGGCAGATTGCAGGAGCCACTTGGTACTATCAAACCAGCCCGACTTGGCACTGGTGCCACCTCTGGTCTGGGAACCATCCTGCGTATCGTGGATTTTATGGAGCCAGCCGGTCATTCCCAGCCATAGGCCCCCAAACACAAACAACGGTCCGTTTCCCTGGCAAACAAAAGTAAGCTGCCCCGCTTCTGGATGGCAGATTGCAGCAGCCACTTGGTAGTATCAAACCAGCCCAACTTGGCACTGGTGGCACCTCTTGTCTGGGAACCATGCTGCGTATCGTGGTTTCTAAGGAGCCAGCCGGCCACTCCCAACCATAGACCCCCAGACACAAACCTCGGCCCGTTTCCCTGGAAAACAAAAGTTAGCTACTCCGATTCTGGATGGCAGATTGCAGGAGCCACTTGGTACTATCAAATCAGCCCAACTTGGCACTGGTGCCACCATGGGTCTGGTAAACATCCTGCCTATCGTAGCTTTTCAGGAGCCAGCCGGCCACTCTCAGCCATATGCCCCCAAAAACAAACCACGGCCCTTTTCTCTGGCAAACAAAACTCAACTGCCCCTCTTCTGGATGGCAAATTTTAGGACGCACTTTGTACTACGAAAACCGCCCGACGTGGCACTGGTGCCACCTTGTGTCAGGGAACCATCCTGCATATCGAGCTTTTTAAGGAGCCAGCCGGCCACGCCCAGCCATAAACCCCCAAAAACAAACCACGGACCATTTCTCTTGGAAACAAAAATCCGCTGCCCCGCGTCTGGATGGCAGATTGCCGGAGCCACTTTGCACCATCAAACCAGCCCGACTTGGCACTGGTGCCACCTTGGGTCTGGGAACAATCCTGCGTATCGTGGATTCTAAGGAGCCAGCCGGCCACTCCCAGCCACAGGCCCCCAAACACAAACAACGGCGCTTTTCCCTGGAAAACAAAATTCGCCTGCCAACTTTTTGATGGCAGATTGCAGGAGCCACTTGGTACTATCAAATCATCCCAACTTGGCACTGGTGCCACTATGGGTCTGGGAACCATCCTGCCTATTGTAGCATTTCAGGAGCCAGCCGGTCACTCCCAGCCATAGGCTCCCAGACACAATCCTCGGACCGTTTCCCTGGCAAAAAAAATTAAGCTGCCCCGATTCTGGATGGCAGATTGCAGGAGCCACTTGGTTTTGTCAAACCAGGCCGACTTGGCACTGGTGCCACCTTGGGTCTAGGAACCATCCTGCGTATCGTGGATTCTAAGAAGCCACCCGGCCACTCTGAGCCACAGGCCCCCAAACACAAACCTCGGCCCGTTTCCCTGGCAAACAAAAGTAAGCTACCCCGCTTCTGGATGGCAGATTGCAGGAGCCACTTGGTACTATCAAACCAGCCCGACTTGGCACTGGTGTCACCTCTGGTCTGGGAACCATCCTGCGTATCGTGGATTCTAATTAGCCAGCCGGCCACTCCCAGCCACAGGCCCCCAAACACAAACAACGGCGCTTTTCCCTGGAAAACAAAACTCGCCTGCCAAATTTTTGATGGCAGATTGCAGGAGCCACTTGGTACTATCAAACCAGCCCAACTTGGCACTGCTGCCACCATGGGTCTGGTCACCATCCTGCCTATCGTAGCTTTTCAGGAGCCAGCCGGTCACCCCCAGCCATATACCCCGAGACAAAAACCTCGGCCCGTTTCCCTGCCAAAAAAAAGTAAGCTACCCCGCTTCTGGATGGCAGATTGCAGGACGCACTTGGTAGTATCAAACCAGCCCAACTTGGCACTGGTGCCACCTTGGGTCTGGGAACCATGCTGCGTATCGTGGATTCTAAGGAGCCAGCCGGCCACTCCCTGCCACAGGCCCCCAAACACAAACAACGGCGCTTTTCCCTGGAAAACAAAACTCGCCTGCCAAATTTTTGATGGCAGATTGCATGAACCACTTGGTACTATAAAACCAGCCCGACATGGCACTGGTGCCACCTCTGGTCTGGGAACCATCCTGCGTATCGTGGATTCTAAGGAGCCAGCCGGCCACTCCCAGCCACAGGCCCCCAAACACAAACAACAGCGCTTTTCCCTGGAAAACAAAACTCGCCTGCCAACATTTTGATGGCAGATTGCAGGAGCCACTTGGTACTATCGAACCAGCCCAACTTGGCACTTGTGCCACCATGGGTCTGGTCACCATCCTGCCTATCGTAGCTTTTCAGGAGCCAGCCGGCCACTCTCAGCCATATGCCCCCAAAAACAAACCACGGCCCTTTTCTCCGGCAAACAAAACTCAACTGCCCCTCTTCTGGATGGCAAATTTTCGGACGCACTTTGTACTACGAAAACCGCCCGACGTGGCACTGGTGCCACCTTGTGTCAGGGAACCATCCTGCATATCGAGCTTTTTAAGGAGCCAGCCGGCCACGCCCAGCCATAAACCCCCAAAAACAAACCACGGACCATTTCTCTTGGAAACAAAAATCCGCTGCCCCGCGTCTGGATGGCAGATTGCCGGAGCCACTTTGCACCATCAAACCAGCCCGACTTGGCACTGGTGCCACCTTGGGTCTGGGAACAATCCTGCGTATCGTGGATTCTAAGGAGCCAGCCGGCCACTCCCAGCCACAGGCCCCCAAACACAAACAACGGCGCTTTTCCCTGGAAAACAAAATTCGCCTGCCAACTTTTTGATGGCAGATTGCAGGAGCCACTTGGTACTATCAAATCATCCCAACTTGGCACTGGTGCCACTATGGGTCTGGGAACCATCCTGCCTATTGTAGCATTTCAGGAGCCAGCCGGTCACTCCCAGCCATAGGCTCCCAGACACAATCCTCGGACCGTTTCCCTGGCAAAAAAAATTAAGCTGCCCCGATTCTGGATGGCAGATTGCAGGAGCCACTTGGTTGTGTCAAACCAGCCCGACTTGGCACTGGTGCCACCTTGGGTCTAGGAACCATCCTGCGTATCGTGGATTCTAAGAAGCCACCCGGCCACTCTGAGCCACAGGCCCCCAAACACAAACCTCGGCCCGTTTCCCTGGCAAACAAAAGTAAGCTACCCCGCTTCTGGATGGCAGATTGCAGGACGCACTTGGTAGTATCAACCCGGCCCGACTTGTCACTGGTGTCACCTCTGGTCTGGGAACCATCCTGCGTATCGTGGATTCTAATTAGCCAGCCGGCCACTCCCAGCCACAGGCCCCAAACACAAACAACGGCGCTTTTCCCTGGAAAACAAAACTCGCCTGCCAAATTTTTGATGGCAGATTGCAGGAGCCACTTGGTACTATCAAACCAGCCCAACTTGGCACTGGTGCCACCATGGGTCTGGTCACCATCCTGCCTATCGTAGCTTTTCAGGAGCCAGCCGGTCACCCCCAGCCATATACCCCGAGACAAAAACCTCGGCCCGTTTCCCTGGCAAAAAAAAGTAAGCTACCCCGCTTCTGGATGGCAGATTGCAGGACGCACTTGGTAGTATCAAACCAGCCAAACTTGGCACTGGTGCCACCTTGGGTCTGGGAACCATCCTGCGTATCGTGGATTCTAAGGAGCCAGCTGGCCACTCCCTGCCACAGGCACCCAAACACAAACAACGGCGCTTTTCCCTGGAAAACAAAACTCGCCTGCCAACTTTTTGATGGCGGATTGCAGGAGCCACTTGGTACTATCAAACTAGCCCAACTTGGCACTGGTGCCACCATGGATGTGGTCACCATCCTGCATATCGAGCTTTTCAGTACCTAGCAGGTCACTCCCAGCCATAGGCGCCCAGACACAAAGCTCGGCCCGTTTCCGTGGCAAACAAAATTAAGCTGCCCCGCTTCTGGATGGCAGATTGCATGAACCACTTGGTACTATAAAACCAGCCCGACATGGCACTGGTGCCACCTCTGGTCTGGGAACCATCCTGCGTATCGTGGATTCTAAGGAGCCAGCCGGCCACTCCCAGCCACAGGCCCCCAAACACAAACAACAGCGCTTTTCCCTGGAAAACAAAACTCGCCTGCCAACATTTTGATGGCAGATTGCAGGAGCCACTTGGTACTATCAAATCAGCCCAACTTGGCACTGGTGCCACCATGGGTCTGGTCACCATCCTGCCTATCGTAGCTGTTCAGGCGCCACCCGGTCACTCCCAGCCATAGGCCCCCAGACACAAACCTCGGCCCGTTTCCCTGGCAAACAAAAGTAAGCTACCCCGCTTCTGGATGGCAGATTGCAGGAGCCACTTTGCACCATCAAACTGGCCCGACTTGTCACTGGTGCCACCTCAAGTCTGGGAACCATCCTGCGTATCGTGGATTCCAATTAGCAAGCCGGCCACTCCCACCCACAGGCCCCCAAACACAAACAACGGCGCTTTTCCCTGGAAAACAAAACTCGCCTGCCAAATTTTTGATGGCAGATTGCAGGAGCCACTTGGTACTATCAAACCAGCCCAACTTGGCACTGGTGCCATCATGGGTCTGGTCACCATCCTGCCTATCGTAGCTTTTCAGGACCTAGACGGTCACTCCCAGCCATAGGCCCCGTGACATAAAGCTCAGCCCGTTTCCCTGACAAAAAAAAGTAAGCTGTCCCGCTTCTGGATGGCAGATTGCAGGACGCACTTGGTAGTATCAAACCAGCCCGACTTGGCACTGGCGCCACCTCACGTCTGGGAACCATCCTGCGTATCGTGGATTCTAATTAGCCAGCCGGCCACTCCCAGCCACAGGCCCCCAAACACAAACAACGGCGCTGTTCCCTGGAAAACAAAACTCGCCTGCCAACTTTTTGATGGCAGATTGCAGGAGCCACTTGGTACTATCAAACCAGCCCAACTTGGCACTGGTGGCACCTCTTGTCTGGTCACCATCCTGCCTATCGTAGCTTTTCAGGAGCCAGCCGGTCACTCCCAGCCATAGACCCCCAGACACAAACCTCGGCCCGTTTCCCTGGCAAACAAAAGTAAGCTGCCCCGCTTTTGGATGGCAGATTGCAGGAGCCACGTTGCACCATCAAACCAGCCCCACTTGGCACTGGTGCCACCTTGGGTCTGGGAACAAGTTGGGCTGGTTTGATAGTACCAAGTGGCTCCTGCAATCTGCCATCCAGAAGCGGGACAGCTTACTTTTGTTTCCCAGGGAAACGGGCCGAGGTATTTGTCTGGGGGCCTATGGCTGGGAGTGACCGGCTGACTACTGAAAAGCTACAATAGGCAGGATGGTTACCAGACTCATGGTGCCACCAGTGCCAAGTCGGGCTGGTTTGATAATACTAAATAGCTCCTGCAATCTGCCATCCAGACGCGGGGCAGCGGATTTTTGTTTGCTGGAGAAAAGTTCCGTGGTTTTTTTTTGGGGGTATATGACTGGACGTGGCCGGCTGGCTCCTTAAAAAGCTCTATACGCAGGATTGTTCCCTGACCCAAGGTGGCATCAGTGCCAAGTCGGGCTGTTTTCGTAGTACCAAGTGCGTCCTGCAATTTGCCATCCAGAAGCGGGGCAGCCTACTTTTGTTTGCCAGGGAAACGTGCCGAGGTATTTGTCTGGGGGCCTATGGCTGGGAGTGACCGGCTGGCTCCTGAAAAGCTACGATAGGCAGGATGGTGACCAGACCCATGGTGGCACCAGTGCCAAGTTAGGCTGGTTTGATAGTACCAAGTGGCTCCTGCAATCTGCCATCAAGAAGTTGGCAGGCGAGTTTTGTTTTCCAGGGAAAAGCGCCGTTGATTTTGTTTAGAGGCCTGTGGCTGGGAGTGGCCGCCTGTCCTCGTAGAATCTACGTTACCCAGCATGGTTCCCAGAGCCAGGGTGGCACCAGGGCCAAGTCGGGCTGGTTTGTAAGTACCAAGTGCATCCTGCAATCTGCCATCCAAAAGCGGGGCAGCTTACTTTTGTTTGCCAGGGAAACGGGCAGAGGTTTGTGTCCGGGGGCCTATGGCAGGGAGTGACCGGCTGGCTCCTGAAAAGCTACGATAGGCAGGATGTTTACCAGTCCCATGGTGGCACCAGTGCCAAGTTGGGCTGATTTGATAGTACCAAGTGGCTCCTGCAATCTGCCATCCAGAATCGGGGTAACTTACTTTTGTTTTCCAGGGAAACGGGCCGAGGTTTGTGTCTGGGGGTCTATGGCTGGGAGTGACCGGCTGGCTCCTGAAAAGCTACGATAGGCAGGATGGTTCCCAGACCAGAGGTGGCACCAGTGCCAAGTTGGGCTGGTTTGATAGTACCAAGTGGCTCCTGCAATCTGCCATCAAAAAGTTGGCAGGCGAGTTTTGTTTTCCAGGGAAAAGCGCCGTTGTTTGTGTTTGGGGGCCTGTGGCTCAGAGTGGCCGGGTGGCTGCTTAGAATCCACGTTACGCAGGATGGTTCCCAGACCCAAGGTGGCACCAGTGCCAAGTCGGGCTGGTTTGACACAACCAAGTGCGTCCTGCAATCTGCCATCCAGAAGCGGGGCAGCGGATTTTTGTTTCCAAGAGAAATGGTCCGTGGTTTGTTTTTGGGGGTATATGGCTGGGCGTGGCCGGCTGGCTCCTTAAAAAGCTCGATATGCAGGATGGTTCCCTGACACAAGGTGGCACCAGTGCCACGTCGGGCGGTTTTCGTAGTACAAAGTGCGTCCTAAAATTTGCCATCCAGAAGAGGGGCAGTTGAGTTTTGTTTGCCAGAGAAAAGGGCCGTGGTTTGTTTTTGGGGGCATATGGCTGAGAGTGCCCGGCTGGCCCCTGAAAATCCACGATAGGCAGGATGGTTCCCAGACCAGAGGTGTCACCAGTGCCAAGTTGGGCTGGTTTGATAGTACTAAGTAGCTCCTGCAATCTGCCATGTAGAAGCGGGGCAGCTTACTTTTGTTTGCCAGGGAAACGGGCCGAGGTTTGTGTCTGGGGGCCTATGGCTGGGAGTGACCGGCTGGCTCCTGAAAAGCTACGATAGGCAGGATGGTGACCAGACCCATGGTGGCACCAGTGCCAAGTTGGGCTGGTTTGATAGTACCAAGTGGCTGCTGCAATCTGCCATCAAAAAGTTGGCAGGCGAGTTTTGTTTTCCAGGGAAAAGCGCCGTTGTTTGTGTTTGGGGGCCTGTGGTTGGGAGTGGCCAGCTGGCTCCTTAGAACCCACGATACGCAGGATGGTTCCCAGACCTGAGTTGGCACCAGTGCCAAGTTAGGCTGGTTTGATGGTGCAAAGTGGCTCCTGCAATCTGCCATCCAGAAGCGGGGCAGCTTACTTTTGTTTGCCAGGGAAACGGGCCGAAATATTTGTCTGGGGGCCTCTGGCTGGGGGTGGCTGGCTGGCTCCTGAAAAGCTACGATAGGCAGGATGGTGACCAGACCCATGGTGGCACCAGTGCCAAGTTGGGCTGGTTTGATAATACCAAGTGGCTCCTGCAATATGCCATCAAAAGTTTGGCAGGCGAGTTTTGTTTTCCAGGGAAAAGCACCGTTGTTTGTGTTTTGGGGCCTGTGGCTGGGAGTGGCCAGCTGGCTCCTTAGAATCCACGATACGCAGGATGGTTCCCAGACCCAAGGTGGCACCAGTGCCAAGTCGGGCTGGTTTGTTAGTACCAAGTGGTTCCTGCAATCTGCCATCCAGAAGCGGGGCAGCTGAATTTTGTTTGCCAGAGAAAAAGGCTGTTGTTTGTGTTTCGGGGCCTGTGGCTGGCAGTGCCCGGCTGGCTTCTGAAAATCCATGATACGCAGCATGGTTCCCAGACCCAAGGTGGCATCAGTGCCAAGTTGGGCTGGTTTGATAGTACCAAGTGGTTCCTGCAATCTTCCATCCAGAAGCGGGGCAGCTTACTTTTGTTTGCCAGGGAAACGGTCCGAGGATTGTGTCTGGGGGCCTAAGCCTGGAAGTGACCGGCTGGCTCGTGAAAAGCTACGATAGGCAGGATGGTGACCAGACCCATGACGGCACCAGTGCCAAGTTGGGCTGGTTTGATAGTACCAAGTGGCTCCTGCAATCTGCCATCAAAAACTTGGCAGGCGAGTTTTGTTTTCCAGGGAAAAGCGCCGTTGTTTGTGTTTGGGGGCCTGTGGCTGGGAGTGGCCGGCTGGCTCCTTAGAATCCACGATACTCAGCATGGTTCCCAGACCAGAGGTGGCACCAGTGCCAAGTTGGGCTGGTTTGATAGTACCAAGTGGCTCCTGCAATCTGCCATCAAAAAGTTGGCAGGCAAGTTTTGTTTTCCAGGGAAAAGTGCCGTTGTTTTTGTTTGGGGGCCTATGGCTGGGAGTGGCCGGCTGGCTCCTTAGAATCCACGATACGCAGGATGGTTCCCAGACCTGAGGTGGCACCAGTGCCAAGTTGGGCTGATTTGATAGTACCAAGTGCGTCCTGCAATCTGCCATCCAGAAGCGGGGTAGCTTACTTTTGTTTACCAGGGAAACGGGCTGAGGTTTGTGTCTCGGGGCCTATGGCTGGGAGTGACCGGCTGGCTCCTGAAAAGCTACGATAGGCAGGATGGTGACCAGACCCATGGTGGCACCAGTGCCAAGTTGGGCTGGTTTGATAGTACCAAGTGGCTCCGGCAATCTGCCATCAAAATTTTGCAGGCGAGTTTTGTTTTCCAGGGAAAAGCGCCGTTGTTTGTGTTTGGGGGCCTGTGGGTGGGAGTGGCCGGATGGCTAATTAGAATCCACGATACGCAGCATGGTTCCCAGACCTGAGGTGGCACCAGTGCCAAGTCAGGCTAGTTTGATGGTGCAAAGTGGCTCCTGCAATCTGCCATCCAGAAGCGGGACAGCTTACTTTTTTTTGTCAGGGAAACGGGCTGAGCTTTGTGTCACGGGGCCTATGGCTGGGAGTGACCGTCTAGGTCCTGAAAAGCTACGATAGGCAGGATGGTGACCAGACCCATGGTGGCACCAGTGCCAAGTTGGGCTGGTTTGATAGTACCAAGTGGCTCCTGCAATCTGCCATCAAAAATTTGGCAGGCGAGTTTTGTTTTCCAGGGAACAGCGCCGTTGTTTGTGTTTGTGGGCTTTGGGTGGGAGTGGCCGGCTTGCTAATTGGAATCCACGATACGCAGGATGGTTCCCAGACTTGAGGTGGCACCAGTGACAAGTCGGGCCAGTTTGATGGTGCAAAGTGGCTCCTGCAATCTGCCATCCAGAAGCGGGGTAGCTTACTTTTCTTTGCCAGGGAAAAGGGCCGAGGTTTTTCTCTGGGGGCCTATGGCTGGGAGTGACCATGTGGCGCCTGAACAGCTACGATAGGCAGGATGGTGACCAGACCCATGGTGGCACCAGTGCAAAGTTGGGCTGATTTGATAGTACCAAGTGGCTCCTGCAATCTGCCATCAAAATGTTGGCAGGCGAGTTTTGTTTTCCAGGGAAAAGCGCTGTTATTTGTGTTTGGGGGCCTGTGGCTGGGAGTGACCGGCTGGCTCCTTAGAATCCACGATACGCAGGATGGTTCCCAGACCAGAGGTGGCACCAGTGCCAAGTCGGGCTGGTTTTATAGTACCAAGTGGTTCGTGCAATCTGCCATCCAGAAGCGGGGCAGCTTAATTTTTTTTGCCAGGGAAACGGGCCGAGCTTTGTGTCTGGGGGCCTATGGCTGGGAGTGACCTGCTAGGTACTGAAAAGCTACGATAGGCAGGATGGTGACCACATCCATGGTGGCACCAGTGCCAAGTTGGGCTGGTTTGATAGTACCAAGTGGCTCCTGCAATCCGCCATCAAAAAGTTGGCAGGCGAGTTTTGTTTTCCAGGGAAAAGCGCCGTTGTTTGTGTTTGGGGGCCTGTGGCAGGGAGTGGCCAGCTGGCTCCTTAGAATCCACGATACGCAGGATGGTTCCCAGAGCCAAGGTGGCACCAGTGCCAAGTTGGGCTGGTTTGATACTCCCAAGTGCGTCCTGCAATCTGCATCCAGAAGCGGGGTAGCTTACTTTTTTTTGCCAGGGAAACGGGCCGAGGTTTTTGTCTCGGGGTATATGGCTGGGGGTGACCGGCTGGCTCCTGAAAAGCTACGATAGGCAGGATGGTGACCAGACCCATGGTGGCACCAGTGCCAAGTTGGGCTCGTTTGATAGTACCAAGTGGCTCCTGCAATCTGCCATCAAAAATTTGGCAGGTGAGTTTTGTTTTCCAGGGAAAAGCGCCGTTGTTTGTGTTTGGGGGCCTGTGGCTGGGAGTGGCCGGCTGGCTAATTAGAATCCACGATACGCAGGATGGTTCCCAGACCAGAGGTGACACCAGTGACAAGTCGGGCTGGTTTGATAGTACCAAGTGGCTCCTGCAATCTGCCATCCAGAAGCGGGGTAGCTTACTTTTGTTTGCCAGGGAAACGGGCCGAGGTTTGTGTCTGGGGGCCTATGGCTGGGAGTGACCGGCTGGCTCCTGAAAAGCTACGATAGGCAGGATGGTGACCAGACCCATGGTGGCACCAGTGCCAAGTTGGGCTGGTTTGATAGTACCAAGTGGCTCCTGCAATCTGCCCTCAAAATTTGGCAGGCGAGTTTTGTTTTCCAGGGAAAAGCGCCGTTGTTTGTGTTTGGGTGCCTGTGGCAGGGAGTGGCCGGCTGGCTCCTTAGAATCCACGATACGCAGGATGGTTCCCAGACCTGACGTGGCACCAGTGCCAAGTCGGGCTGGTTTTATAGTACCAAGTGCGTCCTGCAATCTGCCATCCAGAAGAGGGGCAGCTTACTTTTGTTTGCCAGGGAAACGGGCCGAGCTTTGTGTCTGGGCGCCTATGGCTGGGAGTGACCTGCTAGGTCCTGAAAAGCTACGATAGGCAGGATGGTGACCATATCCATGGTGGCACCAGTGCCAAGTTGGGCTGGTTTGATAGTACCAAGTGGCTCCTGCAATCCGCCATCAAAAAGTTGGCAGGCGAGTTTTGTTTTCCAGGGAAAAGCGCCGTTGTTTGTGTTTGCGTGCCTGTGGCAGGGAGTGGCCGGCTGGCTGCTTAGAATCCACGATACGCAGGATGGTTCCCAGACCCAAGGTGGCACCAGTGCCAAGTTTGGCTGGTTTGATACTACCAAGTGCGTCCTGCAATCTGCCATCCAGAAGCGGGGTAGCTTACTTTTTTTTGCCAGGGAAACGGGCCGAGGTTTTTGTCTCGGGGCCTGTGGCTGGGGGTGGCCGGCTGGCTCCTGAAAAGCTACGATAGGCAGGATGGTGACCAGACCCATGGTGGCACCAGTGCCAAGTTGGGCTCGTTTGATAGTACCAAGTGGCTCCTGCAATCTGCCATCAAAAATTTGGCAGGCGAGTTTTGTTTTCCAGGGAAAAGCGCCGTTGTTTGTGTTTGGGGGCCTGTGGATGGGAGTGGCCGGCTGGCTAATTGGAATCCACGATACGCAGGATGGTTCCCAGACCAGAGGTGGCACCAGTGACAAGTCGGTCTGGTTTGATACTACCAAGTGCGTCCTGCAATCTGCCATCCAGAAGCGGGGCAGCTTACTTTTCTTTGCCAGGGAAACGGGCCGAGGTTTGTGTCTGGGGGCCTATGGCTGGGAGTGACCGGCAGGCTCCTGAAAATCTACGATAGGCAGGATGGTGACCAGACCCATGGTGGCACCAGTGCCAAGTTGGGCTGGATTGATAGTACCAAGTGGCTCCTGTAATCTGCCATCAAAAAGTTGGCAGGCGAGTTTTGTTTTCCAGGGAAAAGCGCCGTTGTTTGTGTTTGGGGGCCTGTGGCTGGGAGTGGCCGGCTGGTTCCTTAGAATCCACGATACGCAGCATGGTTCCCAGACCAGACGTTGCACCAGTGCCAAGTCGGGCTAGTTTGATGGTGCAAAGTGACTCCTGCAATCTGCCATCCAGAAGCGGGGTAGCTTAATTTTGTTTGCCAGGGAAACGGGCCGAGCTTTGTGTCTGGGGGCCTATGGCTGGGAGTGACCGGCTGGCTCCTGAATAGTTACGATAGGCAGGATGGTGACCAGACCCATGGTGGCACCAGTGCCAAGTTGGGCTGGTTTGATAGTACCAAGTGGCTCCTGCAATCTGCCATCTAAATGTTGGCAGGCGAGTTTGTTATCCAGGGAAAAGCGCCGTTGTTTGTGTTTGGGGGCCTGTGGCTGGGAGTGGCCGGCTGGCTCCTTAGAATCCACGATACGGAGGATGGTTCCCAGACCAGAGGTGGCACCAGAGCCAAGTTTTGCTGGTTTGATGGTGAAAAGTGGCTCCTGCAATCTGCAATCCACATGCGGGATAACTTACTTTTGTTTGCCAGGGAAACGGGCCGAGGTTTGTGTCTGGGGGCCTATGGCTGGGAGTGACCGGCTGGCTCCTGAAAAGCTACGATAGGCAGGATGCTGACCAGACCCATGGTGGCACCAGTGCCAAGTTGGGCTGGTTTGATAGTACCAAGTGGCTCCTGCAATCTGCCATCAAAAAGCTTGCAGGCGAGTTTTGTTTTCCCGGGAAAAGCGCCGTTGTTTGTATTTGGGGGCCTGTGGCTGGGAGTGGCCGCCTGGCGCCTTAGAATATACGTTACGCAGCATGGTTCCCAGGCCCAAAGTGGCACCAGTGTCAAGTTGGGCTGGTTTGATAGTACCAAGTGGCTCCTGCAATCTGCCATCCAGAAGCGGGGTAGCTTACTTTTGTTTGCCAGGGAAACGGGCAGAGCTTTCTGTCTGGGGGCCTATGGTTGGGAGTAACCGGCTGGCTCCTGAAAAGCTACGATAGGCAGGATGGTTCCCAGATCCAAGATGGCACCAGTGCCAAGTCGGGGTGGTTTGATGGTGCAAAGTGGCTCCTGCAATCTGCCATCCTGACGCGGGGCAGCGGATTTTTGTTTCCAAGAGAAATGGTCCGTGGTTTCTTTTTGGGGGTATATGGCTGGGCGTGGCCTGCTGGCTCCTTAAAAAGCTACGATAGGCAGGATGGTTCCCTGACCCAAGGTGGCACCAGTGCCAAGTCGGGCGGTTTTCGTAGTACAAAGTGCGTCCTAAAATTTGCCATCCAGAAGAGGAGCAGTTGAGTTTTGTTTACCAGAGAACAGGGCCGTGGTTTGTTTTTGGGGGCATATGGCTGATAGTGGCCGTCTGGCCCCTGAAAATCCACGATAGGCAGGATGGTTGCCAGAGCTGAGGTGGCACCAGTGCCAGGTCGGGCTGGTTTGATAGTACTAAATAGCACCTGCAATCTGCCATGCAGAAGCGGGGCAGCTTACTTTTGTTTGCCAGGGAAACGGGCCGAGGTTTGTGTCTGGGGGCCTATGGCTGGGAGTGACCGGCTGGCTCCTGAAAAGCTACGATAGGCAGGATGGTGACCAGACCCATGGTGGCACCAGTGCCAAGTTGGGCTGGTTTGATAGTACCAAGTGGCTCCTGCAATCTGCCATCAAAAAGTTGGCAGGCGAGTTTTGTTTTCCCGGGAAAAGCGCCGTTGTTTGTGTTTGGGGGACTGTGGGTGGGAGTGGCCGGCTGGCTCCTTAGAACACACGATACGCAGGATGGTTCCCAGACCCAAGGTGGCACCAGTGCCACGTCGGGCTGGTTTGATGGTGCCAAGTGGTTCCTGCAATCTGCCATCCTGAAGCGGGGTAGCTTACCTTTGTGTGCCAGGGAAACGGGCCGAGGTTTATGACTGGGGGCCTAGGGCTAGGAGTGACCGGCTGGCTCCTGAAAAGCTACGATAGGCAGGATGGTGACCAGACCCATGGTGGCACCAGTGCCAAGTTGGGCTGGTTTGATAGTACCAAGTGGCTCCTGCAATCTGCCATCAAAAAGTTGGCAGGCCAGTTTTGTTTTCCAGGGAAAAGCGCCGTTGTTTGTGTTTGGGGGACTGTGGGTGGGAGTGGCCGGCTGGCTCCTTAGAACACACGATACGCAGGATGGTTCCCAGACCCAAGGTGGCACTAGTGCCAAGTCGGGCTGGTTTGATAGCACCAAGTGGCTCCTGCAATCTGCCATCCCGAAGTGCGGTAGCTTACTTTTGTGTGCCAGGGAAACAGGCCGAGGTTTGTGTCTGGGGGCCTATGGCTGGGAGTGACCGGCTGGCTCCTGAAAAGCTACGATAGGCAGGATGGTGACCAGACCCATGGTGGCACCAGTGCCAAGTTGGGCTGGTTTGATAGTACCAAGTGGCTCCTGCAATCTGCCATCAAAATGTTGGCAGGCGAGTTTTGTTTTCCAGCGAAAAGCGCCGTTGTGTGTGTTTTGGGGCCTGTGGCTGGGAGTGGCCAGCTGGCTCCTTAGAATCCACGATACGCAGGATGGTTCCCACACCCAAGGTGGCACCAGTGCCAAGTCGGGCTGGTTTGTTAGTACCAAGTGGTTCCTGCAGTCTGCCATCCAGAAGAGGGTCAGTTGAGTTTTGTTTTCGAGAGAAAAGGTCCGTGGTTTGTGTTTGGGGCCTGTGGCTGGCACTGGACGGCTGGCTCCTGAAAATCCATGATACGCAGCATGGTTCCCAGACCCAAGGTGGCACCAGTGCCAAGTAGGGCTGGTTTCATAGTACCCAGTGCCTCCTGCAATCTGCCATCCAGAAGAGGGTCAGTTGAGTTTTGTTTTCCAGAGAAAAGGTCCGTGGTTTGTGTTTGGGGCCTATGGCTGAGAGTGACCGGCTGGCCCCTGAAAATCCACGATAGGAAGGATGGTTCCCAGATCCAAGGTGGCACCAGTGCCATGTTGTGCTGGTGTGATAGTCCCAAGTGGCTCCTGCAATCTGCCATCCAGAAGTGGGGCAGCTGAATTTTGTTTGCCAGAGAAAAAGGCTGTGGTTTTTGTTTGGGGGCCTATGGCTGGGAGTGGCCGGCTGGCCCCTGAAAATCCATGATACGCAGCATGGTTCCCAGACCCAAGGTGGCACCAGTGCCAAGTCAGGCTGGTTTCACAGTGTCAAGTGCCTCCTGCAATCTCCCATCCAGAAGCGGGGCAGCTGAGTTTTGTTTGCCTGTGAAACGGGCCGTTGTTTTTGATTGGGGTCTGTGGCCGAGAGTGTTCAGCTGGCTCCTGACAATCCACAATACGCAGGATGGTTCCCAGACCCAAGGTGGCACCAGTGCCAAGTCGTGCTGGTTTGATAGTACCAAGTGGCTCCTGGAATCTGCCATCCAGAAGCGGTGTAGCTGAGTTTTGTTTGCCAGAGGAAAGGGCCGTGGGTTGTGTTTGGGGGCATATGGCTGGGAGTGGCCGGCTGTCTCATTAAAAAGATCGATACGCACGATGGTTCCCAGACCCAAGGTGGCACCAGTGCCAAGTCGGACTGTTTTTATAGTACCAAGTGCGTCCTGCAATTTGCCATCCAGAAGAGGGGCAGTTGAGTTGTGTTTGCCAGAGAAAAGCGCCGTTGTTTGTGTTTGGGGGCTTGTGGCTGGGAGTGGCCGACTGGAGCCTTAGAATCTGTGATACGCAGCATGGTTCCCAGACCCAAGGTGGCACCAGTTCCAAGTTGGGCTGGTTTGATAGTACCAAGTGGCTCCTGCAATCTGCCATCCAGAAGCGGGGCAGCTTACTTTTGTTTGCCAGGGAAACGGACCCAGGTTTGTGTTTGGCGGCCTATGGCTGGGAGTGACCGGCTGGCTCCTGGAAAGCTACAATAGGCAGGATGGTGACCAGACCCATGGTGGCACCAGTGCCAAGTTGGGCTGGTTTGATAGTACCAACTTGCTCCTGCAATCTGCCATCAAAATGTTGGCAGGCGAGTTTTGTTTTCCAGGGAAAAGCGCCGTTGTTTGTGTTTGGGGGCCTGTGGCTGGGAGTGGCCGGCTGGCTGATTAGAATCCACGATACGCAGGATGGTTCCCAGACCCAAGGTGGCACCAGTGCCAAGTCGGGCTGGTTTGATAGTACCAAGTGGTTCCTGCAATCTGCCATCCAGAAGCAGGGCAGCTTACTTTTGTTTGCCAGGGAAACCGGCCGTGGGTTTTGTTTGGGGGCATATAGCTGAGAGTGGCCGGCTGGCCCCTGAAAATCCACGCTAGGCAGCATGGTTCCCAGATGCAAGGTGGCACCAGTGCCAAGTCGGGCTGGTTTGATGGTGCAAAGTGGCTCCTGCAATCTGCCATCCAGAAGCGGGGCAGCTGATTTTTGTTTGCCAGAGAAAAATTCCGTGGATTGTTTTTGGGGGCATATTGCTGGGAGTGGCCGGCTGGCTCCTTAAAATGCTCGATACGCATGATGGTTCCCAGGCCCAAGGTGTCACCACTACCAAGTCGGCCTGCGGTTTTAGTATCAAGTTCATCCTGCAATTTGCCATCCAGAAGAGGGGCAGTTGAGTTTTGTTTGCCAGAGAAACGGGCCGAGGTTTCTGTTTGGGGGCATATGGCTGAGAGTGGCCGGCTGGCCCCTGAAAATCCACGATACACAGCATGGTTCCCAGATCCAAGGTGGCACCAGTGCCAAGTTGGGCTGGTTTGATAGTCCCAAGTGTCTCCTGCAATCTGCCATCCAGAAGCGGGGCAGCTTACTTTTGTTTGCCAGAGAAATAGGCCTAGGTTTTTTTTTGGGGGCCTGTGGCTAGGAGTGGCCTGCTGGCTCCTAAGAATCCACGATACGCAGGATGTTTACCAGACCCATGGTGGCACCAGTGCCAAGTTGGGCTGGTTTGATAGTACCAAGTGGCTCCTGCAAACTCCATCAAAAATTTGGCAGGCGTGTTTTGTTTTCCAGGGAACAGCGCCGTTGATTTTGTTTCGGGGCCTGTGGCTGGGAGTGGCCGGCTGGCTCTTTAGAATCCTCGATACGCAGGATGGTTCCCAGACCCAAGGTGGTACCAGTGCCAAGTCGGGCTGGTTTGATAGTACCAAGTGGCTCCTGCAATCTGCCATCCAGAAGCGGGTCAACTTACTTTTGTTTGCCAGGGAAACGGGCCGAGATTTGTGTCTCGGGGCCTATGTCAGGGAGTGACCGGCTGGCTCCTGAAAAGCTACGATAGGCAGGATGGTGACCAGACCCATGGTGGCACCAGTGCCAAGTTGGGCTGGTTTGATAGTACCAAGTGGCTCCTGCAATCTGCCATCAAAAAGTTGGCAGGCGAGTTTTTTTTCCAGGGAAAAGCGCCGTTGTGTGTGTTTTGGGGCCTGTGGCTGGGAGTGGCCAGCTGGCTCCTTAGAATCCACGATACGCAGGATGGTTCCCAGACCCAAGGTGGCACCAGTGCCAAGTCGGGCTGGTTTGTTAGTACCAAGTGGTTCCTGCAATCTGCCATCCAGAAGCGGGGCAGCTGAATTTTGTTTGCCAGAGAAAAAGGCTGTTGTTTGTGTTTCGGGGCCTGTGGCTGGCAGTGGACGGCTGGCTCCTGAAAATCCATGATACGCAGCATGGTTCCCAGACCCAAGGTGGCACCAGTGCCAAGTAGGGCTGGTTTCATACTACCCAGTGCCTCCTGCAATCTGCCATCCAGAAGAGGGGCAGTTGAGTTTTGTTTTCCAGAGAAAAGGGCCGTGGTTTGTGTTTGGGGCCTATGGCTGAGAGTGACCGGCTGGCCTCTGAAAATCCACGATAGGAAGGATGGTTCCCAGATCCAAGGTGGCACCAGTGCCATGTTGTGCTGGTGTGATAGTCCCAAGTGGCTCCTGCAATCTGCCATCCAGAAGTGGGGCAGCTGAATTTTGTTTGCCAGAGAAAAAGGCTGTGGTTTTTGTTTGGGGGCCTATGGCTGGGAGTGGCCGGCTGGCTCCTGAAAATCCGTGATACGCAGCATTGTTCCCAGACCCAAGGTGGCACCAGTGCCAAGTCGGGCTGGTTTCACAGTGTCAAGTGCCTCCTGCAATCTCCCATCCAGAAGCGGGGCAGCTGAGTTTTGTTTGCCTGTGAAACGGGCCGTTGTTTTTGATTGGGGTCTGTGGCCGAGAGTGTTCAGCTGGCTCCTGACAATCCACAATACGCAGGATGGTTCCCAGACCCAAGGTGGCACCAGTGCCAAGTCGTGCTGGTTTGATAGTACCAAGTGCGTCCTGCAATTTGCCATCCAGAAGAGGGGCAGTTGAGTTTTGTTTGGCAGAGAAAAGCGCCGTTGTTTGTGTTTGGGGGCTTCTGGCTGGGAGTGGCCGACTGGCGCCTTAGAATCTGTGATACGCAGCATGGTTCCCAGACCCAAGGTGGCACCAGTTCCAAGTTGGGCTGGTTTGATAGTACCAAGTGGCTCCTGCAATCTGCCATCCAGAAGCGGGGCAACTGAGTTTTGTTTGCCAGAGAAAAAGGCTGTGGTTTTTGTTTGGGGGCCTGTGGCTGGCAGTGTCCGGCTGGCTCCTGAAAATCACCGATACGCAGCATGGTTCCCAGACCCAAGGTGGCACCAGTACAAAGTGGGGCTCGTTTGACAGTGTCAAGTGCCTCCTGCAATCTCCCATCCAGAAGCGGGGCAGCTGAATTTTTTTTGCCAGGGAAACGGACCTTTGTTTTTGATTGGGGTCTGTGGCTCAGAGTGGTCGGCTGTCTCCTGACAATCCACAATGCGCAGGATGGTTCCCAGACCCAAGGTGGCACCAGTGCCAAGTCGGGCTGGTTTGATAGTACCAAGTGTCTCCTGCAATCTGCCATCCAGAAGCAGGGCAGCTGAGTTTTGTTTGCCAGAGAAAAGGGCCGTGGGTTGTGTTTGGGGGCATATGGCTGGGAGTGGCCACCTGGCTCCTTAAAATGCACGATACGCCGCATGGTAACCAGACGCAAGGTGGCACCAGTGCCAAGTCGGGCTGTTTTTGTAGTACCCAGTGGCTCCTGCAATTTGCCATCCAGAAGCGGGGCAGCTAAATTTTGTTTGCTAGAGAAAAGGGCTGTGGTTTGTGTTTGGGGGCCTATGGCTGAGAGTGGCCGGCTGGCCCCTGAAAATCAACGATAGGCAGGATGGTTCCCAGATCCAAGGTGGCACCAGTGCCAAGTAAGGCTGGTTGTATGGTTCAAAGTGACTCCTGCAATCTGCCATCCAGAAGCGGGACAGCTGAGTTTTTTTTGCCAGAGAAAAGGTCTGTGGTTTCTTTTTGGGGCATACAGCTGGGAATTGCCGGCTGGCTCCTTAAAATGCTCGATACGCAGGATGGTTCCCAGAGCCAAGGTGGCACCACTGCCAAGTCGGGCTCTTTTTGTAGTACCAAGTGCGTCCTGCAATTTGCCATCCAGAAGAGGGGCAGTTGAGTTTTGTTTGCCAGAGAAAAGGGCCGAGGTTTGTGTTTGGGAGCATATGGCTGGGAATGCCCGGCTGGCCCCTGAAAATCCACGATACACCGGATGGTTCCCAGATCCAAGGTGGTACCATTACCAAGTCGGGCTGGTTTGATAGTCCCAAGTGGCTCCTGCAAACTGCCATCCAGAAGCGGGGCAGTTGAATTTTGTTTGCCAGGGAAATGGGCCGTTGTTTGTGTTTGGGGGCCTGTGGCTGGGAGTGGACGGCTGGTTCCTGAATATGTACGATACGCAGGATTGTTCCCAGATCCAAGGTGGCAGCAGTGCCATGTTGTGCTGGTGTGATAGTCCCAAGTGGCTCCTGCAATCTGCCATCCAGAAGTGGGGCAGCTGATTTTTGTTTGCCAGAGAAAAGGTCCGTGGTTTGTGTTTGGGGGCATATGGCTGAGAGTGGCCGGCTGGCCCCTGAAAATCCACGATACACAGGATGGTTCCCAGATCCAAGGTGGCACCTGTGCCAAGTCGGGCTGATTTGATAGTACTAAGTAGCTCCTGCAATCTGCCATGCAGAAGCGGGGCAGCTTACTTTTGTTTGCCAGGGAAACGGGCCGAGGTTTGTGTTTGGGGGCCTATGGCTGGGTGTGGCCAGCTGGCTCCTTAAAATGCACGATATGCAACATGGCTCCCAGACCCAAGGTGGCACCAGTGCCAAGTTGGGCTGGTTTGATAGTACCAAGTGGCTCCTGCAATCTTCCATGATCACGTGGAGAAATACTTTCTGGTTTCAGCCTCATGCTCTTTCTTCTCTCCCTCAACTTCTCTATCACCTCTCATCTGGTTCACATGCGCTGTCTTCAAGGTCCACAGGCTACTTTTCACAGAATCTTCTGGCCTGATGAAGTAAGAATGATGAATAGAACAGAGCTGGGATCTATTTTCCAGTTTGGATAAAATGCATTCTGCACACAAATCCAAGGAGAACGGGCTGCCCCGATGCCCAGAAAATCTTTCACTCCTGCTAGTGTTCTACGTCAACCGCAACTTAGTCTGAAAGAAAAGCTTTTTCTCTGAGAGCATCTGAGAGGTTTGCATGAAGCACTGATATCTGACATATGCAATTTTGAATAGGAGAGGAAAAAGAAAATGGCAAGGAGTTTTTAATTTTAGTGGTTTCAATTTTAATTTCCGTGCACTTTTTCAAAACTTGTCAGCTCAAATGCCCATCAACATCTTTTAGTCATCTGTAAGTCAGTATTCATATAAAATGTGCTTCAAATCCAAAGAATTTCAAATTTGCACTCCAAGCTTCTATGCCTAGATTTATGATTTCCTACACATATTAGATGAAAGGAAGGCCTTTTTTACTGTGGGAGTGCTGGAACACTGGAACAGGTTGCCCAGAGAAGTTGTGGGTGTCCCATCCCTGAAAGTATTCAAGGTCACCTTGGACGGGGCTTGGAGCAGCAACAAAGGAGAAGCTTGATGGTAGAGAAACAAAGTTGGACTATAGAAGAAACTCGGATTGAAGTATAGGATCAAGTTTTCTCTCAGCTCTTGGGGTAAATTCAAAGTTGTACAAAATGACATTTATCTGTGCTATTCACTACTGTAACAGAAAGTTTCATGAAAACTGTACAGAAGATAGTAAATTTTAAAAGAGATAAGAATTACAGCATAAAATCCATGGGATAGGTTACAACATGAGACACTCTCTAAGAGAAAATCTCTGTGTTTCAGCACTTCATCAGGGTAAGATTTCATGAAGTGCCAAAGAAGGCGGCAAAATATCATTCGGGACATTATTTACTGGAATTCAGCCTGGCCATTAGTAGGAACTGCCTTTGAACATATCATGTAGATATACCACACACACTTTCCCTTCACTGAAAAATTACTGTTTACAACAAATAAGCAATTGACAATCAAAATTGATTGAAAGCATCTTAAACATGTCAAGTATTTCATTGTAGATGATCTGTGATCCAAATGCTTCTTCCACCTTCGAGAGGGACAGAAGAATTCTTCCATATCATGATGGTTTAAAATTGTATCAACCAATGTTTTCTGCTGAAAAGATATCATCTATTTTTTTCTATTTTTGGAAGAAAATATTCCTAGACATACAACAGGTGAGAACTAAGTAATTTTAAAGAAACAAATGAAATGAAAATATTCTGTAAATAGAATGAAATGAAAAGCTGTGTTTTAAATAGGAGCTAAATATTAAACAGAATTTTTGTACCAGGCATTTGAATTACTGCACCAGCTCTTTTGCCCATCAAGAGAGGCATTTAGCATTTCAGTCTTTTCCAAGGTGTTCATGATCTGCTATGCTGATCTCTGTGTGTGCCTAGGTGTGTGTGGAGGGGGGGGCATATGAAGGGGAGTGTGTATGTTTGCTTTACAATTGTTGTGGCAGATTCATGCCTCAGCTCCACATTTTGTTTTAAAAAGGTCACACCGAGTGGATATGAAGTTTACTATCAACAAGAGATCGATTCCCAAATCATCCATTTGACTCTCCCTTATAAATCATGTGCTTTGTTGCATATTTTATCAAATATACTTTCAAGCCAGATGGAGGAAGGAGGATGTGGGAATCCCTCCACCATCTTGCAACTTTTATGTAAGTAGGTTTTCAAGAAAATCATCATTTCTCTTTTAAATATGTCTGGAACAGGCATGATGGTAGTGTCAACCTGTTGGAGTTTTTGTTGCTGGAAGAAGTTGTACAAAAGGATTGGTTTTTACATTGACCAGTTACTGAATCAAGCGCAGGAATACATTGGAAATTTAGCTGGGGGTTCCTTTTCCCAGTAGACTACTTCTAGAACGAGCTTGTACACTGAAGCTGACTCTTTTGCTCTCTTTTTGTTTCTTTCCTATTTTCTTGGCTTCTTTGCCACTATCTAGACAATTTTGGAACTTTGTTCCCAACTAAAATGGTTTCAATAGTCTGATTGTGATCATACATTTTTACAAGGAATTTTTAAAATCTTTCCTCGAGTCCAGAAAGTCAAGGACTTAGATCTTTTTCTTCCCTTATCAATATTGCCATGAAATTGATAAATAAAGACCAACTCTTTATTTTTGTTTTTAACCCACGTAGATAATTCCCATCCATTAATCCATTTTGTGGACCAATAGCTGCCATTCTGATGGAAGCTGTCACTTCTTAACAATAGGCATTCTGTGACTATGTTGACAGCACTTTGGGTGAAGATCCTAACTGGTCTTAGATATACATAGGGAGAAATTTGCTCAGCCAGTGTCAGTCTTAAGCATGCGTATCAGAAGATCTTTCTAGAGCTGGGAATTTTCCCATGAAAGGGATTCAGTTAGGGAAGAGACACTTGTGCCAGAGTTTTACATTCTTCTTGAACACTGCTTAAGGAACTTAGATGCCATGTCCATTTGGATCTCTGTCTGCACAGAACTTTGTCATGCCAGCGCTTTGAAATGCATCTTGAAGAGAATTCACTAGCACAGAATGAAAGAGAGTGGAAGGGGTTGGTGGGGCTAACCAGGCCCAACCCCCCTGCCTAAACCAGGATACCTAGAGCCTCTTGCCCAGGATTCTATCTGGGTGTACTTTTAATGTCTTCAAAGATCCAGGCTCCACAATCTTTCTGGGCAGTCTGTGCCGTGGTTCAGTCACCCTGACAGTAAAGAAACATTTACTGATGTTCAAAGGCAATCTCCTGTATTTCAGTGTGTGCCCACTGCCTCTTGTCTTTTCCCTCAGCATCACTGAAAAGACACTGATTCCCTCCCCTTTGCACTATTGCTTCCATATGTATGTGTGATGCCATGTAGAGGTATGTCAAAAACCTCCCTGAAGCCCAGGCAGATAATATTCCCTTCATCTACCAGTCAAGTTGATTCATCAGAGGAGTTTAAAGTGATGTTCAGCATGAAATTCCCCTGAAAAATCATGCTAACTACATTATTTGGTCATCTTTCATGTGCCTGGCAAGGATTTCCAGGAAGAGCTGCTTCATCAACTTCCTGGGGATAAAAAAGAGGCTGGCTGGTTTGTACTATGGCGAGTCCTCTTAATTGCCTTTTTTGAAGATGGGTGTCATTTGCTAACATCCACTCTTTAGCCTCTCTTGTCGTCTACATCTTAGCAAAACGCTTTTCCACTATGTCTGGCTAGGAAAAACTGTGCCAGCACAGAAAACATCTCCCATCGTGTTCTAGAAGTTGCACGGATGTCTGCCAAGTGTTTGGCAGGAAGAAAAGAAAAGTTGTCCAAAACAGCTTCCAATCGAATGTTCCTGTGATTGGAAAAGTCAGGAGAGTGCAAAGGTACTGTTTTCTATCAGTTGGCAAGGTGCGCACACAATCCCAGTGTTGTACAGCTTGCTTCTTCACCTTCCCGAAGCTGCCGCTCTCGCCGGCTGCCGGAGCCCAAGAAGCGGCTTCTTCGCGCAAAGACGATTGTGCCGCTCACAGGGCTCTCCTTAGCGCGGCTTCTGCCGAAAGACGCCCGGCAGCGGCTCTTACCTCCGGAGAGCATCCTACCTTCGTCTTTAGCTCCTCTTCTCATCTACACCTTGGCAAAAAGCTTTTCCACTATGTCTGGCTAGGAAAAACTGTGCCAGCACAGAAAACATCTCCCATCGTGTTCTAGAAGTTGCACGGATGTCTGCCAAGTGTTTGGCAGGAAGAAAAGAAAAGTTGTCCAAAACAGCTTCCAATCGAATGTTCCTGTGATTGGAAAAGTCAGGAGAGTGCAAAGGTACTGTTTTCTATCAGTTGGCAAGGTGCGCACACAATCCCAGTGTTGTACAGCTTGCTTCTTCACCTTCCCGAAGCTGCCGCTCTCGCCGGCTGCCGGAGCCCAAGAAGCGGCTTCTTCGCGCAAAGACGATTGTGCCGCTCACAGTGCTCTCCTTAGCGCGGCTTCTGCCGAAAGACGCCCGGCAGCGGCTCTTACCTCCGGAGAGCATCCTACCTTTGTCTTTCGCGTCTTTTGTAGTCTACATCTTAGCAAAACGCTTTTCCACTATGTCTGGCTAGGAAAAACCGTGCCAGCACAGAAAACATCTCCCATCGTTTTCTAGAAGTTGCACGGATGTCTGCCAAGTGTTTGGGAGGAAGAAAAGAAAAGTTGTCCAAAACAGCTTCCAATCGAATGTTCATGTGATTGGAAAAGTCAGGAGTGCAAAGGTACTGTTTTCTATCAGTTGGCAAGGTGCGCACACAATCCCAGTGTTGTACAGCTTGCTTCTTCACCTTCCCGAAGCTGCCACTATCAGGAGGTAAGAGCCGCTGCCGGGCGTCTTTCGGCAGAAGCCGCGCTAAGGAGAGCCCTGTGAGCGGCACAATCGTCTTTGCGCGAAGAAGCCGCTTCTTGGGCTCCGGCAGCCGGCGAGAGCGGCAGCTTCGGGAAGGTGAAGAAGCAAGCTGTACAACACTGGGATTGTGTGCGCACCTTGCCAACTGATAGAAAACAGTACCTTTGCACTCTCCTGACTTTTCCAATCACAGGAACATTTGTTTGGAAGCGTTTTGGACAACTTTTCTTTTCTTCCTGCCAAACACTTGGCAGACATCCGTGCAACTTCTAGAACACGATGGGAGATGTTTTCTGTGCTGGCACAGTTTTTCCTAGCCAGACATAGTGGAAAAGCGTTTTGCTAAGATGTAGACTACAAAAGACGCGAAAGACGAAGGTAGGATGCTCTCCGGAGGTAAGAGCCGCTGCCGGGCGTCTTTCGGCAGAAGCCGCGCTAAGGAGAGCCCTGTGAGCGGCACAACCGTCTTTGCGCGAAGAAGCCGCTTCTTGGGCTCCGGCAGCCGGCGAGAGCGGCAGCTTCGGGAAGGTGAAGAAGCAAGCTGTACAACACTGGGATTGTGTGCGCACCTTGCCAACTGATAGAAAACAGTACCTTTGCACTCTCCTGACTTTTCCAATCACAGGAACATTCGATTGGAAGCTGTTTTGGACAACTTTTCTTTTCTTCCTGCCAAACACTTGGCAGACATCCGTGCAACTTCTAGAACACGATGGGAGATGTTTTCTGTGCTGGCACAGTTTTTCCTAGCCAGACATAGTGGAAAAGCGTTTTGCTAAGATGTAGACTACAAAAGACGCGAAAGACGAAGGTAGGATGCTCTCCGGAGGTAAGAGCCGCTGCCGGGCGTCTTTCGGCAGAAGCCGCGCTAAGGAGAGCCCTGTGAGCGGCACAATCGTCTTTGCGCGAAGAAGCCGCTTCTTGGGCTCCGGCAGCCGGCGAGAGCGGCAGCTTCGGGAAGGTGAAGAAGCAAGCTGTACAACACTGGGATTGTGTGCGCACCTTGCCAACTGATAGAAAACAGTACCTTTGCACTCTCCTGACTTTTCCAATCACAGGAACATTCGATTGGAAGCTGTTTTGGACAACTTTTCTTTTCTTCCTGCCAAACACTTGGCAGACATCCGTGCAACTTCTAGAACACGATGGGAGATGTTTTCTGTGCTGGCACAGTTTTTCCTAGCCAGACATAGTGGAAAAGCGTTTTGCTAAGATGTAGACTACAAAAGACGCGAAAGACGAAGGTAGGATGCTCTCCGGAGGTAAGAGCCGCTGCCGGGCGTCTTTCGGCAGAAGCCGCGCTAAGGAGAGCCCTGTGAGCGGCACAATCGTCTTTGCGCGAAGAAGCCGCTTCTTGGGCTCCGGCAGCCGGCGAGAGCGGCAGCTTCGGGAAGGTGAAGAAGCAAGCTGTACAACACTGGGATTGTGTGCGCACCTTGCCAACTGATAGAAAACAGTACCTTTGCACTCTCCTGACTTTTCCAATCACAGGAACATTCGATTGGAAGCTGTTTTGGACAACTTTTCTTTTCTTCCTGCCAAACACTTTGCAGACATCCGTGCTACATCTAGAACACGATGGGAGATGTTTTCTGTGCTGGCACAGTTTTTCCTAGCCAGACATAGTGGAAAAGCGTTTTGCTAAGATGTAGACTACAAAAGACGCGAAAGACGAAGGTAGGATGCTCTCCGGAGGTAAGAGCCGCTGCCGGGCGTCTTTCGGCAGAAGCCGCGCTAAGGAGAGCACTGTGAGAGGCACAATCGTCTTTGCGCGAAGAAGCCGCTTCTTGGGCTCCGGCAGCCGGCGAGAGCGGCAGCTTCGGGAAGGTGAAGAAGCAAGCTGTACAACACTGGGATTGTGTGCGCACCTTGCCAACTGATAGAAAACAGTACCTTTGCACTCTCCTGACTTTTCCAATCACAGGAACATTCGATTGGAAGCTGTTTTGGACAACTTTTCTTTTCTTCCTGCCAAACACTTGGCAGACATCCGTGCAACGTCTAGAACACGATGGGAGATGTTTTCTGTGCTGGCACAGTTTTTCCTAGCCAGACATAGTGGAAAAGCTTTTTGCCGAGGTGTAGATGAGAAGAGGGGCTAAAGACGAAGGTAGGATGCTCTCCGGAGGTAAGAGCCGCTGCCGGGCGTCTTTCGGCAGAAGCCGCGCTAAGGAGAGCACTGTGAGCGGCACAATCGTCTTTGCGCGAAGAAGCCGCTTCTTGGGCTCCGGCAGCAGGCGAGAGCGGCAGCTTCGGGAAGGTGAAGAAGCAAGCTGTACAACACTGGGATTGTGTGCGCACCTTGCCAACTGATAGAAAACAGTACTTTGCACTCTCCTGACTTTTCCAATCACAGGAACATTCGATTGGAAGCTGTTTTGGACAACTTTTCTTTTCTTCCTGCCAAACACTTGGCAGACATCCGTGCAACTTCTAGAACACGATGGGAGATGTTTTCTGTGCTGGCACAGTTTTTACTAGCCAGACATAGTGGAAAAGCGTTTTGCTAAGATGTAGACGACAAGAGAGGCTAAAGAGTGGATGTTAGCAAATGACACCCATCTTCAAAAAAGGCAATTAAGAGGACTCGCCATAGTACAAACCAGCCAGCCTCTTTTTTATCCCCAGGAAGTTGATGAAGCAGCTCTTCCTGGAAATCCTTGCCAGGCACATGACAGATGACCAAATAATGTAGTTAGCATGATTTTTCAGGGGAATTTCATGCTGAACATCACTTTAAACTCCTCTGATGAATCAACTTGACTGGTAGATGAAGGGAATATTATCTGCCTGGGCTTCAGGGAGGTTTTTGACATACCTCTACATGGCATCACACATACATATGGAAGCAATAGTGCAAAGGGGAGGGAATCAGTGTCTTTTCAGTGATGCTGAGGGAAAAGACAAGAGGCAGTGGGCACACACTGAAATACAGGAGATTGCCTTTGAACATCAGTAAATGTTTCTTTACTGTCAGGGTGACTGAACCACGGCACAGACTGCCCAGAAAGATTGTGGAGCCTGGATCTTTGAAGACATTAAAAGTACACCCAGATAGAATCCTGGGCAAGAGGCTCTAGGTATCCTGGTTTAGGCAGGGGGGTTGGGCCTGGTTAGCCCCACCAACCCCTTCCACTCTCTTTCATTCTGTGCTAGTGAATTCTCTTCAAGATGCATTTCAAAGCACTGGCATGACAAAGTTCTGTGCAGACAGAGATCCAAATGGACATGGCATCTAAGTTCCTTAAGCAGTGTTCAAGAAGAATGTAAAACTCTGGCACAAGTGTCTCTTCCCTAACTGAATCCCTTTCATGGGAAAATTCCCAGCTCTAGAAAGATCTTCTGATACGCATGCTTAAGACTGACACTGGCTGAGCAAATTTCTCCCTATGTATATCTAAGACCAGTTAGGATCTTCACCCAAAGTGCTGTCAACATAGTCACAGAATGCCTATTGTTAAGAAGTGACAGCTTCCATCAGAATGGCAGCTATTGGTCCACAAAATGGATTAATGGATGGGAATTATCTACGTGGGTTAAAAACAAAAATAAAGAGTTGGTCTTTATTTATCAATTTCATGGCAATATTGATAAGGGAAGAAAAAGATCTAAGTCCTTGACTTTCTGGACTCGAGGAAAGATTTTAAAAATTCCTTGTAAAAATGTATGATCACAATCAGACTATTGAAACCATTTTAGTTGGGAACAAAGTTCCAAAATTGTCTAGATAGTGGCAAAGAAGCCAAGAAAATAGGAAAGAAACAAAAAGAGAGCAAAAGAGTCAGCTTCAGTGTACAAGCTCGTTCTAGAAGTAGTCTGCTGGGAAAAGGAACCCCCAGCTAAATTTCCAATGTATTCCTGCGCTTGATTCAGTAACTGGTCAATGTAAAAACCAATCCTTTTGTACAACTTCTTCCAGCAACAAAAACTCCAACAGGTTGACACTACCATCATGCCTGTTCCAGACATATTTAAAAGAGAAATGATGATTTTCTTGAAAACCTACTTACATAAAAGTTGCAAGATGGTGGAGGGATTCCCACATCCTCCTTCCTCCATCTGGCTTGAAAGTATATTTGATAAAATATGCAACAAAGCACATGATTTATAAGGGAGAGTCAAATGGATGATTTGGGAATCGATCTCTTGTTGATAGTAAACTTCATATCCACTCGGTGTGACCTTTTTAAAACAAAATGTGGAGCTGAGGCATGAATCTGCCACAACAATTGTAAAGCAAACATACACACTCCCCTTCATATGCCCCCCCCTCCACACACACCTAGGCACACACAGAGATCAGCATAGCAGATCATGAACACCTTGGAAAAGACTGAAATGCTAAATGCCTCTCTTGATGGGCAAAAGAGCTGGTGCAGTAATTCAAATGCCTGGTACAAAAATTCTGTTTAATATTTAGCTCCTATTTAAAACACAGCTTTTCATTTCATTCTATTTACAGAATATTTTCATGTCATTTGTTTCTTTAAAATTACTTAGTTCTCACCTGTTGTATGTCTAGGAATATTTTCTTCCAAAAATAGAAAAAAATAGATGATATCTTTTCAGCAGAAAACATTGGTTGATACAATTTTAAACCATCATGATATGGAAGAATTCTTCTGTCCCTCTCGAAGGTGGAAGAAGCATTTGGATCACAGATCATCTACAATGAAATACTTGACATGTTTAAGATGCTTTCAATCAATTTTGATCGTCAATTGCTTATTTGTTGTAAACAGTAATTTTTCAGTGAAGGGAAAGCGTGTGTGGTATATCTACATGATATGTTCAAAGGCAGTTCCTACTAATGGCCAGGCTGAATTCCAGTAAATAATGTCCCGAATGATATTTTGCCGCCTTCTTTGGCACTTCATGAAATCTTACCCCGATGAAGTGCTGAAACACAGAGATTTTCTCTTAGAGAGTGTCTCATGTTGTAACCTATCCCATGGATTTTATGCTGTAATTCTTATCTCTTTTAAAATTTACTATCTTCTGTACAGTTTTCATGAAACTTTCTGTTACAGTAGTGAATAGCACAGATAAATGTCATTTTGTACAACTTTGAATTTACCCCAAGAGCTGAGAGAAAACTTGATCCTATACTTCAATCCGAGTTTCTTCTATAGTCCAACTTTGTTTCTCTACCATCAAGCTTCTCCTTTGTTGCTGCTCCAAGCCCCGTCCAAGGTGACCTTGAATACTTTCAGGGATGGGACACCCACAACTTCTCTGGGCAACCTGTTCCAGTGTTCCAGCACTCCCACAGTAAAAAAGGCCTTCCTTTCATCTAATATGTGTAGGAAATCATAAATCTAGGCATAGAAGCTTGGAGTGCAAATTTGAAATTCTTTGGATTTGAAGCACATTTTATATGAATACTGACTTACAGATGACTAAAAGATGTTGATGGGCATTTGAGCTGACAAGTTTTGAAAAAGTGCACGGAAATTAAAATTGAAACCACTAAAATTAAAAACTCCTAGCCATTTTCTTTTTCCTCTCCTATTCAAAATTGCATATGTCAGATATCAGTGCTTCATGCAAACCTCTCAGATGCTCTCAGAGAAAAAGCTTTTCTTTCAGACTAAGTTGCGGTTGACGTAGAACACTAGCAGGAGTGAAAGATTTTCTGGGCATCGGGGCAGCCCGTTCTCCTTGGATTTGTGTGCAGAATGCATTTTATCCAAACTGGAAAATAGATCCCAGCTCTGTTCTATTCATCATTCTTACTTCATCAGGCCAGAAGATTCTGTGAAAAGTAGCCTGTGGACCTTGAAGACAGCGCATGTGAACCAGATGAGAGGTGATAGAGAAGTTGAGGGAGAGAAGAAAGAGCATGAGGCTGAAACCAGAAAGTATTTCTCCACGTGATCATGGAAGATTGCAGGAGCCACTTGGTACTATCAAACCAGCCCAACTTGGCACTGGTGCCACCTTGGGTCTGGGAGCCATGTTGCATATCGTGCATTTTAAGGAGCCAGCTGGCCACACCCAGCCATATGCCCCCAAACACAAACCAAGGCCCTTTTCTCTGGCAAACAAAACTCAGCTGCCCTGCTTCTGGATGGCAGATTGCAGGAACCACTTGGTACTATCAAACCAGCCCAACTTGGCACTGGTGCCACCATGGGTCTGGTCACCATCCTGCCTATTGTAGCTTTTCAGGAGCCAGCCGGTCACTCTCAGCCATAGGCCCCCAAACACAAACCTCGGCCCGTTTCCCTGACAAACAAAAGTAAGCTGCCCCGCTTCTGGATGGCAGATTGCAGGAGCTACTTAGTACTATCAAATCAGCCCGACTTGGCACAGGTGCCACCTTGGATCTGGGAACCATCCTGTGTATCGTGGATTTTCAGGGGCCAGCCGGCCACTCTCAGCCATATGCCCCCAAAAACAAATCACGGACCTTTTCTCTGGCAAACAAAAATCAGCTGCCCCACTTCTGGATGGCAGATTGCAGGAGCCACTTGGGACTATCACACCAGCACAACATGGCACTGCTGCCACCTTGGATCTGGGAACAATCCTGCGTATCGTGGATTTTCAGGGGCCAGACGGCCACTCTCAGCCATATGCCCCCAAAAACAAGCCACGGCCCTTTTCTCTGATAAACAAAACTCAACTGCCCCTCTTCTGGATGGCAAATTTTAGGACGCACTTTGTACTACGAAAACCGCCCGACGTGGCACTGGTGCCACCTTGGGTCAGGGAACCATCCTGCCTATCGTAGCTTTTTAAGGAGCCAGCAGGCCACGCCCAGCCATATACCCCCAAAAACAAACCACGGACCACTTCGATTGGAAACAAAAATCCGCTGCCCGGCGTCTGGATGGCAGATTGCAGGAGCCACTTTGCACCATAAAACCAGCCCGACTTGGCACTGGTGCCACCTTGGATCTGGGAACCATCCTGCCTATCGTAGCTTTTCAGGAGCCATCCGGTTACTCCCAACCATAGGCCCCCAGACAGAAAGCTCTGCCCGTTTCCCTGGCAAACAAAAGTAAGCTACCCCGCTTCTGGATGGCAGATTGCAGGAGCCACTTGGTACTATCAAACCAGCAAAACTTGGCACTGGTGCCACCTTGGGTCTGGGAACCATCCTGCATATCGTGGATTCTAAGGAGCCAGCCGGCCACTCCCAGCCACAGGCCCCCAAACACAAACAACGGCGCTTTTCCCTGGAAAACAAAACTCGCCTGCCAACTTTTTGATGGCAGATTGCAGGAGCCACTTGGTACTATCAAACCAGCCCAACTTGGCACTGGTGCCACCATGGGTCTGGTCACTATCCTGCCTATCGTAGCTTTTCAGGAGCCAGCCGGTCACTCCCAGCCATAGGCCCCCAGTCACAAACCTCGGCCCGTTTCCCTGGCAAACAAAAGTAAGCTGCCCCTCTTCTGGATGGCAGATTGCAGGAGCCACTTGGTACTATCAAACCAGCCCAACTTGGCACTTGTGCCACCTTGGCTCTGGGAACCATGCTGCGTAACGTAGATTCTAAGGCGCCAGGCGGCCACTCCCAGCCACAGGCCCCCAAATACAAACAACGGCGCTTTTCCCTGGAAAACAAAACTCGCCTGCCAACATTTTGATGGCAGATTGCAGGAGCCACTTGGTACTATCAAATCATCCCAACTTGGCACCGGTGCCACTATGGGTCTGGGAACCATCCTGCCTATTGTAGCATTTCAGGAGCAAGCCGGTCACTCCCAGCCATAGGCCCCCAGACACAATCCTCGGACCGTTTCCCTGGCAAACAAAATTAAGCTGCCCCGATTCTGGATGGCAGATTGCAGGAGCAACTTGGTAGTGTCAAACCAGCCCAACTTGGCACTGGTGCCACCATGGGTCTGGTCACCATCCTGCCTATCGTAGCTTTTCAGGACCTAGCAGGTCACTCCCAGCCATAGGCCCCCAGACACAAAGCTCGGCCCGTTTCCCTGGCAAACAAAAGTAAGCTGCCCCGCTTCTGGATGGCAGATTGCAGGAGCCACTTGGTGCTATCAAACCAGCCCAACTTGACACTGGTGCCACTTTGGGTCTGGGAACCATGCTGCGTAACGTAGATTCTAAGGCGCCAGGCGGCCACTCCCAGCAACAGGCCCCCAAATACAAACAACGGCACTTTTCCCTGGAAAACAAAACTCGCCTGCCAGCTTTTTGATGGCAGATTGCAGGAGCCACTTGGTATTATCAAATCATCCCAACTTGGCACTGGTGCCACTATGGGTCTGGGAACCATCCTGCCTATTGTAGCATTTCAGGAGCCAGCCGGTCACTCCCAGCCATAGGCCCCCAGACACAAACCTCGGCCCGTTTCCCTGGCAAACAAAATTAAGCTGCCCCGATTCTGGATGGCAGATTGCAGGAGCCACTTGGTAGTGTCAAACCAGCCCGACATGGCACTGGTGCCACCTCTGGTCTGGGAACCATCCTGCGTATCGTGGATTCTAAGCAGCCACCCGGCCACTCCTTGACACAGGCCCCAAAACACAAACAACGGCACTTTTCCCTGGAAAACAAAACTCGCCTGCCAACATTTTGATGGCAGATTGCAGGAGCCACTTGGTACTATCAAACCAGCCCAACTTGGCACTGGTGCCACCATGGGTCTGGTCACCATCCTGCCTATCGTAGCTTTTCAGGAGCCAGCCGGTCACTCCCAGCCATAGGCCCCCAGACAAATACCTCGACCCGTTTCCCTGGCAAACAAAAGTAAGCTGCCCCGCTTCTGGATGGCAGATTGCAGGAGCCACATGGTACTATCAAACCAGGCCAACATGGCACTGGTGCCACCTTGGCTCTGGGAACCATCATGCCTATCGTGGATTTTCAGGGGCCAGCCGGCCACTCTCAGCCATATGCCCCCAAACACAAACCACGGCCCTTTTCTCTAGTAAACAAAACTCAACTGCCCCTCTTCTGAATGGCAAATTGCAGGACGCACTTGGTACTACGAAAACAGCCCGACTTGGCACTGATGCCACCTTGGGTCAGGGAACCATCCTGCGTATCGATCTTTTTAAGGAGCCAGCCGGCCACATCCAGCCATATACCCCCAAAAAAAAACCACGGAACTTTTCTCCAGCAAACAAAAATCCGCTGCCCCGCGTCTGGATGGCAGATTGCAGGAGCTATTTAGTATTATCAAACCAGCCCGACTTGGCACTGGTGCCACCATGGGTCTGGTCACCATCCTGCCTATCGTAGCTTTTCAGGAGCCAGCCGGTCACTCCCAGCCATAGGCCCCCAGACAAATACCTCGGCCCGTTTCCCTGGCAAACAAAAGTAAGCTGTCCCGCTTCTGGATGGCAGATTGCAGGAGCCACTTGGTACTATCAAACCAGCCCAACTTGGCACTGGTGCCACCTTGGGTCTGGGAACAATCCTGCGTGTCCTGGGTTCAAAGGAGCCAGCCGGCCACTCCCAGCCACAGGCCTCCAAACACAAACAACGGCGCTTTTCCCTGGAAAACAAAACTCACCTGCCAACTTTTTGATGGCAGATTGCAGGAGCCACTTGGTACTATCAAACCAGCCCAACTTGGCAGTGGTGCCACCATGGGTCTGGTCACCATCCTGCCTATCGTAGCTTTTCAGGAGCCAGCCGGTCACTCCCAGCCATAGGCCCCCAGACACAAAGCTCGGCCCGTTTCCCTGGCAGAAAAAAGTAAGCTGCCCCGCTTCTGGATGGCAGATTGCAGGAACCACTTGGTACTATCAAACCAGCCCAACTTGGCACTGGTGCCACCTTGGGTTGGGAACCATGCTGCGTATCGTGTGTTGAAAGGAGCCAGCCGGCCACTCCCATCCACAGGCCTCCTAACAAAAACCACGGCGCTTTTCCCTGGAAAACAAAACTCAACTGCCCTTCTTCTGGATGGAAAATTGCAGGACGCACTTGGTACTACAAAAACAGCCAAACTTGGCAATGGTGCCACCTTGGATCTGGGAACCATCCTGCGTATCGAGCTTCTTAAGGAGCCAGCCGGCCACTCCCAGCCATATGCCCCCAAAAACAAACCACGGAACTTTACTCTGGCAAACAAAGATCCGCTGCCCCGCGTCAGGATGGCAGATTGCAGGAGCCACTTGGTACTATCAAACGAGCCCGACTTGGCCCTGGTGCCACCTTGAGTCTGGGAACCATCCTGCGTATTGTGGATTGTCAGGAGCCAGTCGACCATTCTCGGCCACAGACCCCAATCAAAAACAACGGCCGGTTCACAGGCAAAAGAACTCAGCTGCCCCGTTTCTGGATGGGAGATTGCATGAGGCACGTGACACTGTCAAACCAGCCCCACTTGGCACTGGTGCCATCTTGGGTCTGGGAACCATGCTGCGTATCATGGATTTTCAGGAGCCAGCTGGCCACTGCCAGCCACAGGCCCCCAGACACAAACCTCGGCCCGTTTCCCTGGCAAACAAAAGTAAGCTACCCCGCTTCTGGATGGCAGATTGCAGGAACCACTTGGTACTATCAAACCAGCCCGACTTGGCACTGGTGCCACCTCTGGTCTGGGAACAATGCTGCGTATCGTGGATTCTAAGGAGCCAGCCGGCCACTCCCAGCCACAGGCCCCCAAACACAAACAACGGCGCTTTTCCCTGGAAAACAAAACTCGCCTGCCAACTTTTTGATGGCAGATTGCAGGAGCCACTTGGTACTATCAAACCAGCCCAACTTGGCACTGGTGCCACCATGGGTCTGGTCACCATCCTGCCTATCGTAGCTTTTCAGGAGCCAGCCGGTCACTCCCAGCCATAGGCCCCCAGACACAAAGCTCGGCCCGTTTCCCTGGCAAACAAAAGTAAGCTGCCCCACTTCTGGATGGCAGATTGCAGGAACCGCTTGGTACTATCAAACCAGCCCAAGTTGGCACTGGTGCCACCTTGGGTCTGGGAACCATCCTGCGTATCGTGGATTCTAAGGAGCCAGCTGGCCACTCCCAGCCACAGGCCCCCAAACACAAACAACGGCGCTTTTCCCTGGAAAACAAAACTCGCCTGCCAACTTTTTGATGGCAGATTGCAGGAGCCACTTGGTACTATCAAATCAGCCCAACTTGGCACTGGTGCCACCTCTGGTCGGGTCACCATCCTGCCTATCGTAGCTTTTCAGGAGCCAGCCGGTCACTCCCAGCCATAGGCCCCCAGACAAAAACCTCGGCCCGTTTCCCTGGCAAACAAAAGTAAGCTGCCCCGCTTCTGGATGGCAGATTGCAGGACGCACTTGGTACTATCAAACCAGCCCAACTTGGAAATGGTGCCACCTTGGGTCTGGGAACCATCCTGCGTATTGTGGATTCTAAGGAGCCAGCCGGCCACTCCCACCCACAGGCCCCCAAACACAAACAACGGCGCTTTTCCCTGGAAAACAAAACTCGCCTGCCAACATTTTGATGGCAGATTGCAGGAGCCACTTGGTACTATCAAATCAGCCCAACTTGGCACTGGTGCCACCATGGGTCTGGTCACCATCCTGCCTATCGTAGCTTTTCAGGAGCCAGCCGGTCACTCCTAGCCATAGGCCCCCAGACACAAACCTCGGCCCGTTTCCCTGGCAAACAAAAGAAAGCTGCCCCGCTTCTGGATGGCAGATTGCAGGAGCCACTTTGCACCATCAAACTGGCCCGACTTGTCACTGGTGACACCTCAGGTCTGGGAACCATGCTGCGTATCGTGGATTCCAATTAGCAAGACGGCCACTCCCAGCCACAGGCCCCCAAACACAAACAACGGCGCTTTTCCCTGGAAAACAAAACTCGCCTGCCAACTTTTTGATGGCAGATTGCAGGAGCCACTTGGTACTATCAAACCAGCCCAACTTGGCACTGGTGCCACCATGGGTCTGGTCACCTTCCTGCCTATCGTAGCTTTTCAGGACCTAGCCGGTCACTCCCAGCCATAGGCCCCCAGACACAAAGCTCGGCCCGTTTCCCTGGCAAACAAAAGTAAGCTGCCCCGCTTCTGGATGGCAGATTGCAGGATCCACTTTTTATTATCAAACCAGCCCGACTTGGTATTGGTGCAACCTCTGGTCTGGGAACCATCCTGCGTATCGTGGATTCTAAGGAGCCAGCCGGCCACTCCCAGCCACAGGCCCTCAAAAAAAAACATCGGCGTTTTTCCCTGGAAAACAAAACTCGCCTGCCAACATTTTGATGGCAGATTACAGGAGCCACTTGGTACTATCAAACCAGCCCAACTTGGCACTGGTGCCACCTTGGGTCTGGGAACCATCCGGCGTATCGTGTGTTTAAAGGAGCCAGCCGGCCACTCCAGCCACAGGCCCGGAGACACAAACAACGGCGCTTTTCCCTGGAAAACAAAACTTGCCTGCTGACTTTTGATGGCAGATTGCAGGAGCCACTTTGTACTTTGAAATCAGCCGAACATGGCTCTGGTGCCACCATGGGTCTGGTCACCATCCTGCCTATCGTAGCTTTTCAGGTGCCAGCCGGTCACTCCCAGCCGTAGGCCCCCAGACACAAACCTCGGCCCGTTTCCCTGGCAAACAAAATTAAGCTGCCCCGCTTCTGGATGGCAGATTGCAGGACGCACTTGGTACTATCAAACCAGCCCGAATTGGCACTGGTGCCACCTCTGGTCTGGGAACCATCCTGCGTATCGTGGATTCTAAGCAGCCAGCCGGCCACTCCCAGCCACAGGCCCCCAAACACAAACAACGGCGCTTTTCCCTGGAAAACAAAACTCGCCTGCCAACTTTTTGATGGCAGATTGCAGGAGCAACTTAGTACTATCAAACCAGCCCAACTTGGCACTGGTGTCACCATGGGTCTGGTCACCATCCTGCCTATGGTAGCTTTTGAGGAGCCAGCCGGTGAACCTCAGCCATAGGCCCCCAGACAAAAACCTCGGCCCGTTTCCCTGGCAAAAAAAAGTATGCTACCCCGCTCCTGGATGGCAGATTGCAGGAGCCACTTGGTACTATCAAACCAGCCCGACTTGGCACTGGTGCCACCTCTGGTCTGGGAACCATCCTGCCTATCGTGGATTCTAAGGAGCCAGCCGGTCACCCCCAGCCACAGGCCCCCAAACACAAACAACGGCGCTTTTCCCTGGAAAACAAAACTCGCCTGCCAAGTTTTTGATGGCAGATTGCAGGAGCCACTTGCTACTCTCAAATCAGCCCAACTTGGCACTGGTGCCACCATGGGTCTGGTCACCATCCTGCCTATCGTAGCTTTTCAGGAGCCAGCCGGTCACTCCCAGCCATAGGCCCCCAGACAAAAACCTCGGCCCCTATCCCTGGCAAACAAAAGTAAGCTACCCCGCTTCTGCATGGCAGATTGCAGGAGCCACTTTGCAGCATCCAACTAGCCCGACTTGGCACTGGTACCACGTCAGGTCTGGGAAACATCCTCGTATCGTGGATTCCAATTATAAAGCCGGCCGCTCCCAGCCACAGGCCCCCAAACACAAACAACGGCGCTTTTCCCTGGAAATCAAAACTCGCCTGCCAAATTTTTGATGGCAGATTGCAGGAGCCACTTGGTACTATCAAACCAGCCCAACTTGGCACTGGTGCCACCATGGGTCTGGTCACCATCCTGCCTATCGTAGCTTTTCAGGACCTAGCCGGTCACTCGCAGCCATAGGCCCCCAGACACAAAGCTCGGCCCGTTTCCCTGGCAAACAAAAGTAAGCTGCCCCGCTTCTGGATGGCAGATTGCAGGAACCACTTGGTACTATCAAACCAGCCCAACTTGGCACTGGTGCCACCTTGGGTCTGGGAACCATCCTGCGTATCGTGGATTCTAAGGAGCCATCCGGCCACTCCCACCCACAGGCACCCAAACACAAGCAACGGCGCTATTCGCTGGAAAACAAAACTCGCCTGCCAAATTTTGATGGCGGATTGCAGGAGCCACTTGGTGCTATCAAACCAGGCCAACTTGGCACTGGTGCCACCATGGATATGGTCACCATCCTGCCTATCGTAGCTTTTCAGGACCTAGCAGGTCACTCCCAGCCATTGGCCCCCAGACACAAAGCTCGGCCCGTTTCCCTGGCAAACAAAAGTAAGCTGCCCCGCTTCTGGATGGCAGATTGCAGGAACCACTTGGTACTATCAAACCAGCCCAACTTGGCACTGGTGCCACCTCTGGTCTGGGAACCATCCTGCGTATCGTGGATTCTAAGCAGCCAGCCGGCCACTCCCAACCACAGGCCCCCAAATACAAACAACAGCGCTTTTCCCTGGAAAACAAAACTCGCCTGCCAACATTTTGATGGCAGATTGCAGGAGCCACTTGGTACTATCAAATCAGCCCAACATGGCACTGGTGCCACCATGGGTCTGGGAACCATCCTGCCTATTGTAGCTGTTCAGGCGCCAGCCGGTCAGTCCCAGCCATAGGCCCCCAGAGAAAAACCTCGGCCTGTTTCCCTGGAAAACAAAAGTAAGCTGCCCCGCTTCTGGATGGCAGATTGTAGGAGCCACTTTGCACCATCAAACTGGCCCAACTTGTCTCTGGTGCCACCTCAGGTCTGGGAACCATGCTGCGTATCGTGGATTCCAATTAGCCAGCCGGCCACTCCCAGCCACAGGCACCCAAACACAAACAACGGCGCTTTTCCCTGGAAAACAAAACTCGCCTGCCAACATTTTGATGGCGGATTGCAGGAGCCACTTGGTACTATCAAACCAGCCCAACTTGGCACTGGTGCCACCATGGGTCTGGTCACCATCCTGCCTATCGTAGCTTTTCAGGACCTAGACGGTCACTCCCAGCCATAGGCCCCCAGACACAAACCTCGGCCCGTTTCCCTGGCAAACAAAAGTAAGCTGTCCCGCTTCTGGATGGCAGATTGCAGGAGCCACTATGTATTATCAAACCAGCCCGACTTGGCACTGGTGCCACCTCTGGTCTGGGAACCATGCTGCGTATCGTGGATTCTAATTAGCCAGCCGGCCACTCCCTGCCACAGGCCCCCAAACACAAACAACGGCGCTTTCCCCTGGAAATCAAAACTCGCCTGCCAAATTTTTGATGGCAGATTGCAGGAGCCACTTGGTACTATCAAACCAGCCCAACTTGGCACTGGTGCCACCATGGTTCTGGTCACCATGCTGCCTATCGTAGCTTTTCAGGAGCCAGCCGGTCACTCCCAGGCATAGACCCCAGACACAAATCTCGGCCCGTTTCCCTGGCAAAAATAAGTAAGCTGCCCCGCTTCTGGATGGCAGATTGCAGGAGCCACTTTGCACCATCAAACTAGCCCGACTTGGCACTGGTGCCACCTCAGGTCGGGGAACCATCCTGCGTATCGTGGATTCTAAGGAGCCAGCCGGTCACTCCCAGCCACAGGCCCTCAAACACAAACAACGGCGCTTTTCCCTGGAAAACAAAACTCGCCTGCCAAATTTTGATGGCAGATTGCCGGAGCCACTTGGTACTATCAAACCAGCCCAACTTGGCACTGGTGCCACCATGGGTCTGGTCACCATCCTGCCTATCGTAGATTTTCAGGACCTAGCCGGTCACTCCCAGCCATAGGCCCCCAGACAAAAACCTCGGCCAGTTTCCGTGGCAAACAAAACTAAGCGGCGCCGCTTGTGGATGGCAGATTGCAGGACGCACTTGGTACTATCAAACCAGCCCGACTTGGCACTGGTGCCACCTCTGGTCTGGGAACCATCCTGCGTATCGTGGATTCTAAGGAGCCAGCCGGCCACTCCCAGCCACAGGCCATCAAACACAAACAACGGCGCTTTTCCCTGGAAAACAAAACTCGCCTGCCAACTTTTTGATGGCAGATTGCAGGAGCCACTTGGTACTATCAAACCAGCCCAACTTGGCACTGGTGCCACCATGGGTCTGGTCACCATCCTGCCTATCGTAGCTTTTCAGGACCTAGCCGGTCACTCCCAGCCGTAGGCGCCCAGACACAAAGCTCTGCCCGTTTCCCTGGAAAACAAAAGTAAGCTGCCCCGCTTCTGGATGGCAGATTGCAGGACGCACTTGGTACTATCAAACCAGCCCGACTTGGCACTGGTGCCACCATGGGTCTGGGAACCATCCTGCGTATCGTGGATTCTAAGGAGCCAGCCGGCCACTCCAAGCCGCATGCACCCAAACACAAACAACGTCGCTTTTCCCTGGAAAACAAAACTCGCCTGCCAACTTTTTGATGGCAGATTGCAGGAGCCACTTGGTACTATCAAATCAGCCCAACTTGGGACTGGTGCCACCATGGGTCTGGTCACCATGCTGCCTATCGTAGCTTTTCAGGACCTAGGCGGTCACTCCCAGCCATAGGCCCCCAGACACAAACCTCGGCCCGTTTCCCTGGCAAACAAAAGTAAGCTGCCCCGCTTCTGCATGGCAGATTGCAGGAACCACTTGGTATTATCAAACCAGCCCAACTTGGCACTGGTGCCACCTTGGGTCTGGATACCATGCTGCGTATCGTGGATTCTAAGGAGCCAGCCGGCCACTCCCAGCCACAGGCCCCCAAACACAAACAACGGCGCTTTTCCCTGGAAAACAAAACTCGCCTGCCATCTTTTTGATGGCAGATTGCAGGAGCCACTTGGTACTATCAAACCAGCCCTACTTGGCACTGGTGCCACCATGGGTCTGGTCACCATCCTGCCTATCGTAACTTTTCAGGAGCCAGCCGGTCACTCCCAGCCATAGGCCCCCAGACACAAACCTCGGCCCGTTTCCCTGGCAAACAAAAGTAAGCTGCCCCGCTTCTGGATGGCAGATTGCAGTACGCACTTGGTACTATCAAACCAGCCCGACTTGGCACTGGTGCCACCTCTGGTCTGGGAACCATCCTGCGTATCGTGGATTCTAAGGAGCCATCCGGCCACTCCCACCCACAGGCCCCCAAACACAAACAATGGCCCGTTTCCGTGGCAAACAAAAGTAAGCTGCCCCGCTTCTGGATGGCAGATTGCAGAAGCCACTTGGTACTATCAAACCAGCCCAACTTGGCACTGGTGCCACCTCTGGTCTGGGAACCATCCTGCGTATCATGGGTTCTAAGGAGCCAGCCGGCCACTCCCAGCCACAGGCCTCCAAACAGAAACAACGGCGCTTTTCCCTGGAAAACAAAAGTCGCCTGCCAGCTTTTTGATGGCAGATTGCAGGAGCCACTTGGTACTATCAAATCAGCCCAACTTGGCACTGGTGCCACCATGGGTCTGGTCACCATGCTGCCTATCGTAGCTTTTCAGGAGCCAGCCGGTCACTCCAAGCCATAGGCCCCCAGACACAAACCTCGGCCCGTTTCCCTGGCAAACAAAATTAAGCTGCCCCGCTTCTGGATGGCAGATTGCAGGACGCACTTGGTACTATCAAACCAGCCCGAATTGGCACTGGTGCCACCTCTGGTCTGGGAACCATCCTGCGTATCGTGGATTCTAAGCAGCCAGCCGGCCACTCCCAGCCACAGGCCCCCAAACACAAACAACGGCGCTTTTCCCTGAAAAACAAAACTCGCCTGCCAACTTTTTGATGGCAGATTGCAGGAGCAACTTGGTACTATCAAACCAGCCCAACTTGGCACTGGTGTCACCATGGGTCTGGTCACCATCCTGCCTATGGTAGCTTTTCAGGAGCCAGCCGGTCAACCTCAGCCATAGGCCCCCAGACAAAAACCTCGGCCCGTTTCCCTGGCATACAAAAGTAATCTACCCCGCTTCTGGATGGCAGATTGCAGGAGCCACTTGGTACTATCAAACCAGCCCGACTTGGCACTGGTGCCACCTCTGGTCTGGGAACCATCCTGCCTATCGTGGATTCTAAGGAGCCAGCCGGTCACCCCCAGCCACAGGCCCCCAAACACAAACAACGGCGCTTTTCCCTGGAAAACAAAACTCGCCTGCCAAGTTTTTGATGGCAGATTGCAGGAGCCACTTGCTACTCTCAAATCAGCCCAACTTGGCACTGGTGCCACCATGGGTCTGGTCACCATCCTGCCTATCGTAGCTTTTCAGGAGCCAGCCGGTCACTCCCAGCCATAGGCCCCCAGACAAAAACCTCGGCCATTTTCCCTGGCAAACAAAAGTAAGCTACCCCGCTTCTGCATGGCAGATTGCAGGAGCCACTTTGCAGCATCCAACTAGCCCGACTTGGCACTGGTGCCACGTCAGGTCTGGGAACCATCCTCGTATCCTGGATTCCAATTATAAAGCCGGCCGCTCCCAGCCACAGGCCCCCAAACACAAACAACGGCGCTTTTCCCTGGAAATCAAAACTCGCCTGCCAAATTTTTGATGGCAGATTGCAGGAGCCACTTGGTACTATCAAACCAGCCCAACTTGGCACTGGTGCCACCATGGGTCTGGTCACCATCCTGCCTATCGTAGCTTTTCAGGACCTAGCCGGTCACTCGCAGCCATAGGCCCCCAGACACAAAGCTCGGCCCGTTTCCCTGGCAAACAAAAGTAAGCTGCCCCGCTTCTGGATGGCAGATTGCAGGAACCACTTGGTACTATCAAACCAGCCCAACTTGGCACTGGTGCCACCTTGGGTCTGGGAACCATCCTGCGTATCATGGATTCTAAGGAGCCAGCCGGCCACTCCCACCCACAGGCACCCAAACACAAACAAGGTCGCTATTCGCTGGAAAACAAAACTCGCCTGCCAAATTTTTGATGGCAGATTGCAGGAGCCACTTGGTACTATCAAACCAGCCCAACTTGGCACTGGTGCCACCATGGATATGGTCACCATCCTGCCTATCGTAGCTTTTCAGGACCTAGCAGGTCACTCCCAGCCATAGGCCCCCAGACACAAAGCTCGGCCCGTTTCCCTGGCAAACAAAAGTAAGCTGCCCCGCTTCTGGATGGCAGATTGCAGGAACCACTTGGTACTATCAAACCAGCCCAACTTGGCACTGGTGCCACCTCTGGTCTGGGAACCATCCTGCGTATCGTGGATTCTAAGCAGCCAGCCGGCCACTCCCAACCACAGGCCCCCAAATACAAACAACAGCGCTTTTCCCTGGAAAACAAAACTCGCCTGCCAACATTTTGATGGCAGATTGCAGGAGCCACTTGGTACTATCAAATCAGCCCAACATGGCACTGGTGCCACCATGGGTCTGGGAACCATCCTGCCTATCGTAGCTGTTCAGGCGCCAGCCGGTCACTCCCAGCCATAGGCCCCCAGAGAAAAACCTCGGCCCGTTTCCCTGGAAAACAAAAGTAAGCTGCCCTGCTTCTGGATGGCAGATTGCAGGAGCCACTTTGCACCATCAAACTGGCCCAACTTGTCACTGGTGCCACCTCAGGTCTGGGAACCATGCTGCGTATAGTGGATTCCAATTAGCAAGCCGGCCACTCCCAGCCACAGGCCCCCAAACACAAACAACGGCGCTTTTCCCTGGAAAACAAAACTCGCCTGCCAACATTTTGATGGCAGATTGCAGGAGCCACTTGGTACTATCAAACCAGCCCAACTTGGCACTGGTGCCACCATGGGTCTGGTCACCATCCTGCCTATCGTAGCTTTTCAGGACCTAGACGGTCACTCCCAGCCATAGGCCCCCAGACACAAACCTCGGCCCGTTTCCCTGGCAAACAAAAGTAAGCTGTCCCGCTTCTGGATGGCAGATTGCAGGATCCACTAGGTATTATCAAACCAGCCCGACTTGGCACTGGTGCCACCTCTGGTCTGGGAACCATGCTGCGTATCGTGGATTCTAATTAGCCAGCCGGCCACTCCCAGCCACAGGCCCCCAAACACAAACAACGGCGCTTTCCCCTGGAAATCAAAACTTGCCTGCCAACTTTTTGATGGCAGATTGCAGGAGCCACTTGGTACTATCAAACCAGCCCAACTTGGCACTGGTGCCACCATGGGTCTGGTCACCATCCTGCCTATCGTAGCTTTTCAGGACCTAGCCGGTCACTCGCAGCCATAGGCCCCCAGACACAAACCTCGGCCCGTTTCCCTGGCAAACAAGAGTAAGCTGCCCCGCTTCTGGATGGCAGATTGCAGGAGCCACTTGGTACTATCAAACCAGCCCAACTTGGCACTGGTGCCACCTTGGGTCTGGGAACCATCCTGCGTATCGTGGATTCCAATTAGCCAGCCGGCCACTCCCAGCCACAGGCCCCCAAACACAAACAACGGCGCTTTTCCCTGGAAAACAAAACTCGCCTGCCAACTTTTTGATGGCAGATTGCAGGAGCCACTTGGTACTATCAAACCAGCCCAACTTGGCACTGGTGCCACCATGGGTCTGGTCACCATGCTGCCTATCGTAGCTTTTCAGGAGCCAGCCGGTCACTCGCAGCCATAGTCCCCCAGACACAAACCTCGGCCCGTTTCCCTGGCAAACAAAAGTAAGCTGCCCCGCTTCTGGATGGCAGATTGCAGGAACCACTTGGTACTATAAAACCAGCCCTACTTGGCACTGGTGCCACCTCTGGTCTGGGAACCATGCTGCGTATCGTGGATTCTAAGGAGCCAGCCGGCCACTCCCAGCCACAGGCCCCCAAACACAAACAACGGCGCTTTTCCCTGGAAAACAAAACTCGCCTGCCAACATTTTGATGGCAGATTGCAGGAGCCACTTGGTACTATCAAACCAGCCCTACTTGGCACTGGTGCCACCATGGGTCTGGTCATCATCCTGCCTATCGTAGCTTTTCAGGAGCCAGCCGGTCACTCGCAGCCATAGTCCCCCAGACAAAAACCTCGGCCCGTTTCCCTGGCAAACAAAAGTAAGCTGCCCCGCTTCTGGATGGAAGATTGCAGGAACCACTTGGTACTATAAAACCAGCCCTACTTGGCACTGGTGCCACCTCTGGTCTGGGAACCATGCTGCGTATCGTGGATTCTAAGGAGCCAGCCGGCCACTCCCAGCCACAGGCCCCCAAACACAAACAACGGCGCTTTTCCCTGGAAAACAAAACTCGCCTGCCAACTTTTTGATGGCAGATTGCAGGAGCCACTTGGTACTATCAAACCAGCCCTACTTGGCACTGGTGCCACCATGGGTCTGGTCATCATCCTGCCTATCGTAGCTTTTCAGGAGCCAGCCGGTCACTCCCAGCCATAGGCCCCCAGACACAAACCTCGGCCCGTTTCCCTGGCAAACAAAAGTAAGCTGCCCCGCTTCTGGACGGCAGATTGCAGGAATAACTTGGTACTATCAAACCAGCCCAACTTGGCACTGGTGCCACCTCAGGTCTGGGAACCATCCGGCGTATCGTGGATTCTAAGGAGCCAGCCGGTCACTCCCAGCCACAGGCCCCCAAACACAAACAACGGCGCTTTTCCCTGGAAAACAAAACTCGCCTGCCAACTTTTTGATGGCAGATTGCAGAAGCCACTTGCTACTATCAAATCAGCCCAACTTGGCACTGGTGCCACCATGGGTCTGGTCACCATCCTGCCTATCGTAGCTTTTCAGGAGCCAGCCGGTCCCTCCCTGCCATAGGCCCCCAGAGAAAAACCTCGGCCCGTTTCCCTGGCAAACAAAAGTAAGCTACCCCGCTTCTGGATGGCAGATTGCAGGAGCCACTTTGCACCATCAAACTAGCCCGACTTGGCACTGGTGCCACCTCAGGTCTGGGAACCATCCTGGGTATCGTGGATTCTAAGGAGCCAGCCGGTCACTCCTTGCCATAGGCCCCCAAATACAAACAAGGGCGCTATTCGCTGGAAAACAAAACTCGCCTGCCAACATTTTGATGGCAGATTACCGGAGCCACTTGGTACTATCAAACCAGCCCAACTTGACAGTGGTGCCACCATGGGTCTGGTCACCATCCTGCCTATCGTAGCTTTTCAGGAGCCAGCCGGTCACTCCCAGCCATAGGCCCCCAGACACAAACCTCGGCCCGTTTCCCTGGCAAACAAAAGTAAGCTGCCCCGCTTCTGGATGGCAGATTGCAGGACGCACTTGGTACTATCAAACCAGCCCGACTTGTCACTGGTGTCACCTCTGGTCTGGGAACCATCCTGCGTATCGTGGATTCCAATTAGCCAGCCGGCCACTCCCAGCCACAGGCCCCCAAACACAAACAACGGCGCTTTTCCCTGGAAAACAAAACTCGCCTGCCAACTTTTTGATGGCAGATTGCAGGAGCCACTTGGTACTATCAAACCAGCCCAACTTGGCACTGGTGCCACCATGGGTCTGGTCACCATCCTGCCTATCGTAGCTTTTCAGGAGCCAGCCGGTCACTCCCAGCCACAGGCCCCCAGACACAAAGCTCGGCCTGTTTCCCTGGCAAACAAAAGTAAGCTGCCCCGCTTCTGGATGGCAGATTGCAGGAGCCACTTTGCACCATCAAACTAGCCCAACTTGGCACTGGTGCCACCTCAGGTCTGGGAACCATCCTGCGTATCGTGGATTCCAAGGAGCCAGCCGGTCACTCCCTGCCATAGGCCCCCAAACACAAACAAGGGCGCTATTCACTGGAAAACAAAACTCGCCTGCCAAATTTTGATGGCAGATTGCCGGAGCCACTTGGTACTATCAAACCAGCCCAACTTGACAGTGGTGCCACCATGGGTCTGGTCACCATCCTGCCTATCGTAGCTTTTCAGGAGCCAGCCGGTCACTCCCAGCCATAGGCCCCCAGACAAAAACCTCGGCCCGTTTCCCTGGCAAACAAAAGTAAGTTATCCCGCATGTGGATGGCAGATTGCAGGAGCCACTTTTCACCATCAAACCAGCAAAACTTGGCATTGGTGCCACCTTGGGTCTGGGAACCATCCTCCGTATTGTGGATTCTAAGGACCCAGCCGGCCACTCCCAGCCACAGGCCCCCAAACACAAACAACGGCGCTTTTCCCTGGATAACAAACTCGCCTGCCAACTTTTTGATGGCAGATTGCAGGAGCCACTTGGTACTATCAAACCAGCCCAACTTGGCACTGGTGCCACCATGGGTCTGGTCACCATCCTGCCTATCGTAGCTTTTCAGGAGCCAACCGGTCACTCCCAGCCATAGGTCTTGAGACACAAACCTCGGCCCGTTTCCCTGGCAAACAAAAGTAAGCTGCCCCGCTTCTGGATGGCAGATTGCAGGACGCACTTGGTACTATCAAACCAGCCCAACTTGGCACTGGTGCCACCTCTGGTCTGGGAACCATGCTGCGTATCGTGGATTCTAATTAGCCAGCCGGCCACTCCCAGCCACAGGCCCCAAAACAGAAACAACGGCGCTTTTCCCTGGAAAACAAAACTCGCCTGCCAACTTTTTGATGGCAGATTGCAGGAGCCACTTGGTACTATCAAATCAGCCCAACTTTGCACTGGTGCCACCATGGGTCTGGTCACCATCCTGCCTATTGTAGCTTTTCAGGAGCCAGCCGGTCACTCCCAGCCATAGGCCCCCAGACACAAACCTCGGCCCGTTTCCCTGGCAAAAAAAAGTAAGCTACCCCGCTTCTGGATGGCAGATTGCAGGAGTCACTTTGCACCATCAAACTAGCCCGACTTGGCACTGGTGCAACGTCAGGTCTGGGAACTATCCTGCGTATCGTGGATTCTAAGCAGCCAGCCGGCCACTCCCAGCCACAGGCCCCCAAACACAAACAACGGCGCTTTTCCCTGGAAAACAAAACTCGCCTGCCAACTTTTTGATGGCAGATTGCAGGAGCCACTTGGTACTATCAAACCAGCCCAACTTGGCACTGGTGCCACCATGGGTCTGGTCACCATCCTGCCTATCGTAGCTTTTCAGGAGCCAGCCGGTCACTCCCAGCCATAGGCCCCCAGACACAAAGCTCGGCCCGTTTCCCTGGCAAACAAAAGTAAGCTGCCCCGCTTCTGGATGGCAGATTGCAGGACGCACTTGGTACTATCAAACCAGCCCAACTTGGCACTGGTGCCACCTTGGGTCTGGGAACCATCCTCCGTATCGTGGATTCTAAGGAGCCAGCCGGCCACTCCCAGCCACAGGCCCCCAAACACAAACAACGGCGCTTTTCCCTGGAAAACAAAACTCGCCTGCCAACTTTTTGATGGCGGATTGCAGGAGCCACTTGGTACTATCAAACCAGCCCAACTTGGCACTGGTGCCACCATGGATATGGTCACCATCCTGCCTATCGTAGCTTTTCAGGACCTAGCAGGTCACTCCCAGCCATAGGCGCCCAGACACAAAGCTCGGCCCGTTTCCCTGGCAAACAAAAGTAAGCTGCCCCGCTTCTGGATGGCAGATTGCAGGAACCACTTGGTACTATAAAACCAGCCCAACTTGGCACTGGTGTCACCTCAGGTCTGGGAACCATCCTGCGTATCGTGGATTCTAAGGAGCCAGCCGGCCACTCCCAGCCACAGGCCCCCAAACACAAACAACGGCGCTTTTCCCTGGAAAACAAAACTCGCCTGCCAACATTTTGATGGAAGATTGCAGGAGCCACTTGGTACTATCAAACCAGCCCAACTTGGCACTGCTGCCACCATGGGTCTGGTCACCATCCTGCCTATCGTAGCTGTTCAGGCGCCACCCGGTCACTCCCAACCATAGGCCCCCAGAGAAAAACCTCGGCCCGTTTCCCTGGCAAAGAAAAGTAAGCTACCCCGCTTCTGGATGGCAGATTGCAGGAGCCACTTTGCACCATCAAACTGGCCCGACTTGTCACTGGTGCCACCTCAAGTCTGGGAACCATCCTGCGTATCGTGGATTCCAATTAGCAAGCCTGCCACTCCCAGCCACAGTCACCCAAACACAAACAACGGCGCTTTTCCCTGGAAAACAAAACTCGCCTGCCAACTTTTTGATGGCGGATTGCAGGAGCCACTTGGTACTATCAAACCAGCCCAACTTGGCACTGGTGCCAGCATGGATATGGTCACCATCCTGCCTATCGTAGCTTTTCAGGACCTAGAAGGTCACTCCCAGCCATAGGCCCCCAGACACAAAGCTCGGCCCGTTTCCCTGGCAAACAAAAGTAAGCTGCCCCGCTTCTGGATGGCAGATTGCAGGAACCACTTGGTACTATCAAACCAGCCCGACTTGGCACTGGTGCCACCTCTGGTCTGGGAACCATCCTGCGTATCGTGGATTCTAAGCAGCCAGCCGGCCACTCCCAGCCACAGGCCCCCAAATAAAAACAACAGCGCTTTTCCCTGGAAAACAAAACTCGCCTGCCAACATTTTGATGGCAGATTGCAGGAGCCACTTGGTACTATCAAATCAGCCCTACATGGCACTGGTGCCACCATGGGTCTGGTCACCATCCTGCCTATCGTAGCTTTTCAGGAGCCAGCCTGTCACTCGCAGCCATAGGCCCCCAGACACAATCCTCGGCCCGTTTCCCTGGCAAACAAAAGTAAGCTGCCCCGCTTCTGGATGGCAGATTGCAGGAGCCACTTTGCACCATCAAACTAGCCCGACTTGGCACTGGTGCCACCTCAGGTCTGGGAACCATCCTGGGTATCGTGGATTCTAAGGAGCCAGCCGGCCACTCCCAGCCACAGGCCCCCAAACACAAACAACGGCGCTTTTCCCTGGAAAACAAAACTCGCCTGCCAACTTTTTGATGGCAGATTGCAGGAGCCACTTGGTACTATCGAACCAGCCCAACTTGGCACTGATGCCACCATGGGTCTGGTCACCATCCTCCCTATCGTAGCCTTTCAGGAGCCAGCCGGTCACTCCCAGCCATAGGCCCCCAGACACAAACCTCGGCCCGTTTCCCTGGCAAACAAAAGTAAGCTGCCCCGCTTCTGGATGGCAGATTGCAGGACGCACTTGGTAGTATCAAACCAGCCCGACTTGGCACTGGTGCCACCTTGGGTCTGGGAACCATCCTGCGTATCGTGGATTCTAAGCAGCCAGCCGGCCACTCCCAGCCACAGGCCCCCAAACACAAACAACGGCGCTTTTCCCTGGAAAACAAAACTCGCCTGCCAAATTTTGATGGCAGATTGCAGGAGCCACTTGGTACTATCAAACCAGCCCAACTTGGCACTGGTGCCACCATGGGTCTGGTCACCATCCTGCCTATCGTAGCTTTTCAGGAGCCAGCCGGTCACTCCCAGCCATAGGCCCCCAAACACAAACCTCGGCCCGTTTCCCTGGCAAACAAAAGTAAGCTGCCCCGCTTCTGGATGGCAGATTGCAGGAGCCACTTTGCACCATCAAACCAGCCCGACTTGGCACTCGTGCCACCTCAGGTCTGGGAACCATGCTGCGTATCGTGGATTCTAATTAGCCAGCCGGTCACTCCCTGCCATAGGCCCCCAAACACAAACAAGGCGCTATTCGCCGGAAAACAAAACTCGCCTGCCAACATTTTGATGGCAGATTGCCGGAGCCACTTGGTACTATCAAACCAGCCCAACTTGGCACTGGTGCCACCATGGGTCTGGTCACCATCCTGCCTATCGTAGCTTTTCAGGAGCCAGCCGGTCACTCCCAGCCATAGGCCCCCAGACACAAACCTCGGCCCGTTTCCCTGGCAAACAAAAGTAAGCTGCCCCGCTTCTGGATGGCAGATTGCAGTACGCACTTGGTACTATCAAACCAGCCCGACTTGGCACTGGTGCCACCTCTGGTCTGGGAACCATCCTGCGTATCGTGGATTCTAAGGAGCCAGCCGGCCACTCCCAGCCACAGGCCCCCAAACAAAAACAACGGCGCTTTTCCCTGGAAAACAAAACTCGCCTGCCAACATTTTGATGGCAGATTGCAGGAGCCACTTGGTACTATCAAACCAGCCCAACTTGGCACTGGTGCCACCATGGGTCTGGTCACCATCCTGCCTATCGTAGCTTTTCAGGAGCCAGCCGGTCACTCCCAGGCATAGGCCCCCAGACACAAACCTCGGCCCGTTTCCCTGGCAAACAAAAGTAAGCTGCCCCGCTTCTGGATGGCAGATTGCAGGAGCCACTTTGCACCATCAAACTAGCCCGACTTGGCACTGGTGCCACCTCAGGTCTGGGAACCATGCTGCGTATCATGGATTCTAATTAGCCAGCCGGTCACTCCCTGCCATAGGCCCCCAAACACAAACAAGGTCGCTATTCACTGCAAAACAAAACTCGCCTGCCAAATTTTGATGGCAGATTGCCGGAGCCACTTGGTACTATCAAACCAGCCCAACTTGACAGTGGTGCCACCATGGGTCTGGTCACCATCCTGCCTATCGTAGCTTTTCAGGAGCCAGCCGGTCACTCCCAGCCATAGGCCCCCAGACACAAACCTCGGCCCGTTTCCCTGGCAAACAAAAGTAAGCTGCCCCGCTTCTGGATGGCATATTGCAGTACGGACTTGGTACTATCAAACCAGCCCGACTTGGCACTGGTGCCACCTCTGGTCTGGGAACCATCCTGCGTATCGTGGATTCTAAGGAGCCAGCCGGCCACTCCCAGCCACAGGCCCCCAAACAAAAACAACGGCGCTTTTCCCTGGAAAACAAAACTCGCCTGCCAACTTTTTGATGGCAGATTGCAGGAGCCACTTGGTACTATCAAACCAGCCCAACTTGGCACTGGTGCCACCATGGGTCTGGTCACCATCCTGCCTATCGTAGCTTTTCAGGAGCCAGCCGGTCACTCCCAGGCATAGGCCCCCAGACACAAACCTCGGCCCGTTTCCCTGGCAAACAAAAGTAAGCTGCCCCGCTTCTGGATGGCAGATTGCAGGAGCCAATTTGCACCATCAAACTAGCCCGACTTGGCACTGGTGCCACCTCAGGTCTGGGAACCATGCTGCGTATCGTGGATTCTAATTAGCCAGCCGGTCACTCCCTGCCATAGGCCCCCAAACACAAACAAGGGCGCTATTCACTGGAAAACAAAACTCGCCTGCCAAATTTTGATGGCAGATTGCCGGAGCCACTTGGTACTATCAAACCAGCCCAACTTGACAGTGGTGTCACCATGGGTCCTGTCACCATCCTGCCTATCGTAGCTTTTCAGGAGCCAGCCGGTCACTCCCAGCCATAGGCCCCCAGACAAAAACCTCGGCCCGTTTCCCTGGCAAACAAAAGTAAGTTATCCCGCATGTGGATGGCAGATTGCAGGAGCCACTTTGCACCATCAAACCAGCAAAACTTGGCACTGGTGCCACCACTGGTCTGGGAACCATCCTCCCTATCGTGGATTCTAAGGAGCCAGCCGGCCACTCCCAGCCACAGGCCCCCAAACACAAACAACGGCGCTTTTCCCTGGATAACAAACTCGCATGCCAACTTTTTGATGGCAGATTGCAGGAGCCACTTGGTACTATCAAACCAGCCCAACTTGGCACTGGTGCCACCATGGGTCTGGTCACCATCCTGCCTATCGTAGCTTTTCAGGATCTAGACGGTCACTCCCAGCAATAGGCCCCGTGACACAAAGCTCAGCCCGTTTCCCTGACAAAATAAAGTAAGCTGTCCCGCTTCTGGATGGCAGATTGCAGGAACCACTTGTTACTATCAAACCAGCCCAACTTGGCACTGGTGCCACCATGGGTCTGGTCACCATCCTGCCTATCTTAGCTTTTCAGGACCTAGAAGGTCACTCCCAGCCATAGGCCCCCAGACAAAAAGATCGACCCGTTTCCCTGGCACACAAAAGTAAGCTGTCCCGCTTCTGGATGGCAGATTGCAGGACGCACTTGGTACTATCAAACCAGCCCAACTTGGCACTGGTGCAACCTTGGGTCTGGGAACCATCCTGCGTATCGTGGATTCTAAGGAGCCAGCCGGTCACTCCCAGCCACAGGCCCCCAAACAAAAACCACAGGGCTATTCCCTGGAAAACAAAACTCGCCTGCCAACATTTTGATGGCAGATTGCAGGAGCCACTTGCTACTATCAAATCAGCCCAACTTGGCACTGGTGCCACCATGGGTCTGGTCACCATCCTGCCTATCGTAGCTTTTCAGGAGCCAGCCGGTCCCTCCCTGCCATAGGCCCCCAGCGAAAAACCTCGGCCCGTTTCCCTGGCAAACAAAAGTAAGCTGCCCCGCTTCTGGATGGCAGATTGCAGGACGCACTTGGTACTATCAAACCAGCCCAACTTGGCACTGGTGCCACCTCAGGTTTGGGAACCATCCTGCGTATCGTGGATTCTAAGGAGCCAGCCGATCACTCCCAGCCACAGGCCCCCAGACACAAACAACGGCGCTTTTCCCTGGAAAACAAAACTCGCCTGCCAAGTTTTTGATGGCAGATTGCAGGAGCCACTTGGTACTATCAAATCAGCCCAACTTGGCACTGGTGCCACCATGGGTCTGGTCACCATCCTGCCTATCGTAGCTTTTCAGGAGCCAGCCGGTCACTCCCAGCCATAGGCCCCCAGACACAAACCTCGGCCCGTTTCCCTGGCAAACAAAAGTAAGCTGCCCCGCTTCTGGATGGCAGATTGCAGGAGCCACTTTGCACCATCAAAGTAGCCCGACTTGGCACTGGTGCCACCTCAGGTCTGGGAACCATCCTGCGTATCGTGGATTCTAAGGAACCAGCCGGCCACTCCTACCCACAGGCCCCCAAACACAAACAACGGCGCTTTTCCCTGGAAAACAAAACTCGCCTGCCAACTTTTTGATGGCAGATTGCAGGAGCCACTTGGTACTATCAAACCAGCCCAACTTGGCACTGGTGCCACCATGGGTCTGGTCACCATCCTGCCTATCGTAGCTTTTCAGGAGCCAGCCGGTCACTCCCAGCCATAGGCCCCCAGACAAAAACCTCGGCCCGTTTCCCTGGCAAACAAAAGTAAGCTGCCCCGCTTCTGGATGGCAGATTGCAGGACGCACTTGGTAGTATCAAACCAGCCCGACTTGGCACTGGCGCCACCTCTGGTCTGGGAACCATCCTGCGTATCGTGGATTCTAATTAGCCATCCGGCCACTCCCAGCCACAGGCCCCCAAACACAAACAACGGCGCTTTTCCCTGGAAAACAAAACTCGCCTGCCAACATTTTGATGGCAGATTGCAGGAGCCACTTGGTACTATCAAACCAGCCCAACTTGGCACTGGTGCCACCATGGGTCTGGTCACCATCCTGCATATCGTAGCTGTTCAGGAGCCAGCCGGTCACTCCCAGCCATAGGCCCCCAGACACAAAGCTCGGCCCGTTTCCCTGGCAAACAAAAGCAAGCTGCCCCGCTTCTGGATGGCAGATTGCAGGAGCCAGTTTGCACCATCAAACTAGCCCGACTTGGCACTGGTGCCACCTCAGGTCTGGGAACCATGCTGCGTATCGTGGATTCTAATTACCCATCCGGCCACTCCCACCCACAGGCCCCCAAACACAAACAACGGCGCTTTTCCCTGGAAAACAAAACTCGCCTGCCAAATTTTGATGGCAGATTGCCGGAGCCACTTGGTACTATCAAACCAGCCCAACTTGGCACTGCTGCCACCATGGGTCTGGTCACCATCCTGCCTATCGTAGCTTTTCAGGAGCCAGCCGGTCACTCCCAGCCATAGGGCCCCACACACAAAGCTCGGCCCGTTTCCCTGGCAAACAAAATCAAGTTATCCCGCTTGTGGTTGGCAGATTGCAGGAGCCACTTTTCACCATCAAACCAGCCCGACTTGGCAGTGCTGCCACCTCTGGTCTGGGAACCATCCTGCGTATCGTGGATTCTAAGGAGCCAGCCGGCCACTCCCAGCCACAGGCCCCCAAACACAAACAACGGCGCTTTTCCCTGGAAAACAAAACTCGCCTGCCAACTTTTTGATGGCAGATTGCAGGAGCCACTTGGTACTATCAAACCAGCCCAACTTGGCACTGGTGCCACCATGGCTCTGGTCACCATCCTGCCTATCGTAGCTTTTCAGGAGCCAGCCGGTCACTCCCAGCCATAGGCCCCGAGACACAAACCTCGGCCCGTTCCCTGGCAAACAAAAGTAAGCTACCCCGCTTCTGGATGGCAGATTGCAGGACGCACTTGGTACTATCAAACAAGCCCAACTTGGCACTGGTGCCACCTCAGGTCTGGGAACCATCCTGCGTATCGTGGATTCTAAGGAGCCAGCCGGCCACTCCCAGCCATAGGCCCCCAAACAAAACAACGGCACTTTTCCCTGGAAAACAAAACTCGCCTGCCAAATTTTTGATGGCAGATTGCAGGAGCCACTTGGTACTATCAAACCAGCCCAACTTGGCACTGGTGCCACCATGGGTCTGGTCACCATCCTGCCTATCGTAGCTTTTCAGGAGCCAGCCGGTCACTCCAAGCCGTAGGCCCACAGACACAAAGATCCGCCCGTTTCCCTGACAAACAAAAGTAAGCTGTCCCGCTTCTGGATGGCAGATTGCAGGACGCACTTGGTACTATCAAACCAGCCCGACTTGGCACTGGTGCAACCTCTGGTCTGGGAACCATCCTGCGTATGGTAGATTCTAAGCAGCCAGCCGGCCACTCCCAGCCACAGGCCCCCAAACACAAACAACGGCGCTTTTCCCTTGAAAACAAAACTCGTCTGCCAACTTTTTGATGGCAGATTGCCGGAGCCACTTGGTACTATCAAACCAGCACAACTTGGAACTGGTGCCACCATGGGTCTCGTCACCATCCTGCCTATCGTAGCTTTTCAGGAGCCAGCCGGCCACTCCCTGCCACAGGCCCCCAAACACAAACAACGGCGCTTTTCCCTGGAAAACAAAATTCGCCTGCCAACTTTTTGATGGCAGATTGCAGGAACCACTTGGTACTATCAAACCAGCCCAACTTGGCACTGGTGCCACCTCAGGTCTGGGAACCATGCTGAGTATCGTGGATTCTAAGGAGCCAGCCGGCCACTCCCAGCCACAGGCCCCCAAACACAAACAACGGCGCTTTTCCCTGGAAAACAAAACTCGCCTGCCAACTTCTTGATGGCAGATTGCAGGAGCCACTTGGTACTATCAAACCATCCCAACTTGGCACTGGTGCCGTCATGGGTCTGGTCACCATCCTGCCTATCGTAGCTTTTCACGAGCCAGCCGGTCACTTCCAGGCTTAGGCCCCCAGACACAAACCTCGGACCGTTTCCCTGGCAAACAAAAGTAAGCTGCCCCGCTTCTGGATGGCAGATTGCAGGAACCACTTGGTACTATCAAACCAGCCCAACTTGGCACTGGTGCCACCATGGGTCTGGGAACCATCCTGTGTATCGTGGATTCTAATTAGCCATCCGTCCACTCCAGGCGATAGGGCCCCAGGCACAAACAACGGCGCTTTTCCCTGGATAACAAACTCGCCTGCCAACTTTTTGATGGCAGATTGCAGGAGCCACTTGGTACTATCAAACCAGCCCAACTTGGCACTGGTGCCACCATGGGTCTGGTCACCATCCTGCCTATCGTAGCTTTTCAGGAGCCAGCCAGTCACTCCCAGCCATATGCCCCGAGACACAAACCTCGGCCCGTTTCCCTGGCAAACAAAAGTAAGCTACCCCACTTCTGGATGGCAGATTGCAGGACGCACTTGGTACTATCAAACCAGCCCAACTTGGCACTGGTGCCACGTCAAGTCTAGGAACCATTCTGCGTATCGTGGATTCTAAGGAGCCAGCCGGCCACTCCCAGCCATAGGCCCCCAAACAAAAACAACGGCGCTTTTCCCTGGTAAAGAAAACTTCCCTGCCAACTTTTTGATGGCAGATTGCCGGAGCCACTTGGTACTATCAAACCAGCCCAACTTGGCACTGGTGCCACCATGGGTCTGGTCACCATCCTGCCTATCGTAGCTTTTCAGGAGCCAGCCGGTCACTCCCAGCCATAGGCCCCCAGACACAAAGCTCGGCCCGTTTCCCTGGCAAACAAAAGTAAGCTGCCCCGCTTCTGGATGGCAGATTGCAGGAGCCACTTGGTACTATCAAACCAGCCCGACTTGGCACTGGTGCCACCTCTGGTCTGGGAACCATCCTGCGTATCGTGGATTCTAAGGAGCCAGCCGGCCACTCCCAGCCACAGGCCCCCAAACACAAACAACGGCGCTTTTCCCTGGAAAACAAAACTCGCCTGCCAACTTTTTGATGGCAGATTGCAGGAGCCACTTGGTACTATCAAACCAGCCCAACTTGGCACTGGTGCCGCCATGGGTCTGGTCACCATCCTGCCTATCGTAGCTTTTCACGAGCCAGCCGGTCACTCCCAGCCATAGGCCCCCAGACACAAACCTCGGCCCGTTTCCCTGGAAAACAAAAGTAAGCTGCCCCGCTTCTGGATGGCAGATTGTAGGACGCACTTGTTACTATCAAACCCGCCCGACTTGGCACTGGTGCCACCACTGGTCTGGGAACCATCCTGCGTATCGTGGATTCTAAAGAGCCAGCCGGCCACTCCCACCACAGGCACCCAAACACAAACAACGGCGCTTTTCCCTGGAAAACAAAACTCGCCTGCCAACTTTTTGATGGCAGATTGCAGGAGCCACTTGGTACTATCAAACCAGCCCAACTTGGCACTGCTGCCACCATGGGTCTGGTCACCATCCTGCCTATCGTAGCTTTTCAGGAGCCAGCCGGTCACTCCCAGCCATAGGCCCCCAGACAAAAACCTCGGCCCGTTTCCCTGGCAAACAAAAGTAAGCTGCCCCGCTTCTGGATGGCAGATTGCAGGATCCACTTGGTACTATCAAACCAGCCGGACTTGGCACTGGTGCCACGACAAGTCTGGGAACCATCCTGCGTATCGTGGATTCTAAGGAGCCAGCCGGCCACTCACAGCCACAGGCCCCCAAACACAAACAACGGCGCTTTTCCCTGGAAAACAAAACTCGCCTACCAACGTTTTGATGGCAGATTGCAGGAGCCACTTGGTACTATCAAATCAGCCCAACTTGGCACTGGTGCCACCATGGGTCTGGTCACCATCCTGCCTATCGTAACTTTTCAGGAGCCAGCCGGTCACTCCCAGCCATAGGCCCCCAGACACAAAGCTCGGCCCGTTTCCCTGGCAAAGAAAATTAAGCTGCCCCGCTTCTGGATGGCAGATTGCAGGAGCCACTTGGTACTATCAAACCAGCCCGACTTGGCACTGGTGCCACCTCTGGTCTGGGAACCATCCTGCGTATCGTGGATTCTAAGGAGCCAGTCGGCCACTCCCAGCCACAGGCCCCCAAACACAAACAACGGCCCGTTTCCGTGGCAAACAAAAGTAAGCTGCCCCGCTTCTGGATGGCAGATTGCAGGAGCCACTTGGTACTATCAAACCAGCCCGACTTGGCACTGGTGCCACCTCTGGTCTGGGAACCATCCTGCGTATCGTGGTTTCTAAGGAGCCAGCCGGCCACTCCCAACCACAGGCCCCCAAACACAAACAATGGGGCTTTTCCCTGGAAAACAAAACTCGCCTGCCAACTTTTTGATGGCAGATTGCAGGAGCCACTTGGTACTATCAAACCAGCCCAACTTGGCACTGGTGCCACCATGGGTCTGGTCACCATCCTGCCTATCGTAGCTTTCAGGAGCCAGGGGGTCACTGCCTGCCATAGGCCCCGAGACACAAACCTCGGCCCGTTTCCCTGGCAAACAAAAGTAAGCTGCCCCGCTTCTGGATGGCAGATTGCAGGAGCCACTTGATACTATCAAACCAGCCCGACTTGGCACTGGTGCCACCTCTGGTCTGGGAACCATCCTGCGTATCGTGGATTTTATGGAGCCAGCCGGTCAGTCCCAGCCATAGGCCCCCAAACACAAACAACGATCCGTTTCCCTGGCAAACACAAGTAAGCTGCCCCACTTCCGGATGGCAGATTGCAGGAACCACTTGGTAGTATCAAACCAGCCCAACTTGGCACTGGTGGCACCTCTTGTCTGGGAACCATGCTGCGTATCGTGGTTTCTAAGGAGCCAGCCGGCCACTCCCAACCATAGACCCCCAGACACAAACCTCGGCCCGTTTCCCTGGAAAACAAAAGTAAGCTACCCCGATTCTGGATGGCAGATTGCAGGAGCCACTTGGTACTATCAAATCAGCCCAACTTGGCACTGGTGCCACCATGGGTCTGGTAAACATCCTGCCTATCGTAGCTTTTCAGGAGCCAGCCGGCCACTCTCAGCCATATGCCCCCAAAAACAAACCACGGCCCTTTTCTCTGGCAAACAAAACTCAACTGCCCCTCTTCTGGATGGCAAATTTTAGGACGCACTTTGTACTACGAAAACCGCCCGACGTGGCACTGGTGCCACCTTGTGTCAGGGAACCATCCTGCATATCGAGATTTTTAAGGAGCCAGCCGGCCACGCCCAGCCATAAACCCCCAAAAACAAACCACGGACCATTTCTCTTGGAAACAAAAATCCGCTGCCCTGCGTCTGTATGGCAGATTGCCGGAGCCACTTTGCACCATCAAACCAGCCCGACTTGGCACTGGTGCCACCTTGGGTCTGGGAACAATCCTGCATATCGTGGATTCTAAGGAGCCAGCCGGCCACTCCCACCCACAGGCCCCCAAACACAAACAACGGCGCTTTTCCCTGGAAAACAAAATTCGCCTGCCAAATTTTGATGGCAGATTGCAGGAGCCACTTGGTACTATCAAATCATCCCAACTTGGCACTGGTGCCACTCTGGGTCTGGGAACCATCCTGCCTATTGTAGCATTTCAGGAGCCAGCCGGTCACTCCCAGCCATAGGCCCCCAGACACAAACCTCGGCCCGTTTCCCTGGCAAACAAAATTAAGCTGCCCCGATTCTGGATGGCAGATTGCAGGAGCCACTTGGTTGTGTCAAACCAGCCCGACTTGGCACTGGTGCCACCTTGGGTCTGGGAACCATCCTGCGTATCGTGGATTCTAAGCAGCCACCCGGCCACTCTGAGCCACAGGCCCCCAAACAAAAACTACGGCGCTTTTCCCTGGAAAACAAAACTCGCCTGCCAACTTTTTGATGGCAGATTGCAGGAGCCACTTGGTACTATCAAACCAGCCCAACTTGGCACTGGTGCCACCTCTGGTCTGGGAACCATGCTGCCTATCGTAGCTTTTCAGGAGTCAGCCGGTCACTCCCAGCCATAGACTCCCAGACACAAACCTCGGCCCGTTTCCCTGGCAAACAAAAGTAAGCTGCCCCGCTTTTGGATGGCAGATTGCAGGAGCCACGTTGCACCATCAAACCAGCCCCACTTGGCACTGGTGCCACCTTGGGTCTGGGAACAAGTTGGGCTGGTTTGATAGTACCAAGTGGCTCCTGCAATCTGCCATCCAGAAGCGGGACAGCTTACTTTTGTTTCCCAGGGAAACGGGCCGAGGTATTTGTCTGGGGGCCTATGGCTGGGAGTGAGCGGCTGGCTCCTGAAAAGCTACGATAGGCAGGATGGTGACCAGACCCATGGTGGCACCAGTGCCAAGTTGGGCTGGTTTGATAGTACCAAGTGGCTCCTGCAATCTGCCATCAAGAAGTTGGCAGGCGAGTTTTGTTTTCCAGGGAAAAGCGCCGTTGTTTTTGTTTAGAGGCCTGCGGCTGGGAGTGGCCGCCTGTCCTCGTACAATCTACGTTACGCAGCATGGTTCCCAGAGCCAAGGTGGCACCAGGGCCAAGTCGGGCTGGTTTGTAAGTACCAACTGCATCCTGCAATCTGCCATCCAAAAGCGGGGCAGCTTACTTTTGTTTGCCAGGGAAACGGGCCGAGGTTTGTGTCCGGGGGCCTATGGCAGGGAGTGACCGGCTGGCTCCTGAAAAGCTACGATAGGCAGGATGTTTACCAGACCCATGGTGGCACCAGTGCCAAGTTGGGCTGATTTGATAGTACCAAGTGGCTCCTGCAATCTGCCATCCAGAATCGGGGTAACTTACTTTTGTTTTCCAGGGAAACGGGCCGAGGTTTGTGTCTGGGGGTCTATGGCTGGGAGAGACCGGCTGGCTCCTGAAAAGCTACGATAGGCAGGATGGTTCCCAGACCAGAGGTGGCACCAGTGCCAAGTTGGGCTGGTTTGATAGTACCAAGTGGCTCCTGCAATCTGCCATCAAAAAGTTGGCAGGCGAGTTTTGTTTTCCAGGGAAAAGCGCCGTTGTTTGTGTTTGGGGGCCTGTGGCTCAGAGTGGCCGGGTGGCTGCTTAGAATCCACGTTACGCAGGATGGTTCCCAGACCCAAGGTGGCACCAGTGCCAAGTCAGGCTGGTTTGACACAACCAAGTGGCTCCTGCAATCTGCCATCCAGAATCGGGGCAGCTTAATTTTGTTTGCCAGGGAAACGGTCCGAGGTTTGTGTCTGGGGGCCTATGGCTGGGAGTGACCGGCTGGCTCCTGAAAAGCTACGATAGGCAGGATGGTGACCAGACCCATGGTGGCACCAGTGCCGAGTTGGGATGATTTGATAGTACCAAGTGGCTCCTGCAATCTGCCATCAAAATGCTGGCAGGCGAATTTTGTTTTCCAGGGAAAAGCGCCGTTGTTTTTGTTTGGGGGCCTGTGGCAGGGAGTGGCCGGCTGGCTCCTTAGAATCCACGATATGCAGGATTGTTCCCAGACCCAAGGTGGCACCAGTGCCAAGTCGGGCTGGTTTGATGGTGCAAAGTGGCTCCTGCAATCTGCCATCCAGACGCGGGGCAGCGGATTTTTGTTTCCAAGAGAAATGGTCGGTGGTTTGTTTTTGGGGGTATATGGCTGGGCGTGGCCGGCTGGCTCCTTAAAAAGCTCGATATGCAGGATGGTTCCCTGACACAAGGTGGCACCAGTGCCACGTCGGGCGGTTTTCGTAGTACAAAGTGCGTCCTAAAATTTGCCATCCAGAAGAGGGGCAGTTGAGTTTTGTTTGCCAGAGAAAAGGGCCGTGGTTTGTTTTTGGGGCATATGGCTGAGAGTGGCCGGCTGGCGCCTGAAAATCCACGATAGGCAGGATGGTTCCCAGACCCAAGGTGGCACCAGTGCCAAGTCGGGCTGGTTTGATAGTACTAAGTAGCTCCTGCAATCTGCCATGCAGAAGCGGGGCAGCTTACTTTTGTTTGCCAGGGAAACGGGCCGAGGTTTGTGTCTGGGGGCCTATGGCTGGGAGTGACCGGCTGGCTCCTGAAAAGCTACGATAGGCAGGATGGTGACCAGACCCATGGTGGCACCAGCTCCAAGTTGGGCTGGTTTGATAGTACCAAGTGGCTCCTGCAATCTGCCATCAAAAAGTTGGCAGGCGAGTTTTGTTTTCCAGGGAAAAGCGCCGTTGTTTGTGTTTGGGGGCCTGTGGCTGGGAGTGGCCAGCTGGCTCCTTAGAACCCACGATACGCAGGATGGTTCCCAGACCTGAGTTGGCACCAGTGCCAAGTTGGGCTGGTTTGATGGTACCAAGTGGCTCCTGCAATCTGCCATCCAGAAGCGGGGCAGCTTACTTTTGTTTGCCAGGGAAACGGGCCGAAATATTTGTCTGGGGGCCTCTGGCTGGGGGTGGCTGGCTGGCTCCTGAAAAGCTACGATAGGCAGGATGGTGACCAGACCCATGGTGGCACCAGTGCCAAGTTGGGCTGGTTTGATAATACCAAGTGGCTCCTGCAATCTGCCATCAAAAGTTTGGCAGGCGAGTTTTGTTTTCCAGGGAAAAGCACCGTTGTGTGTGTTTTGGGGCCTGTGGCTGGGAGTGGCCAGCTGGCTCCTTAGAATCCACGATACGCAGGATGGTTCCCAGACCCAAGGTGGCATCAGTGCCAAGTCGGGCTGGTTTGTTAGTACCAAGTGGTTCCTGCAATCTGCCATCCAGAAGCGGGGCAGCTGAATTTTGTTTGCCAGAGAAAAAGGCTGTTTTTTGTGTTTCGGGGCCTGTGGCTGGCAGTGGCCGGCTGGCTCCTGAAAATCCATGATACGCAGCATGGTTCCCAGACCCAAGGTGGCATCAGTGCCAAGTAGGGCTGGTTTCATAGTACCCAGTGGCTCCTGCAATCTCCCATCCAGAAGCGGGGCAGCTGAGTTTTGTTTGCCTGTGAAACGGGCCGTTGTTTTTAATTGGGGTCTGTGGCCGAGAGTGTTCGGCTGGCTCCTGACAACCCACAATACGCAGGATGGTTCCCAGACCCAAGGTGGCACCAGTGCCAAGTCGGGCTGGTTTGATAGTACCAAGTGGCTCCTGCAATCTGCCATCCAGAAGCGGTGCAGTTGAGTTTTGTTTGCCAGAGAAAAGGGCCGTGGGTTGTGTTTGGGGGCATATGGCTGGGAGTGGCCGGCTGTCTCATTAAAAAGATCGATACGCAGGATGGTTCCCAGACCCAAGGGGGCACCAGTGCCAAGTCGGGCTGTTTTTATAGTACCAAGTGCGTCCTGCAATTTGCCATCCAGAAGAGGGGCAGTTGAGTTTTGTTTGCCAGAGAATAGCGCCGTTGTTCGTGTTTGGGGGCTTGTGGCTCGTAGTGGCCGACTGGCGCCTTAGAATCTGTGTTACGCAGCATGGTTCCCAGACCCAAGGTGGCACCAGTGCCAAGTTGGGCTGGTTTGATAGTACCAAGTGGCTCCTGCAATCTGCCATCCAGAAGCGGGGTAGCTTACTTTTGTTTGCCAGGGAAACGGGCCGAGGTTTGTGACTGGGGACCTATGGCTGGGAGTGACCGGCTGGCTCCTGGAAAGCTACAATAGGCAGGATGGTTACCAGACCCATGGTGGCACCAGTGCCAAGTTGGGCTGGTTTGATAGTACCAAGTGGCTCCTGCAATCTGCCATCAAAAAGTTGGCAGGCGAGTTTTGTTTTCCAGGGAAAAGCGACATTGTTTGTATTTGGGGGCCTGTGGCTGGGAGTGACCGGCTGGCTCCTTTGAACCCACGATACGCAGGATGGTTCCCAGACCCAAGGTGGCACCAGTGCCAAGTTTTGCTGGTTTGATACTACCAAGTGCGTCCTGCAATCTGCCATCCAGAAGCGGGGCAGCTTAATTTTGTTTGCCAGGGAAACGGGCCGTGGGTTTTGTTTGGGGGCATATAGCTGAGAGTGGCCGGCTGGCTCCTGAAAATCCACGCTAGGCAGCATGGTTCCCAGATGCAATGTGGCACCAGTGCCAAGTCGGGCTGGTTTGATGGTGCAAAGTGGCTCCTGCAATCTGCCATCCAGAAGCGAGGCAGCTGATTTTTGTTTGCCAGAGGAAAATTCCGTGGATTGTTTTTGGGGGCATATTGCTGGGAGTGGCCGGCTGGCTCCTTAAAATGCTCGATACGCATGATGGTTCCCAGGCCCAAGGTGTCACCACTACCAAGTCGGCCTGCGGTTTTAGTATCAAGTTCATCCTGCAATTTGCCATCCAGAAGAGGGGCAGTTGAGTTTTGTTTGCCAGAGAAACGGGCCGAGGTTTCTGTTTGGGGACATATGGCTGAGAGTGGCCGGCTGGCCCCTGAATATCCACGATACAGAGCATGGTTCCCAGATCCAAGGTGGCACCAGTGCCAAGTTGGGCTGGTTTGATAGTACCAAGTGTCTCCTGCAATCTGCCATCCAGAAGCAGGGCAGCTTACTTTTGTTTGCCAGAGAAATAGGCCTAGGTTTTTGTTTGGGGGCCTGTGGCTAGGAGTGGCCGGCTGGCTCCTTAGAATCCACGATACGCAGGATGGTTCCCAGACCCAAGGTGGCACCAGTGCCAAGTTGGGCTGGTTTGATAGTACCAAGTGGCTCCTGCAAACTCCATCAAAAAGTTGGCAGGCGTGTTTTGTTTTCCAGGGAACAGCGCCGTTGATTTTGTTTGGGGGCCTGTGGCTGGGAGTGGCCGGCTGGCTCCTTAGAATCCACGATACGCAGGATGGTTCCCAGACCCAAGGTGGCACCAGTGCCAAGTCGGGCTGGTTTGATTACACCAAGTGGCTCCTGCAATCTGCCATCCAGAAGTGAGGCAGCTAAGTTTTGTTTGCGAGAAAAAAGGGCCGTGGTTTTTGTTGGGGGCCTGTGGCTGGGAGTAGCCGGCTGGCTCCTTAAAATCCACGATAGGCAGGATGGTTCCCAGACCCAAGGTGGCACCAGTGCCAAGTCGGGCTGGTTTGATAGTACCAAGTGGCTCCTGCAATCTGCCATCCAGAAGCGGGGCAGCTGAGTTTTGTTTGCCAGAGAAAAAGGCTGTGGTTTGTGTTTGGGGGCCTGTGGCTGGCAGTGGCCGGCTGGCTCCTGAAAATCCACGATACGCAGCATGGTTCCCAGACCCAAGGTGGCACCAGTGCCAAGTGGGGCTCGTTTGACAGTGTCAAGTGCCTCCTGCAATCTCCCATCCAGAAGCGGGGCAGCTGAGTTTTTTTTGCCAGGGAAACGGACCTTTGTTTTTGATTGGGCTCTGTGGCCGAGAGTGGTTGGCTGTCTCCTGACAATCCACAATACGCAGGATGGTTCCCAGACCCAAGGTGGCACCAGTGCCAAGTCGGGCTGGTTTGATAGTACCAAGTGTCTCCTGCAATCTGCCATCCAGAAGCAGGGCAGCTGAGTTTTGTTTGCCAGAGAAAAGGGCCGTGGGTTGTGTTTGGGGGCATATGGCTGGGAGTGGCCACCTGGCTCCTTAAAATGCACGATACGCCGCATGGTAACCAGACGCAAGGTGGCACCAGTGCCAAGTCAGGCTGTTTTTGTAGTACCCAGTGGCTCCTGCAATTTGTCATCCAGAAGCGGGGCAGTTGAATTTTGTTTGCTAGAGAAAAGGGCTGTGGTTTGTGTTTGGGGGCCTATGGCTGAGAGTGGCCGGCTGGCCCCTGAAAATCAACGATAGGCAGGATGGTTCCCAGATCCAAGGTGGCACCAGTGCCAAGTAAGGCTGGTTGTATGGTTCAAAGTAACTCCTGCAATCTGCCATCCAGAAGCGGGACAGCTGAGTTTTTTTTGCCAGAGAAAAGGTCCATGGTTTCTTTTTGGGGCATACGGCTGGGAATTGCCGGCTGGCTCCTTAAAATGCTCGATACGCAGGATGGTTCCCAGAGCCAAGGTGGCACCACTGCCAAGTCGGGCTCTTTTTGTAGTACCAAGTGCGTCCTGCAATTTGCCATCCAGAAGAGGGGCAGTTGAGTTTTGTTTGCCAGAGAAAAGGGCCGTTGTTTGTGTTTGGGGGCCTGTGGCTGGGAGTGTTCGGCTGGTTCCTGAATATGTACGATACGCAGGATTGTTCCCAGATCCAAGGTGGCAGCAGTGCCATGTTGTGCTGGTGTGATAGTCCCAAGTGGCTCCTGCAATCTGCCATCCAGAAGTGGGGCAGCTGATTTTTGTTTGCCAGAGAAAAGGTCCGTGGTTTGTTTTTGGGGGCATATGGCTGAGAGTGGCCGGCTGGCCCCTGAATATCCACGATACAGAGCATGGTTCCCAGATCCAAGGTGGCACCAGTGCCAAGTTGGGCTGGTTTGATAGTACCAAGTGTCTCCTGCAATCTGCCATCCAGAAGCAGGGCAGCTTACTTTTGTTTGCCAGAGAAATAGGCCTAGGTTTTTGTTTGGGGGCCTGTGGCTAGGAGTGGCCGGCTGGCTCCTTAGAATCCACGATACGCAGGATGGTTCCCAGACCCAAGGTGGCACCAGTGCCAAGTCGGGCTGGTTTGATAGTACCAAGTGGCTCCTGCAAACTCCATCAAAAAGTTGGCAGGCGTGTTTTGTTTTCCAGGGAACAGCGCCGTTGATTTTGTTTGGGGGCCTGTGGCTGGGAGTGGCCGGCTGGCTCCTTAGAATCCACGATACGCAGGATGGTTCCCAGACCCAAGGTGGCACCAGTGCCAAGTCGGGCTGGTTTGATTACACCAAGTGGCTCCTGCAATCTGCCATCCAGAAGTGAGGCAGCTAAGTTTTGTTTGCGAGAAAAAAGGGCCGTGGTTTTTGTTGGGGGCCTGTGGCTGGGAGTAGCCGGCTGGCTCCTTAAAATCCACGATAGGCAGGATGGTTCCCAGACCCAAGGTGGCACCAGTGCCAAGTCGGGCTGGTTTGATAGTACCAAGTGGCTCCTGCAATCTGCCATCCAGAAGCGGGGCAGCTGAGTTTTGTTTGCCAGAGAAAAAGGCTGTGGTTTGTGTTTGGGGGCCTGTGGCTGGCAGTGGCCGGCTGGCTCCTGAAAATCCACGATACGCAGCATGGTTCCCAGACCCAAGGTGGCACCAGTGCCAAGTGGGGCTCGTTTGACAGTGTCAAGTGCCTCCTGCAATCTCCCATCCAGAAGCGGGGCAGCTGAGTTTTTTTTGCCAGGGAAACGGACCTTTGTTTTTGATTGGGCTCTGTGGCCGAGAGTGGTTGGCTGTCTCCTGACAATCCACAATACGCAGGATGGTTCCCAGACCCAAGGTGGCACCAGTGCCAAGTCGGGCTGGTTTGATAGTACCAAGTGTCTCCTGCAATCTGCCATCCAGAAGCGGGGCAGCTGAGTTTTGTTTGCCAGAGAAAAGGGCCGTGGGTTGTGTTTGGGGGCATATGGCTGGGAGTGGCCACCTGGCTCCTTAAAATGCACGATACGCCGCATGGTAACCAGACGCAAGGTGGCACCAGTGCCAAGTCAGGCTGTTTTTGTAGTACCCAGTGGCTCCTGCAATTTGCCATCCAGAAGCGGGGCAGTTGAATTTTGTTTGCTAGAGAAAAGGGCTGTGGTTTGTGTTTGGGGGCCTATGGCTGAGAGTGGCCGGCTGGCCCCTGAAAATCAACGATAGGCAGGATGGTTCCCAGATCCAAGGTGGCACCAGTGCCAAGTAAGGCTGGTTGTATGGTTCAAAGTAACTCCTGCAATCTGCCATCCAGAAGCGGGACAGCTGAGTTTTTTTTGCCAGAGAAAAGGTCCATGGTTTCTTTTTGGGGCATACGGCTGGGAATTGCCGGCTGGCTCCTTAAAATGCTCGATACGCAGGATGGTTCCCAGAGCCAAGGTGGCACCACTGCCAAGTCGGGCTCTTTTTGTAGTACCAAGTGCGTCCTGCAATTTGCCATCCAGAAGAGGGGCAGTTGAGTTTTGTTTGCCAGAGAAAAGGGCCGTTGTTTGTGTTTGGGGGCCTGTGGCTGGGAGTGTTCGGCTGGTTCCTGAATATGTACGATACGCAGGATTGTTCCCAGATCCAAGGTGGCAGCAGTGCCATGTTGTGCTGGTGTGATAGTCCCAAGTGGCTCCTGCAATCTGCCATCCAGAAGTGGGGCAGCTGATTTTTGTTTGCCAGAGAAAAGGTCCGTGGTTTGTTTTTGGGGGCATATGGCTGAGAGTGGCCGGCTGGCCCCTGAAAATCCACGATACACAGGATGGTTCCCAGATCCAAGGTGGCACCTGTGCCAAGTCGGGCTGATTTGATAGTACTAAGTAGCTCCTGCAATCTGCCATGCAGAAGCGGGGCAGCTTACTTTTGTTTGCCAGGGAAACGGGCCGAGGTTTGTGTTTGGGGGCCTATGGCTGAGAGTGACCGGCTGGCTCCTGAAAAGCTACAATAGGCAGGATGGTGACCAGACCCATGGTGGCACCAGTGCCAAGTTGGGCTGGTTTGATAGTACCAAGTGGTTCCTGCAATCTGCCATCCAGAAGAGGGGCAGTTGAGTTTTGTTTGCCAGAGAAAAGGGCCTTGGTTTGTGTTTGGGGGCATATGGCTGGGTGTGGCCAGCTGGCTCCTTAAAATGCACGATATGCAACATGGCTCCCAGACCCAAGGTGGCACAAGTGCCAAGTTGGGCTGGTTTGATAGTACCAAGTGGCTCCTGCAATCTTCCATGATCACGTGGAGAAATACTTTCTGGTTTCAGCCTCATGCTCTTTCTTCTCTCCCTCAACTTCTCTATCACCTCTCATCTGGTTCACATGCGCTGTCTTCAAGGTCCACAGGCTACTTTTCACAGAATCTTCTGGCCTGATGAAGTAAGGATGATGAATAGAACAGAGCTGGGATCTATTTTCCAGTTTGGATAAAATGCATTCTGCACACAAATCCAAGGAGAACGGGCTGCCCCGATGCCCAGAAAATCTTTCACTCCTGCTAGTGTTCTACGTCAACCGCAACTTAGTCTGAAAGAAAAGCTTTTTCTCTGAGAGCATCTGAGAGGTTTGCATGAAGCACTGATATCTGACATATGCAATTTTGAATAGGAGAGGAAAAAGAAAATGGCAAGGAGTTTTTAATTTTAGTGGTTTCAATTTTAATTTCCGTGCACTTTTTCAAAACTTGTCAGCTCAAATGCCCATCAACATCTTTTAGTCATCTGTAAGTCAGTATTCATATAAAATGTGCTTCAAATCCAAAGAATTTCAAATTTGCACTCCAAGCTTCTATGCCTAGATTTATGATTTCCTACACATATTAGATGAAAGGAAGGCCTTTTTTACTGTGGGAGTGCTGGAACACTGGAACAGGTTGCCCAGAGAAGTTGTGGGTGTCCCATCCCTGAAAGTATTCAAGGTCACCTTGGACGGGGCTTGGAGCAGCAACAAAGGAGAAGCTTGATGGTAGAGAAACAAAGTTGGACTATAGAAGAAACTCGGATTGAAGTATAGGATCAAGTTTTCTCTCAGCTCTTGGGGTAAATTCAAAGTTGTACAAAATGACATTTATCTGTGCTATTCACTACTGTAACAGAAAGTTTCATGAAAACTGTACAGAAGATAGTAAATTTTAAAAGAGATAAGAATTACAGCATAAAATCCATGGGATAGGTTACAACATGAGACACTCTCTAAGAGAAAATCTCTGTGTTTCAGCACTTCATCGGGGTAAGATTTCATGAAGTGCCAAAGAAGGCGGCAAAATATCATTCGGGACATTATTTACTGGAATTCAGCCTGGCCATTAGTAGGAACTGCCTTTGAACATATCATGTAGATATACCACACACACTTTCCCTTCACTGAAAAATTACTGTTTACAACAAATAAGCAATTGACAATCAAAATTGATTGAAAGCATCTTAAACATGTCAAGTATTTCATTGTAGATGATCTGTGATCCAAATGCTTCTTCCACCTTCGAGAGGGACAGAAGAATTCTTCCATATCATGATGGTTTAAAATTGTATCAACCAATGTTTTCTGCTGAAAAGATATCATCTATTTTTTTCTATTTTTGGAAGAAAATATTCCTAGACATACAACAGGTGAGAACTAAGTAATTTTAAAGAAACAAATGAAATGAAAATATTCTGTAAATAGAATGAAATGAAAAGCTGTGTTTTAAATAGGAGCTAAATATTAAACAGAATTTTTGTACCAGGCATTTGAATTACTGCACCAGCTCTTTTGCCCATCAAGAGAGGCATTTAGCATTTCAGTCTTTTCCAAGGTGTTCATGATCTGCTATGCTGATCTCTGTGTGTGCCTAGGTGTGTGTGGAGGGGGGGGCATATGAAGGGGAGTGTGTATGTTTGCTTTACAATTGTTGTGGCAGATTCATGCCTCAGCTCCACATTTTGTTTTAAAAAGGTCACACCGAGTGGATATGAAGTTTACTATCAACAAGAGATCGATTCCCAAATCATCCATTTGACTCTCCCTTATAAATCATGTGCTTTGTTGCATATTTTATCAAATATACTTTCAAGCCAGATGGAGGAAGGAGGATGTGGGAATCCCTCCACCATCTTGCAACTTTTATGTAAGTAGGTTTTCAAGAAAATCATCATTTCTCTTTTAAATATGTCTGGAACAGGCATGATGGTAGTGTCAACCTGTTGGAGTTTTTGTTGCTGGAAGAAGTTGTACAAAAGGATTGGTTTTTACATTGACCAGTTACTGAATCAAGCGCAGGAATACATTGGAAATTTAGCTGGGGGTTCCTTTTCCCAGCAGACTACTTCTAGAACGAGCTTGTACACTGAAGCTGACTCTTTTGCTCTCTTTTTGTTTCTTTCCTATTTTCTTGGCTTCTTTGCCACTATCTAGACAATTTTGGAACTTTGTTCCCAACTAAAATGGTTTCAATAGTCTGATTGTGATCATACATTTTTACAAGGAATTTTTAAAATCTTTCCTCGAGTCCAGAAAGTCAAGGACTTAGATCTTTTTCTTCCCTTATCAATATTGCCATGAAATTGATAAATAAAGACCAACTCTTTATTTTTGTTTTTAACCCACGTAGATAATTCCCATCCATTAATCCATTTTGTGGACCAATAGCTGCCATTCTGATGGAAGCTGTCACTTCTTAACAATAGGCATTCTGTGACTATGTTGACAGCACTTTGGGTGAAGATCCTAACTGGTCTTAGATATACATAGGGAGAAATTTGCTCAGCCAGTGTCAGTCTTAAGCATGCGTATCAGAAGATCTTTCTAGAGCTGGGAATTTTCCCATGAAAGGGATTCAGTTAGGGAAGAGACACTTGTGCCAGAGTTTTACATTCTTCTTGAACACTGCTTAAGGAACTTAGATGCCATGTCCATTTGGATCTCTGTCTGCACAGAACTTTGTCATGCCAGTGCTTTGAAATGCATCTTGAAGAGAATTCACTAGCACAGAATGAAAGAGAGTGGAAGGGGTTGGTGGGGCTAACCAGGCCCAACCCCCCTGCCTAAACCAGGATACCTAGAGCCTCTTGCCCAGGATTCTATCTGGGTGTACTTTTAATGTCTTCAAAGATCCAGGCTCCACAATCTTTCTGGGCAGTCTGTGCCGTGGTTCAGTCACCCTGACAGTAAAGAAACATTTACTGATGTTCAAAGGCAATCTCCTGTATTTCAGTGTGTGCCCACTGCCTCTTGTCTTTTCCCTCAGCATCACTGAAAAGACACTGATTCCCTCCCCTTTGCACTATTGCTTCCATATGTATGTGTGATGCCATGTAGAGGTATGTCAAAAACCTCCCTGAAGCCCAGGCAGATAATATTCCCTTCATCTACCAGTCAAGTTGATTCATCAGAGGAGTTTAAAGTGATGTTCAGCATGAAATTCCCCTGAAAAATCATGCTAACTACATTATTTGGTCATCTGTCATGTGCCTGGCAAGGATTTCCAGGAAGAGCTGCTTCATCAACTTCCTGGGGATAAAAAAGAGGCTGGCTGGTTTGTACTATGGCGAGTCCTCTTAATTGCCTTTTTTGAAGATGGGTGTCATTTGCTAACATCCACTCTTTAGCCTCTCTTGTCGTCTACATCTTAGCAAAACGCTTTTCCACTATGTCTGGCTAGGAAAAACTGTGCCAGCACAGAAAACATCTCCCATCGTGTTCTAGAAGTTGCACGGATGTCTGCCAAGTGTTTGGCAGGAAGAAAAGAAAAGTTGTCCAAAACAGCTTCCAATCGAATGTTCCTGTGATTGGAAAAGTCAGGAGAGTGCAAAGGTACTGTTTTCTATCAGTTGGCAAGGTGCGCACACAATCCCAGTGTTGTACAGCTTGCTTCTTCACCTTCCCGAAGCTGCCGCTCTCGCCGGCTGCCGGAGCCCAAGAAGCGGCTTCTTCGCGCAAAGACGATTGTGCCGCTCACAGGGCTCTCCTTAGCGCGGCTTCTGCCGAAAGACGCCCGGCAGCGGCTCTTACCTCCGGAGAGCATCCTACCTTCGTCTTTAGCTCCTCTTCTCATCTACACCTCGGCAAAAAGCTTCTCCACTATGTCTGGCTAGGAAAAACTGTGCCAGCACAGAAAACATCTCCCATCGTGTTCTAGAAGTTGCACGGATGTCTGCCAAGTGTTTGGCAGGAAGAAAAGAAAAGTTGTCCAAAACAGCTTCCAATCGAATGTTCCTGTGATTGGAAAAGTCAGGAGAGTGCAAAGGTACTGTTTTCTATCAGTTGGCAAGGTGCGCACACAATCCCAGTGTTGTACAGCTTGCTTCTTCACCTTCCCGAAGCTGCCGCTCTCGCCGGCTGCCGGAGCCCAAGAAGCGGCTTCTTCGCGCAAAGACGATTGTGCCGCTCACAGTGCTCTCCTTAGCGCGGCTTCTGCCGAAAGACGCCCGGCAGCGGCTCTTACCTCCGGAGAGCATCCTACCTTCGTCTTTCGCGTCTTTTGTAGTCTACATCTTAGCAAAACGCTTTTCCACTATGTCTGGCTAGGAAAAACTGTGCCAGCACAGAAAACATCTCCCATCGTGTTCTAGAAGTTGCACGGATGTCTGCCAAGTGTTTGGCAGGAAGAAAAGAAAAGTTGTCCAAAACAGCTTCCAATCGAATGTTCCTGTGATTGGAAAAGTCAGGAGAGTGCAAAGGTACTGTTTTCTATCAGTTGGCAAGGTGCGCACACAATCCCAGTGTTGTACAGCTTGCTTCTTCACCTTCCCGAAGCTGCCGCTCTCGCCGGCTGCCGGAGCCCAAGAAGCGGCTTCTTCGCGCAAAGACGATTGTGCCGCTCACAGTGCTCTCCTTAGCGCAGCTTCTGCCGAAAGACGCCCGGCAGCGGCTCTTACCTCCGGAGAGCATCCTACCTTCGTCTTTCGCGTCTTTTGTAGTCTACATCTTAGCAAAACGCTTTTCCACTATGTCTGGCTAGGAAAAACTGTGCCAGCACAGAAAACATCTCCCATCGTGTTCTAGAAGTTGCACGGATGTCTGCCAAGTGTTTGGCAGGAAGAAAAGAAAAGTTGTCCAAAACAGCTTCCAATCGAATGTTCCTGTGATTGGAAAAGTCAGGAGAGTGCAAAGGTACTGTTTTCTATCAGTTGGCAAGGTGCGCACACAATCCCAGTGTTGTACAGCTTGCTTCTTCACCTTCCCGAAGCTGCCGCTCTCGCCGGCTGCCGGAGCCCAAGAAGCGGCTTCTTCGCGCAAAGACGATTGTGCCGCTCACAGTGCTCTCCTTAGCGCGGCTTCTGCCGAAAGACGCCCGGCAGCGGCTCTTACCTCCGGAGAGCATCCTACCTTCGTCTTTCGCGTCTTTTGTAGTCTACATCTTAGCAAAACGCTTTTCCACTATGTCTGGCTAGGAAAAACTGTGCCAGCACAGAAAACATCTCCCATCGTGTTCTAGAAGTTGCACGGATGTCTGCCAAGTGTTTGGCAGGAAGAAAAGAAAAGTTGTCCAAAACAGCTTCCAATCGAATGTTCCTGTGATTGGAAAAGTCAGGAGAGTGCAAAGGTACTGTTTTCTATCAGTTGGCAAGGTGCGCACACAATCCCAGTGTTGTACAGCTTGCTTCTTCACCTTCCCGAAGCTGCCGCTCTCGCCGGCTGCCGGAGCCCAAGAAGCGGCTTCTTCGCGCAAAGACGATTGTGCCGCTCACAGTGCTCTCCTTAGCGCGGCTTCTGCCGAAAGACGCCCGGCAGCGGCTCTTACCTCCGGAGAGCATCCTACCTTCGTCTTTCGCGTCTTTTGTAGTCTACATCTTAGCAAAACGCTTTTCCACTATGTCTGGCTAGGAAAAACTGTGCCAGCACAGAAAACATCTCCCATCGTGTTCTAGAAGTTGCACGGATGTCTGCCAAGTGTTTGGCAGGAAGAAAAGAAAAGTTGTCCAAAACAGCTTCCAATCGAATGTTCCTGTGATTGGAAAAGTCAGGAGAGTGCAAAGGTACTGTTTTCTATCAGTTGGCAAGGTGCGCACACAATCCCAGTGTTGTACAGCTTGCTTCTTCACCTTCCCGAAGCTGCCGCTCTAGCCGGCTGCCGGAGCCCAAGAAGCGGCTTCTTCGCGCAAAGACGATTGTGCCGCTCACAGTGCTCTCCTTAGCGCAGCTTCTGCCGAAAGACGCCCGGCAGCGGCTCTTACCTCCTGAGAGTGGCAGCTTCGGGAAGGTGAAGAAGCAAGCTGTACAACACTGGGATTGTGTGCGCACCTTGCCAACTGATAGAAAACAGTACCTTTGCACTCTCCTGACTTTTCCAATCACATGAACATTCGATTGGAAGCTGTTTTGGACAACTTTTCTTTTCTTCCTGCCAAACACTTGGCAGACATCCGTGCAACTTCTAGAACACGATGGGAGATGTTTTCTGTGCTGGCACAGTTTTTCCTAGCCAGACATAGTGGAAAAGCGTTTTGCTAAGATGTAGACTACAAAAGACGCGAAAGACGAAGGTAGGATGCTCTCCGGAGGTAAGAGCCGCTGCCGGGCGTCTTTCGGCAGAAGCCGCGCTAAGGAGAGCCCTGTGAGCGGCACAATCGTCTTTGCGCGAAGAAGCCGCTTCTTGGGCTCCGGCAGCCGGCGAGAGCGGCAGCTTCGGGAAGGTGAAGAAGCAAGCTGTACAACACTGGGATTGTGTGCGCACCTTGCCAACTGATAGAAAACAGTACCTTTGCACTCTCCTGACTTTTCCAATCACAGGAACATTCGATTGGAAGCTGTTTTGGACAACTTTTCTTTTCTTCCTGCCAAACACTTGGCAGACATCCGTGCAACTTCTAGAACACGATGGGAGATGTTTTCTGTGCTGGCACAGTTTTTCCTAGCCAGACATAGTGGAAAAGCGTTTTGCTAAGATGTAGACTACAAAAGACGCGAAAGACGAAGGTAGGATGCTCTCCGGAGGTAAGAGCCGCTGCCGGGCGTCTTTCGGCAGAAGCCGCGCTAAGGAGAGCACTGTGAGCGGCACAATCGTCTTTGCGCGAAGAAGCCGCTTCTTGGGCTCCGGCAGCCGGCGAGAGCGGCAGCTTCGGGAAGGTGAAGAAGCAAGCTGTACAACACTGGGATTGTGTGCGCACCTTGCCAACTGATAGAAAACAGTACCTTTGCACTCTCCTGACTTTTCCAATCACAGGAACATTCGATTGGAAGCTGTTTTGGACAACTTTTCTTTTCTTCCTGCCAAACACTTGGCAGACATCCGTGCAACTTCTAGAACACGATGGGAGATGTTTTCTGTGCTGGCACAGTTTTTCCTAGCCAGACATAGTGGAAAAGCGTTTTGCTAAGATGTAGACTACAAAAGACGCGAAAGACGAAGGTAGGATGCTCTCCGGAGGTAAGAGCCGCTGCCGGGCGTCTTTCGGCAGAAGCCGCGCTAAGGAGAGCCCTGTGAGCGGCACAATCGTCTTTGCGCGAAGAAGCCGCTTCTTGGGCTCCGGCAGCCGGCGAGAGCGGCAGCTTCGGGAAGGTGAAGAAGCAAGCTGTACAACACTGGGATTGTGTGCGCACCTTGCCAACTGATAGAAAACAGTACCTTTGCACTCTCCTGACTTTTCCAATCACAGGAACATTCGATTGGAAGCTGTTTTGGACAACTTTTCTTTTCTTCCTGCCAAACACTTGGCAGACATCCGTGCAACTTCTAGAACACGATGGGAGATGTTTTCTGTGCTGGCACAGTTTTTCCTAGCCAGACATAGTGGAAAAGCGTTTTGCTAAGATGTAGACTACAAAAGACGCGAAAGACGAAGGTAGGATGCTCTCCGGAGGTAAGAGCCGCTGCCGGGCGTCTTTCGGCAGAAGCCGCGCTAAGGAGAGCACTGTGAGCGGCACAATCGTCTTTGCGCGAAGAAGCCGCTTCTTGGGCTCCGGCAGCCGGCGAGAGCGGCAGCTTCGGGAAGGTGAAGAAGCAAGCTGTACAACACTGGGATTGTGTGCGCACCTTGCCAACTGATAGAAAACAGTACCTTTGCACTCTCCTGACTTTTCCAATCACAGGAACATTCGATTGGAAGCTGTTTTGGACAACTTTTCTTTTCTTCCTGCCAAACACTTGGCAGACATCCGTGCAACTTCTAGAACACGATGGGAGATGTTTTCTGTGCTGGCACAGTTTTTCCTAGCCAGACATAGTGGAAAAGCGTTTTGCTAAGATGTAGACTACAAAAGACGCGAAAGACGAAGGTAGGATGCTCTCCGGAGGTAAGAGCCGCTGCCGGGCGTCTTTCGGCAGAAGCCGCGCTAAGGAGAGCACTGTGAGCGGCACAATCGTCTTTGCGCGAAGAAGCCGCTTCTTGGGCTCCGGCAGCCGGCGAGAGCGGCAGCTTCGGGAAGGTGAAGAAGCAAGCTGTACAACACTGGGATTGTGTGCGCACCTTGCCAACTGATAGAAAACAGTACCTTTGCACTCTCCTGACTTTTCCAATCACAGGAACATTCGATTGGAAGCTGTTTTGGACAACTTTTCTTTTCTTCCTGCCAAACACTTGGCAGACATCCGTGCAACTTCTAGAACACGATGGGAGATGTTTTCTGTGCTGGCACAGTTTTTCCTAGCCAGACATAGTGGAAAAGCGTTTTGCTAAGATGTAGACTACAAAAGACGCGAAAGACGAAGGTAGGATGCTCTCCGGAGGTAAGAGCCGCTGCCGGGCGTCTTTCGGCAGAAGCCGCGCTAAGGAGAGCACTGTGAGCGGCACAATCGTCTTTGCGCGAAGAAGCCGCTTCTTGGGCTCCGGCAGCCGGCGAGAGCGGCAGCTTCGGGAAGGTGAAGAAGCAAGCTGTACAACACTGGGATTGTGTGCGCACCTTGCCAACTGATAGAAAACAGTACCTTTGCACTCTCCTGACTTTTCCAATCACAGGAACATTCGATTGGAAGCTGTTTTGGACAACTTTTCTTTTCTTCCTGCCAAACACTTGGCAGACATCCGTGCAACTTCTAGAACACGATGGGAGATGTTTTCTGTGCTGGCACAGTTTTTCCTAGCCAGACATAGTGGAAAAGCGTTTTGCTAAGATGTAGACTACAAAAGACGCGAAAGACGAAGGTAGGATGCTCTCCGGAGGTAAGAGCCGCTGCCGGGCGTCTTTCGGCAGAAGCCGCGCTAAGGAGAGCCCTGTGAGCGGCACAATCGTCTTTGCGCGAAGAAGCCGCTTCTTGGGCTCCGGCAGCCGGCGAGAGCGGCAGCTTCGGGAAGGTGAAGAAGCAAGCTGTACAACACTGGGATTGTGTGCGCACCTTGCCAACTGATAGAAAACAGTACCTTTGCACTCTCCTGACTTTTCCAATCACAGGAACATTCGATTGGAAGCTGTTTTGGACAACTTTTCTTTTCTTCCTGCCAAACACTTGGCAGACATCCGTGCAACTTCTAGAACACGATGGGAGATGTTTTCTGTGCTGGCACAGTTTTTCCTAGCCAGACATAGTGGAAAAGCGTTTTGCTAAGATGTAGACTACAAAAGACGCGAAAGACGAAGGTAGGATGCTCTCCGGAGGTAAGAGCCGCTGCCGGGCGTCTTTCGGCAGAAGCCGCGCTAAGGAGAGCCCTGTGAGCGGCACAATCGTCTTTGCGCGAAGAAGCCGCTTCTTGGGCTCCGGCAGCCGGCGAGAGCGGCAGCTTCGGGAAGGTGAAGAAGCAAGCTGTACAACACTGGGATTGTGTGCGCACCTTGCCAACTGATAGAAAACAGTACCTTTGCACTCTCCTGACTTTTCCAATCACAGGAACATTCGATTGGAAGCTGTTTTGGACAACTTTTCTTTTCTTCCTGCCAAACACTTGGCAGACATCCGTGCAACTTCTAGAACACGATGGGAGATGTTTTCTGTGCTGGCACAGTTTTTCCTAGCCAGACATAGTGGAAAAGCGTTTTGCTAAGATGTAGACTACAAAAGACGCGAAAGACGAAGGTAGGATGCTCTCCGGAGGTAAGAGCCGCTGCCGGGCGTCTTTCGGCAGAAGCCGCGCTAAGGAGAGCACTGTGAGCGGCACAATCGTCTTTGCGCGAAGAAGCCGCTTCTTGGGCTCCGGCAGCCGGCGAGAGCGGCAGCTTCGGGAAGGTGAAGAAGCAAGCTGTACAACACTGGGATTGTGTGCGCACCTTGCCAACTGATAGAAAACAGTACCTTTGCACTCTCCTGACTTTTCCAATCACAGGAACATTCGATTGGAAGCTGTTTTGGACAACTTTTCTTTTCTTCCTGCCAAACACTTGGCAGACATCCGTGCAACTTCTAGAACACGATGGGAGATGTTTTCTGTGCTGGCACAGTTTTTCCTAGCCAGACATAGTGGAAAAGCGTTTTGCTAAGATGTAGACTACAAAAGACGCGAAAGACGAAGGTAGGATGCTCTCCGGAGGTAAGAGCCGCTGCCGGGCGTCTTTCGGCAGAAGCCGCGCTAAGGAGAGCACTGTGAGCGGCACAATCGTCTTTGCGCGAAGAAGCCGCTTCTTGGGCTCCGGCAGCCGGCGAGAGCGGCAGCTTCGGGAAGGTGAAGAAGCAAGCTGTACAACACTGGGATTGTGTGCGCACCTTGCCAACTGATAGAAAACAGTACCTTTGCACTCTCCTGACTTTTCCAATCACAGGAACATTCGATTGGAAGCTGTTTTGGACAACTTTTCTTTTCTTCCTGCCAAACACTTGGCAGACATCCGTGCAACTTCTAGAACACGATGGGAGATGTTTTCTGTGCTGGCACAGTTTTTCCTAGCCAGACATAGTGGAAAAGCGTTTTGCTAAGATGTAGACTACAAAAGACGCGAAAGACGAAGGTAGGATGCTCTCCGGAGGTAAGAGCCGCTGCCGGGCGTCTTTCGGCAGAAGCCGCGCTAAGGAGAGCCCTGTGAGCGGCACAATCGTCTTTGCGCGAAGAAGGCGCTTCTTGGGCTCCGGCAGCCGGCGAGAGCGGCAGCTTCGGGAAGGTGAAGAAGCAAGCTGTACAACACTGGGATTGTGTGCGCACCTTGCCAACTGATAGAAAACAGTACCTTTGCACTCTCCTGACTTTTCCAATCACAGGAACATTCGATTGGAAGCTGTTTTGGACAACTTTTCTTTTCTTCCTGCCAAACACTTGGCAGACATCCGTGCAACTTCTAGAACACGATGGGAGATGTTTTCTGTGCTGGCACAGTTTTTCCTAGCCAGACATAGTGGAGAAGCTTTTTGCCGAGGTGTAGATGAGAAGAGGAGCTAAAGACGAAGGTAGGATGCTCTCCGGAGGTAAGAGCCGCTGCCGGGCGTCTTTCGGCAGAAGCCGCGCTAAGGAGAGCCCTGTGAGCGGCACAATCGTCTTTGCGCGAAGAAGCCGCTTCTTGGGCTCCGGCAGCCGGCGAGAGCGGCAGCTTCGGGAAGGTGAAGAAGCAAGCTGTACAACACTGGGATTGTGTGCGCACCTTGCCAACTGATAGAAAACAGTACCTTTGCACTCTCCTGACTTTTCCAATCACAGGAACATTCGATTGGAAGCTGTTTTGGACAACTTTTCTTTTCTTCCTGCCAAACACTTGGCAGACATCCGTGCAACTTCTAGAACACGATGGGAGATGTTTTCTGTGCTGGCACAGTTTTTCCTAGCCAGACATAGTGGAAAAGCGTTTTGCTAAGATGTAGACTACAAAAGACGAGAAAGACGAAGGTAGGATGCTCTCCGGAGGTAAGAGCCGCTGCCGGGCGTCTTTCGGCAGAAGCCGCGCTAAGGAGAGCCCTGTGAGCGGCACAATCGTCTTTGCGCGAAGAAGCCGCTTCTTGGGCTCCGGCAGCCGGCGAGAGCGGCAGCTTCGGGAAGGTGAAGAAGCAAGCTGTACAACACTGGGATTGTGTGCGCACCTTGCCAACTGATAGAAAACAGTATCTTTGCACTCTCCTGACTTTTCCAATCACAGGAACATTCGATTGGAAGCTGTTTTGGACAACTTTTCTTTTCTTCCTGCCAAACACTTGGCAGACATCCGTGCAACTTCTAGAACACGATGGGAGATGTTTTCTGTGCTGGCACAGTTTTTCCTAGCCAGACATAGTGGAAAAGCGTTTTGCTAAGATGTAGACTACAAAAGACGCGAAAGACGAAGGTAGGATGCTCTCCGGAGGTAAGAGCCGCTGCCGGGCGTCTTTCGGCAGAAGCCGCGCTAAGGAGAGCACTGTGAGCGGCACAATCGTCTTTGCGCGAAGAAGCCGCTTCTTGGGCTCCGGCAGCCGGCGAGAGCGGCAGCTTCGGGAAGGTGAAGAAGCAAGCTGTACAACACTGGGATTGTGTGCGCACCTTGCCAACTGATAGAAAACAGTACCTTTGCACTCTCCTGACTTTTCCAATCACAGGAACATTCGATTGGAAGCTGTTTTGGACAACTTTTCTTTTCTTCCTGCCAAACACTTGGCAGACATCCGTGCAACTTCTAGAACACGATGGGAGATGTTTTCTGTGCTGGCACAGTTTTTCCTAGCCAGACATAGTGGAAAAGCTTTTTGCCGAGGTGTAGATGAGAAGAGGAGCTAAAGACGAAGGTAGGATGCTCTCCGGAGGTAAGAGCCGCTGCCGGGCGTCTTTCGGCAGAAGCCGCGCTAAGGAGAGCCCTGTGAGCGGCACAATCGTCTTTGCGCGAAGAAGCCGCTTCTTGGGCTCCGGCAGCCGGCGAGAGCGGCAGCTTCGGGAAGGTGAAGAAGCAAGCTGTACAACACTGGGATTGTGTGCGCACCTTGCCAACTGATAGAAAACAGTACCTTTGCACTCTCCTGACTTTTCCAATCACAGGAACATTCGATTGGAAGCTGTTTTGGACAACTTTTCTTTTCTTCCTGCCAAACACTTGGCAGACATCCGTGCAACTTCTAGAACACGATGGGAGATGTTTTCTGTGCTGGCACAGTTTTTCCTAGCCAGACATAGTGGAAAAGCGTTTTGCTAAGATGTAGACTACAAAAGACGCGAAAGACGAAGGTAGGATGCTCTCCGGAGGTAAGAGCCGCTGCCGGGCGTCTTTCGGCAGAAGCCGCGCTAAGGAGAGCCCTGTGAGCGGCACAATCGTCTTTGCGCGAAGAAGCCGCTTCTTGGGCTCCGGCAGCCGGCGAGAGCGGCAGCTTCGGGAAGGTGAAGAAGCAAGCTGTACAACACTGGGATTGTGTGCGCACCTTGCCAACTGATAGAAAACAGTACCTTTGCACTCTCCTGACTTTTCCAATCACAGGAACATTCGATTGGAAGCTGTTTTGGACAACTTTTCTTTTCTTCCTGCCAAACACTTGGCAGACATCCGTGCAACTTCTAGAACACGATGGGAGATGTTTTCTGTGCTGGCACAGTTTTTCCTAGCCAGACATAGTGGAAAAGCGTTTTGCTAAGATGTAGACTACAAAAGACGCGAAAGACGAAGGTAGGATGCTCTCCGGAGGTAAGAGCCGCTGCCGGGCGTCTTTCGGCAGAAGCCGCGCTAAGGAGAGCACTGTGAGCGGCACAATCGTCTTTGCGCGAAGAAGCCGCTTCTTGGGCTCCGGCAGCCGGCGAGAGCGGCAGCTTCGGGAAGGTGAAGAAGCAAGCTGTACAACACTGGGATTGTGTGCGCACCTTGCCAACTGATAGAAAACAGTACCTTTGCACTCTCCTGACTTTTCCAATCACAGGAACATTCGATTGGAAGCTGTTTTGGACAACTTTTCTTTTCTTCCTGCCAAACACTTGGCAGACATCCGTGCAACTTCTAGAACACGATGGGAGATGTTTTCTGTGCTGGCACAGTTTTTCCTAGCCAGACATAGTGGAAAAGCGTTTTGCTAAGATGTAGACTACAAAAGACGAGAAAGACGAAGGTAGGATGCTCTCCGGAGGTAAGAGCCGCTGCCGGGCGTCTTTCGGCAGAAGCCGCGCTAAGGAGAGCCCTGTGAGCGGCACAATCGTCTTTGCGCGAAGAAGCCGCTTCTTGGGCTCCGGCAGCCGGCGAGAGCGGCAGCTTCGGGAAGGTGAAGAAGCAAGCTGTACAACACTGGGATTGTGTGCGCACCTTGCCAACTGATAGAAAACAGTATCTTTGCACTCTCCTGACTTTTCCAATCACAGGAACATTCGATTGGAAGCTGTTTTGGACAACTTTTCTTTTCTTCCTGCCAAACACTTGGCAGACATCCGTGCAACTTCTAGAACACGATGGGAGATGTTTTCTGTGCTGGCACAGTTTTTCCTAGCCAGACATAGTGGAAAAGCGTTTTGCTAAGATGTAGACTACAAAAGACGCGAAAGACGAAGGTAGGATGCTCTCCGGAGGTAAGAGCCGCTGCCGGGCGTCTTTCGGCAGAAGCCGCGCTAAGGAGAGCACTGTGAGCGGCACAATCGTCTTTGCGCGAAGAAGCCGCTTCTTGGGCTCCGGCAGCCGGCGAGAGCGGCAGCTTCGGGAAGGTGAAGAAGCAAGCTGTACAACACTGGGATTGTGTGCGCACCTTGCCAACTGATAGAAAACAGTACCTTTGCACTCTCCTGACTTTTCCAATCACAGGAACATTCGATTGGAAGCTGTTTTGGACAACTTTTCTTTTCTTCCTCCCAAACACTTGGCAGACATCCGTGCAACTTCTAGAACACGATGGGAGATGTTTTCTGTGCTGGCACAGTTTTTCCTAGCCAGACATAGTGGAAAAGCTTTTTGCCGAGGTGTAGATGAGAAGAGGAGCTAAAGACGAAGGTAGGATGCTCTCCGGAGGTAAGAGCCGCTGCCGGGCGTCTTTCGGCAGAAGCCGCGCTAAGGAGAGCCCTGTGAGCGGCACAATCGTCTTTGCGCGAAGAAGCCGCTTCTTGGGCTCCGGCAGCCGGCGAGAGCGGCAGCTTCGGGAAGGTGAAGAAGCAAGCTGTACAACACTGGGATTGTGTGCGCACCTTGCCAACTGATAGAAAACAGTACCTTTGCACTCTCCTGACTTTTCCAATCACAGGAACATTCGATTGGAAGCTGTTTTGGACAACTTTTCTTTTCTTCCTGCCAAACACTTGGCAGACATCCGTGCAACTTCTAGAACACGATGGGAGATGTTTTCTGTGCTGGCACAGTTTTTCCTAGCCAGACATAGTGGAAAAGCGTTTTGCTAAGATGTAGACTACAAAAGACGCGAAAGACGAAGGTAGGATGCTCTCCGGAGGTAAGAGCCGCTGCCGGGCGTCTTTCGGCAGAAGCCGCGCTAAGGAGAGCACTGTGAGCGGCACAATCGTCTTTGCGCGAAGAAGCCGCTTCTTGGGCTCCGGCAGCCGGCGAGAGCGGCAGCTTCGGGAAGGTGAAGAAGCAAGCTGTACAACACTGGGATTGTGTGCGCACCTTGCCAACTGATAGAAAACAGTACCTTTGCACTCTCCTGACTTTTCCAATCACAGGAACATTCGATTGGAAGCTGTTTTGGACAACTTTTCTTCCTGCCAAACACTTGGCAGACATCCGTGCAACTTCTAGAACACGATGGGAGATGTTTTCTGTGCTGGCACAGTTTTTCCTAGCCAGACATAGTGGAAAAGCGTTTTGCCGAGGTGTAGATGAGAAGAGGAGCTAAAGACGAAGGTAGGATGCTCTCCGGAGGTAAGAGCCGCTGCCGGGCGTCTTTCGGCAGAAGCCGCGCTAAGGAGAGCCCTGTGAGCGGCACAATCGTCTTTGCGCGAAGAAGCCGCTTCTTGGGCTCCGGCAGCCGGCGAGAGCGGCAGCTTCGGGAAGGTGAAGAAGCAAGCTGTACAACACTGGGATTGTGTGCGCACCTTGCCAACTGATAGAAAACAGTACCTTTGCACTCTCCTGACTTTTCCAATCACAGGAACATTCGATTGGAAGCTGTTTTGGACAACTTTTCTTTTCTTCCTGCCAAACACTTGGCAGACATCCGTGCAACTTCTAGAACACGATGGGAGATGTTTTCTGTGCTGGCACAGTTTTTCCTAGCCAGACATAGTGGAAAAGCGTTTTGCTAAGATGTAGACTACAAAAGACGCGAAAGACGAAGGTAGGATGCTCTCCGGAGGTAAGAGCCGCTGCCGGGCGTCTTTCGGCAGAAGCCGCGCTAAGGAGAGCCCTGTGAGCGGCACAATCGTCTTTGCGCGAAGAAGCCGCTTCTTGGGCTCCGGCAGCCGGCGAGAGCGGCAGCTTCGGGAAGGTGAAGAAGCAAGCTGTACAACACTGGGATTGTGTGCGCACCTTGCCAACTGATAGAAAACAGTACCTTTGCACTCTCCTGACTTTTCCAATCACAGGAACATTCGATTGGAAGCTGTTTTGGACAACTTTTCTTTTCTTCCTGCCAAACACTTGGCAGACATCCGTGCAACTTCTAGAACACGATGGGAGATGTTTTCTGTGCTGGCACAGTTTTTCCTAGCCAGACATAGTGGAAAAGCGTTTTGCTAAGATGTAGACTACAAAAGACGCGAAAGACGAAGGTAGGATGCTCTCCGGAGGTAAGAGCCGCTGCCGGGCGTCTTTCGGCAGAAGCCGCGCTAAGGAGAGCACTGTGAGCGGCACAATCGTCTTTGCGCGAAGAAGCCGCTTCTTGGGCTCCGGCAGCCGGCGAGAGCGGCAGCTTCGGGAAGGTGAAGAAGCAAGCTGTACAACACTGGGATTGTGTGCGCACCTTGCCAACTGATAGAAAACAGTACCTTTGCACTCTCCTGACTTTTCCAATCACAGGAACATTCGATTGGAAGCTGTTTTGGACAACTTTTCTTTTCTTCCTGCCAAACACTTGGCAGACATCCGTGCAACTTCTAGAACACGATGGGAGATGTTTTCTGTGCTGGCACAGTTTTTCCTAGCCAGACATAGTGGAAAAGCGTTTTGCTAAGATGTAGACTACAAAAGACGCGAAAGACGAAGGTAGGATGCTCTCCGGAGGTAAGAGCCGCTGCCGGGCGTCTTTCGGCAGAAGCCGCGCTAAGGAGAGCACTGTGAGCGGCACAATCGTCTTTGCGCGAAGAAGCCGCTTCTTGGGCTCCGGCAGCCGGCGAGAGCGGCAGCTTCGGGAAGGTGAAGAAGCAAGCTGTACAACACTGGGATTGTGTGCGCACCTTGCCAACTGATAGAAAACAGTACCTTTGCACTCTCCTGACTTTTCCAATCACAGGAACATTCGATTGGAAGCTGTTTTGGACAACTTTTCTTTTCTTCCTGCCAAACACTTGGCAGACATCCGTGCAACTTCTAGAACACGATGGGAGATGTTTTCTGTGCTGGCACAGTTTTTCCTAGCCAGACATAGTGGAAAAGCGTTTTGCTAAGATGTAGACTACAAAAGACGCGAAAGACGAAGGTAGGATGCTCTCCGGAGGTAAGAGCCGCTGCCGGGCGTCTTTCGGCAGAAGCCGCGCTAAGGAGAGCCCTGTGAGCGGCACAATCGTCTTTGCGCGAAGAAGGCGCTTCTTGGGCTCCGGCAGCCGGCGAGAGCGGCAGCTTCGGGAAGGTGAAGAAGCAAGCTGTACAACACTGGGATTGTGTGCGCACCTTGCCAACTGATAGAAAACAGTACCTTTGCACTCTCCTGACTTTTCCAATCACAGGAACATTCGATTGGAAGCTGTTTTGGACAACTTTTCTTTTCTTCCTGCCAAACACTTGGCAGACATCCGTGCAACTTCTAGAACACGATGGGAGATGTTTTCTGTGCTGGCACAGTTTTTCCTAGCCAGACATAGTGGAGAAGCTTTTTGCCGAGGTGTAGATGAGAAGAGGAGCTAAAGACGAAGGTAGGATGCTCTCCGGAGGTAAGAGCCGCTGCCGGGCGTCTTTCGGCAGAAGCCGCGCTAAGGAGAGCCCTGTGAGCGGCACAATCGTCTTTGCGCGAAGAAGCCGCTTCTTGGGCTCCGGCAGCCGGCGAGAGCGGCAGCTTCGGGAAGGTGAAGAAGCAAGCTGTACAACACTGGGATTGTGTGCGCACCTTGCCAACTGATAGAAAACAGTACCTTTGCACTCTCCTGACTTTTCCAATCACAGGAACATTCGATTGGAAGCTGTTTTGGACAACTTTTCTTTTCTTCCTGCCAAACACTTGGCAGACATCCGTGCAACTTCTAGAACACGATGGGAGATGTTTTCTGTGCTGGCACAGTTTTTCCTAGCCAGACATAGTGGAAAAGCGTTTTGCTAAGATGTAGACTACAAAAGACGAGAAAGACGAAGGTAGGATGCTCTCCGGAGGTAAGAGCCGCTGCCGGGCGTCTTTCGGCAGAAGCCGCGCTAAGGAGAGCCCTGTGAGCGGCACAATCGTCTTTGCGCGAAGAAGCCGCTTCTTGGGCTCCGGCAGCCGGCGAGAGCGGCAGCTTCGGGAAGGTGAAGAAGCAAGCTGTACAACACTGGGATTGTGTGCGCACCTTGCCAACTGATAGAAAACAGTATCTTTGCACTCTCCTGACTTTTCCAATCACAGGAACATTCGATTGGAAGCTGTTTTGGACAACTTTTCTTTTCTTCCTGCCAAACACTTGGCAGACATCCGTGCAACTTCTAGAACACGATGGGAGATGTTTTCTGTGCTGGCACAGTTTTTCCTAGCCAGACATAGTGGAAAAGCGTTTTGCTAAGATGTAGACTACAAAAGACGCGAAAGACGAAGGTAGGATGCTCTCCGGAGGTAAGAGCCGCTGCCGGGCGTCTTTCGGCAGAAGCCGCGCTAAGGAGAGCACTGTGAGCGGCACAATCGTCTTTGCGCGAAGAAGCCGCTTCTTGGGCTCCGGCAGCCGGCGAGAGCGGCAGCTTCGGGAAGGTGAAGAAGCAAGCTGTACAACACTGGGATTGTGTGCGCACCTTGCCAACTGATAGAAAACAGTACCTTTGCACTCTCCTGACTTTTCCAATCACAGGAACATTCGATTGGAAGCTGTTTTGGACAACTTTTCTTTTCTTCCTGCCAAACACTTGGCAGACATCCGTGCAACTTCTAGAACACGATGGGAGATGTTTTCTGTGCTGGCACAGTTTTTCCTAGCCAGACATAGTGGAAAAGCTTTTTGCCGAGGTGTAGATGAGAAGAGGAGCTAAAGACGAAGGTAGGATGCTCTCCGGAGGTAAGAGCCGCTGCCGGGCGTCTTTCGGCAGAAGCCGCGCTAAGGAGAGCCCTGTGAGCGGCACAATCGTCTTTGCGCGAAGAAGCCGCTTCTTGGGCTCCGGCAGCCGGCGAGAGCGGCAGCTTCGGGAAGGTGAAGAAGCAAGCTGTACAACACTGGGATTGTGTGCGCACCTTGCCAACTGATAGAAAACAGTACCTTTGCACTCTCCTGACTTTTCCAATCACAGGAACATTCGATTGGAAGCTGTTTTGGACAACTTTTCTTTTCTTCCTGCCAAACACTTGGCAGACATCCGTGCAACTTCTAGAACACGATGGGAGATGTTTTCTGTGCTGGCACAGTTTTTCCTAGCCAGACATAGTGGAAAAGCGTTTTGCTAAGATGTAGACTACAAAAGACGCGAAAGACGAAGGTAGGATGCTCTCCGGAGGTAAGAGCCGCTGCCGGGCGTCTTTCGGCAGAAGCCGCGCTAAGGAGAGCCCTGTGAGCGGCACAATCGTCTTTGCGCGAAGAAGCCGCTTCTTGGGCTCCGGCAGCCGGCGAGAGCGGCAGCTTCGGGAAGGTGAAGAAGCAAGCTGTACAACACTGGGATTGTGTGCGCACCTTGCCAACTGATAGAAAACAGTACCTTTGCACTCTCCTGACTTTTCCAATCACAGGAACATTCGATTGGAAGCTGTTTTGGACAACTTTTCTTTTCTTCCTGCCAAACACTTGGCAGACATCCGTGCAACTTCTAGAACACGATGGGAGATGTTTTCTGTGCTGGCACAGTTTTTCCTAGCCAGACATAGTGGAAAAGCGTTTTGCTAAGATGTAGACTACAAAAGACGCGAAAGACGAAGGTAGGATGCTCTCCGGAGGTAAGAGCCGCTGCCGGGCGTCTTTCGGCAGAAGCCGCGCTAAGGAGAGCCCTGTGAGCGGCACAATCGTCTTTGCGCGAAGAAGCCGCTTCTTGGGCTCCGGCAGCCGGCGAGAGCGGCAGCTTCGGGAAGGTGAAGAAGCAAGCTGTACAACACTGGGATTGTGTGCGCACCTTGCCAACTGATAGAAAACAGTACCTTTGCACTCTCCTGACTTTTCCAATCACAGGAACATTCGATTGGAAGCTGTTTTGGACAACTTTTCTTTTCTTCCTGCCAAACACTTGGCAGACATCCGTGCAACTTCTAGAACACGATGGGAGATGTTTTCTGTGCTGGCACAGTTTTTCCTAGCCAGACATAGTGGAAAAGCGTTTTGCTAAGATGTAGACTACAAAAGACGAGAAAGACGAAGGTAGGATGCTCTCCGGAGGTAAGAGCCGCTGCCGGGCGTCTTTCGGCAGAAGCCGCGCTAAGGAGAGCCCTGTGAGCGGCACAATCGTCTTTGCGCGAAGAAGCCGCTTCTTGGGCTCCGGCAGCCGGCGAGAGCGGCAGCTTCGGGAAGGTGAAGAAGCAAGCTGTACAACACTGGGATTGTGTGCGCACCTTGCCAACTGATAGAAAACAGTATCTTTGCACTCTCCTGACTTTTCCAATCACAGGAACATTCGATTGGAAGCTGTTTTGGACAACTTTTCTTTTCTTCCTGCCAAACACTTGGCAGACATCCGTGCAACTTCTAGAACACGATGGGAGATGTTTTCTGTGCTGGCACAGTTTTTCCTAGCCAGACATAGTGGAAAAGCGTTTTGCTAAGATGTAGACTACAAAAGACGCGAAAGACGAAGGTAGGATGCTCTCCGGAGGTAAGAGCCGCTGCCGGGCGTCTTTCGGCAGAAGCCGCGCTAAGGAGAGCACTGTGAGCGGCACAATCGTCTTTGCGCGAAGAAGCCGCTTCTTGGGCTCCGGCAGCCGGCGAGAGCGGCAGCTTCGGGAAGGTGAAGAAGCAAGCTGTACAACACTGGGATTGTGTGCGCACCTTGCCAACTGATAGAAAACAGTACCTTTGCACTCTCCTGACTTTTCCAATCACAGGAACATTCGATTGGAAGCTGTTTTGGACAACTTTTCTTTTCTTCCTCCCAAACACTTGGCAGACATCCGTGCAACTTCTAGAACACGATGGGAGATGTTTTCTGTGCTGGCACAGTTTTTCCTAGCCAGACATAGTGGAAAAGCTTTTTGCCGAGGTGTAGATGAGAAGAGGAGCTAAAGACGAAGGTAGGATGCTCTCCGGAGGTAAGAGCCGCTGCCGGGCGTCTTTCGGCAGAAGCCGCGCTAAGGAGAGCCCTGTGAGCGGCACAATCGTCTTTGCGCGAAGAAGCCGCTTCTTGGGCTCCGGCAGCCGGCGAGAGCGGCAGCTTCGGGAAGGTGAAGAAGCAAGCTGTACAACACTGGGATTGTGTGCGCACCTTGCCAACTGATAGAAAACAGTACCTTTGCACTCTCCTGACTTTTCCAATCACAGGAACATTCGATTGGAAGCTGTTTTGGACAACTTTTCTTTTCTTCCTGCCAAACACTTGGCAGACATCCGTGCAACTTCTAGAACACGATGGGAGATGTTTTCTGTGCTGGCACAGTTTTTCCTAGCCAGACATAGTGGAAAAGCGTTTTGCTAAGATGTAGACTACAAAAGACGCGAAAGACGAAGGTAGGATGCTCTCCGGAGGTAAGAGCCGCTGCCGGGCGTCTTTCGGCAGAAGCCGCGCTAAGGAGAGCACTGTGAGCGGCACAATCGTCTTTGCGCGAAGAAGCCGCTTCTTGGGCTCCGGCAGCCGGCGAGAGCGGCAGCTTCGGGAAGGTGAAGAAGCAAGCTGTACAACACTGGGATTGTGTGCGCACCTTGCCAACTGATAGAAAACAGTACCTTTGCACTCTCCTGACTTTTCCAATCACAGGAACATTCGATTGGAAGCTGTTTTGGACAACTTTTCTTCCTGCCAAACACTTGGCAGACATCCGTGCAACTTCTAGAACACGATGGGAGATGTTTTCTGTGCTGGCACAGTTTTTCCTAGCCAGACATAGTGGAAAAGCGTTTTGCCGAGGTGTAGATGAGAAGAGGAGCTAAAGACGAAGGTAGGATGCTCTCCGGAGGTAAGAGCCGCTGCCGGGCGTCTTTCGGCAGAAGCCGCGCTAAGGAGAGCCCTGTGAGCGGCACAATCGTCTTTGCGCGAAGAAGCCGCTTCTTGGGCTCCGGCAGCCGGCGAGAGCGGCAGCTTCGGGAAGGTGAAGAAGCAAGCTGTACAACACTGGGATTGTGTGCGCACCTTGCCAACTGATAGAAAACAGTACCTTTGCACTCTCCTGACTTTTCCAATCACAGGAACATTCGATTGGAAGCTGTTTTGGACAACTTTTCTTTTCTTCCTGCCAAACACTTGGCAGACATCCGTGCAACTTCTAGAACACGATGGGAGATGTTTTCTGTGCTGGCACAGTTTTTCCTAGCCAGACATAGTGGAAAAGCGTTTTGCTAAGATGTAGACGACAAGAGAGGCTAAAGAGTGGATGTTAGCAAATGACACCCATCTTCAAAAAAGGCAATTAAGAGGACTCGCCATAGTACAAACCAGCCAGCCTCTTTTTTATCCCCAGGAAGTTGATGAAGCAGCTCTTCCTGGAAATCCTTGCCAGGCACATGACAGATGACCAAATAATGTAGTTAGCATGATTTTTCAGGGGAATTTCATGCTGAACATCACTTTAAACTCCTCTGATGAATCAACTTGACTGGTAGATGAAGGGAATATTATCTGCCTGGGCTTCAGGGAGGTTTTTGACATACCTCTACATGGCATCACACATACATATGGAAGCAATAGTGCAAAGGGGAGGGAATCAGTGTCTTTTCAGTGATGCTGAGGGAAAAGACAAGAGGCAGTGGGCACACACTGAAATACAGGAGATTGCCTTTGAACATCAGTAAATGTTTCTTTACTGTCAGGGTGACTGAACCACGGCACAGACTGCCCAGAAAGATTGTGGAGCCTGGATCTTTGAAGACATTAAAAGTACACCCAGATAGAATCCTGGGCAAGAGGCTCTAGGTATCCTGGTTTAGGCAGGGGGGTTGGGCCTGGTTAGCCCCACCAACCCCTTCCACTCTCTTTCATTCTGTGCTAGTGAATTCTCTTCAAGATGCATTTCAAAGCACTGGCATGACAAAGTTCTGTGCAGACAGAGATCCAAATGGACATGGCATCTAAGTTCCTTAAGCAGTGTTGAAGAAGAATGTAAAACTCTGGCACAAGTGTCTCTTCCCTAACTGAATCCCTTTCATGGGAAAATTCCCAGCTCTAGAAAGATCTTCTGATACGCATGCTTAAGACTGACACTGGCTGAGCAAATTTCTCCCTATGTATATCTAAGACCAGTTAGGATCTTCACCCAAAGTGCTGTCAACATAGTCACAGAATGCCTATTGTTAAGAAGTGACAGCTTCCATCAGAATGGCAGCTATTGGTCCACAAAATGGATTAATGGATGGGAATTATCTACGTGGGTTAAAAACAAAAATAAAGAGTTGGTCTTTATTTATCAATTTCATGGCAATATTGATAAGGGAAGAAAAAGATCTAAGTCCTTGACTTTCTGGACTCGAGGAAAGATTTTAAAAATTCCTTGTAAAAATGTATGATCACAATCAGACTATTGAAACCATTTTAGTTGGGAACAAAGTTCCAAAATTGTCTAGATAGTGGCAAAGAAGCCAAGAAAATAGGAAAGAAACAAAAAGAGAGCAAAAGAGTCAGCTTCAGTGTACAAGCTCGTTCTAGAAGTAGTCTGCTGGGAAAAGGAACCCCCAGCTAAATTTCCAATGTATTCCTGCGCTTGATTCAGTAACTGGTCAATGTAAAAAACAATCCTTTTGTACAACTTCTTCCAGCAACAAAAACTCCAACAGGTTGACACTACCATCATGCCTGTTCCAGACATATTTAAAAGAGAAATGATGATTTTCTTGAAAACCTACTTACATAAAAGTTGCAAGATGGTGGAGGGATTCCCACATCCTCCTTCCTCCATCTGGCTTGAAAGTATATTTGATAAAATATGCAACAAAGCACATGATTTATAAGGGAGAGTCAAATGGATGATTTGGGAATCGATCTCTTGTTGATAGTAAACTTCATATCCACTCGGTGTGACCTTTTTAAAACAAAATGTGGAGCTGAGGCATGAATCTGCCACAACAATTGTAAAGCAAACATACACACTCCCCTTCATATGCCCCCCCCTCCACACACACCTAGGCACACACAGAGATCAGCATAGCAGATCATGAACACCTTGGAAAAGACTGAAATGCTAAATGCCTCTCTTGATGGGCAAAAGAGCTGGTGCAGTAATTCAAATGCCTGGTACAAAAATTCTGTTTAATATTTAGCTCCTATTTAAAACACAGCTTTTCATTTCATTCTATTTACAGAATATTTTCATTTCATTTGTTTCTTTAAAATTACTTAGTTCTCACCTGTTGTATGTCTAGGAATATTTTCTTCCAAAAATAGAAAAAAATAGATGATATCTTTTCAGCAGAAAACATTGGTTGATACAATTTTAAACCATCATGATATGGAAGAATTCTTCTGTCCCTCTCGAAGGTGGAAGAAGCATTTGGATCACAGATCATCTACAATGAAATACTTGACATGTTTAAGATGCTTTCAATCAATTTTGATTGTCAATTGCTTATTTGTTGTAAACAGTAATTTTTCAGTGAAGGGAAAGTGTGTGTGGTATATCTACATGATATGTTCAAAGGCAGTTCCTACTAATGGCCAGGCTGAATTCCAGTAAATAATGTCCCGAATGATATTTTGCCGCCTTCTTTGGCACTTCATGAAATCTTACCCCGATGAAGTGCTGAAACACAGAGATTTTCTCTTAGAGAGTGTCTCATGTTGTAACCTATCCCATGGATTTTATGCTGTAATTCTTATCTCTTTTAAAATTTACTATCTTCTGTACAGTTTTCATGAAACTTTCTGTTACAGTAGTGAATAGCACAGATAAATGTCATTTTGTACAACTTTGAATTTACCCCAAGAGCTGAGAGAAAACTTGATCCTATACTTCAATCCGAGTTTCTTCTATAGTCCAACTTTGTTTCTCTACCATCAAGCTTCTCCTTTGTTGCTGCTCCAAGCCCCGTCCAAGGTGACCTTGAATACTTTCAGGGATGGGACACCCACAACTTCTCTGGGCAACCTGTTCCAGTGTTCCAGCACTCCCACAGTAAAAAAGGCCTTCCTTTCATCTAATATGTGTAGGAAATCATAAATCTAGGCATAGAAGCTTGGAGTGCAAATTTGAAATTCTTTGGATTTGAAGCACATTTTATATGAATACTGACTTACAGATGACTAAAAGATGTTGATGGGCATTTGAGCTGACAAGTTTTGAAAAAGTGCACGGAAATTAAAATTGAAACCACTAAAATTAAAAACTCCTTGCCATTTTCTTTTTCCTCTCCTATTCAAAATTGCATATGTCAGATATCAGTGCTTCATGCAAACCTCTCAGATGCTCTCAGAGAAAAAGCTTTTCTTTCAGACTAAGTTGCGGTTGACGTAGAACACTAGCAGGAGTGAAAGATTTTCTGGGCATCGGGGCAGCCCGTTCTCCTTGGATTTGTGTGCAGAATGCATTTTATCCAAACTGGAAAATAGATCCCAGCTCTGTTCTATTCATCATCCTTACTTCATCAGGCCAGAAGATTCTGTGAAAAGTAGCCTGTGGACCTTGAAGACAGCGCATGTGAACCAGATGAGAGGTGATAGAGAAGTTGAGGGAGAGAAGAAAGAGCATGAGGCTGAAACCAGAAAGTATTTCTCCACGTGATCATGGAAGATTGCAGGAGCCACTTGGTACTATCAAACCAGCCCAACTTGGCACTTGTGCCACCTTGGGTCTGGGAGCCATGTTGCATATCGTGCATTTTAAGGAGCCAGCGGGCCACACCCAGCCATATGCCCCCAAACACAAACCAAGGCCCTTTTCTCTGGCAAACAAAACTCAACTGCCCCTCTTCTGGATGGCAGATTGCAGGAACCACTTGGTACTATCAAACCAGCCCAACTTGGCACTGGTGCCACCATGGGTCTGGTCACCATCCTGCCTATTGTAGCTTTTCAGGAGCCAGCCGGTCACTCTCAGCCATAGGCCCCCAAACACAAACCTCGGCCCGTTTCCCTGGCAAACAAAAGTAAGCTGCCCCGCTTCTGCATGGCAGATTGCAGGAGCTACTTAGTACTATCAAATCAGCCCGACTTGGCACAGGTGCCACCTTGGATCTGGGAACCATCCTGTGTATCGTGGATTTTCAGGGGCCAGCCGGCCACTCTCAGCCATATGCCCCCAAAAACAAACCACGGACCTTTTCTCTGGCAAACAAAAATCAGCTGCCCCACTTCTGGATGGCAGATTGCAGGAGCCACTTGGGACTATCACACCAGCACAACATGGCACTGCTGCCACCTTGGATCTGGGAACAATCCTGCGTATCGTACATATTCAGGAACCAGCCGAACACTCCCAGCCACAGGCCCCCAAACACAAACAACGGCCCTTTTCTCTGGCAAACAAAACTCAACTGCCCCTCTTCTGGATGGCAAATTGCAGGACGCACTTGGTACTACAAAAAGAGCCCGACTTGGCAGTGGTGCCACCTTGGCTCTGGGAACCATCCTGCGTATCGAGCATTTTAAGGAGCCAGCCGGCAATTCCCAGCCGTATGCCCCAAAAAGAAACCATGGACCTTTTCTCTGGCAAAAAAAACTCAGCTGTCCCGCTTCTGGATGGCAGATTGCAGGAGTTACTTTGAACCATACAACCAGCCTTACTTGGCACTGGTGCCACCTTGGATCTGGGAACCATCCTGCCTATCGTTGATTTTCAGGGGCCAGCCGGCCACTCTCAGCCATAGGCCCCCAAACACAAACCACAGCCCTTTTCTCTAGCAAACAAAATTCAACTGCCCCGCTTCTGGATGGCAAATTGCAGGAGCCACTGGGTACTACAAAAACAGCCTGACTTGGCACTGGTGCCACCTTGCGTCTGGTTACCATGCGGCGTATCGTGCATTTTAAGGAGCCAGGTGGCCACTCCCAGCCATATGCCCCCAAACACAACCCACGGCCCTTTTCTCTGGCAAACAAAACTCAGCTGCCCCGCTTCTGGATGGCAGATTGCAGGAGACACTTGGTACTATCAAACCAGCCCGACTTGGCACTGGTGCCACCTTGGGTCTGGGAACCATCCTGCGTATTGTGGATTGTCAGGAGACAGCCAACCACTCTCGGCCACAGAGCCCAATCAAAAACAAAGGTCCGTTTCCCTGGCAAAAAAAACTCAGCTGCCCCGCTTCTGGATGGGAGATTGCAGGAGGCACTTGACACTGTCAAACGAGCCCCACTTGGCACTGGTGCCACCTTGGGTCTGGGAACCATGCTGCGTATCGTGGATTTTCAGGAGCCAGCCGGCCACTCCCAGCCACAGGCCCCCAAACACAAACCACAGCCTTTTTCTCTGGCAAACAAAACTCAGCTGCCCCGCTTCTGGATGGCAGATTGCAGGAGCCACTTGGTACTATCAAACCAGCCCGACTTGGCACTGGTGCCACCTTGGGTCTGGGAACCATCCTGCCTATCGTGGATTTTAAGGAGCCAGCCGGCTACTCCCAGCCACAGGCCCCCAACAAAAACCACGGCCCTTTTTTCTCGCAAACAAAACTTAGCTGCCTCACTTCTGGATGGCAGATTGCAGGAGCCACTTGGTGTAATCAAACCAGCCCGACTTGGCACTGGTGCCACCTTGGGTCTGGGAACCATCCTGCGTATCGTGGATTCTAAGGAGCCAGCCGGCCACTCCCAGCCACAGGCCCCCAAACAAAATCAACGGCGCTGTTCCCTGGAAAACAAAACACGCCTGCCAACTTTTTGATGGAGTTTGCAGGAGCCACTTGGTACTATCAAACCAGCCCGACTTGGCACTGGTGCCACCTTGGGTCTGGGAACCATCCTGCGTATCGTGGATTCTAAGGAGCCAGCCGGCCACTCCTAGCCACAGGCCCCCAAACAAAAACCTAGGCCTATTTCTCTGGCAAACAAAAGTAAGCTGCCCTGCTTCTGGATGGCAGATTGCAGGAGACACTTGGTACTATCAAACCAGCCCAACTTGGCACTGGTGCCACCTTGGATCTGGGAACCATGCTCTGTATCGTGGATATTCAGGGGCCAGCCGGCCACTCTCAGCCATATGCCCCCAAAAACAAACCACGGACCTTTTCTCTGGCAAACAAAAATCAGCTGCCCCACTTCTGGATGGCAGATTGCAGGAGCCACTTGGGACTATCACACCAGCACAACATGGCACTGCTGCCACCTTGGATCTGGGAACAATCCTGCGTATCGTACATATTCAGGAACCAGCCGAACACTCCCAGCCACAGGCCCCCAAACACAAACAACGGCCCTTTTCTCTGGCAAACAAAACTCAACTGCCCCTCTTCTGGATGGCAAATTGCAGGACGCACTTGGTACTACAAAAAGAGCCCGACTTGGCAGTGGTGCCACCTTGGCTCTGGGAACCATCCTGCGTATCGAGCATTTTAAGGAGCCAGCCGGCAATTCCCAGCCGTATGCCCCAAAAAGAAACCATGGACCTTTTCTCTGGCAAAAAAAACTCAGCTGTCCCGCTTCTGGATGGCAGATTGCAGGAGTTACTTTGAACCATACAACCAGCCTTACTTGGCACTGGTGCCACCTTGGATCTGGGAACCATCCTGCCTATCGTTGATTTTCAGGGGCCAGCCGGCCACTCTCAGCCATAGGCCCCCAAACACAAACCACAGCCCTTTTCTCTAGCAAACAAAATTCAACTGCCCCGCTTCTGGATGGCAAATTGCAGGAGCCACTGGGTACTACAAAAACAGCCTGACTTGGCACTGGTGCCACCTTGCGTCTGGTTACCATGCGGCGTATCGTGCATTTTAAGGAGCCAGGTGGCCACTCCCAGCCATATGCCCCCAAACACAACCCACGGCCCTTTTCTCTGGCAAACAAAACTCAGCTGCCCTGCTTCTGGATGGCAGATTGCAGGAGACACTTGGTACTATCAAACCAGCCCGACTTGGCACTGGTGCCACCTTGGGTCTGGGAACCATCCTGCGTATTGTGGATTGTCAGGAGACAGCCAACCACTCTCGGCCACAGAGCCCAATCAAAAACAAAGGTCCGTTTCCCTGGCAAAAAAAACTCAGCTGCCCCGCTTCTGGATGGGAGATTGCAGGAGGCACTTGACACTGTCAAACGAGCCCCACTTGGCACTGGTGCCACCTTGGGTCTGGGAACCATGCTGCGTATCGTGGATTTTCAGGAGCCAGCCGGCCACTGCCAGCCACAGGCCCCCAAACACAAACCACAGCCTTTTTCTCTGGCAAACAAAACTCAGCTGCCCCGCTTCTGGATGGCAGATTGCAGGAGCCACTTGGTACTATCAAACCAGCCCGACTTGGCACTGGTGCCACCTTGGGTCTGGGAACCATCCTGCCTATCGTGGATTTTAAGGAGCCAGCCGGCTACTCCCAGCCACAGGCCCCCAACAAAAACCACGGCCCTTTTTTCTCGCAAACAAAACTTAGCTGCCTCACTTCTGGATGGCAGATTGCAGGAGCCACTTGGTGTAATCAAACCAGCCCGACTTGGCACTGGTGCCACCTTGGGTCTGGGAACCATCCTGCGTATCGTGGATTCTAAGGAGCCAGCCGGCCACTCCCAGCCACAGGCCCCCAAACAAAATCAACGGCGCTGTTCCCTGGAAAACAAAACACGCCTGCCAACTTTTTGATGGAGTTTGCAGGAGCCACTTGGTACTATCAAACCAGCCCGACTTGGCACTGGTGCCACCTTGGGTCTGGGAACCATCCTGCGTATCGTGGATTCTAAGGAGCCAGCCGGCCACTCCTAGCCACAGGCCCCCAAACAAAAACCTAGGCCTATTTCTCTGGCAAACAAAAGTAAGCTGCCCTGCTTCTGGATGGCAGATTGCAGGAGACACTTGGTACTATCAAACCAGCCCAACTTGGCACTGGTGCCACCTTGGATCTGGGAACCATGCTCTGTATCGTGGATATTCAGGGGCCAGCCGGCCACTCTCAGCCATATGTCCCCAAACAGAAACCTCGGCCCGTTTCTCTGGCAAACAAAACTCAACTGCCCCTCTTCTGGATGGCAAATTGCAGGATGAACTTGATACTAAAACCGCAGGCCGACTTGGTAGTGGTGACACCTTGGGCCTGGGAACCATCATGCGTATCGAGCATTTTAAGGAGCCAGCCGGCCACTCCCAGCAATAAGCCCCCAAAAACAATCCACAGAATTTTCCTCTGGCAAACAAAAATCAGCTGCCTCGCTTCTGGATGGCAGATTGCAGGAGCCACTTTGCACCATCAAACCAGCCCGACTTGGCACTGGTGCCACATTGCATCTGGGAACCATGCTGCCTAGCGTGGATTTTCAGGAGCCAGCCGGCCACTCTCAGCTATATGCCCCCAAACAAAACCCACGGCCCGTTTCCCTGGCAAACAAAATTAAGCTGCCCCGCTTCTGGATGGCAGATTGCAGGACGCACTTGGTAGTATCAAACCAGCAAAACTTGGCACTGGTGCCACCTTGGGTCTGGGAACCATCCTGCGTATCGTGGGTTCAAAGGAGCCAGCCGGTCACTCCCAGCCACAGGCCCCCAAATACAAACAATGTCGCTTTTCCCTGGAAAACAAAACTCGCCTGCCAACTTTTTGATGGCAGATTGCAGGAGCCACTTGGTACTATCAAACCAGCCCAACTTGGCACTGGTGCCACCATGGGTCTGGTAACCATCCTGCCTATTGTAGCTTTCCAGGAGCCAGCCGGTCACTCCCAGCCATAGGTCCCCAGTCACAAACCTCGGCCCGTTTCCCTGGCAAACAAAAGTAAGCTACCCCGCTTCTGGATGGCAGATTGCAGGAGTCACTTGGTACTATCAAACCAGCCCAACTTGGCACTGGTGCCACCTTGGGTCTGGGAACCATGCTGCGTAACACAGATTCTAAGGCGCCAGTCGGCCACTACGAGCCACAAGCCCCCAAACACAAACAACGGCGCTATTCTCTGGCAAACAAAACTCAACTGCCCCTCTTCTGGATGGCAAATTGCAGGACGCACTTGGTACTATAAAAACAGCCCGACTTGGCACTGGTGCCCCCTTGGGTCTGGGAACCATCCTGCGTATCGATCTTTTTAATGAGACAGCCGGCCACTCCCAGCCATATGCCCCCAAACACAACCCACGGCCCTTTTCTCTGGCAAACAAAACTCAACTGCACCGCTTCTGGATGGCAGATTGCAGGAGCCACTTGGTACTATCAAACCAGCCCGACTTGGCACTGGTGCCACCTTGGGTCTGGGAACCATCCTGCGTATTGTGGGTTGTCAGGAGCCAGCCGAACACTCTCGGCCACAGACCCCAATTAAAAACAACGGCCCGTTTCACAGGCAAACAAAACTCAGCTGCCCCGCTTCTGGATGGGAGATTGCAGGAGGCACTTGGTGTAATCAAACCAGCCCGACTTGGCACTGGTGCCACCTTGGGTCTGGGAACCATCCTGCGTATCGTGGATTCTAAGGAGCCAGCCGGCCACTCCTAGCCACAGGCCCCCAAACAAAAACCTAGGCCTATTTCTCTGGCAAACAAAAGTAAGCTGCCCTGCTTCTGGATGGCAGATTGCAGGAGACACTTGGTACTATCAAACCAGCCCGACTTGGCACTGGTGCCACCTTGGATCTGGGAACCATGCTCTGTATCGTGGATATTCAGGGGCCAGCCGGCCACTCTCAGCCATATGTCCCCAAACAGAAACCTCGGCCCGTTTCTCTGGCAAACAAAACTCAACTGCCCCTCTTCTGGATGGCAAATTGCAGGATGAACTTGATACTAAAACCGCAGGCCGACTTGGTAGTGGTGACACCTTGGGCCTGGGAACCATCATGCGTATCGAGCATTTTAAGGAGCCAGCCGGCCACTCCCAGCAATATGCCCCCAAAAACAATCCACGGAATTTTCCTCTGGCAAACAAAAATCAGCTGCCTCGCTTCTGGATGGCAGATTGCAGGAGCCACTTTGCACCATCAAACCAGCCCGACTTGGCACTGGTGCCACATTGCATCTGGGAACCATGCTGCCTAGCGTGGATTTTCAGGAGCCAGCCGGCCACTGTCAGCTATATGCCCCCAAACAAAACCCACGGCCCGTTTCCCTGGCAAACAAAATTAAGCTGCCCCGCTTCTGGATGGCAGATTGCAGGACGCACTTGGTAGTATCAAACCAGCAAAACTTGGCACTGGTGCCACCTTGGGTCTGGGAACCATCCTGCGTATCGTGGGTTCAAAGGAGCCAGCCGGTCACTCCCAGCCACAGGCCCCCAAATAGAAACAATGTCGCTTTTCCCTGGAAAACAAAACTCGCCTGCCAACTTTTTGATGGCAGATTGCAGGAGCCACTTGGTACTATCAAACCAGCCAAACTTGGCACTGGTGCCACCATGGGTCTGGTCACCATCCTGCCTATCGTAGCTTTCCAGGAGCCAGCCGGTCACTCCCAGCCATAGGTCCCCAGTCACAAACCTCGGCCCGTTTCCCTGGCAAACAAAAGTAAGCTACCCCGCTTCTGGATGGCAGATTGCAGGAGCCACTTGGTACTATCAAACCAGCCCAACTTGGCACTGGTGCCACCTTGGGTCTGGGAACCATGCTGCGTAACACAGATTCTAAGGCGCCAGTCGGCCACTACGAGCCACAAGCCCCCAAACACAAACAACGGCGCTATTCTCTGGCAAACAAAACTCAACTGCCCCTCTTCAGGATGGCAAATTGCAGGACGCACTTGGTACTATAAAAACAGCCCGACTTGGCACTGGTGCCCTCTTGGGTCTGGGAACCATCCTGCGTATCGATCTTTTTAATGAGACAGCCGGCCACTCCCAGCCATATGCCCCCAAACACAACCCACGGCCCTTTTCTCTGGCAAACAAAACTCAACTGCACCGCTTCTGGATGGCAGATTGCAGGAGCCACTTGGTACTATCAAACCAGCCCGACTTGGCACTGGTGCCACCTTGGGTCTGGGAACCATCCTGCGTATTGTGGGTTATCAGGAGCCAGCCGAACACTCTCGGCCACAGACCCCAATTAAAAACAACGGCCCGTTTCACAGGCAAACAAAACTCAGCTGCCCCGCTTCTGGATGGGAGATTGCAGGAGCCACTGGGTACTATGAAACCAGCCCTACTTGGCACTGATGCCACCTTGGGTCTGGGAACCATGCTGCGTATCATGGATTTTCAGGAGCCAGCCGGCCACTGCCAGCCACAGGCCCCGAAACACAAAAAACAGCCTTTTTCTCTGGCAAACAAAATTCAGCTGCCCCGCTTCTGGATGGCAGATTGCAGGAACCACTTGGTACTAACAAACCAGCCCGACTTGGCACTGATGCCACCTTGGGTCTGGGAACCATCCTGCGTATCGTGGATTCTAAGGAGCCAGCTGGCCACTCCCAGCCACAGGCCCCAAAACACACACAACGGTGCTTTTCCCTGGAAAACAAAACTCGCCTGCCAAACTTTTGATGGCAGATTGCAGGAGCCACTTGGTATTATCAAACCAGCCCAACTTGGCACTGGTGCCACCATGGGTCTGGTCACCATCCTGCCTATCGTAGCTTTTCAGGAGCCAGCCAGCCACCCCCAGCCAGAGGCCCCCAGACAAATATTTCGGCCCGTTTCCCTGGCAAACAAAAGTAAGCTGCCCCGCTTCTGGATGGCAGATTGCAGGAGCCACTTGGTACCATCAAACCAGCCCAACTTGGCACTGGTGCCAACTCAGGTCTGGGAACCATGCTGCGTATCGTGGGTTCTAAGGAGCCAGCTGGCCACTCCCAGCCACAGGCCCCCAAACACAAACAACGGCGCTTTTCCCTGGAAAACAAAACTCGCCTGCCAACTTTTTGATGGCAGATTGCAGGAGCCACTTGGTACTATCAAACCAGCCCAACTTGGCACTGGTGCCACCATGGGTCTGGTCACCATCCTGCCTATCGTAGCTTTTCAGGAGCCAGCCGGTCACTCCCAGCCATAGGCCCCCAGACACAAACCTCGGCCCGTTTCCCTGGCAAACAAAAGTAAGCTGCCCCGCTTCTGCATGGCAGATTGCAGGAGCTACTTAGTACTATCAAACCAGCCCGACTTGGCACTGGTGACACCTCTGGTCTGGGAACCATCCTGCGTAACGTGGATTCTAAGCAGCCACCCGGCCACTCTGAGCCACAGGCCCCCAAACACAAACAACGGCGCTTTTCCCTGGAAAACAAAACTCGCCTGCCAAGTTTTTGATGGCAGATTGCAGGAGCCACTTGGTACTATCAAACCAGCCCAACTTGGCACTGGTGCCACCTCTGGACTGGGAACCATCCTGCCTATCGCAGCTTTTCAGGAGCCAGCCGGTCACTCCCAGCCATAGACCCCCAGACACAAACCTCGGCCCGTTTCCCTGGAAAACAAAAGTAAGTTACCCCGATTCTGGATGGCAGATTGCAGGAGCCACTTGGTACTATCAAATCAGCCCAACTTGGCACTGGTGCCACCATGGGTCTGGTAAACATCCTGCCTATCGTAGCTTTTCAGGAGCCAGCCGGTCACTCCCTGCCATAGGCCCCCGGACACAAACCTCGGCCCGTTTCCCTGGCAAACAAAAGTAAGCTGCCCCGCTTTTGGATGGCAGATTGCAGGATGCAGTTGGTACTTACAAACCAGCCCGACTTGGCCCTGGTGCCACCTTGGCTCTGGGAACCATGCTGCGTAACGTAGATTCTACGAGGACAGGCGGCCACTCCCAGCCACAGGCCTCTAAACAAAAACAACGGCGCTTTTCCCTGGAAAACAAAACTCGCCTGCCAACTTCTTGATGGCAGATTGCAGGAGCCACTTGGTACTATCAAACCAGCCCAACTTGGCACTGCTGCCACCATGGGTCTGGTCACCATCCTGCCTATCGTAGCTTTTCAGGAGCCAGCCGGTCACTCCCAGCCATAGGCCCCCAGACAAATACCTCGGCACGTTTCCCTGGCAAACAAAAGTAGGCTGCCCCGCTTCTGGATGGCAAATTGCAGGACGCACTTGGTACTACGAAAACAGCCCGACTTGGCACTGATGCCACCTTGGGTCAGGGAACAATCCTGTGTATAGAGCTTTTTAAGGAGCCAGCCGGCCACGTCCAGTCATATACCCCCAAAAAAAAAACCACGGAACTTTTCTCCAGCAAACAAAAATCCGCTGCCCCGCGTCTGGATGGCAGATTGCAGGAGCTATTTAGTATTATCAAACCAGCCCGACTTGGCACTGGTGGCACCATGAGTCTGGTAACCATCCTGCCTATCGTAGCTTTTCAGTAGTCAGCCGGTCACTCCCAGCCATAGGCCCCCAGACAAATACCTCGGCCCGTTTCCCTGGGAAACAAAAGTAAGCTGTCCCGCTTCTGGATGGCAGATTGCAGGAGCCACTTGGTACTATCAAACCAGCCCAACTTGTTCCCAGACCCAAGGTGGCACCAGTGCCAAGTGGGGCTGGTTTGATGGTGCAACGTGGCTCCTGCAATCTGCCATCCAAAAGCGGGGCAGCTTACTTTTGTTTGCCAGGGAAACGGGCCGAGGTTTGTGTCTGGGGGTCTATGGCTGGGAGTGACCGGCTGGCTCCTGAAAAGCTACGATAGGCAGGATGGTTCCCAGACCAGAGGTGGCACCAGTGCCAAGTTGGGCTGGTTTGATAGTACCAAGTGGCTCCTGCAATGTGCCATCAAAAAGTTGGCAGGCGAGTTTTGTTTTCCAGGGAAAAGCGCCGTAGTTTTTGTTTGGGGGCCTGTGGCTCAGAGTGGCCGGGTGGCTGCTTAGAATCCACGATACGCAGGATGGTTCCCAGACCCAAGGTGGCACCAGTGCCAAGTCGGGCTGGTTTGACACAACCAAGTGGCTCCTGCAATCTGCCATCCAGAATCGGGGCAGCTTAATTTTGTTTGCCAGGGAAACGGTCCGAGGTTTGTGTCTGGGGGCCTATGGCTGGGAGTGACCGGCTGGCTCCTGAAATGCTACAATAGGCAGGATGGTTCCCAGACCCAGAGTGGCACCAGTGCCAAGTTGGGATGATTTGATAGTACCAAGTGGCTCCTGCAATCTGCCATCAAAATTTGGCAGGCGAATTTTGTTTTCCAGGGAAAAGCGCCGTTGTTTGTGTTTGGGGGCCTGTGGCTGGGAGTGGCCGGCTGGCTCCTTAGAATCCACGATATGCAGGATTGTTCCCAGACCCAAGGTGGCACCAGTGCCAAGTCGGGCTGGTTTGATGGTGCAAAGTGGCTCCTGCAATCTGCCATACAGACGCGGGGCAGCGGATTTTTGTTTCCAAGAGAAATGGTCCGTGCTTTGTTTTTGGGGGTTTATGGCTGGGCGTGGCCGGCTGGCTCCTTAAAAAGCTCGATATGCAGGATGGTTCCCTGACACAAGGTGGCACCAGTGCCACGTCGGGCGGTTTTCGTAGTACAAAGTGCGTCCTAAAATTTGCCATCCAGAAGAGGGGCAGTTGAGTTTTGTTTGCCAGAGAAAAGGGCCGTGGTTTGTTTTTGGGGGCATATGGCTGAGAGTGGCCGGCTGGCTCCTGAAAAGCTACGATAGGCAGGATGTTTACCAGACCCATGGTGGCACCAGTGCCAAGTTGGGCTGATTTGATAGTACCAAGTGGCTCCTGCAATCTGCCATCCAGAATCGGGGTAGCTTACTTTTGTTTTCCAGGGAAACGGGCCGAGGTTTGTGTCTGGGGGTCTATGGTTGGGAGTGGCCGGCTGGCTCCTTAGAAACCACGATACGCAGCATGGTTCCCAGACAAGAGGTGCCACCAGTGCCAAGTTGGGCTGGTTTGATACTACCAAGTGGTTCCTGCAATCTGCCATCCAGAAGCGGGGCAGCTTACTTTTGTTTGCCAGGGAAACGGATCGTTGTTTGTGTTTGGGGGCCTATGGCTGGGACTGACCGGCTGGCTCCATAAAATCCACGATACGCAGGATGGTTCCCAGACCAGAGGTGGCACCAGTGCCAAGTCGGGCTGGTTTGATAGTACCAAGTGTCTCCTGCAATCTGCCATCCAGAAGCGGGGCAGCTTACTTTTGTTTGCCAGGGAAACGGGCCGAGGTTTGTGTCTCGGGGCCTATGGCAGGCAGTGACCGGCTGGCTCCTGAAAGCTACGATAGGCAGGATGGTGACCAGACCCATGGTGGCACCAGTGCCAAGTTGGGCTGGTTTGATAGTACCAAGTGGCTCCTGCAATCTGCCATCAAAAAGTTGGCAGGCGAGTTTTGTTTTCCAGGGAAAAGCGCCGTTGTTTGTGTTTGGGGGCCTGTGGTTGGGAGTGGCCGGCTGGCTCCTTAGAAACCACGATACGCAGGATGATTCCCAGACCAGAGGTGGCACCAGTGCCAAGTCGGGCTGGTTTGATAGTACCAAGTGGCTCCTGCAATCTGCCATCCAGAAGCGGGGCAGCTTACTTTTGTTTGCCACGGAAACGGGCCGTTGTTTGTGTTTGGGGGCCTGTGGCTGGGAGTGGCCGACTGGCTCCTTAGAATCCACGATACGCAGGATGGTTCCCAGACCAGAGGTGGCACCAGTGCCAAGTCGGGCTGGTTTGATAGTACCAAGTGGCTCCTGCAATCTGCCATCCAGAAGCGGGGCAGCTTAATTTTCTTTGCCAGGGAAACGGGCCGAGCTTTGTGTCTGGGGGCCTATGGCTGGGAGTGACCGGCTGGCTCCTGAAAAGTTTCGATAGGCAGGATGGTGACCAGACCCATGGTGGCACCAGTGCCAAGTTGGGCTGATTTGATAGTACCAAGTGGCTCCTGCAATCTGCCATCAAAACGTTGGTAGGCGAGTTTTGTTTTCCAGGGAAAAGCGCCGTTGTTTGTGTTTGGGGGCCTGTGGCTGGGAGTGGCCGGCTGGCTCCTTAGAATCCACGATACGCAGGATGGTTCCCCGACTTGTCGTGGCACCAGTGCCAAGTCGGGCTGGTTTGATAGTACCAAGTGGATCCTGCAATCTGCCATCCAGAAGCGGGGCAGCTTACTTTTGTTTGCCAGGGAAACGGGCCGAGGTTTTTGTCTGGGGGCCTATGGCTGGGAGTGACCGGCTGGCTCCTGAAAAGCTACGATAGGCAGGATGGTGACCAGACCCATGGTGGCAGCAGTGCCAAGTTGGGCTGGTTTGATAGTACCAAGTGGCTCCTGCAATCTGCCATCAAAAAGTTGGCAGGCGAGTTTTGTTTTCCAGGGAAAAGCGCCGTTGTTTGTGTTTGGGTGCCTGTGGTGGGAGTGGCCGGCTGGCTCTTTAGAATCCACGATACGCAGGATGGTTCCCAGACCAGTGGTGGCACCAGTGCCAAGTCGGGCGGGTTTGATAGTAACAAGTGCGTCCTACAATCTGCCATCCAGAAGCGGGGCAGCTTACTTTTGTTTTCCAGGGAAACGGGCCGAGGTTTTTGTCTGGGGGCCTATGGCTGGGAGTGACCGGCTGGCTCGTGAAAAGCTACGATAGGCAGGATGGTGACCAGACCCATGGCGGCACCAGTGCCAAGTTGGGCTGGTTTGATAGTACCAAGTGGCTCCTGCAATCTTCCATGATCACGTGGAGAAATACTTTCTGGTTTCAGCCTCATGCTCTTTCTTCTCTCCCTCAACTTCTCTATCACCTCTCATCTGGTTCACATGCGCTGTCTTCAAGGTCCACAGGCTACTTTTCACAGAATCTTCTGGCCTGATGAAGTAAGAATGATGAATAGAACAGAGCTGGGATCTATTTTCCAGTTTGGATAAAATGCATTCTGCACACAAATCCAAGGAGAACGGGCTGCCCCGATGCCCAGAAAATCTTTCACTCCTGCTAGAGTTCTACGTCAACCGCAACTTAGTCTGAAAGAAAAGCTTTTTCTCTGAGAGCATCTGAGAGGTTTGCATGAAGCACTGATATCTGACATATGCAATTTTGAATAGGAGAGGAAAAAGAAAATGGCAAGGAGTTTTTAATTTTAGTGGTTTCAATTTTAATTTCCGTGCACTTTTTCAAAACTTGTCAGCTCAAATGCCCATCAACATCTTTTAGTCATCTGTAAGTCAGTATTCATATAAAATGTGCTTCAAATCCAAAGAATTTCAAATTTGCACTCCAAGCTTCTATGCCTAGATTTATGATTTCCTACACATATTAGATGAAAGGAAGGCCTTTTTTACTGTGGGAGTGCTGGAACACTGGAACAGGTTGCCCAGAGAAGTTGTGGGTGTCCCATCCCTGAAAGTATTCAAGGTCACCCTGGACGGGGCTTGGAGCAGCAACAAAGGAGAAGCTTGATGGTAGAGAAACAAAGTTGGACTATAGAAGAAACTCGGATTGAAGTATAGGATCAAGTTTTCTCTCAGCTCTTGGGGTAAATTCAAAGTTGTACAAAATGACATTTATCTGTGCTATTCACTACTGTAACAGAAAGTTTCATGAAAACTGTACAGAAGATAGTAAATTTTAAAAGAGATAAGAATTACAGCATAAAATCCATGGGATAGGTTACAACATGAGACACTCTCTAAGAGAAAATCTCTGTGTTTCAGCACTTCATCGGGGTAAGATTTCATGAAGTGCCAAAGAAGGCGGCAAAATATCATTCGGGACATTATTTACTGGAATTCAGCCTGGCCATTAGTAGGAACTGCCTTTGAACATATCATGTAGATATACCACACACGCTTTCCCTTCACTGAAAAATTACTGTTTACAACAAATAAGCAATTGACGATCAAAATTGATTGAAAGCATCTTAAACATGTCAAGTATTTCATTGTAGATGATCTGTGATCCAAATGCTTCTTCCACCTTCGAGAGGGACAGAAGAATTCTTCCATATCATGATGGTTTAAAATTGTATCAACCAATGTTTTCTGCTGAAAAGATATCATCTATTTTTTTCTATTTTTGGAAGAAAATATTCCTAGACATACAACAGGTGAGAACTAAGTAATTTTAAAGAAACAAATGAAATGAAAATATTCTGTAAATAGAATGAAATGAAAAGCTGTGTTTTAAATAGGAGCTAAATATTAAACAGAATTTTTGTACCAGGCATTTGAATTACTGCACCAGCTCTTTTGCCCATCAAGAGAGGCATTTAGCATTTCAGTCTTTTCCAAGGTGTTCATGATCTGCTATGCTGATCTCTGTGTGTGCCTAGGTGTGTGTGGAGGGGGGGGCATATGAAGGGGAGTGTGTATGTTTGCTTTACAATTGTTGTGGCAGATTCATGCCTCAGCTCCACATTTTGTTTTAAAAAGGTCACACCGAGTGGATATGAAGTTTACTATCAACAAGAGATCGATTCCCAAATCATCCATTTGACTCTCCCTTATAAATCATGTGCTTTGTTGCATATTTTATCAAATATACTTTCAAGCCAGATGGAGGAAGGAGGATGTGGGAATCCCTCCACCATCTTGCAACTTTTATGTAAGTAGGTTTTCAAGAAAATCATCATTTCTCTTTTAAATATGTCTGGAACAGGCATGATGGTAGTGTCAACCTGTTGGAGTTTTTGTTGCTGGAAGAAGTTGTACAAAAGGATTGGTTTTTACATTGACCAGTTACTGAATCAAGCGCAGGAATACATTGGAAATTTAGCTGGGGGTTCCTTTTCCCAGTAGACTACTTCTAGAACGAGCTTGTACACTGAAGCTGACTCTTTTGCTCTCTTTTTGTTTCTTTCCTATTTTCTTGGCTTCTTTGCCACTATCTAGACAATTTTGGAACTTTGTTCCCAACTAAAATGGTTTCAATAGTCTGATTGTGATCATACATTTTTACAAGGAATTTTTAAAATCTTTCCTCGAGTCCAGAAAGTCAAGGACTTAGATCTTTTTCTTCCCTTATCAATATTGCCATGAAATTGATAAATAAAGACCAACTCTTTATTTTTGTTTTTAACCCACGTAGATAATTCCCATCCATTAATCCATTTTGTGGACCAATAGCTGCCATTCTGATGGAAGCTGTCACTTCTTAACAATAGGCATTCTGTGACTATGTTGACAGCACTTTGGGTGAAGATCCTAACTGGTCTTAGATATACATAGGGAGAAATTTGCTCAGCCAGTGTCAGTCTTAAGCATGCGTATCAGAAGATCTTTCTAGAGCTGGGAATTTTCCCATGAAAGGGATTCAGTTAGGGAAGAGACACTTGTGCCAGAGTTTTACATTCTTCTTGAACACTGCTTAAGGAACTTAGATGCCATGTCCATTTGGATCTCTGTCTGCACAGAACTTTGTCATGCCAGTGCTTTGAAATGCATCTTGAAGAGAATTCACTAGCACAGAATGAAAGAGAGTGGAAGGGGTTGGTGGGGCTAACCAGGCCCAACCCCCCTGCCTAAACCAGGATACCTAGAGCCTCTTGCCCAGGATTCTATCTGGGTGTACTTTTAATGTCTTCAAAGATCCAGGCTCCACAATCTTTCTGGGCAGTCTGTGCCGTGGTTCAGTCACCCTGACAGTAAAGAAACATTTACTGATGTTCAAAGGCAATCTCCTGTATTTCAGTGTGTGCCCACTGCCTCTTGTCTTTTCCCTCAGCATCACTGAAAAGACACTGATTCCCTCCCCTTTGCACTATTGCTTCCATATGTATGTGTGATGCCATGTAGAGGTATGTCAAAAACCTCCCTGAAGCCCAGGCAGATAATATTCCCTTCATCTACCAGTCAAGTTGATTCATCAGAGGAGTTTAAAGTGATGTTCAGCATGAAATTCCCCTGAAAAATCATGCTAACTACATTATTTGGTCATCTGTCATGTGCCTGGCAAGGATTTCCAGGAAGAGCTGCTTCATCAACTTCCTGGGGATAAAAAAGAGGCTGGCTGGTTTGTACTATGGCGAGTCCTCTTAATTGCCTTTTTTGAAGATGGGTGTCATTTGCTAACATCCACTCTTTAGCCTCTCTTGTCGTCTACATCTTAGCAAAACGCTTTTCCACTATGTCTGGCTAGGAAAAACTGTGCCAGCACAGAAAACATCTCCCATCGTGTTCTAGAAGTTGCACGGATGTCTGCCAAGTGTTTGGCAGGAAGAAAAGAAAAGTTGTCCAAAACAGCTTCCAATCGAATGTTCCTGTGATTGGAAAAGTCAGGAGAGTGCAAAGGTACTGTTTTCTATCAGTTGGCAAGGTGCGCACACAATCCCAGTGTTGTACAGCTTGCTTCTTCACCTTCCCGAAGCTGCCGCTCTCGCCGGCTGCCGGAGCCCAAGAAGCGGCTTCTTCGCGCAAAGACGATTGTGCCGCTCACAGGGCTCTCCTTAGCGCGGCTTCTGCCGAAAGACGCCCGGCAGCGGCTCTTACCTCCGGAGAGCATCCTACCTTCGTCTTTAGCTCCTCTTCTCATCTACACCTCGGCAAAAAGCTTTTCCACTATGTCTGGCTAGGAAAAACTGTGCCAGCACAGAAAACATCTCCCATCGTGTTCTAGAAGTTGCACGGATGTCTGCCAAGTGTTTGGCAGGAAGAAAAGAAAAGTTGTCCAAAACAGCTTCCAATCGAATGTTCCTGTGATTGGAAAAGTCAGGAGAGTGCAAAGGTACTGTTTTCTATCAGTTGGCAAGGTGCGCACACAATCCCAGTGTTGTACAGCTTGCTTCTTCACCTTCCCGAAGCTGCCGCTCTCGCCGGCTGCCGGAGCCCAAGAAGCGGCTTCTTCGCGCAAAGACGATTGTGCCGCTCACAGGGCTCTCCTTAGCGCGGCTTCTGCCGAAAGACGCCCGGCAGCGGCTCTTACCTCCGGAGAGCATCCTACCTTCGTCTTTCGCGTCTTTTGTAGTCTACATCTTAGCAAAACGCTTTTCCACTATGTCTGGCTAGGAAAAACTGTGCCAGCACAGAAAACATCTCCCATCGTGTTCTAGAAGTTGCACGGATGTCTGCCAAGTGTTTGGGAGGAAGAAAAGAAAAGTTGTCCAAAACAGCTTCCAATCGAATGTTCGTGTGATTGGAAAAGTCAGGAGTGCAAAGGTACTGTTTTCTATCAGTTGGCAAGGTGCGCACACAATCCCAGTGTTGTACAGCTTGCTTCTTCACCTTCCCGAAGCTGCCACTCTCAGGAGGTAAGAGCCGCTGCCGGGCGTCTTTCGGCAGAAGCCGCGCTAAGGAGAGCCCTGTGAGCGGCACAATCGTCTTTGCGCGAAGAAGCCGCTTCTTCGGCTCCGGCAGCCGGCGAGAGCGGCAGCTTCGGGAAGGTGAAGAAGCAAGCTGTACAACACTGGGATTGTGTGCGCACCTTGCCAACTGATAGAAAACAGTACCTTTGCACTCTCCTGACTTTTCCAATCACAGGAACATTTGTTTGGAAGCGTTTTGGACAACTTTGCTTTTCTTCCTGCCAAACACTTGGCAGACATCCGTGCAACTTCTAGAACACGATGGGAGATGTTTTCTGTGCTGGCACAGTTTTTCTTAGCCAGACATAGTGGAAAAGCGTTTTGCTAAGATGTAGACTACAAAAGACGCGAAAGACGAAGGTAGGATGCTCTCCGGAGGTAAGAGCCGCTGCCGGGCGTCTTTCGGCAGAAGCCGCGCTAAGGAGAGCCCTGTGAGCGGCACAACCGTCTTTGCGCGAAGAAGCCGCTTCTTGGGCTCCGGCAGCCGGCGAGAGCGGCAGCTTCGGGAAGGTGAAGAAGCAAGCTGTACAACACTGGGATTGTGTGCGCACCTTGCCAACTGATAGAAAACAGTACCTTTGCACTCTCCTGACTTTTCCAATCACAGGAACATTCGATTGGAAGCTGTTTTGGACAACTTTTCTTTTCTTCCTGCCAAACACTTGGCAGACATCCGTGCAACTTCTAGAACACGATGGGAGATGTTTTCTGTGCTGGCACAGTTTTTCCTAGCCAGACATAGTGGAAAAGCTTTTTGCCGAGGTGTAGATGAGAAGAGGAGCTAAAGACGAAGGTAGGATGCTCTCCGGAGGTAAGAGCCGCTGCCGGGCGTCTTTCGGCAGAAGCCGCGCTAAGGAGAGCACTGTGAGCGGCACAATCGTCTTTGCGCGAAGAAGCCGCTTCTTGGGCTCCGGCAGCCGGCGAGAGCGGCAGCTTCGGGAAGGTGAAGAAGCAAGCTGTACAACACTGGGATTGTGTGCGCACCTTGCCAACTGATAGAAAACAGTACCTTTGCACTCTCCTGACTTTTCCAATCACAGGAACATTCGATTGGAAGCTGTTTTGGACAACTTTTCTTTTCTTCCTGCCAAACACTTGGCAGACATCCGTGCTACATCTAGAACACGATGGGAGATGTTTTCTGTGCTGGCACAGTTTTTCCTAGCCAGACATAGTGGAAAAGCTTTTTGCCGAGGTGTAGATGAGAAGAGGAGCTAAAGACGAAGGTAGGATGCTCTCCGGAGGTAAGAGCCGCTGCCGGGCGTCTTTCGGCAGAAGCCGCGCTAAGGAGAGCCCTGTGAGAGGCACAATCGTCTTTGCGCGAAGAAGCCGCTTCTTGGGCTCCGGCAGCCGGCGAGAGCGGCAGCTTCGGGAAGGTGAAGAAGCAAGCTGTACAACACTGGGATTGTGTGCGCACCTTGCCAACTGATAGAAAACAGTACCTTTGCACTCTCCTGACTTTTCCAATCACAGGAACATTCGATTGGAAGCTGTTTTGGACAACTTTTCTTTTCTTCCTGCCAAACACTTGGCAGACATCCGTGCAACTTCTAGAACACGATGGGAGATGTTTTCTGTGCTGGCACAGTTTTTCCTAGCCAGACATAGTGGAAAAGCGTTTTGCTAAGATGTAGACGACAAGAGAGGCTAAAGAGTGGATGTTAGCAAATGACACCCATCTTCAAAAAAGGCAATTAAGAGGACTCGCCATAGTACAAACCAGCCAGCCTCTTTTTTATCCCCAGGAAGTTGATGAAGCAGCTCTTCCTGGAAATCCTTGCCAGGCACATGACAGATGACCAAATAATGTAGTTAGCATGATTTTTCAGGGGAATTTCATGCTGAACATCACTTTAAACTCCTCTGATGAATCAACTTGACTGGTAGATGAAGGGAATATTTTCTGCCTGGGCTTCAGGGAGGTTTTTGACATACCTCTACATGGCATCACACATACATATGGAAGCAATAGTGCAAAGGGGAGGGAATCAGTGTCTTTTCAGTGATGCTGAGGGAAAAGACAAGAGGCAGTGGGCACACACTGAAATACAGGAGATTGCCTTTGAACATCAGTAAATGTTTCCTTACTGTCAGGGTGACTGAACCACGGCACAGACTGCCCAGAAAGATTGTGGAGCCTGGATCTTTGAAGACATTAAAAGTACACCCAGATAGAATCCTGGGCAAGAGGCTCTAGGTATCCTGGTTTAGGCAGGGGGGTTGGGCCTGGTTAGCCCCACCAACCCCTTCCACTCTCTTTCATTCTGTGCTAGTGAATTCTCTTCAAGATGCATTTCAAAGCACTGGCATGACAAAGTTCTGTGCAGACAGAGATCCAAATGGACATGGCATCTAAGTTCCTTAAGCAGTGTTCAAGAAGAATGTAAAACTCTGGCACAAGTGTCTCTTCCCTAACTGAATCCCTTTCATGGGAAAATTCCCAGCTCTAGAAAGATCTTCTGATACGCATGCTTAAGACTGACACTGGCTGAGCAAATTTCTCCCTATGTATATCTAAGACCAGTTAGGATCTTCACCCAAAGTGCTGTCAACATAGTCACAGAATGCCTATTGTTAAGAAGTGACAGCTTCCATCAGAATGGCAGCTATTGGTCCACAAAATGGATTAATGGATGGGAATTATCTACGTGGGTTAAAAACAAAAAGAAAGAGTTGGTCTTTATTTATCAATTTCATGGCAATATTGATAAGGGAAGAAAAAGATCTAAGTCCTTGACTTTCTGGACTCGAGGAAAGATTTTAAAAATTCCTTGTAAAAATGTATGATCACAATCAGACTATTGAAACCATTTTAGTTGGGAACAAAGTTCCAAAATTGTCTAGATAGTGGCAAAGAAGCCAAGAAAATAGGAAAGAAACAAAAAGAGAGCAAAAGAGTCAGCTTCAGTGTACAAGCTCGTTCTAGAAGTAGTCTGCTGGGAAAAGGAACCCCCAGCTAAATTTCCAATGTATTCCTGCGCTTGATTCAGTAACTGGTCAATGTAAAAACCAATCCTTTTGTACAACTTCTTCCAGCAACAAAAACTCCAACAGGTTGACACTACCATCATGCCTGTTCCAGACATATTTAAAAGAGAAATGATGATTTTCTTGAAAACCTACTTACATAAAAGTTGCAAGATGGTGGAGGGATTCCCACATCCTCCTTCCTCCATCTGGCTTGAAAGTATATTTGATAAAATATGCAACAAAGCACATGATTTATAAGGGAGAGTCAAATGGATGATTTGGGAATCGATCTCTTGTTGATAGTAAACTTCATATCCACTCGGTGTGACCTTTTTAAAACAAAATGTGGAGCTGAGGCATGAATCTGCCACAACAATTGTAAAGCAAACATACACACTCCCCTTCATATGCCCCCCCCTCCACACACACCTAGGCACACACAGAGATCAGCATAGCAGATCATGAACACCTTGGAAAAGACTGAAATGCTAAATGCCTCTCTTGATGGGCAAAAGAGCTGGTGCAGTAATTCAAATGCCTGGTACAAAAATTCTGTTTAATATTTAGCTCCTATTTAAAACACAGCTTTTCATTTCATTCTATTTACAGAATATTTTCATTTCATTTGTTTCTTTAAAATTACTTAGTTCTCACCTGTTGTATGTCTAGGAATATTTTCTTCCAAAAATAGAAAAAAATAGATGATATCTTTTCAGCAGAAAACATTGGTTGATACAATTTTAAACCATCATGATATGGAAGAATTCTTCTGTCCCTCTCGAAGGTGGAAGAAGCATTTGGATCACAGATCATCTACAATGAAATACTTGACATGTTTAAGATGCTTTCAATCAATTTTGATTGTCAATTGCTTATTTGTTGTAAACAGTAATTTTTCAGTGAAGGGAAAGTGTGTGTGGTATATCTACATGATATGTTCAAAGGCAGTTCCTACTAATGGCCAGGCTGAATTCCAGTAAATAATGTCCCGAATGATATTTTGCCGCCTTCTTTGGCACTTCATGAAATCTTACCCCGATGAAGTGCTGAAACACAGAGATTTTCTCTTAGAGAGTGTCTCATGTTGTAACCTATCCCATGGATTTTATGCTGTAATTCTTATCTCTTTTAAAATTTACTATCTTCTGTACAGTTTTCATGAAACTTTCTGTTACAGTAGTGAATAGCACAGATAAATGTCATTTTGTACAACTTTGAATTTACCCCAAGAGCTGAGAGAAAACTTGATCCTATACTTCAATCCGAGTTTCTTCTATAGTCCAACTTTGTTTCTCTACCATCAAGCTTCTCCTTTGTTGCTGCTCCAAGCCCCGTCCAGGGTGACCTTGAATACTTTCAGGGATGGGACACCCACAACTTCTCTGGGCAACCTGTTCCAGTGTTCCAGCACTCTCACAGTAAAAAAGGCCTTCCTTTCATCTAATATGTGTAGGAAATCATAAATCTAGGCATAGAAGCTTGGAGTGCAAATTTGAAATTCTTTGGATTTGAAGCACATTTTATATGAATACTGACTTACAGATGACTAAAAGATGTTGATGGGCATTTGAGCTGACAAGTTTTGAAAAAGTGCACGGAAATTAAAATTGAAACCACTAAAATTAAAAACTCCTTGCCATTTTCTTTTTCCTCTCCTATTCAAAATTGCATATGTCAGATATCAGTGCTTCATGCAAACCTCTCAGATGCTCTCAGAGAAAAAGCTTTTCTTTCAGACTAAGTTGCGGTTGACGTAGAACACTAGCAGGAGTGAAAGATTTTCTGGGCATCGGGGCAGCCCGTTCTCCTTGGATTTGTGTGCAGAATGCATTTTATCCAAACTGGAAAATAGATCCCAGCTCTGTTCTATTCATCATCCTTACTTCATCAGGCCAGAAGATTCTGTGAAAAGTAGCCTGTGGACCTTGAAGACAGCGCATGTGAACCAGATGAGAGGTGATAGAGAAGTTGAGGGAGAGAAGAAAGAGCATGAGGCTGAAACCAGAAAGTATTTCTCCACGTGATCATGGAAGATTGCAGGAGCCACTTGGTACTATCAAACCAGCCCAACTTGGCACTTGTGCCACCTTGGGTCTGGGAGCCATGTTGCATATCGTGCATTTTAAGGAGCCAGCTGGCCACACCCAGCCATATGCCCCCAAACACAAACCAAGGCCCTTTTCTCTGGCAAACAAAACTCAGCTGCCCTGCTTCTGGATGGCAGATTGCAGGAACCACTTGGTACTATCAAACCAGCCCAACTTGGCACTGGTGCCACCATGGGTCTGGTCACCATCCTGCCTATTGTAGCTTTTCAGGAGCCAGCCGGTCACTCTCAGCCATAGGCCCCCAAACACAAACCTCGGCCCGTTTCCCTGGCAAACAAAAGTAAGCTGCCCCGCTTCTGCATGGCAGATTGCAGGAGCTACTTAGTACTATCAAATCAGCCCGACTTGGCACAGGTGCCACCTTGGATCTGGGAACCATCCTGTGTATCGTGGATTTTCAGGGGCCAGCCGGCCACTCTCAGCCATATGCCCCCAAAAACAAACCACGGACCTTTTCTCTGGCAAACAAAAATCAGCTGCCCCACTTCTGGATGGCAGATTGCAGGAGCCACTTGGGACTATCACACCAGCACAACATGGCACTGCTGCCACCTTGGATCTGGGAACAATCCTGCGTATCGTACATATTCAGGAACCAGCCGAACACTCCCAGCCACAGGCCCCCAAACACAAACAACGGCCCTTTTCTCTGGCAAACAAAACTCAACTGCCCCTCTTCTGGATGGCAAATTGCAGGACGCACTTGGTACTACAAAAAGAGCCCGACTTGGCAGTGGTGCCACCTTGGCTCTGGGAACCATCCTGCGTATCGAGCATTTTAAGGAGCCAGCCGGCAATTCCCAGCCGTATGCCCCAAAAAGAAACCATGGACCTTTTCTCTGGCAAAAAAAACTCAGCTGTCCCGCTTCTGGATGGCAGATTGCAGGAGTTACTTTGAACCATACAACCAGCCTTACTTGGCACTGGTGCCACCTTGGATCTGGGAACCATCCTGCCTATCGTTGATTTTCAGGGGCCAGCCGGCCACTCTCAGCCATAGGCCCCCAAACACAAACCACAGCCCTTTTCTCTAGCAAACAAAATTCAACTGCCCCGCTTCTGGATGGCAAATTGCAGGAGCCACTGGGTACTACAAAAACAGCCTGACTTGGCACTGGTGCCACCTTGCGTCTGGTTACCATGCGGCGTATCGTGCATTTTAAGGAGCCAGGTGGCCACTCCCAGCCATATGCCCCCAAACACAACCCACGGCCCTTTTCTCTGGCAAACAAAACTCAGCTGCCCCGCTTCTGGATGGCAGATTGCAGGAGACACTTGGTACTATCAAACCAGCCCGACTTGGCACTGGTGCCACCTTGGGTCTGGGAACCATCCTGCGTATTGTGGATTGTCAGGAGACAGCCGACCACTCTCGGCCACAGAGCCCAATCAAAAACAAAGGTCCGTTTCCCTGGCAAAAAAAACTCAGCTGCCCCGCTTCTGGATGGGAGATTGCAGGAGGCACTTGACACTGTCAAACGAGCCCCACTTGGCACTGGTGCCACCTTGGGTCTGGGAACCATGCTGCGTATCGTGGATTTTCAGGAGCCAGCCGGCCACTGCCAGCCACAGGCCCCCAAACACAAACCACAGCCTTTTTCTCTGGCAAACAAAACTCAGCTGCCCCGCTTCTGGATGGCAGATTGCAGGAGCCACTTGGTACTATCAAACCAGCCCGACTTGGCACTGGTGCCACCTTGGGTCTGGGAACCATCCTGCCTATCGTGGATTTTAAGGAGCCAGCCGGCTACTCCCAGCCACAGGCCCCCAACAAAAACCACGGCCCTTTTTTCTCGCAAACAAAACTTAGCTGCCTCACTTCTGGATGGCAGATTGCAGGAGCCACTTGGTGTAATCAAACCAGCCCGACTTGGCACTGGTGCCACCTTGGGTCTGGGAACCATCCTGCGTATCGTGGATTCTAAGGAGCCAGCCGGCCACTCCCAGCCACAGGCCCCCAAACAAAATCAACGGCGCTGTTCCCTGGAAAACAAAACACGCCTGCCAACTTTTTGATGGAGTTTGCAGGAGCCACTTGGTACTATCAAACCAGCCCGACTTGGCACTGGTGCCACCTTGGGTCTGGGAAACATCCTGCGTATCGTGGATTCTTAGGAGCCAGCCGGCCACTCCTAGCCACAGGCCCCCAAACAAAAACCTAGGCCTATTTCTCTGGCAAACAAAAGTAAGCTGCCCTGATTCTGGATGGCAGATTGCAGGAGACACTTGGTACTATCAAACCAGCCCAACTTGGCACTGGTGCCACCTTGGGTCTGGGAACCATCCTGCGTATCGTGGATTCTAAGGAGCCAGCTGGCCACTCCCAGCCACAGGCCCCCAAACACAAACAACGGCGCTTTTCCCTGGAAAACAAAACTCGCCTGCCAACTTTTTGATGGCAGATTGCAGGAGCCACTTGGTACTATCAAATCAGCCCAACTTGGCACTGGTGCCACCATGGGTCTGGTCACCATCCTGCCTATCGTAGCTTTTCAGGAGCCAGCCGGTCACTCCCAGCCATAGGCCCCCAGACAAAAACCTCGGCCCGTTTCCCTGGCAAACAAAAGTAAGCTGCCCCGCTTGTGGATGGCAGATTGCAGGACGCACTTGGTACAATCAAACCAGCCCAACTTGGAAATGGTGCCACCTTGGGTCTGGGAACCATCCTGCGTATCGTGGATTCTAAGGAGCCAGCGGGCCACTCCCAGCCACAGGCCCCCAAATACAAACAACGGCGCTTTTCCCTGGAAAACAAAACTCGCCTGCCAAATTTTTGATGGCAGATTGCAGGAGCCACTTGGTACTATCAAATCAGCCCAACTTGGTACTGGTGCCACCATGGATCTGGTCACCATCCTGCCTATCGTAGCTGTTCAGGTGCCAGCCGGTCACTCCCAGCCATAGGAACCCAGACACAAACCTCGGCCCGTTTCCCTGGCAAACACAAGTAAGCTGCCCCGCTTCTGGATGGCAGATTGCAGGAGCCACTTTGCACCATCAAACTGGCCCGACTTGTCACTGGTGCCACGTCAGGTCTGGGAACCCTCCTGCGTATCGTGGATTCCAATTAGCAAGACGGCCACTCCCAGCCACAGGCCCCCAAACACAAACAACGGCGCTTTTCCCTGGAAAACAAAACTCGCCTGCCAAATTTTTGATGGCAGATTGCAGGAGCCACTTGGTACTATCAAATCAGCCCAACTTGGTACTGGTGCCACCATGGATCTGGTCACCATCCTGCCTATCGTAGCTGTTCAGGTGCCAGCCGGTCACTCCCAGCCATAGGAACCCAGACACAAACCTCGGCCCGTTTCCCTGGCAAACAAAAGTAAGCTGCCCCGCTTCTGGATGGCAGATTGCAGGAGCCACTTTGCACCATCAAACTGGCCCGACTTGTCACTGGTGCCACGTCAGGTCTGGGAACCCTCCTGCGTATCGTGGATTCCAATTAGCAAGACGGCCACTCCCAGCCACAGGCCCCCAAACACAAACAACGGCGCTTTTCCCTGGAAAACAAAACTCGCCTGCCAACTTTTTGATGGCAGATTGCAGGAGCCACTTGGTACTATCAAACCAGCCCAACTTGGCACTGCTGACACCATGGGTCTGGTCACCTTCCTGCCTATCGTAGCTTTTCAGGAGCCAGCCGGTCACTCCCAGCCATAGGCCCCCAGACACAAAGCTCGGCCCGTTTCCCTGGCAAACAAAAGTAAGCTGCCCCGCTTCTGGATGGCAGATTTCAGGATCCACTTGTTATTATCAAACCAGCCCGACTTGGTACTGGTGCCACCTCTGGTCTGGGAACCATCCTGCGTATCGTGGATTCTAAGGAGCCAGCCGGCCACTCCCAGCCACAGGCCCCCAAAAAAAAACATCGGCGCTTTTCCCTGGAAAACAAAACTCGCCTGCCAACATTTTGATGGCAGATTGCAGGAACCACTTGGTACTATCAAACCAGCCCAACTTGGCACTGGTGCCACCTTGGGTCTGGGAACCATCCGGCGTATCGTGTGTTTAAAGGAGCCAGCCGGCCACTCCAGCCACAGGCCCGCAGACACAAACAACGGCGCTTTTCCCTGGAAAACAAAGCTTGCCTGCTGACTTTTGATGGCAGATTGCAGGAGCCACTTTGTACTTTGAAATCAGCCGAACATGGCTCTGGTGCCACCATGGGTCTGGTCACCATCCTGCCTATCGTAGCTTTTCAGGAGCCAGCCGGTCACTCCCAGCCATAGGCCCCCAGACACAAAGCTCGGCCCGTTTCCCTGGCAAAGAAAAGTAAGCTACCCCGCTTCTGGATGGCAGATTGCAGGACGCACTTGGTACTATCAAACCAGCCCAACTTATCACTGGTGCCACCTCAGGTCAGGGAACCATCCTGCGTATTGTGGATTCTAAGGAGCCAGCCGGCCACTCCCAGCCACAGGCCCCCAAACACAAACAACGGCGCTTTTCCCTGGAAAACAAAACTCGCCTGCCAACTTTTGATGGCAGATTGCAGGAGCCACTTGGTACTATCAAACCAGCCCAACTTGGCACTGGTGCCACCATGGGTCTGGTCACCATCCTGCCTATCGTAGCTTTTCAGGAGCCAGCCGGTCACTCCCTGCCATAGGCCCCCAGACACAAACCTCGGCCCGTTTCCCTGGCAAACAAAAGTAAGCTGCCCCGCTTCTGGATGGCAGATTGCAGGACGCACTTGGTACTATCAAACCAGCCCGACTTGGCACTGGTGCTACCTCAGGTCTGGGAACCATCCTGCGTATCGTGGATTCTAAGGAGCCAGCCGGCCACTCCCAGCCTCAGGCCCCCAAACACAAACATCGGCGCTTTTCCCTGGAAAACAAAACTCGCCTGCCAACTTTTTGATGGCAGATTGCCGGAGCCACTTGGTACTATCAAACCAGCCCAACTTGGCACTGGTGCCACCATGGGTCTGGTCACCATCCTGCCTATCGTAGCTTTTCAGGAGCCAGCCGGTCACTCCCAGCCATAGACCCCAGACACAAACCTCGGCCCGTTTCCCTGGCAAAAAAAAGTAAGCTGCCCCGCTTCTGGATGGCAGATTGCAGGAGCCACTTTGCACCATCAAACTAGCCCGACTTGGCACTGGTGCCACGTCAGGTCTGGGAACCATCCTGCGTATCGTGGATTCTAAGGAGCCAGCCGGACACTCCCAGCCACAGGCCCTCAAACACAAACAGCGGCGCTTTTCCCTGGAAAACAAAACTCGCCTGCCAAATTTTGATGGCAGATTGCCGGAGCAACTTGGTACTATCAAACCAGCCCAACTTGGCACTGGTGCCACCATGGGTCTGGTCACCATCCTGCCTATCGTAGCTTTTCAGGAGCCAGCCGGTCACTCCAAGCCATAGGCCCCCAGACAAAACCTCGGCCATTTTCCCTGTCAAACAAAAGTAAGCCACCCCGCTTCTGCATGGCAGATTGCAGGAGCCACTTTGCAGCATCCAACTAGCCCGACTTGGCACTGGTGCCACGTCAGGTCTGGGAACCATCCTGCGTATCGTGGATTCCAATTATAAAGCCGGCCACTCCCAGCCACAGGCCCCCAAACACAAACAACGGCGCTTTCCCCTGGAAATCAAAACTCGCCTGCCAAATTTTTGATGGCAGATTGCAGGAGCCACTTGGTACTATCAAACCAGCCCAACTTGGCACTGGTGCCACCATGGGTCTGGTCACCATCCTGCCTATCGTAGCTTTTCAGGACCTAGACGGTCACTCGCAGCCATAGGCCCCCAGACACAAAGCTCGGCCCGTTTCCCTGGCAAACGAGTAAGCTGCCCCGCTTCTGGATGGCAGATTGCAGGAACCACTTGGTACTATCAAACCAGCCCAACTTGGCACTGGTGCCACCTCAGGTCTGGGAACCATCCTGCCTATCGTGGATTCTAAGGAGCCATCCGGCCACTCCCACCCACAGGCACCCAAACACAAACAACGGCGCTTTTCCCTGGAAAACAAAACTCGCCTGCCAAATTTTGATGGCGGATTGCAGGAGCCACTTGGTACTATCAAACCAGTCCAACTTGGCACTGGTGCCACCATGGATATGGTCACCATCCTGCCTATCGTAGCTTTTCAGGACCTAGCAGGTCACTCCCAGCCATAGGCCCCCAGACACAAAGCTCGGCCCGTTTCCCTGGCAAACAAAAGTAAGCTGCCCCGCTTCTGGATGGCAGATTGCAGGAACCACTTGGTACTATCAAACCAGCCCGACTTGGCACTGGTGCCACCTCTGGTCTGGGAACCATCCTGCGTATCGTGGATTCTAAGCAGCCAGCCGGCCACTCCCACCCACAGGCCCCCATATACAAACAACAACGCTTTTCCCTGGAAAACAAAACTCGCCTGCCAACATTTTGATGGCAGATTGCAGGAGCCACTTGGTACTATCAAATCAGCCCAACATGGCACTGGTGCCACCATGGGTCTTGGAACCATCCTGCCTATCGTAGCTGTTCAGGCGCCAGCCGGTCACTCCCAGCCATAGGCCCCCAGACACAAAGCTCGGCCCTTTTCCCTGGAAAACAAAAGTAAGCTGCCCCGCTTCTGGATGGCAGATTGCAGGAGCCACTTTGCACCATCAAAATGGCCCGACTTGTCACTGGTGCCACCTCAGGTCTGGGAACCATCCGGCGTATCGTGGATTCCAATTAGCAAGCTGGCCACTCCCAGCCACAGGCCCCCAAACACAAACAACGGCGCTTTTCCCTGGAAAACAAAACTCGCCTGCCAACTTTTTGATGGCAGATTGCCGGAGCCACTTGGTACTATCAAACCAGCCCAACTTGGCACTGGTGCCACCATGGGTCTGGTCACCATCCTGCCTATCGTAGCTTTTCAGGACCTAGACGGTCACTCCCAGCCATAGGCCCCCAGACACAAAGCTCTGCCCGTTTCCCTGGCAAACAAAAGTAAGCTGTCCCGCTTCTGGATGGCAGATTGCAGGATCCACTAGGTATTATCAAACCTGCCCGACTTGGCACTGGTGCCACCTCTGGTCTGGGAACCATGCTGCGTATCGTGGATTCTAATTAGCCAGCCGGCCACTCCCACCCACAGGCGCCCAAACACAAACAACGGCGCTTTCCCCTGGAAAACAAAACTCGCCTGCCAACTTTTTGATGGCAGATTGCAGGAGCCACTTGGTACTATCAAACCAGCCCAACTTGGCACTGGTGCCACCATGGGTCTGGTCACCATCCTGCCTATCGTAGCTTTTCAGGAGCCAGCCGGTCACTCCAAGCCATAGGCCCCCAGACAAATCTCGGCCCGTTTCCCTGGCAAACAAAAGTAAGCTACCCCGCTTCTGGATGGAAGATTGCAGGAGCCACTTGGTACTATAAAACCAGCCCTACTTGGCACTGGTGCCACCTCTGGTCTGGGAACCATGCTGCGTATCGTGGATTCTAAGGAGCCAGCCGGCCACTCCCAGCCACAGGCCCCCAAACACAAACAACGGCGCTTTTCCCTGGAAAACAAAACTCGCCTGCCAACTTTTTGATGGCAGATTGCAGGAGCCACTTGGTACTATCAAACCAGCCCAATTTGGCACTGGTGCCACCATGGGTCTGGTCACCATCCTGCCTATCGTAGCTTTTCAGGAGCCAGCCGGTCACTCCCAGCCATAGGCCCCCAGACACAAACCTCGGCCCGTTTCCCTGGCAAACAAAAGTAAGCTGCCCCGCTTCTGGACGGCAGATTGCAGGAATAACTTGGTACTATGAAACCAGCCCAACTTGGCACTGGTGCCACCTTGGGTCTGGGAACCATCCTGCGTATCGTGGATTCTAAGGAGCCAGCCGGTCACTCCCAGCCACAGGCCCCCAAACACAAACAACGGCGCTTTTCCCTGGAAAACAAAACTCGCCTGCCAATATTTTGATGGCAGATTGCAGGAGCCACTTGGTACTATCAAATCAGCCGAACTTGGCACTGCTGCCACCATGGGTCTGGTCACCATCCTGCCTATCGTAGCTTTTCAGGAGCCAGCCGGTCCCTCCCTGCCATAGGCCCCCAGACACAAACCTCGGCCCGTTTCCCTGGCAAACAAAAGTAAGCTGCCCCGCTTCTGGATGGCAGATTGCAGGAGTCACTTTGCACCATCAAACTAGCCCGACTTGGCACTGGTGCCACCTCTGGTCTGGGAACCATCCTGCGTATCGTGGAGTCTAAGGAACCAGACGGCCACTCCAGCCACAGGCCCCCAGACACAAACAACGGCGCTTTTCCCTGGAAAACAAAACTCGCCTGCCAACTTTTTGATGGCAGATTGCAGGAGCCACTTGGTACTATCAAACCAGCCCAACTTGGCACTGGTGCCACCATGGGTCTGGTCACCATCCTGCCTATCGTAGCTTTTCAGGAGCCAGCCGGTCACTCCCAGCCATAGGCCCCCAGACACAAAGCTCGGCCCGTTTCCCTGGCAAACAAAAGTAAGCTACCCCGCTTCTGGATGGCAGATTGCAGGAGCCACTTTGCACCATCAAACTAGCCCGACTTGGCACTGGTGCCACCTCAGGTCTGGGAATGAGCCTGGGTATCGTGGATTCTAAGAAGCCAGCCGGCCACTCCCAGCCACAGGCCCCCAAACACAAACAACGGCGCTTTCCCCTGGAAAACAAAACTCGCCTGCCAACTTTTTGATGGCAGATTGCAGGAGCCACTTGGTACTATCCAACCAGCCCAACTTGGCACTGGTGCCACCATGGGTCTGGTCACCTTCCTGCCTATCGTAGCTTTTCAGGAGCCAGCCGGTCACTCCCAGCCATAGGCCCCCAGACACAAAGCTCGGCCCGTTTCCCTGGCAAACAAAAGTAAGCTGCCCCGCTTCTGGATGGCAGATTGCAGGAGCCACTTTACACCATCAAACTAGCCCGACTTGGCACTGGTGCCACCTCAGGTCTGGGAACCATGCTGCATATCGTGGATTCTAATTAGCCAGCCGGTCAGTCCCTGCCATAGGCCCCCAAACACAAACAAGGGCGCTATTCACTGGAAAACAAAACTCGCCTGCCAAATTTTGACGGCAGATTGCCGGAGCCACTTGGTACTATCAAACCAGCCCAACTTGACAGTGGTGCCACCATGGGTCTGGTCACCATCCTGCCTATCGTAGCTTTTCAGGAGCCAGCCGGTCACTCCCAGCCATAGGCCCCCAGACAAAAACCTCGACCCGTTTCCCTGGCAAACAAAAGTAAGTTATCCCGCATGTGGATGGCAGATTGCAGGAGCCAGTTTTCTCCATCAAACCAGCAAAACTTGGCACTGGTACCACCACTGGTCTGGGAACCATCCTCCGTATCGTGGATTCTAAGGAGCCAGCCGGCCACTCCCAGCCACAGGCCCCCAAACACAAACAACGGCGCTTTTCCCTGGATAACAAACTCGCCTGCCAAGTTTTTGATGGCAGATTGCAGGAGCCACTTGGTACTATCAAACCAGCCCAACTTGGCACTGGTGCCACCATGGGTCTGGTCACCATCCTGCCTATCGTAGCTTTTCAGGAGCCAACCGGTCACTCCCAGCCATAGGCCCTTAGACACAAACCTCGGCCCGTTTCCCTGGCAAACAAAAGTTAGCTGCCCCGCTTCTGGATGGCAGATTGCAGGACGCACTTGGTACTATCAAACCAGCCCGACTTGGCACTGGTGCCACGACAAGTCTGGGATCCATCCTGCGTATCGTGGATTCTAAGGAGCCAGCCGGCCACTCCCTGCCACAGGCACCCAAACACAAACAACGGCGCTTTTCCCTGGAAAACAAAACTCGCCTGCCAACTTTTTGATGGCGGATTGCAGGAGCCACTTGGTACTATCAAACCAGCCCAACTTGGCACTGGTGCCACCATGGATGTGGTCACCATCCTGCCTATCGTAGCTTTTCAGTACCTAGCAGGTCACTCCCAGCCATAGGCGCCCAGACACAAAGCTCGGCCCGTTTCCCTGGAAAACAAAATTAAGCTGCCCCGCTTCTGGATGGCAGATTGCATGAACCACTTGGTAGTATAAAACCAGCCCGACTTGGCACTGGTGCCACCTCTGGTCTGGGAACCATCCTGTGTATCGTGGATTCTAAGGAGCCAGCCGGTCACTCCCAGCCACAGGCCCCCAAACACAAACAACAGCGCTTTTCCCTGGAAAACAAAACTCGCCTGCCAACATTTTGATGGCAGATTGCAGGAGCCACTTGGTACTATCAAATCAGCCCAACTTGGCACTGGTGCCACCTTGGGTCTGGTCACCATCCTGCCTATCGTAGCTGTTCAGGCGCCACCCGGTCACTCCCAGCCATAGGCCCCCAGAGAAAAACCTCGGCCCGTTTCCCTGGCAAAGAAAAGTAAGCTACCCCGCTTCTGGATGGCAGATTGCAGGAGCCACTTTGCACCATCAAACTGGCCCGACTTGTCACTGGTGCCACCTCAAGTCTGGGAACCATCCTGCGTATCGTGGATTCCAATTAGCAAGCCGGCCACTCCCACCCACAGGCCCCCAAACACAAACAACGGCGCTTTTCCCTGGAAAACAAAACTCGCCTGCCAACTTTTTGATGGCAGATTGCAGGAGCCACTTGGTACTATCAAACCAGCCCAACTTGGCACTGGTGCCACCATGGGTCTGGTCACCATCCTGCCTATCGTAGCTTTTCAGGACCTAGACGGTCACTCCCAGCCATAGGCCCCGTGACACAAAGCTCAGCCCGTTTCCCTGACAAAAAAAAGTAAGCTGTCCCGCTTCTGGATGGCAGATTGCAGGACGCACTTGGTAGTATCAAACCAGCCCGACTTGGCACTGGCGCCACCTCACGTCTGGGAACCATCCTGCGTATCGTGGATTCTAAGCAGCCAGCCGGCCACTCCCATCCACAGGCCCCCAAACACAAACAACGGCGCTTTTCCCTGGAAAACAAAACTCGCCTGCCAACTTTTTGATGGCAGATTGCAGGAGCCACTTGGTACTATCAAACCAGCCCAACCTGGCACTGGTGCCACCATGGGTCTGGTCACCATCCTGCCTATCGTAGCTTTTCAGGAGCCAGCCGGTCACTCCCAGCCATAGGCCCCCAGACACAAACCTCGGCCCGTTTCCCTGGCAAACAAAAGTAAGTTATCCCGCTTCTGGATGGCAGATTGCAGGAGCCACTTTTCACCATCAAACCAGCCCGACTTGGCACTGGTGCCACCTCTGGTCTGGGAACCATCCTGCGTATCATGGATTCTAAGGAGCCAGCCGGCCACTCCCAGCCACAGGCCCCCAAACACAAACAACGGGGCTTTCCCCTGGAAAACAAAACTCGCCTGCCAAGTTTTTGATGGCAGATTGCAGGAGCCACTTGGTACTATCAAACCAGCCCAACTTGGCACTGGTGCCACCATGGGTCTGGTCACCATCCTGCCTATCGTAGCTTTTCAGGAGCCAGCCGGTCACTCCCAGCCATAGGCCCCCAGACACAAAGCTCGGCCCGTTTCCCTGACAAACAAAAGTAAGCTGTCCCGCTTCTGGATGGCAGATTCCAGGACGCACTTGGTACTATCAAACCAGCCCGACTTGGCAGTTGTGCCACCTCTGGTCTGGGAACCATCCTGCGTATCGTAGATTCTAAGCAGCCAGCCGGCCACTCCCAGCCACAGGCCCCCCAAACACAAACAACGGCGCTTTTCCCTGGAAAACAAAACTCGCCTGCCAACTTTTTGATGGCAGATTGCCGGAGCCACTTGGTACTATCAAACCAGCCCAACTTGGCACTGGTGCCACCATGGGTCTGGTCACCATCCTGCCTATCGTAGCTTTTCAGGAGCCAGCCGGCAACTCCCTGCCACAGGCCCCCAAACACAAACAACGGCGCTTTTCCCTGGATAACAAAATTCGCCTGCCAATTTTTTGATGGCAGATTGCCGGAGCCACTTGGTACTATCAAACCAGCCCAACTTGGCACTGGTGCCACCATGGGTCTGGTCACCATACTGCCTATCGTAGCTTTTCAGGAGCCAGCCGGTCACTCCCAGCCATAGGAACCCAGACACAAACCTCGGCCCGTTTCCCTGGCAAACAAAAGTAAGCTGCCCCGCTTCTGGATGGCAGATTGCAGGAGCCACTTGGTACTATCAAACCAGCCCAACTTGGCACTGGTGCCACCTCAGGTCTGGGAACCATGCTGCGTATCGTGGATTCTAATTAGCCATCCGGCCACTCCCACCCACAGGCCCCTAAACACAAACAACGGCGCTTTTCCCTGGAAAACAAAACTCGCCTGCCAATTTTTGATGGCAGATTGCAGGAGCCACTTGGTACTATCAAACCAGCCCAACTTGGCACTGGTGCCACCATGGGTCTGGTCACCATCCTGCCTATCGTAGCTTTTCAGGAGCCAGCCGGTCACTCCCAGCCATAGGCCCCCAGACACAAAGCTCGGCCCGTTTCCCTGGCAAGGAAAAGTAAGCTGTCCCGCTTCTGGATGGCAGATTGCAGGAGCCACTTTGCACCATCAAACTGGCCCGACTTGGCACTGGTGCCACCTCAGGTCTGGGAATGAGCCTGGGTATCGTGGATTCTAAGGAGCCAGCCGGCCACTCCCAGCCACAGGCCCCCAAACACAAACAACGGCGCTTTTCCCTGGAAAACAAAACTCGCCTGCCAACTTTTTGATGGCAGATTGCAGGAGCCACTTGGTACTATCAAACCAGCCCAACTTGGCACTGGTGCCACCTTGGGTCTGGTCACCATCCTGCCTATCGTAGCTTTTCAGGAGCCAGCCGGTCACTCCCAGCCATAGGCCCCAGACACAAACCTCGGCCCGTTTCCCTGGCAAACAAAAGCAAGCTGCCCCGCTTCTGGATGGCAGATTGCAGGAGCCACTTTGCACCATCAAACTAGCCCGACTTGGCACTGGTGCCACCTCAGGTCTGGGAACCATGCTGCGTATCGTGGATTCTAATTAGCCATCCGGCCACTCCCAGCCACAGGCCCCCAAACAAAAACAACGGCGCTTTTCCCTGGAAAACAAAACTCGCCTGCCAAATTTTGATGGCAGATTGCCGGAGCCACTTGGTACTATCAAACCAGCCCACCTTGACACTGGTGCCACCATGGGTCTGGTCACCATCCTGCCTATCGTAGCTTTTCAGGAGCCAGCCGGTCACTCCCAGCCATAGGCCCCCAGACACAAACCTCGGCCCGTTTCCCTGGCAAACAAAAGTAAGCTGCCCCGCTTCTGGATGGCAGATTGCAGGAGCCACTTTTCACCATCAAACCAGCCCAACTTGGCACTGGTGCCACCTCTGGTCTGGGAACCATCCTGCGTATCATGGATTCTAAGGAGCCAGCCGGCCACTCCCAGCCACAGGCCCCCAAAGACAAACAACGGCGCTTTTCCCTGGATAACAAACTCGCCTGCCAACTTTTTGATGGCAGATTGCAGGAGCCACTTGGTACTATCAAACCAGCCCAACTTGGCACTGGTGCCACCATGGGTCTGGTCACCATCCTGCCTATCGTAGCTTTTCAGGAGCCAGCCGGTCACTCCCAGCCATAGGCCCCGAGACACAAACCTCGGCCCGTTTCCCTGGCAAACAAAAGTAAGCTACCCCGCTTCTGGATGGCAGATTGCAGGACGCACTTGGTACTATCAAACCAGCCCAACTTGGCACTGGTGCCACCTCAGGTCTGGGAACCATCCTGCGTATCGTGGATTCTAAGGAGCCAGCCGGCCACTCCCAGCCATAGGCCCCCAAAAAAAAACAACGGCACTTTTCCCTGGAAAACAAAACTTGCCTGCCAAATTTTTGATGGCAGATTGCAGGAGCCACTTGGTACTATCAAACCAGCCCAACTTGGCACTGGTGCCACCATGGGTCTGGTCACCATCCTGCCTATCGTAGCTTTTCAGGAGCCAGCCGGTCACTCCCAGCCGTAGGCCCACAGACACAAAGCTCGGCCCGTTTCCCTGACAAACAAAAGTAAGCTGTCCCGCTTCTGGATGGCAGATTGCAGGACGCACTTGGTACTATCAAACCAGCCCGACTTGGCACTGGTGCCACCTCTGGTCTGGGAACCATCCTGCGTATGGTAGATTCTAAGCAGCCAGCCGGCCACTCCCAGCCACAGGCCCCCAAACACAAACAACGGCGCTTTTCCCTTGAAAACAAAACTCGTCTGCCAACTTTTTGATGGCAGATTGCCGGAGCCACTTGGTACTATCAAACCAGCCCAACATGGCACTGGTGCCACCATGGGTCTCGTCACCATCCTGCCTATCGTAGCTTTTCAGGAGCCAGCCGGCCACTCCCTGCCACAGGCCCTCAAACACAAGCAACGGCGCTTTTCCCTGGAAAACAAAATTCGCCTGCCAACTTTTTGATGGCAGATTGCAGGAGCCACTTGGTACAATCAAATCAGACCAACTTGGCACTGGTTCCACCATGGGTCTGGTCACCATCCTGCCTATCGTAGCTTTTCAGGAGCCAGCCGGTCACTCCCAGCCATAGGCCCCCAGACACAAACCTCGGCCCGTTTCCCTGGCCAACAAATGTAAGCTGCCCCGCTTCTGGATGGCAGATTGCAGGAACCACTTGGTACTATCAAACCAGCCCAACTTGGCACTGGTGCCACCTTTGGTCTGGGAACCATGCTGAGTATCGTGGATTCTAAGGAGCCAGCCGGCCACTCCCAGCCACAGGCCCCCAAACACAAACAACGGCGCTTTTCCCTGGAAAACAAAACTCGCCTGCCAAGTTTTTGATGGCAGATTGCCGGAGCCACTTGGTACTATCAAACCAGCCCAACTTGGCACTGGTGCCGTCATGGGTCTGGTCACCATCCTGCCTATCGTAGCTTTTCAGGAGCCAGCCGGTCACTTCCAGGCTTAGGCCCCCAGACACAAACCTCGGCCCGTTTCCCTGGCAAACAAAAGTAAGCTACCCCGCTTCTGGATGGCAGATTGCAGGACGCACTTGGTACTATCAAACCAGCCCGAATTGGCACTGGTGCCACCTCAAGTCTGGGAACCATCCTGCGTATCGTGGATTCTAAGGAGCCAGCCGGCCACTCCCAGCCATAGGCCCCCAAACAAAAACAACGGCGCTTTTCCCTGGTAAATAAAACTTGCCTGCCAACTTTTTGATGGCAGATTGCAGGAGCCACTTGGTACTATCAAACCAGCCCAACTTGGCACTGGTGCCACCATGGGTCTGGTCACCATCCTGCCTATCGTAGCTTTTCAGGAGCCAGCCGGTCACTCCCAGCCATAGGCCCCCAGACACAAAGCTCGGCCCGTTTCCCTGGCAAACAAAAGTAAGCTGCCCCGCTTCTGGATGGCAGATTGCAGGAGCCACTTGGTACTATCAAACCAGCCCGACTTGGCACTGGTGCCACCTCTGGTCTGGGAACCATCCTGCGTATCGTGGATTCTAAGGAGCCAGCCGACCACTCCCAGCCACAGGCCGCCAAACACAAACAACGGCGCTTTTCCCTGGAAAACAAAACTCGCCTGCCAACTTTTTGATGGCAGATTGCCGGAGCCACTTGCTACTATCAAACCAGCCCAACTTGGCACTGGTGCCGCCATGGGTCTGGTCACCATCCTGCCTATCGTAGCTTTTCACGAGCCAGCCGGTCACTCCCAGCCATAGGCCCCCAGACAAAAACCTCGGCCCGTTTCCCTGGCAAACAAAAGTAAGCTGCCCCGCTTCTGGATGGCAGATTGTAGGACGCACTTGTTACTATCTAACCCGTCCGACTTGGCACTGGTGCCACCTCTGGTCTGGGAACCATCCTGCGTATCGTGGATTCTAAAGTGCCAGCCGGCCACTCCCAGCCACAGGCCCCCAAACACAAACAACGGCGCTTTTCCCTGGAAAACAAAACTCGCCTGCCAAGTTTTTGATGGCAGATTGCCGGAGCCACTTGGTACTATCAAACCAGCCCAACTTGGCACTGGTGCCACCATGGGTCTGGTCACCATCCTGCCTATCGTAGCTTTTCAGGAGCCAGCCGGCAACTCCCTGCCACAGGCCCCCAAACACAAACAACGGCGCTTTTCCCTGGATAACAAAATTCGCCTGCCAATTTTTTGATGGCAGATTGCAGGAGCCACTTGGTACTATCAAATCAGCCCAACTTGGCACTGGTGCCACCATGGGTCTGGTCACCATACTGCCTATCGTAGCTTTTCAGGAGCCAGCCGGTCACTCCCAGCCATAGGACCCCAGACACAAACCTCGGCCCGTTTCCCTGGCAAACAAAAGTAAGCTGCCCCGCTTCTGGATGGCAGATTGCAGGAGCCACTTGGTACTATCAAACCAGCCCAACTTGGCACTGGTGCCACCTCTGGTCTGGGAACCATGCTGAGTATCGTGGATTCTAAGGAGCCATCCGGCCACTCCCAGCCACAGGCCCCCAAACACAAACAACGGCGCTTTTCCCTGGAAAACAAAACTCGCCTGCCAAGTTTTTGATGGCAGATTGCAGGAGCCACTTGGTACTATCAAACCAGCCCAACTTGGCACTGGTGCCGTCATGGGTCTGGTCACCATCCTGCCTATCGTAGCTTTTCACGAGCCAGCCGGTCACTTCCAGGCTTAGGCCCGCAGACACAATCCTCGGACCGTTTCCCTGACAAACAAAAGTAAGCTGTCCCGCTTCTGGATGGCAGATTGCAGGACGCACTTGGTACTATCAAACCAGCCCGACTTGGCACTGGTGCCACCTCTGGTCTGGGAACCATCCTGCGTATGGTAGATTCTAAGGAGCCAGCCGGCCACTCCCAGCCACAGGCCCCCAAACAAAAACAACGGCGCTTTTCCCTTGAAAACAAAACTCGTCTGCCAACTTTTTGATGGCAGATTGCCGGAGCAACTTGGTACTATCAAACCAGCCCAACTTGGCACTGGTGCCACCATGGGTCTCGTCACCATCCTGCCTATCGTAGCTTTTCAGGAGCCAGCCGGCCACTCCCTGCCACAGGCCCCCAAACACAAACAACGGCGCTTTTCCCTGGAAAACAAAATTCGCCTGCCAACTTTTTGATGGCAGATTGCAGGAACCACTTGGTACTATCAAACCAGCCCAACTTGGCACTGCTGCCACCATGGGTCTGGTCACCATCCTGCCTATCGTAGCTTTTCAGGAGCCAGCCGGTCACACCCAGCCATAGGCCCCCAGACAAAAACCTCGGCCCGTTTCCCTGGCAAACAAAAGTAAGCTGCCCCGCTTCTGGATGGCAGATTGCAGGATCCACTTGGTACTATCAAACCAGCCCGACTTGGCACTGGTGCCACGACAAGTCTGGGAACCATCCTGCGTATCGTGGATTCTAAGGAGCCAGCCGGCCACTCCCAGCCACAGGCCCCCAAACACAAACAACGGCGCTTTTCCCTGGAAACCAAAACTCGCCTGCCAACTTTTTGATGGCAGATTGCCGGAGCCACTTGGTACTATCAAACCAGCCCAACTTGGCACTGGTGCCACCATGGGTCTGGTCACCATCCTGCCTATCGTAGCTTTTCAGGAGCCAGCCGGCAACTCCCTGCCACAGGCCCCCAAACACAAACAACGGCGCTTTTCCCTGGATAACAAAATTCGCCTGCCAATTTTTTGATGGCAGATTGCAGGAGCCACTTGGTACTATCAAATCAGCCCAACTTGGCACTGGTGCCACCATGGGTCTGGTCACCATACTGCCTATCGTAGCTTTTCAGGAGCCAGCCGGTCACTCCCAGCCATAGGACCCCAGACACAAAGCTCGGCCCGTTTCCCTGGCAAACAAAAGTAAGCTGCCCCGCTTCTGGATGGCAGATTGCAGGAGCCACTTGGTACTATCAAACCAGCCCAACTTGGCACTGGTGCCACCTCTGGTCTGGGAACCATGCTGAGTATCGTGGATTCTAAGGAGCCATCCGGCCACTCCCAGCCACAGGCCCCCAAACACAAACAACGGCGCTTTTCCCTGGAAAACAAAACTCGCCTGCCAAGTTTTTGATGGCAGATTGCAGGAGCCACTTGGTACTATCAAACCAGCCCAACTTGGCACTGGTGCCGTCATGGGTCTGGTCACCATCCTGCCTATCGTAGCTTTTCACGAGCCAGCCGGTCACTTCCAGGCTTAGGCCCGCAGACACAATCCTCGGACCGTTTCCCTGGCAAACAAAAGTAAGCTGCCCCGCTTCTGGATGGCAGATTGCAGGAGCCACTTGGTACTATCAAACCAGCCCGACTTGGCACTGGTGCCACCTCTGGTCTGGGAACCATCCTGCGTATCGTGGATTCTAAGGAGCCATCCGGCCACTCCCACCCACAGGCCCCCAAACACAAACAACGGCGCTTTTCCCTGGAAAACAAAAGTAAGCTGCCCCGCTTCTGGATGGCAGATTGCAGGAGCCACTTTGCACCATCCAACTAGCCCGACTTGGCACTGGTGCCACCTCAGGTCTGGGAACCATGCTGCGTATCGTGGATTCTAATTAGCCATCCGGCCACTCCCACCCACAGGCCCCTAAACACAAACAACGGCGCTTTTCCCTGGAAAACAAAACTCGCCTGCCAATTTTTGATGGCAGATTGCAGGAGCCACTTGGTACTATCAAACCAGCCCAACTTGGCACTGGTGCCACCATGGGTCTGGTCACCATCCTGCCTATCGTAGCTTTTCAGGAGCCAGCCGGTCACTCCCAGCCATAGGCCCCCAGACACAAAGCTCGGCCCGTTCCCCTGGCAAGGAAAAGTAAGCTGTCCCGCTTCTGGATGGCAGATTGCAGGAGCCACTTTGCACCATCAAACTAGCCCGACTTGGCACTGGTGCCACCTCAGGTCTGGGAATGAGCCTGGGTATCGTGGATTCTAAGGAGCCAGCCGTCCACTCCCAGCCACAGGCCCCCAAACAAAAACAACGGCGCTTTTCCCTGGAAAACAAAACTCGCCTGCCAAATTTTGATGGCAGATTGCCGGAGCCACTTGGTACTATCAAACCAGCCCACCTTGACACTGGTGCCACCATGGGTCTGGTCACCATCCTGCCTATCGTAGCTTTTCAGGAGCCAGCCGGTCACTCCCAGCCATAGGCCCCCAGACACAAACCTCGGCCCGTTTCCCTGGCAAACAAAAGTAAGCTGCCCCGCTTCTGGATGGCAGATTGCAGGAGCCACTTTTCACCATCAAACCAGCCCAACTTGGCACTGGTGCCACCTCTGGTCTGGGAACCATCCTGCGTATCATGGATTCTAAGGAGCCAGCCGGCCACTCCCAGCCACAGGCCCCCAAAGACAAACAACGGCGCTTTTCCCTGGATAACAAACTCGCCTGCCAACTTTTTGATGGCAGATTGCAGGAGCCACTTGGTACTATCAAACCAGCCCAACTTGGCACTGGTGCCACCATGGGTCTGGTCACCATCCTGCCTATCGTAGCTTTTCAGGAGCCAGCCGGTCACTCCCAGCCATAGGCCCCGAGACACAAACCTCGGCCCGTTTCCCTGGCAAACAAAAGTAAGCTAACCCGCTTCTGGATGGCAGATTGCAGGAGACACTTGGTACTATCAAACCAGCCCAACTTGGCACTGGTGCCACCTCAGGTCTGGGAACCATCCTGCGTATCGTGGATTCTAAGGAGCCAGCCGGCCACTCCCAGCCATAGGCCCCCAAAAAAAAACAACGGCACTTTTCCCTGGAAAACAAAACTTGCCTGCCAAATTTTTGATGGCAGATTGCAGGAGCCACTTGGTACTATCAAACCAGCCCAACTTGGCACTGGTGCCACCATGGGTCTGGTCACCATCCTGCCTATCGTAGCTTTTCAGGAGCCAGCTGGTCACTCCCAGCCGTAGGCCCACAGACACAAAGCTCGGCCCGTTTCCCTGACAAACAAAAGTAAGCTGTCCCGCTTCTGGATGGCAGATTGCAGGACGCACTTGGTACTATCAAACCAGCCCGACTTGGCACTGGTGCCACCTCTGGTCTGGGAACCATCCTGCGTATGGTTGATTCTAAGGAGCCAGCCGGCCACTCCCAGCCACAGGCCCCCAAACACAAACAACGGCGCTTTTCCCTTGAAAACAAAACTCGTCTGCCAACTTTTTGATGGCAGATTGCCGGAGCCACTTGGTACTATCAAACCAGCCCAACTTGGCACTGGTGCCACCATGGGTCTCGTCACCATCCTGCCTATCGTAGCTTTTCAGGAGCCAGCCGGCCACTCCCTGCCACAGGCCCCCAAACACAAGCAACGGCGCTTTTCCCTGGAAAACAAAATTCGCCTGCCAACTTTTTGATGGCAGATTGCAGGAGCCACTTGGTACAATCAAATCAGCCCAACTTGGCACTGGTGCCACCATGGGTCTGGTCACCATCCTGCCTATCGTAGCTTTTCAGGAGCCAGCCGGTCACTCCCAGCCATAGGCCCCCAGACACAAACCTCGGCCCCTTTCCCTGGCCAACAAATGTAAGCTGCCCCGCTTCTGGATGGCAGATTGCAGGAACCACTTGGTACTATCAAACCAGCCCAACTTGGCACTGGTGCCACCTTTGGTCTGGGAACCATGCTGAGTATCGTGGATTCTAAGGAGCCAGCCGGCCACTCCCAGCCACAGGCCCCCAAACACAAACAACGGCGCTTTTCCCTGGAAAACAAAACTCGCCTGCCAAGTTTTTGATGGCAGATTGCAGGAGCCACTTGGTACTATCAAACCAGCCCAACTTGGCACTGGTGCCGTCATGGGTCTGGTCACCATCCTGCCTATCGTAGCTTTTCACGAGCCAGCCGGTCACTTCCAGGCTTAGGCCCCCAGACACAAACCTCGGACCGTTTCCCTGGCAAACAAAAGTAAGCTGCCCCGCTTCTGGATGGCAGATTGCAGGAACCACTTGGTACTATCAAACCAGCCCAACTTGGCACTGGTGCCACCATGGGTCTGGTCACCATCCTGCCTATCGTAGCTTTTCAGGAGCCAGCCGGTCACTCCCAGCCATATGCCCCGAGACACAAACCTCGGCCCGTTTCCCTGGCAAACAAAAGTAAGCTACCCCACTTCTGGATGGCAGATTGCAGGACGCACTTGGTACTATCAAACCAGCCCAACTTGGCACTGGTGCCACGTCAAGTCTAGGAACCATCCTGCGTATCGTGGATTCTAAGGAGCCAGCCGGCCACTCCCAGCCATAGGCCCCCAAACAAAAACAACGGCGCTTTTCCCTGGTAAAGAAAACTTGCCTGCCAACTTTTTGATGGCAGATTGCAGGAGCCACTTGGTACTATCAAACCAGCCCAACTTGGCACTGGTGCCACCTCAGGTCTGGGAACCATGCTGCGTATCGTGGATTCTAATTAGCCATCCGGCCACTCCCACCCACAGGCCCCTAAACACAAACAACGGCGCTTTTCCCTGGAAAACAAAACTCGCCTGCCAATTTTTGATGGCAGATTGCAGGAGCCACTTGGTACTATCAAACCAGCCCAACTTGGCACTGGTGCCACCATGGGTCTGGTCACCATCCTGCCTATCGTAGCTTTTCAGGAGCCAGCCGGTCACTCCCAGCCATAGGCCCCCAGACACAAAGCTCGGCCCGTTTCCCTGGCAAGGAAAAGTAAGCTGTCCCGCTTCTGGATGGCAGATTGCAGGAGCCACTTTGCACCATCAAACTGGCCCGACTTGGCACTGGTGCCACCTCAGGTCTGGGAATGAGCCTGGGTATCGTGGATTCTAAGGAGCCAGCCGGCCACTCCCAGCCACAGGCCCCCAAACACAAACAACGGCGCTTTTCCCTGGAAAACAAAACTCGCCTGCCAACTTTTTGATGGCAGATTGCAGGAGCCACTTGGTACTATCAAACCAGCCCAACTTGGCACTGGTGCCACCTTGGGTCTGGTCACCATCCTGCCTATCGTAGCTTTTCAGGAGCCAGCCGGTCACTCCCAGCCATAGGCCCCAGACACAAACCTCGGCCCGTTTCCCTGGCAAACAAAAGCAAGCTGCCCCGCTTCTGGATGGCAGATTGCAGGAGCCACTTTGCACCATCAAACTAGCCCGACTTGGCACTGGTGCCACCTCAGGTCTGGGAACCATGCTGCGTATCGTGGATTCTAATTAGCCATCCGGCCACTCCTAGCCACATGCCCCCAAACAAAAACAACGGCGCTTTTCCCTGGAAAACAAAACTCGCCTGCCAAATTTTGATGGCAGATTGCCGGAGCCACTTGGTACTATCAAACCAGCCCACCTTGACACTGGTGCCACCATGGGTCTGGTCACCATCCTGCCTATCGTAGCTTTTCAGGAGCCAGCCGGTCACTCCCAGCCATAGGCCCCCAGACACAAACCTCGGCCCGTTTCCCTGGCAAACAAAAGTAAGCTGCCCCGCTTCTGGATGGCAGATTGCAGGAGCCACTTTTCACCATCAAACCAGCCCAACTTGGCACTGGTGCCACCTCTGGTCTGGGAACCATCCTGCGTATCATGGATTCTAAGGAGCCAGCCGGCCACTCCCAGCCACAGGCCCCCAAAGACAAACAACGGCGCTTTTCCCTGGATAACAAACTCGCCTGCCAACTTTTTGATGGCAGATTGCAGGAGCCACTTGGTACTATCAAACCAGCCCAACTTGGCACTGGTGCCACCATGGGTCTGGTCACCATCCTGCCTATCGTAGCTTTTCAGGAGCCAGCCGGTCACTCCCAGCCATAGGCCCCGAGACACAAACCTCGGCCCGTTTCCCTGGCAAACAAAAGTAAGCTACCCCGCTTCTGGATGGCAGATTGCAGGACGCACTTGGTACTATCAAACCAGCCCAACTTGGCACTGGTGCCACCTCAGGTCTGGGAACCATCCTGCGTATCGTGGATTCTAAGGAGCCAGCCGGCCACTCCCAGCCATAGGCCCCCAAAAAAAAACAACGGCACTTTTCCCTGGAAAACAAAACTTGCCTGCCAAATTTTTGATGGCAGATTGCAGGAGCCACTTGGTACTATCAAACCAGCCCAACTTGGCACTGGTGCCACCATGGGTCTGGTCACCATCCTGCCTATCGTAGCTTTTCAGGAGCCAGCCGGTCACTCCCAGCCGTAGGCCCACAGACACAAAGCTCGGCCCGTTTCCCTGACAAACAAAAGTAAGCTGTCCCGCTTCTGGATGGCAGATTGCAGGACGCACTTGGTACTATCAAACCAGCCCGACTTGGCACTGGTGCCACCTCTGGTCTGGGAACCATCCTGCGTATGGTAGATTCTAAGCAGCCAGCCGGCCACTCCCAGCCACAGGCCCCCAAACACAAACAACGGCGCTTTTCCCTTGAAAACAAAACTCGTCTGCCAACTTTTTGATGGCAGATTGCCGGAGCCACTTGGTACTATCAAACCAGCCCAACATGGCACTGGTGCCACCATGGGTCTCGTCACCATCCTGCCTATCGTAGCTTTTCAGGAGCCAGCCGGCCACTCCCTGCCACAGGCCCCCAAACACAAACAACGGCGCTTTTCCCTGGAAAACAAAATTCGCCTGCCAACTTTTTGATGGCAGATTGCAGGAGCCACTTGGTACAATCAAATCAGACCAACTTGGCACTGGTTCCACCATGGGTCTGGTCACCATCCTGCCTATCGTAGCTTTTCAGGAGCCAGCCGGTCACTCCCAGCCATAGGCCCCCAGACACAAACCTCGGCCCGTTTCCCTGGCCAACAAATGTAAGCTGCCCCGCTTCTGGATGGCAGATTGCAGGAACCACTTGGTACTATCAAACCAGCCCAACTTGGCACTGGTGCCACCTTTGGTCTGGGAACCATGCTGAGTATCGTGGATTCTAAGGAGCCAGCCGGCCACTCCCAGCCACAGGCCCCCAAACACAAACAACGGCGCTTTTCCCTGGAAAACAAAACTCGCCTGCCAAGTTTTTGATGGCAGATTGCCGGAGCCACTTGGTACTATCAAACCAGCCCAACTTGGCACTGGTGCCGTCATGGGTCTGGTCACCATCCTGCCTATCGTAGCTTTTCAGGAGCCAGCCGGTCACTTCCAGGCTTAGGCCCCCAGACACAAACCTCGGCCCGTTTCCCTGGCAAACAAAAGTAAGCTACCCCGCTTCTGGATGGCAGATTGCAGGACGCACTTGGTACTATCAAACCAGCCCGAATTGGCACTGGTGCCACCTCAAGTCTGGGAACCATCCTGCGTATCGTGGATTCTAAGGAGCCAGCCGGCCACTCCCAGCCATAGGCCCCCAAACAAAAACAACGGCGCTTTTCCCTGGTAAATAAAACTTGCCTGCCAACTTTTTGATGGCAGATTGCAGGAGCCACTTGGTACTATCAAACCAGCCCAACTTGGCACTGGTGCCACCATGGGTCTGGTCACCATCCTGCCTATCGTAGCTTTTCAGGAGCCAGCCGGTCACTCCCAGCCATAGGCCCCCAGACACAAAGCTCGGCCCGTTTCCCTGGCAAACAAAAGTAAGCTGCCCCGCTTCTGGATGGCAGATTGCAGGAGCCACTTGGTACTATCAAACCAGCCCGACTTGGCACTGGTGCCACCTCTGGTCTGGGAACCATCCTGCGTATCGTGGATTCTAAGGAGCCAGCCGACCACTCCCAGCCACAGGCCGCCAAACACAAACAACGGCGCTTTTCCCTGGAAAACAAAACTCGCCTGCCAACTTTTTGATGGCAGATTGCCGGAGCCACTTGCTACTATCAAACCAGCCCAACTTGGCACTGGTGCCGCCATGGGTCTGGTCACCATCCTGCCTATCGTAGCTTTTCACGAGCCAGCCGGTCACTCCCAGCCATAGGCCCCCAGACAAAAACCTCGGCCCGTTTCCCTGGCAAACAAAAGTAAGCTGCCCCGCTTCTGGATGGCAGATTGTAGGACGCACTTGTTACTATCTAACCCGTCCGACTTGGCACTGGTGCCACCTCTGGTCTGGGAACCATCCTGCGTATCGTGGATTCTAAAGTGCCAGCCGGCCACTCCCAGCCACAGGCCCCCAAACACAAACAACGGCGCTTTTCCCTGGAAAACAAAACTCGCCTGCCAAGTTTTTGATGGCAGATTGCCGGAGCCACTTGGTACTATCAAACCAGCCCAACTTGGCACTGGTGCCACCATGGGTCTGGTCACCATCCTGCCTATCGTAGCTTTTCAGGAGCCAGCCGGCAACTCCCTGCCACAGGCCCCCAAACACAAACAACGGCGCTTTTCCCTGGATAACAAAATTCGCCTGCCAATTTTTTGATGGCAGATTGCAGGAGCCACTTGGTACTATCAAATCAGCCCAACTTGGCACTGGTGCCACCATGGGTCTGGTCACCATACTGCCTATCGTAGCTTTTCAGGAGCCAGCCGGTCACTCCCAGCCATAGGACCCCAGACACAAACCTCGGCCCGTTTCCCTGGCAAACAAAAGTAAGCTGCCCCGCTTCTGGATGGCAGATTGCAGGAGCCACTTGGTACTATCAAACCAGCCCAACTTGGCACTGGTGCCACCTCTGGTCTGGGAACCATGCTGAGTATCGTGGATTCTAAGGAGCCATCCGGCCACTCCCAGCCACAGGCCCCCAAACACAAACAACGGCGCTTTTCCCTGGAAAACAAAACTCGCCTGCCAAGTTTTTGATGGCAGATTGCAGGAGCCACTTGGTACTATCAAACCAGCCCAACTTGGCACTGGTGCCGTCATGGGTCTGGTCACCATCCTGCCTATCGTAGCTTTTCACGAGCCAGCCGGTCACTTCCAGGCTTAGGCCCGCAGACACAATCCTCGGACCGTTTCCCTGACAAACAAAAGTAAGCTGTCCCGCTTCTGGATGGCAGATTGCAGGACGCACTTGGTACTATCAAACCAGCCCGACTTGGCACTGGTGCCACCTCTGGTCTGGGAACCATCCTGCGTATGGTAGATTCTAAGGAGCCAGCCGGCCACTCCCAGCCACAGGCCCCCAAACAAAAACAACGGCGCTTTTCCCTTGAAAACAAAACTCGTCTGCCAACTTTTTGATGGCAGATTGCCGGAGCAACTTGGTACTATCAAACCAGCCCAACTTGGCACTGGTGCCACCATGGGTCTCGTCACCATCCTGCCTATCGTAGCTTTTCAGGAGCCAGCCGGCCACTCCCTGCCACAGGCCCCCAAACACAAACAACGGCGCTTTTCCCTGGAAAACAAAATTCGCCTGCCAACTTTTTGATGGCAGATTGCAGGAACCACTTGGTACTATCAAACCAGCCCAACTTGGCACTGCTGCCACCATGGGTCTGGTCACCATCCTGCCTATCGTAGCTTTTCAGGAGCCAGCCGGTCACACCCAGCCATAGGCCCCCAGACAAAAACCTCGGCCCGTTTCCCTGGCAAACAAAAGTAAGCTGCCCCGCTTCTGGATGGCAGATTGCAGGATCCACTTGGTACTATCAAACCAGCCCGACTTGGCACTGGTGCCACGACAAGTCTGGGAACCATCCTGCGTATCGTGGATTCTAAGGAGCCAGCCGGCCACTCCCAGCCACAGGCCCCCAAACACAAACAACGGCGCTTTTCCCTGGAAACCAAAACTCGCCTGCCAACTTTTTGATGGCAGATTGCCGGAGCCACTTGGTACTATCAAACCAGCCCAACTTGGCACTGGTGCCACCATGGGTCTGGTCACCATCCTGCCTATCGTAGCTTTTCAGGAGCCAGCCGGCAACTCCCTGCCACAGGCCCCCAAACACAAACAACGGCGCTTTTCCCTGGATAACAAAATTCGCCTGCCAATTTTTTGATGGCAGATTGCAGGAGCCACTTGGTACTATCAAATCAGCCCAACTTGGCACTGGTGCCACCATGGGTCTGGTCACCATACTGCCTATCGTAGCTTTTCAGGAGCCAGCCGGTCACTCCCAGCCATAGGACCCCAGACACAAAGCTCGGCCCGTTTCCCTGGCAAACAAAAGTAAGCTGCCCCGCTTCTGGATGGCAGATTGCAGGAGCCACTTGGTACTATCAAACCAGCCCAACTTGGCACTGGTGCCACCTCTGGTCTGGGAACCATGCTGAGTATCGTGGATTCTAAGGAGCCATCCGGCCACTCCCAGCCACAGGCCCCCAAACACAAACAACGGCGCTTTTCCCTGGAAAACAAAACTCGCCTGCCAAGTTTTTGATGGCAGATTGCAGGAGCCACTTGGTACTATCAAACCAGCCCAACTTGGCACTGGTGCCGTCATGGGTCTGGTCACCATCCTGCCTATCGTAGCTTTTCACGAGCCAGCCGGTCACTTCCAGGCTTAGGCCCGCAGACACAATCCTCGGACCGTTTCCCTGGCAAACAAAAGTAAGCTGCCCCGCTTCTGGATGGCAGATTGCAGGAGCCACTTGGTACTATCAAACCAGCCCGACTTGGCACTGGTGCCACCTCTGGTCTGGGAACCATCCTGCGTATCGTGGATTCTAAGGAGCCATCCGGCCACTCCCACCCACAGGCCCCCAAACACAAACAACGGCGCTTTTCCCTGGAAAACAAAAGTAAGCTGCCCCGCTTCTGGATGGCAGATTGCAGGAGCCACTTTGCACCATCCAACTAGCCCGACTTGGCACTGGTGCCACCTCAGGTCTGGGAACCATGCTGCGTATCGTGGATTCTAATTAGCCATCCGGCCACTCCCACCCACAGGCCCCTAAACACAAACAACGGCGCTTTTCCCTGGAAAACAAAACTCGCCTGCCAATTTTTGATGGCAGATTGCAGGAGCCACTTGGTACTATCAAACCAGCCCAACTTGGCACTGGTGCCACCATGGGTCTGGTCACCATCCTGCCTATCGTAGCTTTTCAGGAGCCAGCCGGTCACTCCCAGCCATAGGCCCCCAGACACAAAGCTCGGCCCGTTCCCCTGGCAAGGAAAAGTAAGCTGTCCCGCTTCTGGATGGCAGATTGCAGGAGCCACTTTGCACCATCAAACTAGCCCGACTTGGCACTGGTGCCACCTCAGGTCTGGGAATGAGCCTGGGTATCGTGGATTCTAAGGAGCCAGCCGGCCACTCCCAGCCACAGGCCCCCAAACAAAAACAACGGCGCTTTTCCCTGGAAAACAAAACTCGCCTGCCAAATTTTGATGGCAGATTGCCGGAGCCACTTGGTACTATCAAACCAGCCCACCTTGACACTGGTGCCACCATGGGTCTGGTCACCATCCTGCCTATCGTAGCTTTTCAGGAGCCAGCCGGTCACTCCCAGCCATAGGCCCCCAGACACAAACCTCGGCCCGTTTCCCTGGCAAACAAAAGTAAGCTGCCCCGCTTCTGGATGGCAGATTGCAGGAGCCACTTTTCACCATCAAACCAGCCCAACTTGGCACTGGTGCCACCTCTGGTCTGGGAACCATCCTGCGTATCATGGATTCTAAGGAGCCAGCCGGCCACTCCCAGCCACAGGCCCCCAAAGACAAACAACGGCGCTTTTCCCTGGATAACAAACTCGCCTGCCAACTTTTTGATGGCAGATTGCAGGAGCCACTTGGTACTATCAAACCAGCCCAACTTGGCACTGGTGCCACCATGGGTCTGGTCACCATCCTGCCTATCGTAGCTTTTCAGGAGCCAGCCGGTCACTCCCAGCCATAGGCCCCGAGACACAAACCTCGGCCCGTTTCCCTGGCAAACAAAAGTAAGCTAACCCGCTTCTGGATGGCAGATTGCAGGAGACACTTGGTACTATCAAACCAGCCCAACTTGGCACTGGTGCCACCTCAGGTCTGGGAACCATCCTGCGTATCGTGGATTCTAAGGAGCCAGCCGGCCACTCCCAGCCATAGGCCCCCAAAAAAAAACAACGGCACTTTTCCCTGGAAAACAAAACTTGCCTGCCAAATTTTTGATGGCAGATTGCAGGAGCCACTTGGTACTATCAAACCAGCCCAACTTGGCACTGGTGCCACCATGGGTCTGGTCACCATCCTGCCTATCGTAGCTTTTCAGGAGCCAGCTGGTCACTCCCAGCCGTAGGCCCACAGACACAAAGCTCGGCCCGTTTCCCTGACAAACAAAAGTAAGCTGTCCCGCTTCTGGATGGCAGATTGCAGGACGCACTTGGTACTATCAAACCAGCCCGACTTGGCACTGGTGCCACCTCTGGTCTGGGAACCATCCTGCGTATGGTTGATTCGAAGGAGCCAGCCGGCCACTCCCAGCCACAGGCCCCCAAACAAAAACAACGGCGCTTTTCCCTTGAAAACAAAACTCGTCTGCCAACTTTTTGATGGCAGATTGCCGGAGCCACTTGGTACTATCAAACCAGCCCAACTTGGCACTGGTGCCACCATGGGTCTCGTCACCATCCTGCCTATCGTAGCTTTTCAGGAGCCAGCCGGCCACTCCCTGCCACAGGCCCCCAAACACAAGCAACGGCGCTTTTCCCTGGAAAACAAAATTCGCCTGCCAACTTTTTGATGGCAGATTGCAGGAGCCACTTGGTACAATCAAATCAGCCCAACTTGGCACTGGTGCCACCATGGGTCTGGTCACCATCCTGCCTATCGTAGCTTTTCAGGAGCCAGCCGGTCACTCCCAGCCATAGGCCCCCAGACACAAACCTCGGCCCCTTTCCCTGGCCAACAAATGTAAGCTGCCCCGCTTCTGGATGGCAGATTGCAGGAACCACTTGGTACTATCAAACCAGCCCAACTTGGCACTGGTGCCACCTTTGGTCTGGGAACCATGCTGAGTATCGTGGATTCTAAGGAGCCAGCCGGCCACTCCCAGCCACAGGCCCCCAAACACAAACAACGGCGCTTTTCCCTGGAAAACAAAACTCGCCTGCCAAGTTTTTGATGGCAGATTGCAGGAGCCACTTGGTACTATCAAACCAGCCCAACTTGGCACTGGTGCCGTCATGGGTCTGGTCACCATCCTGCCTATCGTAGCTTTTCACGAGCCAGCCGGTCACTTCCAGGCTTAGGCCCCCAGACACAAACCTCGGACCGTTTCCCTGGCAAACAAAAGTAAGCTGCCCCGCTTCTGGATGGCAGATTGCAGGAACCACTTGGTACTATCAAACCAGCCCAACTTGGCACTGGTGCCACCATGGGTCTGGTCACCATCCTGCCTATCGTAGCTTTTCAGGAGCCAGCCGGTCACTCCCAGCCATATGCCCCGAGACACAAACCTCGGCCCGTTTCCCTGGCAAACAAAAGTAAGCTACCCCACTTCTGGATGGCAGATTGCAGGACGCACTTGGTACTATCAAACCAGCCCAACTTGGCACTGGTGCCACGTCAAGTCTAGGAACCATCCTGCGTATCGTGGATTCTAAGGAGCCAGCCGGCCACTCCCAGCCATAGGCCCCCAAACAAAAACAACGGCGCTTTTCCCTGGTAAAGAAAACTTGCCTGCCAACTTTTTGATGGCAGATTGCAGGAGCCACTTGGTACTATCAAACCAGCCCAACTTGGCACTGGTGCCACCATGGGTCTGGTCACCATCCTGCCTATCGTAGCTTTTCAGGAGCCAGCCGGTCACTCCCAGCCATAGGCCCCCAGTCACAAAGCTCGGCCCGTTTCCCTGGCAAACAAAAGTAAGCTGCCCCGCTTCTGGATGGCAGATTGCAGGAGCCACTTGGTACTATCAAACCAGCCCGACTTGGCACTGGTGCCACCTCAGGTCTGGGAACCATCCTGCGTATCGTGGATTCTAAGGAGCCAGCCGACCACTCCCAGCCACAGGCCGCCAAACACAAACAACGGCGCTTTTCCCTGGAAAACAAAACTCGCCTGCCAACTTTTTGATGGCAGATTGCAGGAGCCACTTGCTACTATCAAACCAGCCCAACTTGGCACTGGTGCCGCCATGGGTCTGGTCACCATCCTGCCTATCGTAGCTTTTCACGAGCCAGCCGGTCACTCCCAGCCATAGGCCCCCAGACAAAAACCTCGGCCCGTTTCCCTGGAAAACAAAAGTAAGCTGCCCCGCTTCTGGATGGCAGTTTGTAGGACGCACTTGTTACTATCTAACCCGCCCGACTTGGCACTGGTGCCACCACTGGTCTGGGAACCATCCTGCGTATCGTGGATTCTAAAGAGCCAGCCGGCCACTCCCAGCCACAGGCACCCAAACACAAACAACGGCGCTTTTCCCTGGAAAACAAAACTCGCCTGCCAACTTTTTGATGGCAGATTGCAGGAGCCACTTGGTACAATCAAACCAGCCCAACTTGGCACTGCTGCCACCATGGGTCTGGTCACCATCCTGCCTATCGTAGCTTTTCAGGAGCCAGCCGGTCACTCCCAGCCATAGGCCCCCAGACAAAAACCTCGGCCCGTTTCCCTGGCAAACAAAAGTAAGCTGCCCCGCTTCTGGATGGCAGATTGCAGGATCCACTTGGTACTATCAAACCAGCCCGACTTGGCACTGGTGCCACGACAAGTCTGGGAACCATCCTGCGTATCGTGGATTCTAAGGAGCCAGCCGGCCACTCCCAGCCACAGGCCCCCAAACACAAACAACGGCGCTTTTCCCTGGAAAACAAAACTCGCCTGCCAACTTTTTGATGGCAGATTGCCGGAGCCACTTGGTACTATCAAACCAGCCCAACTTGGCACTGGTGCCACCATGGGTCTGGTCACCATCCTGCCTATCGTAGCTTTTCAGGAGCCAGCCGGCAACTCCCTGCCACAGGCCCCCAAACACAAACAACGGCGCTTTTCCCTGGATAACAAAATTCGCCTGCCAATTTTTTGATGGCAGATTGCAGGAGCCACTTGGTACTATCAAATCAGCCCAACTTGGCACTGGTGCCACCATGGGTCTGGTCACCATACTGCCTATCGTAGCTTTTCAGGAGCCAGCCGGTCACTCCCAGCCATAGGCCCCCAGACACAAACCTCGGCCCGTTTCCCTGGCAAACAAAAGTAAGCTGCCCCGCTTCTGGATGGCAGATTGCAGGAGCCACTTGGTACTATCAAACCAGCCCAACTTGGCACTGGTGCCACCTCTGGTCTGGGAACCATGCTGAGTATCGTGGATTCTAAGGAGCCATCCGGCCACTCCCAGCCACAGGCCCCCAAACACAAACAACGGCGCTTTTCCCTGGAAAACAAAACTCGCCTGCCAAGTTTTTGATGGCAGATTGCAGGAGCCACTTGGTACTATCAAACCAGCCCAACTTGGCACTGGTGCCGTCATGGGTCTGGTCACCATCCTGCCTATCGTAGCTTTTCACGAGCCAGCCGGTCACTTCCAGGCTTAGGCCCGCAGACACAATCCTCGGACCGTTTCCCTGGCAAACAAAAGTAAGCTGCCCCGCTTCTGGATGGCAGATTGCAGGAACCACTTGGTACTATCAAACCAGCCCGTCTTGGCACTGGTGCCACCTCTGGTCTGGGAACCATCCTGCGTATCGTGGATTCTAAGGAGCCATCCGGCCACTCCCACCCACAGGCCCCCAAACACAAACAACGGCGCTTTTCCCTGGAAAACAAAAGTAAGCTGCCCCGCTTCTGGATGGCAGATTGCAGGAGCCACTTTGCGCCATCCAACTAGCCCGACTTGGCACTGGTGCCACCTCAGGTCTGGGAACCATGCTGCGTATCGTGGATTCTAATTAGCCATCCGGCCACTCCCACCCACAGGCCCCTAAACACAAACAACGGCGCTTTTCCCTGGAAAACAAAACTCGCCTGCCAATTTTTGATGGCAGATTGCAGGAGCCACTTGGTACTATCAAACCAGCCCAACTTGGCACTGGTGCCACCATGGGTCTGGTCACCATCCTGCCTATCGTAGCTTTTCAGGAGCCAGCCGGTCACTCCCAGCCATAGGCCCCCAGACACAAAGCTCGGCCCGTTTCCCTGGCAAGGAAAAGTAAGCTATCCCGCTTCTGGATGGCAAATTGCAGGAGCCACTTTGCACCATCAAACTAGCCCGACTTGGCACTGGTGCCACCTCAGGTCTGGGAATGAGCCTGGGTATCGTGGATTCTAAGGAGCCAGCCGGCCACTCCCAGCCACAGGCCCCCAAACACAAACAACGGCGCTTTTCCCTGGAAAACAAAACTCGCCTGCCAACTTTTTGATGGCAGATTGCAGGAGCCACTTGGTACTATCAAACCAGCCTTCCTTGGCACTGGTGCCACCTTGGGTCTGGTCACCATCCTGCCTATCGTAGCTTTTCAGGAGCCAGCCGGTCACTCCCAGCCATAGGCCCCAGACACAAACCTCGGCCCGTTTCCCTGGCAAACAAAAGCAAGCTGCCCCGCTTCTGGATGGCAGATTGCAGGAGCCACTTTGCACCATCAAACTAGCCCGACTTGGCACTGGTGCCACCTCAGGTCTGGTCTCCATCCTGCCTATCGTAGCTTTTCAGGAGCCAGCCGGTCACTCCCAGCCATAGGCCCCCAGACACAAACCTCGGCCCGTTTCCCTGGCAAACAAAAGTAAGCTGCCCCGCTTCTGGATGGCAGATTGCAGGAGCCACTTTTCACCATCAAACCAGCCCAACTTGGCACTGGTGCCACCTCTGGTCTGGGAACCATCCTGCGTATCATGGATTCTAAGGAGCCAGCCGGCCACTCCCAGCCACAGGCCCCCAAACACAAACAACGGCGCTTTTCCCTGGATAACAAACTCGCCTGCCAACTTTTTGATGGCAGATTGCAGGAGCCACTTGGTACTATCAAACCAGCCCAACTTGGCACTGGTGCCACCATGGGTCTGGTCACCATCCTGCCTATCGTAGCTTTTCAGGAGCCAGCCGGTCACTCCCAGCCATAGGCCCCGAGACACAAACCTCGGCCCGTTTCCCTGGCAAACAAAAGTAAGCTACCCCGCTTCTGGATGGCAGATTGCAGGAGACACTTGTTACTATCAAACCAGCCCAACTTGGCACTGGTGCCACCTCAGGTCTGGGAACCATCCTGCGTATCGTGGATTCTAAGGAGCCAGCCGGCCACTCCCAGCCATAGGCCCCCAAAAAAAAACAACGGCACTTTTCCCTGGAAAACAAAACTTGCCTGCCAAATTTTTGATGGCAGATTGCAGGAGCCACTTGGTACTATCAAACCAGCCCAACTTGGCACTGGTGCCACCATGGGTCTGGTCACCATCCTGCCTATCGTAGCTTTTCAGGAGCCAGCCGGTCACTCCCAGCCGTAGGCCCACAGACACAAAGCTCGGCCCGTTTCCCTGGCAAACAAAAGTAAGCTGTCCCGCTTCTGGATGGCAGATTGCAGGACGCACTTGGTACTATCAAACCAGCCCGACTTGGCACTGGTGCCACCTCTGGTCTGGGAACCATCCTGCGTATGGTAGATTCTAAGGAGCCAGCCGGCCACTCCCAGCCACAGGCCCCCAAACACAAACAACGGCGCTTTTCCCTTGAAAACAAAACTCGTCTGCCAACTTTTTGATGGCAGATTGCCGGAGCCACTTGGTACTATCAAACCAGCCCAACTTGGCACTGGTGCCACCATGGGTCTCGTCACCATCCTGCCTATCGTAGCTTTTCAGGAGCCAGCCGGCCACTCCCTGCCACAGGCCCCCAAACACAAACAACGGCGCTTTTCCCTGGAAAACAAAATTCGCCTGCCAACTTTTTGATGGCAGATTGCAGGAGCCACTTGGTACAATCAAATCAGCCCAACTTGGCACTGGTGCCACCATGTGTCTGGTCACCATCCTGCCTATCGTAGCTTTTCAGGAGCCAGCCGGTCACTCCCAGCCATAGGCCCCCAGACACAAACCTCGGCCCGTTTCCCTGGCCAACAAATGTAAGCTGCCCCGCTTCTGGATGGCAGATTGCAGGAACCACTTGGTACTATCAAACCAGCCCAACTTGGCACTGGTGCCACCTTTGGTCTGGGAACCATGCTGAGTATCGTGGATTCTAAGGAGCCAGCCGGCCACTCCCAGCCACAGGCCCCCAAACACAAACAACGGCGCTTTTCCCTGGAAAACAAAACTCGCCTGCCAAGTTTTTGATGGCAGATTGCAGGAGCCACTTGGTACTATCAAACCAGCCCAACTTGGCACTGGTGCCGTCATGGGTCTGGTCACCATCCTGCCTATCGTAGCTTTTCATGAGCCAGCCGGTCACTTCCAGGCTTAGGCCCCCAGACACAAACCTCGGACCGTTTCCCTGGCAAACAAAAGTAAGCTGCCCCGCTTCTGGATGGCAGATTGCAGGAACCACTTGGTACTATCAAACCAGCCCAACTTGGCACTGGTGCCACCATGGGTCTGGTCACCATCCTGCCTATCGTAGCTTTTCAGGAGCCAGCCGGTCACTCCCAGCCATATGCCCCGAGACACAAACCTCGGCCCGTTTCCCTGGCAAACAAAAGTAAGCTACCCCACTTCTGGATGGCAGATTGCAGGACGCACTTGGTACTATCAAACCAGCCCAACTTGGCACTGGTGCCACGTCAAGTCTAGGAACCATCCTGCGTATCGTGGATTCTAAGGAGCCAGCCGGCCACTCCCAGCCATAGGCCCCCAAACAAAAACAACGGCGCTTTTCCCTGGTAAAGAAAACTTGCCTGCCAACTTTTTGATGGCAGATTGCAGGAGCCACTTGGTACTATCAAACCAGCCCAACTTGGCACTGGTGCCACCATGGGTCTGGTCACCATCCTGCCTATCGTAGCTTTTCAGGAGCCAGCCGGTAACTCCCAGCCATAGGCCCCCAGACACAAAGCTCGGCCCGTTTCCCTGGCAAACAAAAGTAAGCTGCCCCGCTTCTGGATGGCAGATTGCAGGAGCCACTTGGTACTATCAAACCAGCCCGACTTGGCACTGGTGCCACCTCTGGTCTGGGAACCATCCTGCGTATCGTGGATTCTAAGGAGCCAGCCGACCACTCCCAGCCACAGGCCGCCAAACACAAACAACGGCGCTTTTCCCTGGAAAACAAAACTCGCCTGCCAAATTTTGATGGCAGATTGCAGGAGCCACTTGCTACTATCAAACCAGCCCAACTTGGCACTGGTGCCGCCATGGGTCTGGTCACCATCCTGCCTATCGTAGCTTTTCACGAGCCAGCCGGTCACTCCCAGCCATAGGCCCCCAGACAAAAACCTCGGCCCGTTTCCCTGGCAAACAAAAGTAAGCTGCCCCGCTTCTGGATGGCAGATTGTAGGACGCACTTGTTACTATCTAACCCGCCCGACTTGGCACTGGTGCCACCACTGGTCTGGGAACCATCCTGCGTATCGTGGATTCTAAAGAGCCAGCCGGCCACTCCCAGCCACAGGCACCCAAACACAAACAACGGCGCTTTTCCCTGGAAAACAAAACTCGCCTGCCAACTTTTTGATGGCAGATTGCAGGAGCCACTTGGTACTATCAAACCAGCCCAACTTGGCACTGCTGCCACCATGGGTCTGGTCACCATCCTGCCTATCGTAGCTTTTCAGGAGCCAGCCGGTCACTCCCAGCCATAGGCCCCCAGACAAAAACCTCGGCCCGTTTCCCTGGCAAACAAAAGTAAGCTGCCCCGCTTCTGGATGGCAGATTGCAGGATCCACTTGGTACTATCAAACCAGCCCGACTTGGCACTGGTGCCACGACAAGTCTGGGAACCATCCTACGTATCGTGGATTCTAAGGAGCCAGCCGGCCACTCCCAGCCACAGGCCCCCAAACACAAACAACGGCGCTTTTCCCTGGAAAACAAAACTCGCCTACCAACGTTTTGATGGCAGATTGCAGGAGCCACTTGGTACTATCAAACCAGCCCAACTTGGCACTGGTGCCACCATGGGTCTGGTCACCATCCTGCCTATCGTAACTTTTCAGGAGCCAGCCGGTCTCTCCCAGCCATAGGCCCCCAGACACAAACCTCGGCCTGTTTCCCGGGCAAACAAAAGTAAGCTGCCCCGCTTCTGGATGGCAGATTGCAGGAGCCACTTGGTACTATCAAACCAGCCCGACTTGGCACTGGTGCCACCTCTGGTCTGGGAACCATCCTGCGTATCGTGGATTTTATGGAGCCAGCCGGTCAGTTTCAGCCATAGGCCTCCAAACACAAACAACGATCCGTTTCCCTGGCAAACAAATGTAAGCTGCCCCGCTTCTGGATGGCAGATTGCAGGAACCACTTGGTAGTATCAAACCAGCCCAACTTGGCACTGGTGGCACCTCTTGTCTGGGAACCATGCTGCGTATCGTGGTTTCTAAGGAGCCAGCCGGCCACTCCCAACCATAGACCCCCAGACACAAACCTCGGCCCGTTTCCCTGGAAAACAAAAGTAAGCTACCCCGATTCTGGATGGCAGATTGCAGGAGCCACTTGGTACTATCAAATCAGCCCAACTTGGCACTGGTGCCACCATGGGTCTGGTAAACATCCTGCCTATCGTAGCTTTTCAGGAGCCAGCCGGCCACTCTCAGCCATATGCCCCCAAAAACAAACCACGGCCCTTTTCTCTGGCAAACAAAACTCAACTGCCCCTCTTCTGGATGGCAAATTTTAGGACGCACTTTGTACTACGAAAACCGCCCGACGTGGCACTGGTGCCACCTTGTGTCAGGGAACCATCCTGCATATCGAGCTTTTTAAGGAGCCAGCCGGCCACACCCAGCCATAAACCCCCAAAAACAAACCACGGACCATTTCTCTTGGAAACAAAAATCCGCTGCCCCGCGTCTGGATGGCAGATTGCAGGAGCCACTTTGCACCATCAAACCAGCCCGACTTGGCACTGGTGCCACCTTGGGTCTGGGAACAATCCTGCATATCGTGGATTCTAAGGAGCCAGCCGGCCACTCCCAGCCACAGGCCCCCAAACACAAACAACGGCGCTTTTCCCTGGAAAACAAAATTCGCCTGCCAAATTTTGATGGCAGATTGCAGGAGCCACTTGGTACTATCAAATCATCCCAACTTGGCACTGGTGCCACTCTGGGTCTGGGAACCATCCTGCCTATTGTAGCATTTCAGGAGCCAGCCGGTCACTCCCAGCCATAGGCCCCCAGACACAAACCTCGGACCGTTTCCCTGGCAAACAAAATTAAGCTGCCCCGATTCTGGATGGCAGATTGCAGGAGCCACTTGGTTGTGTCAAACCAGCCCGACTTGGCACTGGTGCCACCTTGGGTCTGGGAACCATCCTGCGTATCGTGGATTCTAAGCAGCCACCCGGCCACTCTGAGCCACAGGCCCCCAAACAAAAACTACGGCGCTTTTCCCTGGAAAACAAAACTCGCCTGCCAACTTTTTGATGGCAGATTGCAGGAGCCACTTGGTACTATCAAACCAGCCCAACATTGGCACTGGTGCCACCACTGGTCTGGGAACCATCCTGCCTATCGTAGCTTTTCAGGAGCCAGCCGGTCACTCCCAGCCATAGACCCCCAGACACAAACCTCGGCCCGTTTCCCTGGCAAACAAAAGTAAGCTGCCCCGCTTTTGGATGGCAGATTGCAGGAGCCACGTTGCACCATCAAACCAGCCCCACTTGGCACTGGTGCCACCTTGGGTCTGGGAACAAGTTGGGCTGGTTTGATAGTACCAAGTGGCTCCTGCAATCTGCCATCCAGAAGCGGGACAGCTTACTTTTGTTTCCCCGGGAAACGGGCCGAGGTATTTGTCTGGGGGCCTATGGCTGGGAGTGACCGGCTGACTACTGAAAAGCTACGATAGGCAGGATGTTTACCAGACTCATGGTGCCACCAGTGCCAAGTCGGGCTGGTTTGATAATACTAAATAGCTCCTGCAATCTGCCATCCAGACGCGGGGCAGCGGATTTTTGTTTCCTGGAGAAAAGTTCCGTGGTTTTTTTTTTGGGGGTATATGACTGGACGTGGCCGGCTGGCTCCTTAAAAAGCTCTATACACAGGATTGTTCCCTGACCCAAGGTGGCATCAGTGCCAAGTCGGGCTGTTTTCGTAGTACCAAGTGCGTCCTGCAATTTGCCATCCAGAAGCGGGGCAGCCTACTTTTGTTTGCCAGGGAAACGTGCCGAGGTATTTGTCTGGGGGCCTATGGCTGGGAGTGAGCGGCTGGCTCCTGAAAAGCTACGATAGGCAGGATGGTGACCAGACCCAGGGTGGCACCAGTGCCAAGTTCGGCTGGTTTGATAGTACCAAGTGGCTCCTGCAATCTGCCATCAAGAAGTTGGCAGGCGAGTTTTGTTTTCCAGGGAAAAGCGCCGTTGTTTTTGTTTAGAGGCCTGTGGCTGGGAGTGGCCGCCTGTCCTCGTAGAATCTACGTTACGCAGCATGGTTCCCAGACCAGAGGTGGCACCAGGGCCAAGTCGGGCTGGTTTGTAAGTACCAACTGCATCCTGCAATCTGCCATCCAAAAGCGGGGCAGCTTACTTTTGTTTGCCAGGGAAACGGGCCGAGGTTCGTGTCCGGGGGCCTATGGCAGGGAGTGACCGGCTGGCTCCTGAAAAGCTACGATAGGCTGGATGTTTACCAGACCCATGGTGGCACCAGTGCCAAGTTGGGCTGATTTGATAGTACCAAGTGGCTCCTGCAATCTGCCATCCAGAATCGGGGTAACTTACTTTTGTTTTCAAGGGAAACGGGCCGAGGTTTGTGTCTGGGGGTCTATGGCTGGGAGTGACCGGCTGGCTCCTGAAAAGCTACGATAGGCAGGATGGTTCCCAGACCAGAGGTGGCACCAGTGCCAAGTTGGGCTGGTTTGATAGTACCAAGTGGCTCCTGCAATCTGCCATCAAAAAGTTGGCAGGCGAGTTTTGTTTTCCAGGGAAAAGCGCCGTTGTTTGTGTTTGGGGGCCTGTGGCTCAGAGTGGCCGGGTGGCTGCTTAGAATCCACGTTACGCAGGATGGTTCCCAGACCCAAGGTGGCACCAGTTCCAAGTCGGGCTGGTTTGACACAACCAAGTGCGTCCTGCAATCTGCCATCCAGAATCGGGGCAGCTTAATTTTGTTTGCCAGGGAAACGGTCCGAGGTTTGTGTCTGGGGGCCTATGGCTGGGAGTGACCAGCTGGCTCCTGAAATGCTACAATAGGCAGGATGGTTCCCAGACCCATAGTGGCACCAGTGCCAAGTTGGGATGATTTGATAGTACCAAGTGGCTCCTGCAATCTGCCATCAAAATGCTGGCAGGCGAATTTTGTTTTCCAGGGAAAAGCGCCGTTGTTTTTGTTTGGGGGCCTATGGCAGGGAGTGGCCGGCTGGCTCCTTAGAATCCACGATATGCAGGATTGTTCCCAGACCCAAGGTGGCACCAGTGCCAAGTCGGGCTGGTTTGATGGTGCAAAGTGGCTCCTGCAATCTGCCATCCAGACGCGGGGCAGCGGATTTTTGTTTCCAAGAGAAATGGTCCGTGGTTTGTTTTTGGGGGTATATGGCTGGGCGTGGCCGGCTGGCTCCTTAAAAAGCTCGATATGCAGGATGGTTCCCTGACACAAGGTGGCACCAGTGCCACGTCGGGCGGTTTTCGTAGTACAAAGTGCGTCCTAAAATTTGCCATCCAGAAGAGGGGCAGTTGAGTTTTGTTTGCCAGAGAAAAGGGCCGTGGTTTGTTTTTGGGGCATATGGCTGAGAGTGGCCGGCTGGCCCCTGAAAATCCACGATAGGCAGGATGGTTCCCAGACCAGAGGTGTCACCAGTGCCAAGTCGGGCTGGTTTGATAGTACTAAGTAGCTCCTGCAATCTGCCATGCAGAAGCGGGGCAGCTTACTTTTGTTTGCCAGGGAAACGGGCCGAGGTTTGTGTCTGGGGGCCTATGGCTGGGAGTGACCGGCTGGCTCCTGAAAAGCTACGATAGGCAGGATGGTGACCAGACCCATGGTGGCACCAGTGCCAAGTTGGGCTGGTTTGATAGTACCAAGTGGCTCCTGCAATCTGCCATCAAAAAGTTGGCAGGCGAGTTTTGTTTTCCAGGGAAAAGCGCCGTTGTTTGTGTTTGGGGGCCTGTGGCTGGGAGTGGCCAGCTGGCTCCTTAGAACCCACGATAGGCAGGATGGTTCCCAGACCTGAGTTGGCACCAGTGTTAAGTTGGGCTGGTTTGATGGTACCAAGTGGCTCCTGCAATCTGCCATCCAGAAGCGGGGCAGCTTACTTTTGTTTGCCAGGGAAACGGGCCGAAATATTTGTCTGGGGGCCTCTGGCTGGGGGTGGCTGGCTGGCTCCTGAAAAGCTACGATAGGCAGGATGGTGACCAGACCCATGGTGGCACCAGTGCCAAGTTGGGCTGGTTTGATAATACCAAGTGGCTCCTGCAATCTGCCATCAAAAGTTTGGCAGGCGAGTTTTGTTTTCCAGGGAAAAGCACCGTTGTGTGTGTTTTGGGGCCTGTGGCTGGGAGTGGCCAGCTGGCTCCTTAGAATCCACGATACGCAGGATGGTTCCCAGACCCAAGGTCGCATCAGTGCCAAGTCGGGCTGGTTTGTTAGTACCAAGTGGTTCCTGCAATCTGCCATCCAGAAGCGGGGCAGCTGAATTTTGTTTGCCAGACAAAAAGGCTGTTGTTTGTGTTTCGGGGCCTGTGGCTGGCAGTGGCCGGCTGGCTCCTGAAAATCCATGATACGCAGCATGGTTCCCAGACCCAAGGTGGCATCAGTGCCAAGTCGGGCTGGTTTCATAGTACCCAGTGGCTCCTGCAATCTCCCATCCAGAAGCGGGGCAGCTGAGTTTTGTTTGCCTGTGAAACGGGCCGTTGTTTTTAATTGGGGTCTGTGGCCGAGAGTGTTCGGCTGGCTCCTGACAACCCACAATACGCAGGATGGTTCCCAGACCCAAGGTGGCACCAGTGCCAAGTCGGGCTGGTTTGATAGTACCAAGTGGCTCCTGCAATCTGCCATCCAGAAGCGGTGCAGTTGAGTTTTGTTTGCCAGAGAAAAGGGCCGTGGGTTGTGTTTGGGGGCATATGGCTGGGAGTGGCCGGCTGTCTCATTAAAAAGATCGATACGCAGGATGGTTCCCAGACCCAAGGGGGCACCAGTGCCAAGTCGGGCTGTTTTTATAGTACCAAGTGCGTCCTGCAATTTGCCATCCAGAAGAGGGGCAGTTGAGTTTTGTTTGCCAGAGAATAGCGCCGTTGTTTGTGTTTGGGGGCTTGTGGCTCGTAGTGGCCGACTGGCGCCTTAGAATCTGTGTTACGCAGCATGGTTCCCAGACCCAAGGTGGCACCAGTGCCAAGTTGGGCTGGTTTGATAGTACCAAGTGGCTCCTGCAATCTGCCATCCAGAAGCGGGGTAGCTTACTTTTGTTTGCCAGGGAAACGGGCCGAGGTTTGTGACTGGGGACCTATGGCTGTGAGTGACCGGCTGGCTCCTGGAAAGCTACGATAGGCAGGATGGTGACCAGACCCATGGTGGCACCAGTGCCAAGTTGGGCTGGTTTGATAGTACCAAGTGGCTCCTGCAATCTGCCATCAAAAAGTTGGCAGGCGAGTTTTGTTTTCCAGGGAAAAGCGACATTGTTTGTATTTGGGGGCCTGTGGCTGGGAGTGACCGGCTGGCTCCTTTGAACCCACGATACGCAGGATGGTTCCCAGACCCAAGGTGGCACCAGTGCCAAGTTTTGCTGGTTTGATACTACCAAGTGCGTCCTGCAATCTGCCATCCAGAAGCGGGGCAGCTTAATTTTGTTTGCCAGGGAAACGGGCCGTGGGTTTTGTTTGGGGGCATATAGCTGAGAGTGGCCGGCTGGCTCCTGAAAATCCACGCTAGGCAGCATGGTTCCCAGATGCAATGTGGCACCAGTGCCAAGTCGGGCTGGTTTGATGGTGCAAAGTGGCTCCTGCAATCTGCCATCCAGAAGCGAGGCAGCTGATTTTTGTTTGCCAGAGGAAAATTCCGTGGATTGTTTTTGGGGGCATATTGCTGCGAGTGGCCGGCTGGCTCCTTAAAATCCACGATACGCAGGATGGTTCCCAGGCCCAAGTTGGCACCAGTGCCAAGTCGGGCTGGTTTGATTACACCAAGTGGCTCCTGCAATCTGCCATCCAGAAGTGAGGCAGCTAAGTTTTGTTTGCGAGAAAAAAGGGCCGTGGTTTTTGTTGGGGGCCTGTGGCTGGGAGTAGCCGGCTGGCTCCTTAAAATCCACGATAGGCAGGATGGTTCCCAGACCCAAGGTGGCACCAGTGCCAAGTCGGGCTGGTTTGATAGTACCAAGTGGCTCCTGCAATCTGCCATCCAGAAGCGGGGCAGCTGAGTTTTGTTTGCCAGAGAAAAAGGCTGTGGTTTGTGTTTGGGGGCCTATGGCTGGCAGTGGCCGGCTGGCTCCTGAAAATCCACGATACGCAGCATGGTTCCCAGACCCAAGGTGGCACCAGTGCCAAGTGGGGCTCGTTTGACAGTGTCAAGTGCCTCCTGCAATCTCCCATCCAGAAGCGGGGCAGCTGAGTTTTTTTTGCCAGGGAAACGGACCTTTGTTTTTGATTGGGCTCTGTGGCCGAGAGTGGTTGGCTGTCTCCTGACAATCCACAATACGCAGGATGGTTCCCAGACCCAAGGTGGCACCAGTGCCAAGTCGGGCTGGTTTGATAGTACCAAGTGTCTCCTGCAATCTGCCATCCAGAAGCGGGGCAGCTGAGTTTTGTTTGCCAGAGAAAAGGGCCGTGGGTTGTGTTTGGGGGCATATGGCTGGGAGTGGCCACCTGGCTCCTTAAAATGCACGATACGCCGCATGGTAACCAGACGCAAGGTGGCACCAGTGCCAAGTCAGGCTGTTTTTGTAGTACCCAGTGGCTCCTGCAATTTGCCATCCAGAAGCGGGGCAGTTGAATTTTGTTTGCTAGAGAAAAGGGCTGTGGTTTGTGTTTGGGGGCCTATGGCTGAGAGTGGCCGGCTGGCCCCTGAAAATCAACGATAGGCAGGATGGTTCCCAGATCCAAGGTGGCACCAGTGCCAAGTAAGGCTGGTTGTATGGTTCAAAGTAACTCCTGCAATCTGCCATCCAGAAGCGGGACAGCTGAGTTTTTTTTGCCAGAGAAAAGGTCCATGGTTTCTTTTTGGGGCATACGGCTGGGAATTGCCGGCTGGCTCCTTAAAATGCTCGATACGCAGGATGGTTCCCAGAGCCAAGGTGGCACCACTGCCAAGTCGGGCTCTTTTTGTAGTACCAAGTGCGTCCTGCAATTTGCCATCCAGAAGAGGGGCAGTTGAGTTTTGTTTGCCAGAGAAAAGGGCCGTTGTTTGTGTTTGGGGGCCTGTGGCTGGGAGTGTTCGGCTGGTTCCTGAATATGTACGATACGCAGGATTGTTCCCAGATCCAAGGTGGCAGCAGTGCCATGTTGTGCTGGTGTGATAGTCCCAAGTGGCTCCTGCAATCTGCCATCCAGAAGTGGGGCAGCTGATTTTTGTTTGCCAGAGAAAAGGTCCGTGGTTTGTTTTTGGGGGCATATGGCTGAGAGTGGCCGGCTGGCCCCTGAAAATCCACGATACACAGGATGGTTCCCAGATCCAAGGTGGCACCTGTGCCAAGTCGGGCTGATTTGATAGTACTAAGTAGCTCCTGCAATCTGCCATGCAGAAGCGGGGCAGCTTACTTTTGTTTGCCAGGGAAACGGGCCGAGGTTTGTGTTTGGGGGCCTATGGCTGAGAGTGACCGGCTGGCTCCTGAAAAGCTACAATAGGCAGGATGGTGACCAGACCCATGGTGGCACCAGTGCCAAGTTGGGCTGGTTTGATAGTACCAAGTGGTTCCTGCAATCTGCCATCCAGAAGCAGGGCAGCTGAGTTTTGTTTGCCAGAGAAAAGGGCCTTGGTTTGTGTTTGGGGGCATATGGCTGGGTGTGGCCAGCTGGCTCCTTAAAATGCACGATATGCAACATGGCTCCCAGACCCAAGGTGGCACAAGTGCCAAGTTGGGCTGGTTTGATAGTACCAAGTGGCTCCTGCAATCTTCCATGATCACGTGGAGAAATACTTTCTGGTTTCAGCCTCATGCTCTTTCTTCTCTCCCTCAACTTCTCTATCACCTCTCATCTGGTTCACATGCGCTGTCTTCAAGGTCCACAGGCTACTTTTCACAGAATCTTCTGGCCTGATGAAGTAAGGATGATGAATAGAACAGAGCTGGGATCTATTTTCCAGTTTGGATAAAATGCATTCTGCACACAAATCCAAGGAGAACGGGCTGCCCCGATGCCCAGAAAATCTTTCACTCCTGCTAGTGTTCTACGTCAACCGCAACTTAGTCTGAAAGAAAAGCTTTTTCTCTGAGAGCATCTGAGAGGTTTGCATGAAGCACTGATATCTGACATATGCAATTTTGAATAGGAGAGGAAAAAGAAAATGGCAAGGAGTTTTTAATTTTAGTGGTTTCAATTTTAATTTCCGTGCACTTTTTCAAAACTTGTCAGCTCAAATGCCCATCAACATCTTTTAGTCATCTGTAAGTCAGTATTCATATAAAATGTGCTTCAAATCCAAAGAATTTCAAATTTGCACTCCAAGCTTCTATGCCTAGATTTATGATTTCCTACACATATTAGATGAAAGGAAGGCCTTTTTTACTGTGGGAGTGCTGGAACACTGGAACAGGTTGCCCAGAGAAGTTGTGGGTGTCCCATCCCTGAAAGTATTCAAGGTCACCTTGGACGGGGCTTGGAGCAGCAACAAAGGAGAAGCTTGATGGTAGAGAAACAAAGTTGGACTATAGAAGAAACTCGGATTGAAGTATAGGATCAAGTTTTCTCTCAGCTCTTGGGGTAAATTCAAAGTTGTACAAAATGACATTTATCTGTGCTATTCACTACTGTAACAGAAAGTTTCATGAAAACTGTACAGAAGATAGTAAATTTTAAAAGAGATAAGAATTACAGCATAAAATCCATGGGATAGGTTACAACATGAGACACTCTCTAAGAGAAAATCTCTGTGTTTCAGCACTTCATCGGGGTAAGATTTCATGAAGTGCCAAAGAAGGCGGCAAAATATCATTCGGGACATTATTTACTGGAATTCAGCCTGGCCATTAGTAGGAACTGCCTTTGAACATATCATGTAGATATACCACACACGCTTTCCCTTCACTGAAAAATTACTGTTTACAACAAATAAGCAATTGACGATCAAAATTGATTGAAAGCATCTTAAACATGTCAAGTATTTCATTGTAGATGATCTGTGATCCAAATGCTTCTTCCACCTTCGAGAGGGACAGAAGAATTCTTCCATATCATGATGGTTTAAAATTGTATCAACCAATGTTTTCTGCTGAAAAGATATCATCTATTTTTTTCTATTTTTGGAAGAAAATATTCCTAGACATACAACAGGTGAGAACTAAGTAATTTTAAAGAAACAAATGAAATGAAAATATTCTGTAAATAGAATGAAATGAAAAGCTGTGTTTTAAATAGGAGCTAAATATTAAACAGAATTTTTGTACCAGGCATTTGAATTACTGCACCAGCTCTTTTGCCCATCAAGAGAGGCATTTAGCATTTCAGTCTTTTCCAAGGTGTTCATGATCTGCTATGCTGATCTCTGTGTGTGCCTAGGTGTGTGTGGAGGGGGGGGCATATGAAGGGGAGTGTGTATGTTTGCTTTACAATTGTTGTGGCAGATTCATGCCTCAGCTCCACATTTTGTTTTAAAAAGGTCACACCGAGTGGATATGAAGTTTACTATCAACAAGAGATCGATTCCCAAATCATCCATTTGACTCTCCCTTATAAATCATGTGCTTTGTTGCATATTTTATCAAATATACTTTCAAGCCAGATGGAGGAAGGAGGATGTGGGAATCCCTCCACCATCTTGCAACTTTTATGTAAGTAGGTTTTCAAGAAAATCATCATTTCTCTTTTAAATATGTCTGGAACAGGCATGATGGTAGTGTCAACCTGTTGGAGTTTTTGTTGCTGGAAGAAGTTGTACAAAAGGATTGGTTTTTACATTGACCAGTTACTGAATCAAGCGCAGGAATACATTGGAAATTTAGCTGGGGGTTCCTTTTCCCAGCAGACTACTTCTAGAACGAGCTTGTACACTGAAGCTGACTCTTTTGCTCTCTTTTTGTTTCTTTCCTATTTTCTTGGCTTCTTTGCCACTATCTAGACAATTTTGGAACTTTGTTCCCAACTAAAATGGTTTCAATAGTCTGATTGTGATCATACATTTTTACAAGGAATTTTTAAAATCTTTCCTCGAGTCCAGAAAGTCAAGGACTTAGATCTTTTTCTTCCCTTATCAATATTGCCATGAAATTGATAAATAAAGACCAACTCTTTATTTTTGTTTTTAACCCACGTAGATAATTCCCATCCATTAATCCATTTTGTGGACCAATAGCTGCCATTCTGATGGAAGCTGTCACTTCTTAACAATAGGCATTCTGTGACTATGTTGACAGCACTTTGGGTGAAGATCCTAACTGGTCTTAGATATACATAGGGAGAAATTTGCTCAGCCAGTGTCAGTCTTAAGCATGCGTATCAGAAGATCTTTCTAGAGCTGGGAATTTTCCCATGAAAGGGATTCAGTTAGGGAAGAGACACTTGTGCCAGAGTTTTACATTCTTCTTGAACACTGCTTAAGGAACTTAGATGCCATGTCCATTTGGATCTCTGTCTGCACAGAACTTTGTCATGCCAGTGCTTTGAAATGCATCTTGAAGAGAATTCACTAGCACAGAATGAAAGAGAGTGGAAGGGGTTGGTGGGGCTAACCAGGCCCAACCCCCCTGCCTAAACCAGGATACCTAGAGCCTCTTGCCCAGGATTCTATCTGGGTGTACTTTTAATGTCTTCAAAGATCCAGGCTCCACAATCTTTCTGGGCAGTCTGTGCCGTGGTTCAGTCACCCTGACAGTAAAGAAACATTTACTGATGTTCAAAGGCAATCTCCTGCATTTCAGTGTGTGCCCACTGCCTCTTGTCTTTTCCCTCAGCATCACTGAAAAGACACTGATTCCCTCCCCTTTGCACTATTGCTTCCATATGTATGTGTGATGCCATGTAGAGGTATGTCAAAAACCTCCCTGAAGCCCAGGCAGATAATATTCCCTTCATCTACCAGTCAAGTTGATTCATCAGAGGAGTTTAAAGTGATGTTCAGCATGAAATTCCCCTGAAAAATCATGCTAACTACATTATTTGGTCATCTGTCATGTGCCTGGCAAGGATTTCCAGGAAGAGCTGCTTCATCAACTTCCTGGGGATAAAAAAGAGGCTGGCTGGTTTGTACTATGGCGAGTCCTCTTAATTGCCTTTTTTGAAGATGGGTGTCATTTGCTAACATCCACTCTTTAGCCTCTCTTGTCGTCTACATCTTAGCAAAACGCTTTTCCACTATGTCTGGCTAGGAAAAACTGTGCCAGCACAGAAAACATCTCCCATCGTGTTCTAGAAGTTGCACGGATGTCTGCCAAGTGTTTGGCAGGAAGAAAAGAAAAGTTGTCCAAAACAGCTTCCAATCGAATGTTCCTGTGATTGGAAAAGTCAGGAGAGTGCAAAGGTACTGTTTTCTATCAGTTGGCAAGGTGCGCACACAATCCCAGTGTTGTACAGCTTGCTTCTTCACCTTCCCGAAGCTGCCGCTCTCGCCGGCTGCCGGAGCCCAAGAAGCGGCTTCTTCGCGCAAAGACGATTGTGCCGCTCACAGGGCTCTCCTTAGCGCGGCTTCTGCCGAAAGACGCCCGGCAGCGGCTCTTACCTCCGGAGAGCATCCTACCTTCGTCTTTCGCGTCTTTTGTAGTCTACATCTTAGCAAAACGCTTTTCCACTATGTCTGGCTAGGAAAAACTGTGCCAGCACAGAAAACATCTCCCATCGTGTTCTAGAAGTTGCACGGATGTCTGCCAAGTGTTTGGCAGGAAGAAAAGAAAAGTTGTCCAAAACAGCTTCCAATCGAATGTTCCTGTGATTGGAAAAGTCAGGAGAGTGCAAAGGTACTGTTTTCTATCAGTTGGCAAGGTGCGCACACAATCCCAGTGTTGTACAGCTTGCTTCTTCACCTTCCCGAAGCTGCCGCTCTCGCCGGCTGCCGGAGCCCAAGAAGCGGCTTCTTCGCGCAAAGACGATTGTGCCGCTCACAGTGCTCTCCTTAGCGCGGCTTCTGCCGAAAGACGCCCGGCAGCGGCTCTTACCTCCGGAGAGCATCCTACCTTCGTCTTTCGCGTCTTTTGTAGTCTACATCTTAGCAAAACGCTTTTCCACTATGTCTGGCTAGGAAAAACTGTGCCAGCACAGAAAACATCTCCCATCGTGTTCTAGAAGTTGCACGGATGTCTGCCAAGTGTTTGGCAGGAAGAAAAGAAAAGTTGTCCAAAACAGCTTCCAATCGAATGTTCCTGTGATTGGAAAAGTCAGGAGAGTGCAAAGGTACTGTTTTCTATCAGTTGGCAAGGTGCGCACACAATCCCAGTGTTGTACAGCTTGCTTCTTCACCTTCCCGAAGCTGCCACTCTCAGGAGGTAAGAGCCGCTGCCGGGCGTCTTTCGGCAGAAGCTGCGCTAAGGAGAGCACTGTGAGCGGCACAATCGTCTTTGCGCGAAGAAGCCGCTTCTTGGGCTCCGGCAGCCGGCGAGAGCGGCAGCTTCGGGAAGGTGAAGAAGCAAGCTGTACAACACTGGGATTGTGTGCGCACCTTGCCAATTGATAGAAAACAGTACCTTTGCACTCTCCTGACTTTTCCAATCACAGGAACATTCGATTGGAAGCTGTTTTGGACAACTTTTCTTTTCTTCCTGCCAAACACTTGGCAGACATCCGTGGTGCAACTTCTAGAACACGATGGGAGATGTTTTCTGTGCTGGCACAGTTTTTCCTAGCCAGACATAGTGGAAAAGCGTTTTGCTAAGATGTAGACTACAAAAGACGCGAAAGACGAAGGTAGGATGCTCTCCGGAGTTAAGAGCCGCTGCCGGGCGTCTTTCGGCAGAAGCCGCGCTAAGGAGAGCACTGTGAGCGGCACAATCGTCTTTGCGCGAAGAAGCCGCTTCTTGGGCTCCGGCAGCCGGCGAGAGCGGCAGCTTCGGGAAGGTGAAGAAGCAAGCTGTACAACACTGGGATTGTGTGCGCACCTTGCCAACTGATAGAAAACAGTACCTTTGCACTCTCCTGACTTTTCCAATCACAGGAACATTCGATTGGAAGCTGTTTTGGACAACTTTTCTTTTCTTCCTGCCAAACACTTGGCAGACATCCGTGCAACTTCTAGAACACGATGGGAGATGTTTTCTGTGCTGGCACAGTTTTTCCTAGCCAGACATAGTGGAAAAGCGTTTTGCTAAGATGTAGACTACAAAAGACGCGAAAGACGAAGGTAGGATGCTCTCCGGAGGTAAGAGCCGCTGCCGGGCGTCTTTCGGCAGAAGCCGCGCTAAGGAGAGCACTGTGAGCGGCACAATCGTCTTTGCGCGAAGAAGCCGCTTCTTGGGCTCCGGCAGCCGGCGAGAGCGGCAGCTTCGGGAAGGTGAAGAAGCAAGCTGTACAACACTGGGATTGTGTGCGCACCTTGCCAACTGATAGAAAACAGTACCTTTGCACTCTCCTGACTTTTCCAATCACAGGAACATTCGATTGGAAGCTGTTTTGGACAACTTTTCTTTTCTTCCTGCCAAACACTTGGCAGACATCCGTGCAACTTCTAGAACACGATGGGAGATGTTTTCTGTGCTGGCACAGTTTTTCCTAGCCAGACATAGTGGAAAAGCGTTTTGCTAAGATGTAGACTACAAAAGACGCGAAAGACGAAGGTAGGATGCTCTCCGGAGGTAAGAGCCGCTGCCGGGCGTCTTTCGGCAGAAGCCGCGCTAAGGAGAGCCCTGTGAGCGGCACAATCGTCTTTGCGCGAAGAAGCCGCTTCTTGGGCTCCGGCAGCCGGCGAGAGCGGCAGCTTCGGGAAGGTGAAGAAGCAAGCTGTACAACACTGGGATTGTGTGCGCACCTTGCCAACTGATAGAAAACAGTACCTTTGCACTCTCCTGACTTTTCCAATCACAGGAACATTCGATTGGAAGCTGTTTTGGACAACTTTTCTTTTCTTCCTGCCAAACACTTGGCAGACATCCGTGCAACTTCTAGAACACGATGGGAGATGTTTTCTGTGCTGGCACAGTTTTTCCTAGCCAGACATAGTGGAAAAGCGTTTTGCTAAGATGTAGACTACAAAAGACGCGAAAGACGAAGGTAGGATGCTCTCCGGAGGTAAGAGCCGCTGCCGGGCGTCTTTCGGCAGAAGCCGCGCTAAGGAGAGCACTGTGAGCGGCACAATCGTCTTTGCGCGAAGAAGCCGCTTCTTGGGCTCCGGCAGCCGGCGAGAGCGGCAGCTTCGGGAAGGTGAAGAAGCAAGCTGTACAACACTGGGATTGTGTGCGCACCTTGCCAACTGATAGAAAACAGTACCTTTGCACTCTCCTGACTTTTCCAATCACAGGAACATTCGATTGGAAGCTGTTTTGGACAACTTTTCTTTTCTTCCTGCCAAACACTTGGCAGACATCCGTGCAACTTCTAGAACACGATGGGAGATGTTTTCTGTGCTGGCACAGTTTTTCCTAGCCAGACATAGTGGAAAAGCGTTTTGCTAAGATGTAGACTACAAAAGACGCGAAAGACGAAGGTAGGATGCTCTCCGGAGGTAAGAGCCGCTGCCGGGCGTCTTTCGGCAGAAGCCGCGCTAAGGAGAGCCCTGTGAGCGGCACAATCGTCTTTGCGCGAAGAAGCCGCTTCTTGGGCTCCGGCAGCCGGCGAGAGCGGCAGCTTCGGGAAGGTGAAGAAGCAAGCTGTACAACACTGGGATTGTGTGCGCACCTTGCCAACTGATAGAAAACAGTACCTTTGCACTCTCCTGACTTTTCCAATCACAGGAACATTCGATTGGAAGCTGTTTTGGACAACTTTTCTTTTCTTCCTGCCAAACACTTGGCAGACATCCGTGCAACTTCTAGAACACGATGGGAGATGTTTTCTGTGCTGGCACAGTTTTTCCTAGCCAGACATAGTGGAAAAGCGTTTTGCTAAGATGTAGACTACAAAAGACGAGAAAGACGAAGGTAGGATGCTCTCCGGAGGTAAGAGCCGCTGCCGGGCGTCTTTCGGCAGAAGCCGCGCTAAGGAGAGCACTGTGAGCGGCACAATCGTCTTTGCGCGAAGAAGCCGCTTCTTGGGCTCCGGCAGCCGGCGAGAGCGGCAGCTTCGGGAAGGTGAAGAAGCAAGCTGTACAACACTGGGATTGTGTGCGCACCTTGCCAACTGATAGAAAACAGTACCTTTGCACTCTCCTGACTTTTCCAATCACAGGAACATTCGATTGGAAGCTGTTTTGGACAACTTTTCTTTTCTTCCTGCCAAACACTTGGCAGACATCCGTGCAACTTCTAGAACACGATGGGAGATGTTTTCTGTGCTGGCACAGTTTTTCCTAGCCAGACATAGTGGAAAAGCGTTTTGCTAAGATGTAGACTACAAAAGACGCGAAAGACGAAGGTAGGATGCTCTCCGGAGGTAAGAGCCGCTGCCGGGCGTCTTTCGGCAGAAGCCGCGCTAAGGAGAGCCCTGTGAGCGGCACAATCGTCTTTGCGCGAAGAAGCCGCTTCTTGGGCTCCGGCAGCCGGCGAGCGCGGCAGCTTCGGGAAGGTGAAGAAGCAAGCTGTACAACACTGGGATTGTGTGCGCACCTTGCCAACTGATAGAAAACAGTACCTTTGCACTCTCCTGACTTTTCCAATCACAGGAACATTCGATTGGAAGCTGTTTTGGACAACTTTTCTTTTCTTCCTGCCAAACACTTGGCAGACATCCGTGCAACTTCTAGAACACGATGGGAGATGTTTTCTGTGCTGGCACAGTTTTTCCTAGCCAGACATAGTGGAAAAGCGTTTTGCTAAGATGTAGACTACAAAAGACGCGAAAGACGAAGGTAGGATGCTCTCCGGAGGTAAGAGCCGCTGCCGGGCGTCTTTCGGCAGAAGCCGCGCTAAGGAGAGCACTGTGAGCGGCACAATCGTCTTTGCGCGAAGAAGCCGCTTCTTGGGCTCCGGCAGCCGGCGAGAGCGGCAGCTTCGGGAAGGTGAAGAAGCAAGCTGTACAACACTGGGATTGTGTGCGCACCTTGCCAACTGATAGAAAACAGTACCTTTGCACTCTCCTGACTTTTCCAATCACAGGAACATTCGATTGGAAGCTGTTTTGGACAACTTTTCTTTTCTTCCTGCCAAACACTTGGCAGACATCCGTGCAACTTCTAGAACACGATGGGAGATGTTTTCTGTGCTGGCACAGTTTTTCCTAGCCAGACATAGTGGAAAAGCGTTTTGCTAAGATGTAGACTACAAAAGACGCGAAAGACGAAGGTAGGATGCTCTCCGGAGGTAAGAGCCGCTGCCGGGCGTCTTTCGGCAGAAGCCGCGCTAAGGAGAGCCCTGTGAGCGGCACAATCGTCTTTGCGCGAAGAAGCCGCTTCTTGGGCTCCGGCAGCCGGCGAGAGCGGCAGCTTCGGGAAGGTGAAGAAGCAAGCTGTACAACACTGGGATTGTGTGCGCACCTTGCCAACTGATACAAAACAGTACCTTTGCACTCTCCTGACTTTTCCAATCACAGGAACATTCGATTGGAAGCTGTTTTGGACAACTTTTCTTTTCTTCCTGCCAAACACTTGGCAGACATCCGTGCAACTTCTAGAACACGATGGGAGATGTTTTCTGTGCTGGCACAGTTTTTCCTAGCCAGACATAGTGGAAAAGCGTTTTGCTAAGATGTAGACTACAAAAGACGCGAAAGACGAAGGTAGGATGCTCTCCGGAGGTAAGAGCCGCTGCCGGGCGTCTTTCGGCAGAAGCCGCGCTAAGGAGAGCACTGTGAGCGGCACAATCGTCTTTGCGCGAAGAAGCCGCTTCTTGGGCTCCGGCAGCCGGCGAGCGCGGCAGCTTCGGGAAGGTGAAGAAGCAAGCTGTACAACACTGGGATTGTGTGCGCACCTTGCCAACTGATAGAAAACAGTACCTTTGCACTCTCCTGACTTTTCCAATCACAGGAACATTCGATTGGAAGCTGTTTTGGACAACTTTTCTTTTCTTCCTGCCAAACACTTGGCAGACATCCGTGGTGCAACTTCTAGAACACGATGGGAGATGTTTTCTGTGCTGGCACAGTTTTTCCTAGCCAGACATAGTGGAAAAGCGTTTTGCTAAGATGTAGACTACAAAAGACGCGAAAGACGAAGGTAGGATGCTCTCCGGAGGTAAGAGCCGCTGCCGGGCGTCTTTCGGCAGAAGCCGCGCTAAGGAGAGCACTGTGAGCGGCACAATCGTCTTTGCGCGAAGAAGCCGCTTCTTGGGCTCCGGCAGCCGGCGAGAGCGGCAGCTTCGGGAAGGTGAAGAAGCAAGCTGTACAACACTGGGATTGTGTGCGCACCTTGCCAACTGATAGAAAACAGTACCTTTGCACTCTCCTGACTTTTCCAATCACAGGAACATTCGATTGGAAGCTGTTTTGGACAACTTTTCTTTTCTTCCTGCCAAACACTTGGCAGACATCCGTGCAACTTCTAGAACACGATGGGAGATGTTTTCTGTGCTGGCACAGTTTTTCCTAGCCAGACATAGTGTAAAAGCTTTTTGCCGAGGTGTAGATGAGAAGAGGAGCTAAAGACGAAGGTAGGATGCTCTCCGGAGGTAAGAGCCGCTGCCGGGCGTCTTTCGGCAGAAGCCGCGCTAAGGAGAGCCCTGTGAGCGGCACAATCGTCTTTGCGCGAAGAAGCCGCTTCTTGGGCTCCGGCAGCCGGCGAGAGCGGCAGCTTCGGGAAGGTGAAGAAGCAAGCTGTACAACACTGGGATTGTGTGCGCACCTTGCCAACTGATAGAAAACAGTACCTTTGCACTCTCCTGACTTTTCCAATCACAGGAACATTCGATTGGAAGCTGTTTTGGACAACTTTTCTTTTCTTCCTGCCAAACACTTGGCAGACATCCGTGCAACTTCTAGAACACGATGGGAGATGTTTTCTGTGCTGGCACAGTTTTTCCTAGCCAGACATAGTGGAAAAGCGTTTTGCTAAGATGTAGACTACAAAAGACGCGAAAGACGAAGGTAGGATGCTCTCCGGAGGTAAGAGCCGCTGCCGGGCGTCTTTCGGCAGAAGCCGCGCTAAGGAGAGCACTGTGAGCGGCACAATCGTCTTTGCGCGAAGAAGCCGCTTCTTGGGCTCCGGCAGCCGGCGAGAGCGGCAGCTTCGGGAAGGTGAAGAAGCAAGCTGTACAACACTGGGATTGTGTGCGCACCTTGCCAACTGATACAAAACAGTACCTTTGCACTCTCCTGACTTTTCCAATCACAGGAACATTCGATTGGAAGCTGTTTTGGACAACTTTTCTTTTCTTCCTGCCAAACACTTGGCAGACATCCGTGCAACTTCTAGAACACGATGGGAGATGTTTTCTGTGCTGGCACAGTTTTTCCTAGCCAGACATAGTGTAAAAGCTTTTTGCCGAGGTGTAGATGAGAAGAGGAGCTAAAGACGAAGGTAGGATGCTCTCCGGAGGTAAGAGCCGCTGCCGGGCGTCTTTCGGCAGAAGCCGCGCTAAGGAGAGCCCTGTGAGCGGCACAATCGTCTTTGCGCGAAGAAGCCGCTTCTTGGGCTCCGGCAGCCGGCGAGAGCGGCAGCTTCGGGAAGGTGAAGAAGCAAGCTGTACAACACTGGGATTGTGTGCGCACCTTGCCAACTGATAGAAAACAGTACCTTTGCACTCTCCTGACTTTTCCAATCACAGGAACATTCGATTGGAAGCTGTTTTGGACAACTTTTCTTTTCTTCCTGCCAAACACTTGGCAGACATCCGTGCAACTTCTAGAACACGATGGGAGATGTTTTCTGTGCTGGCACAGTTTTTCCTAGCCAGACATAGTGGAAAAGCGTTTTGCTAAGATGTAGACTACAAAAGACGCGAAAGACGAAGGTAGGATGCTCTCCGGAGGTAAGAGCCGCTGCCGGGCGTCTTTCGGCAGAAGCCGCGCTAAGGAGAGCCCTGTGAGCGGCACAATCGTCTTTGCGCGAAGAAGCCGCTTCTTGGGCTCCGGCAGCCGGCGAGAGCGGCAGCTTCGGGAAGGTGAAGAAGCAAGCTGTACAACACTGGGATTGTGTGCGCACCTTGCCAACTGATAGAAAACAGTACCTTTGCACTCTCCTGACTTTTCCAATCACAGGAACATTCGATTGGAAGCTGTTTTGGACAACTTTTCTTTTCTTCCTGCCAAACACTTGGCAGACATCCGTGCAACTTCTAGAACACGATGGGAGATGTTTTCTGTGCTGGCACAGTTTTTCCTAGCCAGACATAGTGGAAAAGCGTTTTGCTAAGATGTAGACTACAAAAGACGCGAAAGACGAAGGTAGGATGCTCTCCGGAGGTAAGAGCCGCTGCCGGGCGTCTTTCGGCAGAAGCCGCGCTAAGGAGAGCCCTGTGAGCGGCACAATCGTCTTTGCGCGAAGAAGCCGCTTCTTGGGCTCCGGCAGCCGGCGAGAGCGGCAGCTTCGGGAAGGTGAAGAAGCAAGCTGTACAACACTGGGATTGTGTGCGCACCTTGCCAACTGATAGAAAACAGTACCTTTGCACTCTCCTGACTTTTCCAATCACAGGAACATTCGATTGGAAGCTGTTTTGGACAACTTTTCTTTTCTTCCTGCCAAACACTTGGCAGACATCCGTGCAACTTCTAGAACACGATGGGAGATGTTTTCTGTGCTGGCACAGTTTTTCCTAGCCAGACATAGTGGAAAAGCGTTTTGCTAAGATGTAGACTAC